>NC_143550.1:128036250-128656875 GCF_054136105.1 Typopeltis vanoorti
CTGTTTATTTAATTATTGCCTAATTCTCCTTTGTAGCAATTCATTTTATCATTTGATTTGTTCTTGATCTTAAGAATAAATGTCTTTGAGCTATATAAAGGAAATTTAACTTTTTTGAAGATAGTTAATTATTTTTTACTTATTTTATTTTTTTTTAAATTTAAGATTATGTATGTTTAGTTACCTTTGGAACTTTGCAATAATCCCCCCCCCCCTTTGACTTAAGGTTATTTATCTTGCACTTGGGATCTTTTCCCATTACATAATTAACTTTCACCTGTCTCTGGAAAATATAACTTTTGTATTGATTCAACCTTGGTATCTTTCTGGTTCTTGCTTCCACTGACGAGACTTCAATAAAGTCAAAACCAGTCTGGGTAATGGTGCTTGCCTTAATGTTGTTGCAGAAAAAAAGTTTTTTCATCCCCCAACTGTGTATCATCTGCAAACAATGCACATCTCATTTAAACCCCTTCCAACATAATTCAACTTAGCCATTAAACAATGGCTCTGAAATAGACTTCTTTGACACACAATTCTCATGACTTTCATTTTCTGAGGTGATTCTCCCCCATATACAATCTATGGAAACCCATCAGACAATTTCATAGGCATCCGAGTCACTAATCTGTTATCCCACCCTGGTTACATGCATATTTTCACATGGCAATCTGATAGTGGTCTTTGTCAAAAGCCCACTATCAGATTATATTATTTTAGATATGCTACTTAATCTGCATCTCTTTCTTGTCATGTTATTCATCATATCAGAGTGTTATATGTAAAATTACTAACAAAAACTTTACTAGTTTTAAAGATGCTGCAGTCTTGAGGTCCCAATGTTTGTTAGAGGAGGTGCATGTGTGTAGATGTATTGCTTTAAATAGATATTGGATGTAGATATTTATATATTTTAGAGCAGGGCTTCTTATTTTTTCCCACTCGTGACCCCTTTTCGCCTGAGAAATTTTTACGTGACACCAGGTATATAGGTATACAAATCAAAGATTTACTGATAATAAATCATAAAGAAATTTATTTTAAAACAATTCTTTGGTATATATATATATATATAATTTTACTATTTATTAAAGATGAAAGCAAATTTGCATACTAATGAGATGGATGTGCTTCTTTATTTATACATAAAGAATTAAATCTCAGCTGAATATTTGATACTGTAGAGCTTCTTCAACTTTTTTCAGAGTTGATTGATATTTTGATTTTATAATCGTCAGTGCTGAGAATGGCGCTTCACATAAATACATAGTATAAAATGGCAGAAGTATGTTTAGGGCCATTTCAGAAATTTGTTTGAAATTCTGTCCTAATCTCGAGCCAAAATTCATTTAATGATTTTTTGGGAAACTCAAGTTTTAAACCTGTGTCGCTTGATAATTTGGCAAATTCTTCTTGAACTTTTAATGGCAGATGACTGACGTTTTTGATTTCAATTGAGTATGGTTTATGAACACAACTTAGTTTTTTAGAATTAAAACTTGAAGGGAAGTATTTCTGAAACTCTTCAGGCACTTCAGATTATCAATTATAACTCTTATAATTAAATCTTTGGGAAGGTTAGCTGTAAACATTTCTAAAGAACCATTTTCCAACCTATTCTTCCATATGTTAACTTTTTTCGTAAAACTTTCAATTTTATCTTTTAATGTGCTACAATTTTTTCCTTGAAGCAACATGTTTAAATCACTGAGTTTTGCGAAAATATCAGACAAATAACAGTTTTGAAAGCCATAAATTATTATGAAAAAAAAAAATAACAAAATCTGATTTCTGCTCAGTCAAAACTATAACAATTTCATCTTTCAATTTCAATAATCTGTTTAAACTTCTTCCTCTTGAGAATCTACTTACCTCTGCATGTAGTAATAAGCTTTTGTAATCAGAGTCCATGTCTTCACATAGGTTTGAAAACAACTGTTAAGGGCATGGCTTTTAATGAAGTTGATGATTTTGATAGTATTGCAAAGCACAACATGTAACTCTGGTGATATATTTTTTTGGCTACGAGTGCTTTCCGATGGATCATGCAGTGAGTAAAAGTGATATGTTCATTGCCACCAGCTTTAACTTTTGTTACAAATCCAACATTCTTGCCCATCATTGCTCCAGAACTGTCTGTACAGACTCCAACTCAATTTTTCCACTGTAAACCTTCATTTGTGAAAAATTCATCGACTTTAAGATATATATCTTTCCCTCTTGTGTGCCGTTCCAAAGAGTAACAACTGTGCCATGTTAGAAATATCAGTTGTTTCATCTAACTGAATTGCAAACTTTGGGCTGCCCTTAAGCCTGATAATAAACTGCTGGAATTGGTCATTATTAATTTCAGAAATTCTTTTGGAAACAGTATTATTCGATAAAGGAATTTTATGAATTTCATCCCCATACTTTTTCCCCATGAACTATTTCTGACATTTTAATAGCAGCAGGTAACACGAGATCTTCTCCTATCGCATAGGGCTTTATAATTTTTGCAATTAAATAAGAAGTTAAGAAGTTTCGTAAGATGCAAGTAAATACTTTTCGTTGACAGTAAAATTTCTTTGGCTGGTTTCATGCTCTCTGGAGCCAAAACTTCATTACAAATTAAGCAAAATCAATATCATCATGTTTATTAGAAGTAAATCCATATTGCAAAAATGATTCGACATATTTTCTTGTCAATTTAGGTGTACTACAACCTGGTAGCGAAGACTCTGCCACCTTGTTGTCATCCGTATTTTTATCTTTTCTGTCTAAATTTAGCCACTTATCCATAACCGAAACATTTTTTTTTTTTTTTTCGGTTATAACAGTAGGAAAATATTAAAAGTTCTTATTTTCTGTAATTAAACTTTTATGTTTCTGTAAGAGCAGAAAACTTTGTATGTACAGTAAAAATACTGCAATTCATAACTTACAATAGTCTCAAAATCTGAGCCGAGGTGCTTCTGGTGTCTTTCATTGGTGTGACAGCATGCAAAGTGCGCATGTTGAGTGTTCAGAACCAAGGCTTCAGTGAAGTCACATGAGGCAACATGGGCGAACTGCCAGAAACACCTTGGATTCATTATGCAGTTGATTTTGAATTAATTTTTGGTCATTTGGTGTTCAGAAACCTTTTACTGTTGCCAAAATTTTCACGACCCCACATTCAATTACGCGACCCACAGTTTAGGAAGTTTTGTTTTAGAGTATTTACTTGAGCAGTGGTAGACTGAGCAAGACTAAATTTTTTTTCTGTGATTTAAATATGTGACCTTTGCAAAAATTCTCTCTGAACTGAATATCATTATGAAATAGTATTGTTTTCTTGTTTAGGGATGGTACATAATCACATATGCATTAGGAATTTATCATCTGAATCTCTTTATTGCATTTCTTACACCAAAAATAGACCCAGCAATTATTGATGATACAGGTAAGATTTACTTTGAAGTACATAAAATATGCAGTGCAGTATCCTACTAAACTCTTTCTTTATTAAAAAAGGATGACATTGCTATTAGTATTTAATTTAGAGTTTGTTGACCTATCACTGTAAAATTATTACTTATTGCCAAATCATCACTTTAATGTTTCATTCAGTAAATTTTTTTGCAATTCAGCTTATTTGTTAACAACTGAATTCATGAAAATAAATCCAGCAATGTCATCCTTTTTTAATTAGCCTTATGATTTGCACTCTTTCATTATTTGCAAATCAGCTATTATTTATTAACGAATCAAATATCAACTGCTGTTTGAAATCATCTGGGTGTGTTGAGAACATTTGGGATCTTTCATCAGTCATTCATATTAATCTATGTTTTATGTCCTTGCACAATTGAATGATTGTCTGTAAAATACGTACACACCTAGGTGATATATAACTTGTCATATGGAATTAACTGTACATGTAAATACAAGTAAAGTAATTTTGTTATTATAGCTGAGCTTTCACTCATGTAACATGACTATTATCAAAGAAAAATCGGAACAACATAGGACATACCCTGGTGTCCAAACTTGTATCCAGCCTCTGGTCTGGGTAGTAATTCAATGAAATGAGTTCCAGACATTTGCTAATAGATCACTTTCACTCTATCATGAAGCATGAAGTCAGATTTTTGGTTATAATAGCAAAACATGGCAGCTCAGCTTGTAAGTCGGCTTTATTCAAGCACAGGTACGTGGATATCTCGGCAAACTGTGGCAAGACATCTGCAACAATACACCTGAAGGCTTGTAGTCTGCATCCCTTTATTCGCAGCTCATTGTAGAGCATGTTTTGTGTGGTGTTGTATCCATAAAAATTGGGCAAGACACCAATGGGGGCTTATGTACTCTTTACAGATTCATTTTAGTCTTTTCTCTACATGATACTTGATCTAGTGCAAAAGTGGTACTGCTTACCATCATGAAAATGTTCGCGATTAATGGATGATATTGCAACGAAGTTCTTCAACATCATGTTTGTGGTTCTGTAGGTGAAGAATTCAGTTTTATGGATGACAGTGCCACATCACATTGTACACGAGTGGAGATACTTCTAGAGACAGAAGATATTAATCAAATCAAGTGGCCAGCACACTCCTTGGATCTCAATCCAATAGAACACATTTAGAATGCAATAGAGACATCATTGTTATTAAGAGGGACCTCCTGGGAGTCAGAGACATAACGAGGGAGGCCACATGCTACACGTACCAGCTATTGTACTTATTCTTCTTGTGTAGAGGCTTAAGTGCTGTGAGGACATTATGTTGGAGGTTTAATGGATTTTTTACAACACTCAAAAAGAATTAAAATAGAATTTAATACTTCCTATATTTCGTCCTAGTCACTAGGACATCTACGGGGATTACAAAGACAATTAATGTAACATGCACACAAAAACTTACAATACTAAGCCCAACCACGTGGGTGACAATACAGTCCTATCTAGGTGGAGTGCCCTCTAAGGGCAGTTGTAGGTGGCCTGGAATGTAAGGTGGGATCTCTGGTGATGACTGTTTCCCAAATCTTCGGAAGCTTAATGCAACCGTATTTGTTAAGATTTGGTTGGTTTTTGAGAGCTGCTGCTGCTTCTAAGAAAAGTCTCTTTCTTGAATTTGTTGTGGTGGAGCATGGCAGTTTTCTTCCATGATACTCTGTGGGTGGTGTCCAAAACGTGGTCAGCCAAGCCTGATTGGCCATAGTTGTGTTTAACGATGTATGACTTGTGTTCCTCCAGGTGGATGGATGCTGATCTGCCTGTCCGTCCAAAGTACGCAAGCTCAAAAACCAACCAAATCTTAACAAATACGGTTGCATTAAGCTTCCAAAGATTTGGGAAACAGTCATCACCAGAGGTCCCACCTTACATTCCAGGCCACCTACAACTGCCCTTAGAGGGCGCTCCACCTAGATAGGACTGTATTGTCACCCACGTGGTTGGGCTTAGTATTGTAAGTTTTTGTGTGCATGTTACATTAATTGTCTTTGTAATCCCCGTAGATGTCCTAGTGACTAGGACGAAATATAGGAAGTATTAAATTCTATTTTAATTCTTTTTGAGTGTTGTAAAAAATCCATTAAACCTCCAACATAATGTCCTCACAGCACTTAAGCCTCTACACAAGAATTCTAATCATCCATGGAGAAGAGTTAGCACGCAAATCCAAGCAATACGGTAAGTCAAAACTACGACTATCTAGACAACTTAATAGGCTGGCCTTTTTAAAAAGATGTCGGGATACAAGAGTGATACCGAAATGTGTTAAAATGAAGATCAATTTCCGTTCCAAAAAAGCACTCCGGATATACAAACGTGCCAGCTTAGCATTACTACGCGAGCAAATCGCCTCTACTCGTGCCGCCCTCGCAGTGACGAACGCCACCATTGGCTCCTTACAAGCGGAGCTCTCCACCGTTCTTAACCCTGAACTTTGGTCAATTCTCTCTGACATTTCGGAAACTTCTGCACAGAGAGAATTTCAGAAAATAAAAAACAAACACGTCAAGAAATACAACAACCTGGTTAAAGACAAGCCACAACCACAAATTCAACCGCTCCAGACAGTAATAAACCTCTCGTCCAAAAGGCTCAACGAATGATGCCGTCAGCGCCCTTTGCCTCGGCCGTAATTTTGCCGTCGCCCCGAAAGAAGTGCCGGTACTCGATGTAATGGTTAACGTCGAATGGGGGATCGGTCGCTTACCGTCGGAAGTAGCCAACAACATCAGACTCGACGTAGCCAACATCCTCGTTCACTCTTCGCCTCCAAAAAGTAACTTATCTTATTCCCAACGCATGGCTCTCCAGAAACTACGCAAAGAAAAAAGTATCATCATCGCCAGAGCGGATAAAGGTAATGCCACAGTTGTCCTTAATACCAGCGAATACAATCGTAAAATGAACATTATCCTCCGCGATCGCGCTACCTACATCCCGCTAGAACACGACCCCACAAAAACGCAAGTTAAGAAATTAAAAATCTTACTTAAAAAAGTAACCTCCTGGCCCCCCGACGTCACGAAAAAACTTAAACCTTTCCGCTCCCGTCCCCCCCGAATATACGGTTTACCAAAAATCCACAAACCTAATTCCCCACTCAGGCCTATAGTAGATGCCACCAATGCACCTTGTTACAGACTGTCTAAACAGCTGGCCAACTCTCTGTCCCCCCTCACCCGAAATTCAGCTTCCTATATAAAAAACTCGACCCATTTTAAAGCCCTCACAGAAAATTTAACCTTGAATAATACAGACATATTAGTAAGCTTTGATATCTCCTCCTTGTTTACCAATATTCCCTTAACTGACACTTTATCTCTCTTAGAAAACGTTTTTCCCTCTGACATCTTAGATCTCTTTTCCTTTGCCATCAACTCTGGGTATTTCGCTTGGAATAACAAAATCTACAAGCAGATAGAGGGAACCGCCATGGGCTCACCCCCCCCTTGCCAATTTCTATATGGAAGATTTCGAAAAACGAGCCATAGACTCAGCCCCACTCAAAAACTGTCTATCTGGCTTAGATATATAGATGATGTGTTCTCTATTTGGCCTCATGGCCCAGAAACGTTAGATTCCTTCCTTGGTCATCTCAATAGCCTACATCCAAGAATCCAGTTTACTATGGAAAAGGAAAAGAACAATTGTTTACCCTTCCTAGACACCTTAGTCACGCGCCTGCTTAATGATACACTTGCCTTCACTGTATACAGAAAACCCACACACACAGGCAGATACATTCACAAACTCTCCCACCACCACCCCTCACAACAATATGGCATCATTAAAACCCTTACCAAGAGAGCCCACAATCTTTGTTCCAGTGGAACCGCCCTCACTACTGAGCTTAACCACATACACAGAACTTTCCTCTCCAATGGCTACAGCGAACACAGCATCAAAAAAAATAATAAATTCCTCCCCCATTCCCCGTCCCTCTCTTCAACAAGAATTCAAAAATGCCATTACCATACCCTACATCCGTGGCACTTCGGAAAAAATAGCCAAGATACTAAAAAAGTATAACCTACACACAGCATATAAGCCCTACCGCAAACTGGCTACCCTTATCCGTTCTACGAAAGATCAGCTCCCTCCTCTCTCTCTGCCTGGAGTTTACAAAGTACCCTGTTCCTGTAAGCTTGCGTACTTTGGACAGACAGGCAGATCAGCATCCATCCGCCTGGAGGAACACAAGTCATACATCGTTAAACACAACTATGGCCAATCAGGCTTGGCTGACCACGTTTTGGACACCACCCACAGAGTATCATGGAAGAAAACCGCCATGCTCCACCACAACAAATTCAAGAAAGAGAGACTTTTCTTAGAAGCAGCAGCAGCTCTCAAAAACCAACCAAATCTTAACAAATACGGTTGCATTAAGCTTCCGAAGATTTGGGAAACAGTCATCACCAGAGGTCCCACCTTACATTCCAGGCCACCTACAACTGCCCTTAGAGGGCGCTCCACCTAGATAGGACTGTATTGTCACCCACGTGGTTGGGCTTAGTATTGTAAGTTTTTGTGTGCATGTTACATTAATTGTCTTTGTAATCCCCGTAGATGTCCTAGTGACTAGGACGAAATATAGGAAGTATTAAATTCTATTTTAATTCTTTTTGAGTGTTGTAAAAAATCCATTAAACCTCCAACATAATGTACTTATTCTTGAATTCATTCACACCGCTTGCACTCACACCATCCAATGGCAATTCATTCCAATCATGCACCACCCTATGAGAGAAAAATCTAGCCCTCATCCCCTTCTTAGCAATATCATTAACAGCATGCCCCCTCCTTTACTATCCTTTCTAAAAAAATAGTGTATCCTTTACACTCGATACCAGTTAGTATGTCTGATTCTGATAGCCAGGTCTCACTAATGCCTGCAATCTGAGGTCCCAACATATTGACCAAGGCAATGTCCTCTACTCCTTTGTTTCTAATACTTCTAGCATTTGTGTACAGACGTAATAATTTACCTGCATGTTCTTTTGTCTGTAGTCTAACTGTGTCATTTCTGCATGACACAGTTAGACAACTTGCAGATCTCTAGTCTACATGTATAAGGCATCTTTGCACACGTTTGATGGGTCCAAACCGGATGAACACACAAAGTCGAAATAGTTTTCTCTTCATCAACATTTCCATGACAAAACCCATTCCTGTCATTAACACAGTTATATAACATTGTCGCTCTTATACTTGCATTCTCACCATTCCTCCCTTTACAGTTTAGTTTCCCTGACTAAATTGTAAATTGTCAGGTCTCATACCAGTTATTAGTTTTTCTAGATTCCTGATACCAAATGCATTCAGGTGTAGGCTGTCCCTCTTACAAATCCAATCTTCCCTCGTACTTACTCCACAGATCCAAAAACTCACATCCATTCCTTCTACACAGCCCACACATCGAATCATTTGCCATCATAGCCCTTCTTCTTAGTTCATTTTTATCATATCGAGATAAAATAGTGACTATTTTCACTTTCTCACCTCTTCCTAAAACCATTTCATGTCTTCTCTCATACTGAACTTATCGCTAGTTAAGTCATTAGTATCTACTACATTTGATGTAATTAAATCGATCAATTAAAAACAATTACAATTTACTTTTTTCTGTTTTTTAATTGCTTTCTTTATATTCTTAATTTTTGCTCATTGAAAACTCGAAGTTATAACTCACTCATCAATAGCATGTTTTATTATAGAGTCACCATACCAAATAACTTATTTCTTTTTACTAACAACATCACTTACCTGAATTTCCGTTACTTTCTCACTTCCCTGTTTCCATGCTTTGTTGTTTATTTGCTGCTTAATTTTCATTTTCTCCCCATGCTCATTTAAACTTCTCGACTTTTTGTAATTCTTGCATCGTTTCTCTGATGATCTACTTTAATTTTGCTGTTTTGGAGGTTAATTCATTTTCATTAACCTCCTCTACAACTCCAATAACTTTGTTAGCAGGGCTAGTCTTTTTGTTCTCAACAGTGGTGCTCTTTTTAGCATTATTTTTCTTGTGCATTTTTGCTGCCATTTTAAACTTATGCTTATTGTTGAAATATCTTAATAAAAATATGTTATAAAATACCAAATACACTAAAATCTACACTTAATATATTATAAAAGACTAATTTTCTAAGTAAAAACAATAAAACAAACAAAAATCTCCAATTTTACAGGAGTGCTAAATTCACCGACCATCCACAATGTATCCTCAAACCAATAATCAATATTGCTGCTCCAAATTCCCCTCCAGAAAACAAAGAAGACCTTATCCTTGCTTTGTAGGAGGAATGCAGTCTGTCTCAGGAACTCCTGAATCATTTGGTACTAAACATGGTATGACATTATGAGAGCTGCATTGCATTTTGGGGTGGACATATTCCATACTGAAATGTCTCTCCACATATATTCAAGATATCAAGTAATTTTATATGAACTTTTTTAATCCTATTTCCCAAGTAAGCAAACAGACCAGAAAGTCAAGTTTGCACCTGCAAGTAGTGCAAGTCCAAGGCAACTCGTGGTAAAGGTGGATAAAGATCTGATCACTTTCCTTAGTATTTTTTCCTTGATGTATAGCACATCTCCTTGCAGAGATGTATGATGCTAAACATTAAAGGCAATGGATGAAGTAATGCAGAGCTCATTAATGAGCTCTGCATTACTTCATCCTTAGCATTTTCAAGTCTGGCTCCCACTGAAGAGACCTCAATAAAGGTCGAAACCGGTATGGGTAGTTTGAATGCCTTTAAATGTTTAGCATCGTACAACTCCACAGGGGGATGTGCTTTACATTAAGGGAAAAATACTAAGGAAAGTGATCAGAGCTTTATCCACCTTTACCAAGAGTTGCCTCGACTGGCACTGCCAAGAGTTGCCTTGGACTTGCACTACTTGCAGGTGCAAACTTGACTTTCTTGTCTGTTTGCTTACTTGGGAAATAGGATTAAAACCAAGTTTATATAAAATTACTTGGTATCTTGAATACATAATATACCCAAGTTAAAAAAAACTTTCTACGTCTCCACATAGTTTTCTGCAAGCACTATACAGGTAACCTTCACATAACATGGATGTTAGGTTACATAGAAATGCCGCGTTATGTAAATCACGTTATGCGAGACTCAGATCACATAGAAAACGTAGGGTTGGGTTCCGGAATCTTTTTTTTTTTTTTTTTTGAGATTATATAAACAACGACATATCCAACAAAAATATTTTTTTATTTAATTCAGGTAATTCACGTAAGTTAAGAAAACATAAACTATGAAACAAATACATAGTGTGAAATTATAAAAAATCATAAATTGTAAATTTATATATATTTTTATAATTTTATAAATAAATTTACAAATCATATGTAAACTTCATTGCACATAATGCATAAATGTTTTAGGCAAAATAAAATAGAGTGTATATTTTAATCGTCATCACTCTCTTCAAAACTAACATTTTGTAGATGTTTTTTTATTTACGAGTGGCCGGGCATCATCATCACTTGAAATCTCTTGGGCATCATTTGTATAATTCTCATTGCATACTTAAGTTGATTTAGTTATCAATAAGTCAGTAATAAGACCTTGCTTACCACTATGCTGCAATTTTTTTATTAAGTTCATTATGGAGCTTAACAAATATCCAGTTGTCTTGTGAATTTTCTGGAAAGCACTCCATTGAGAGATCATTATCCATAAAATAACTTTCTTGCCAAGTTCAATCCTTCTACTAATTTCTTTAAACTGAATTCTTTAACGCATTCATCGCAATCAGAATCTTGGGTAGAACTTTCCCCACCATTTTATTTGACGTCATCTAATAATTGTACCAGTTCCTCCTCATTTAAATCTATTTCCCCATCATTTAATTCACTAATTTTGTTTTCAACCATATCACAAAAGTGCTCTAAGTGGCCATTACTATAAAAAATAATTTTTTTACATAAAAAAAAAGCATTACATATTGTATGTAACTCACCAAAAAATAAAGTGCTCAGCTTGAGATTGTATCTCTGAAAACTGAAAATTGTATTGATCATTATTGATCAATACAATTTCAGTATTGATCATGTGAGAGATCATTATCCATAAAATAATTTTCTTGCCAAGTCCAGTCTTACTAATTTCTTTAACGTATCCATCACAATCAGAATCTTTGGCAGAACTTTCCTCGCCATTTGGTTCGACGTCATCTATTAATTCACCAGTTCCTCCTCATTTAAATCTATATCTGCGTCAATTCACTATTGAAGAGATTGGAGCACTTATGAAGAAGTTTGCGAAGGTAACATCTCATGTGCTGATCGAAACCGAATTTATCTTCAGTCTTGTTCATTTGTTACCTTGGCGGTTTATAGTGGGTGGGTTTATCCCTATTAACAAACGCATATATATCACAAAAGCCCTCTAGGTGGCCATTACTATAAAAATAAATTTTTTTTACATAAAAAAAAAAGCATTACATATTGTATGTTAACTCACCAAAAAATAAAGTGCTCAGCTTGAGATTAACACACTTATGATTTTTAATGTATTTTCCTAGCAGAAAACGAATACAATTTTCAACAATAAATACTTTATATGGTAAACAATTGATGTACGTGCATGGTAAAGGGTATTTCCCATGATATAAATTCGCTACTTATAACTACATGTGCAATACGGGCAGATGCAAATTTAACGAAGATAAAATTTGACTTTTAAGTCGCGCGTTGAAAAATATGAAAAGATAGGGGGTTACTACAGTTTGTAGACCGTGTTGTATAAGTATCGCGTTCTACGAGGGTTACCTGTATAATTTAAATTTTCTTGCAAACAGTTCAAAATTAAACTGCAATCAGAAACATTTATAGTTTGAATAGTAGGCTAAAAGAAATTCCTTATGTTACAGTGGATAGTAATATCCTCCGATTGATTCAGGATATGAGAATGTACAGGAGATTTCTAATAGGAAATGGTGTCAAGGATTTAGGCCTAGAGGGGCCTGTTCCAGCCTCAGAAAATCATCATTGAATCTTTTTAGAGGATGTCCTTATTTTCTTTTTCCTAACAGTTTGCAATTTAAGGTTTGTTTTGATAATCTTTCTGTTTTCGTTCTTTTAATGTGTTGCATCCAATGTTCATATTTTTTAATTTTTTCTATTGATTCCTGGTTTAATTCTTTCATAATTTCTTCATTTCTTTTGTAATCGAATAGGGTATATTTTGCAGTTTTTCTCATAAACTTCATTTCAGCTATTATTAATATTCATTTGTCTTTTTGTTTTATTGCCCAGATTTCACTTCCATGCAACAGCACTGTTAGAGTTAATGTATTGTATACTTTTAGTCTGGTTTGTTTTTGAAGTAGGTTAGATTTAACTATTACACCTGTTATTTTTAAATACAGGCAGCCCTCAGTTTACGATGGTTCAATTTATGCCGATTCACAATAACACCAGATGCCTGCGTGTGCTTTGTTACTGTAGTGTGGTCTGACTGAGAAACGATGCTAGCAGGCACTCTCGTGTTTGAGTGTTTACCGAGCTACTATGACGTATATGTATCAAACCTAGTTTTACTGCTGAATCTACCTCATTGTTCTATTTAATTTTTTTTACATACATACATATTTAAATTGATAAAGTATGTAATTACATACCATGTCTGATAAAAGAAGTGCAGAAAAGTTAGCATAACTTGGTGTTAAGAAGGCACGGAAATCAATCACACTTGAAGAAATGAAGATGGAGGTGATTCGAAGAATGGAAGATGTGCAAACACGTGTTAATGTCTGTAGAAGTATGAACTTACTTCGACTGTTACTACAATTATGAAAAATGCACATAGAATAAAATAGTCTGCACAACAATCTACGTCAGTACTAAATGCAAAACATGTAAATTATAGCAGGGTAAACTTCATGAAAAAATGTAAAAATTATTTTCATTATGGGTGGATGACTTGAATCAGAAAAACATTCCTTTGATGCAGCCTGTTATAACTGAGAAAGAAAAAACAATTTTTGAGGATCTTAAAAAGACGGAGGCAAAGAAACATTTTTAGGAATCGAAGGTTGGTTCATGAGATATATTTTGCAGTCTAAGTCACTAAGTCTCGAAGTAAGCGCCATAGTGTCAAATTATGTGGTGAGACGACAAGTGCAGATGTTGTGGCAGCAGCTGCTTTTCCTAAAGAATTTCAAGACTGTGTAGAACAAGGAAGTTATCCTCCTGATCTCATTTTTAATGTTGATGAGACTGGGCTCTACTGGAAAAAATTGCCATCACGCACCTTAATTTCCTGTGAAGAATGTTCTGCTCCAGCTTTTAAAGCTGCAAAAGATAGACTTATGCTTTTGTTGAGTGCAAATGTCTGGAACTTGGAAGCTTAAACCAATGTTGGTATACCATTCACAGACACCACACACCTTCAAGGATCGAAAAGCCATGCTGCCAGTCTATTGGAAATGGAACAAGAAAGCTTGGGTTACACAAGACGTTGTAACAATGTCTGTTTACTGCGTTATTGTAATATCTTTATTCTAATTAGCCGTGTGCTTTTACTTTCGTAACCTCTCCTTACTTATTCTATTGCGTACTGTGTTTATCCATCTTTTGTATTTACTAGTCGTATGCCTATGAAGGCTGGAAAATTTATTTGTTAAGACTGTGCCACCAGTATTTCTATATCGGCATAAGACTCAGTAACACGTCCGGTAGATCTCTCTTACTAGCATAAATTCCTTAACTAAAGTTTACATAAACAGTCATGGTTCTCAAAACTACGCTTTTAATGCCTTAGTTGTTTCCTGCTCACAAGTATGAGTTTATTTAGGAACAGTGCATCGTTAATTAAATGATCAGGCAGCACTCTATCGACATATAAATAAAACACATTTATTTGCATTAATATCAAAGTGCATTAATTAAATGATAGGGAAGTTACTCTCTCTACCTATCTGTTAGACTTTCAACATAAAGAAACAAACTTACCCTTTCAATACTAAATAACTATGCAATTATTAAATTGCATAGTTATTTAGTATTGAAAGTTATTTAGTATTAAATTTCAATAACTAAATAATTATTAAATCAAATTATTGAAACTCTAATTTATTCACAAAGAGGTTAGCTAACTATGCCAATTATTAATATGCCAAATAACTCTCTTATGGACACTTCTTATTACTATTAGAATTAACATATTACTATTAACATAATTCTTATCAGTCCATCTATAACATATCTCCTAGATTATAAAGGAAATATACACTAAAAGATGGAAAAAACTTACAGAGGCTCTGTGTCACACTCAATCAAAGGTCTTGCACTAAAGTTCCTATGCCTTTTCTTTCATCTCGGGTCTAAGGCTTCCTTCTGGAGTGTCTTGCTTCAGCGGCATCTCGTCTGGGAATTGGCAGGCTTTTTCACTGCAATCTGCAGTACTCGAATAGCTCAGGCAAGAGGTTTCAGCTTATGGGCAAATTCTCCGGTGCTTGAAGTTCGCTCTACAGCTATTGGCTTCGTTTGACCTCCCGTGGCAAAAAGACATCTGACCGACACTTGGCTTGGGTTATTTACATCAGCTGTTCTCTCATCATTCCCAATTTTCTCCTCTGGCATGGGCTTGCCGTAACGTCTGGTCCTCTGGATCCTACTTCCGGTATTTCTGCCTCTGACTGCTGACGACGATAACTCTAACTGCCGACCTCTATGTTCGGCTCAGTCCCTTTTTATTTCGTGTTCTCCGGGACCTTGCACGAAGGGTTGTGACCCCCCCCCCCCCCCGAAGAATTCGGCACGACTCCTTGATCTTCTGTTAAGACCGACCAGTTCTTTCTTCTCCTCAGTGCACTCTAATCCAATCTTGTCGGGCAGCAGAAACTTGTCTGAGGCTTGCCGATCTCTTAGACACTGACTTTGAAGGTGTTTATATGCAGAGCTCGTAAGCAACGTTCTCATACACTTAAATCGTAAACAATTTTCTTATGCCCATACATAGAGCTATTATACAAAGTTCTGGTGGTAAAGTATTGCCTTTGTTTTTGACATTCTAGAAATTTTTGTTAAAGTAGTAAGTACAGTCAATTCCCATAGGGTTATTTACATTAATATTTAGCATAAAATATATAGAGACAAACAAGGTTATTTTTGTAACAATCTCATGAGACTTGACCTTTGTAAAAATCGATATAAAGCACTTTGGTACTTCCAAGCTACATAGAGTTTTACATTTTTATAGATTGGTACACAAATTATTTTTGTCCTATGCTTCGCTTCTGTAAAGAAAATGATTTGCCAGCCAAGGCATTGCTTCTCTTGGATAATGCCTCTGGACATCCTCAAAACCTTGCTGAAGTAAGAACACCATTGGATGTCAAGGTTGTTTATATGCCCCCAAAACACCATCGCTTTTGCAACCGATGGATCAGGGGATTATATCAATCTTCAAAGCCTATTACCTCCGTATAACATTTATGGAAATAGTAAGAGTCTTGGACACTTTAGGAAGAACTATTAAAGACTATTGGCGGTCATTCGATATTTTGAAGGGCATTAACAACATCAAGGCAGCGTGGAACAAAGTGTCAAAAAAGTGTTTAAAAGGAGCATGGTGTTAATGACTCCATGTTTTTGCAAAGGGCGGTGATATGAGTTAGCATGTATATATTGGCCAGATATATACATGCTATTAGAGCAAGAGGAGAATGTTATTGAAGACGTTACCAAGCTTGTGCAAGAGGTGGGATTGGACGATATTACAGCTGATGATGATGTGACAGAAGTCTTAGAGAGCCATGATAAACCGCTTTCCAATGAAGACTTAAAAGAATTAGCCGAACAATTAAGTCAACATCCAAAGGAGGAGAAAGAAAATGAAGAAGGTCCTCTGAGAGATATAAAAACAGCCGATTTATAGCATATCCTTGCAAGCATAGAGACATTGACTAATGGACTTTGCGAAATGGACCATGCTTGGGAATAGAGTGCGAATGTAAAAAGGAGTGTAATCAAATCTATTAGACCTTACACTGAACTCCTTAAAGAAAGAAAAAGAAAATCTAGGCAGTTAACATTGGATACTTTTTTCAAAAAAAATGCAGGTGATCCAAAACCAGGAACTTCAACATAGAAATATGTATTATGTTTTCGAAGTTTCATATTTTTTGTATATAATTTTGTTTTGTTTTCGTTATTAATCATTTTATTTTAACAAATATATATGTATATATTATCAAAGCTTTAAATATAATAATGTTACACATACTTCATGTGTAACATTATTAACCCAGCCAAGGTGGAGGAATCAAGAAAGGACCCTGCTGAAGCCTTGCCGGTCCCAAGCCTGGAGAAATGGGGAGGGTTAGTGAGGGGCCAACTACCCCTCCTATAAAAATACCTCTGGTTACGAAACAAGCACCACAGAAGCCTCGGAATTTGGACGCTTCCACAACAGTGGACTGCATTCCGGCAGAGCTTCTGAAGAATGGTGGGGACATCCTGCTGGAGCAGTTGCACCAGCTCATCTTGTTGCTCTGGCGAGAAGAACGGCTGCTGGATGAGTGGAAGGAGTCGCTGACACCCCTGTATATAAGAAAGGAGATAAGTCTCAATGCTGCAACTATAGGGGTATCTCACTGTTGATGACTGGCTACAAGGTGCTGTCTAATAACATCATGGTAATGCACCTCACACCATATGCAGAAGTGTCTTGGTGACCACCAGACGGGCTTTAGGAGGAACCGTTCTACAATAGACCAACTCTTCACGCTACGCCAAGTTTTTGAAAAGTGCTGGGAATATAACCAGGAAGTCCATAATATCTTCATAGACTTTTCTAAAGCCTATGACTGGAAATTCCTCGAAAACTTTGAAAAATGATGCAGGTGTGTGTGTGGCTGGTTCGAGAGCAAGAATGAAAGCAGAAGGTGACTTGTCGGACCCATTTCAAGTACAGACCAGCGTGAAGCAGGGTGATAGGCTTTCTCCGATCTCTTCAATTATTGCTGGAAAAAGTAATTAGAAGTACACAGCAAGTGGTAGGTGGAGTTGACATGGGGATGCAAGTCAGGATTCTTGGCTATGCGGATGACTTGAATGTCATGGCGCATCAACGAGACGACGCAGTGGCATTGGTTACTGCCATTGAGGAAGCTGCAGAAGACAGCTTGAAGATAAATGCCGAGAAGACGAAGTACCTTTTCATGAGTCACCATGTTGATCAAGATCTAGAGGGAGCTGCTCGGTTTAAGAGGGTGACGGAATTTGGGTACCTAGGGTCTATCGTGACTGAAGACAACAAAGTTGAAGCTGATGTCCAGAGTCGGGTGAATGCCGCGAATGTGGCCTACTACCAAGTGCATCCCCTTTTTGCCTTGCGTATACTGTTTTGGACTACAAGGGTGAGACTATACAAGATTCTGATTAGACCTGTTCTCCTCTACAGTGCTGAAACGTGGAATCTCACGGTGAGGCAAGCTGACCACCTGAGAGTATTCGAGAACAAGATGCTACGACATATCTATGGAGGGGTCATGGCAGACGGAGTCTGGAGGAAGCGGTCTAATACTGCCATACACGCTTTGTACAACTCAGCAGTCATCTTGCTGGAGCTGCGAGTCCAGCGTCTTCAGTGGCTGGGGGCTCCTGCATCGTATGGGCCCCTGAAAGAACTGTGAGACAAGTGTGGAAGGCCCAACCCCCGATCAGGGAGACTGAAAAGGAGATGGGCGGATCAGGAAGAGGAGGACCTGCAGGTTGTCGGGCTGGAGACCAAAACTTTGCAGATAGTCGCAAAGGACCATGCCCAGTGGCGTCATGCGGTGCTTGTGGCCAAAAGTCCCCCGGGCTGATAGTGCCTAGATAAGTCAAGTAAGTCAATACTTCATGTGCATATTTTTTGACTGTGCAGAACATTACCTCCCATTAAAATTGGACTCGTTTTACGCCCATTTTTTCAGGAAGGGAAGTGAGGCATAAATCGAGGGCCCCATATTTTACAATTTTTAGGTTTATATTTTTTTCATATGTAATCATACATCTTAGGTAGTTAAATGAATTTACCTGTTTTAAAATCTTGTTATCTTTTAGTTCTTATTAGATCTTGTCCTTTAAAGGCCATAATTTTTTATTTTTCTATTGATATTATCATTCCATAATCTTTGGCTATTTCGTTTAAATTTAAAATATCTTTCTGTAAGTTATCTTCAGAATTTGTAATTATTTGGTCATCAGCAAAAATGAGAGTGTTTAAGTTCACAACAGGAAAAAGCTTAATACCTTGATGGAAATTTTTATTCCATTTTATTATTATTTCATTTAGAAAAATATTAAAAAGAGTAGCTGAAAGGGGACATTCCTGGCGGACTCCTTGGTTTATCTCTCTTGGATATGATAGTTCATAATTTAATCTTATTTTGTATTTGTCTTTCTTTTAATATCTTAAAAGAAAATGTTAACATTTTAATTCTTTTAATATATTAAAAGAATCTTTATCAAATGCTTTTTCAAAGTCAATAAATGTAATATATGTTTCTAAATGAAAATGATTATCCCACAGAAATTTAATTTATTATCTTTTACTTTACTTTGTCATTTAAAAAAAAAAAACTTTTTTTTTATCTAGAAGATGGTCCAGAGCTTCCTACAAAAGCTAATGAAGAATTTCGCCCTTTCATCAGAAGGTTACCTGAGTTTAAGTTTTGGTAAGTTATTGACATCTACATTATACACCTGGTGTTGTTTCTTGTCATTGATTAAGCAAATAAAAATCTAATATTTAAGTGCAGTTATTTTTGGATAGATTTTTGCTCAATGAGACATAAATTGTAGGTTACTCTGTATAATACATATCGATATGATAAACTTAATCTGAGCAGAAGTGTTTTTGCAGCCATTTCTTCATTTGCTGAATTATTTCTGTGTTAAAAATCTTCTTCCAGTTGTTTTTGCAGCAAACATTCCTTCATTTCTTGGACTTATTAACCTTCAGAATATTCTGCTTCACTAAGAATTAATTTCTCAATTTCTTTTTTAATTCTGTATAAGGATATGTTTGTTTCTCATCACTTTCTGATTGCTTCTATTTCTTGAAACCAAAAAGTTTTTATTTGCTGCCTTACCAAGAATTTCATTGCATTGCCATAATGTTATAATTTGATTTCTTTAAATTTTGTCATTCATGGTGAAAGAATCTAAAGAAGAGTGTAGATATTCTTTTTTGAGATAAGCATGATAGAAATTGTGCAATGGCAATTTAGGCTCAGGGTTAATCTTCAACTAGTACTTGAAGTCTAAAATGCAGATGATTTTCAAGCATCACACTATTGCTGAACTTGTGGTTGCTGCAGATCAACCAGATTACATCCTATGTCTACTTGCTTAAATTGGTGGGCTTGTTATTAGCTAGATAACCAATGGGTATTAGACACCTGACTTCAGGAAACTAAGTAATGGACCAGTGTAGAAATGCTGTAAGTAGAGATAATGTGGGTGTAAGGTGTGTGTACTGTAATACCACCACTTTGTTTTTTGGAAGTTTGCAGTGGCCAAAAATCATGATCTCCAGAGAAAGGTCCAAATTTATTTTTTCTCCATTTGTTCCGGCATGTAATATGAAGAATGTTTTCAGAGTTAAATCAGACATTAGTGAGAGATGCACTATTGATTCATTTTGAGGATACGGCTTTAAAACAGTTGTCATGCAGACCAGCTTCTAGATTATACTGGACCAAACTTAATGGTAACTTGTATTCTTCCAGGTCAGCTTGTGAATGATCTTGCTGCTGTATTCTGCCAAGTGTATTTGTAAGGAGTCAAAGCAGGTAGGTCATGATTACTATAGAAACTGGATGAAAATTTTCATTGTTTGGTTTAAGGAGTCTATTATTCCATATTTAACTTAGACAACAGCCATGAAAAAGTCAAGGAAAAAATTGCTCAGAAAAGGGTAGATCTTCCAGAACACTCCACATTTGTTTCACGAATATACATGGTCTTATTTCCAACCTCTGTTCATTTCCATATCCATTCCCAGACCACTCTAGTTTTCTTCAGATAATAAATTTCAGTTACTCATCTGTATATACATTTTTACTGATGTTCCATGTTCTCTCCAACAGAAAGATCCTGGTCCATATTGATGGAAAAAAGAGCAAAGGTCCCGATTCCTCCACAACAGTCTCCCACAGGGCTCTGTGTTAGCCCCTTTACTCTTTAACATCTACATGTCCGACTTACCACATACCAGCTCAAGGAAATATATGTATGCCGATGACCTAACAATCCTACACCAGTCTACCTTCTTTGCCAACCTGGAATCAACCTTGAATACAGACCTGAATACCCTGGAAGAGTACTTCAAGCAGTGATACCTGAAGCCAAATTCAACAAAAACTGTGTCCACAGTATTCCATCTGAACAATGCAGAGTTAAATCAACACCTCAACCTCTCTTTCTGTGGCAAAATGGTGGAACATGAGCCTCACCTGAAATACCTTGGAGTGAGCCTGGACAGAAGTCTAACCTATAAAAGGCACATCATTAACCTGTCCAACAAAATTAAAACGAGAATATCATTTCAAGGCTTGCTAGAACAACCTGGGGTTGTAGTGCAGAAGTCCTAAGGCTGTCTGTGCTAGCCCTTGCATTCTCTGCAGCAGAATACTGTGCCCCCCATCTGGAAAAGAAGTGCGCACACTAACATTATAGACACCCAGCTAAACTCTACCATGTACACAATTAGTGAGACACTGAGAAGCACTCCTCTCCCACCTGTCCTATCCTACATTGCTCCACCAAATGTATGGAGAAGACAAGCCTCAATTAAAGAATTTAAAGTAATGAGCAACCCACTCCTGCTCCTGCACCAGATTCTCATAAATCCACTTAGTCTTCCAACAAATGGCTTCCTGATTGAAGATCCCTGTCTTCTGCTGCGTGGTTTTCCTTTTCATAAGAAGAACAGGATCAGAACGAACCAGAGCAGATATGGCTACCTCCTACATAAATGGAGACTATCAGACCACCCTTATTGTGATTGTTCCCCCCCCCCCCCATGGCCCAGACAATTACTCATATTGTGAATGACTGCCCAAGGTGCCAATTTCATGGTGGTGGTGGCCTCCAGGACATCCATGAGGTGATCGATGAGGCCCTGGATTGGCTTTCTAGACTGGACATTGATTAGCTGCTTTGTATTCCTTGTGCCATAAGAATAAATAAAAATAAATGTTAGTGTGCTCAACTTATCTATTTTTGATCTTTTTTTGACTAAATCTTTTTGCTTCATTCTCTCAAATATGTTTGTTGTTTAACACTCTTCTATTGCTGCCAATCTTTCTGAACTTTTTTTTTTAAATGATTTTCTCTGGGCTGACATTCTTAATATCAAAGCCATGTTCCTTGGATATATTACTGTTTACAATTCCAGCTGGATTTGCTTTTCCAACTGTGCTGGTCTGGCAACAATTTCACTCTTATTAATTAGATGCCTACTAGAATACCAGACAATCCAAACTCTTTGTGTCTCATTTTTACTATAATCCTCCTGAGTGTATTGTGGATGTTGTTTACCTTCTAAGCAATGCACAAATCACAAACTAATTATATTGATTTCTGTGCATCGTTTCCTTGGTTGCATAAATTCAGCCTGTTTCTAAGAAGAGAAAATGATCTTTAACATCAGATTACAGTCCAGTTATCCTCACTTCATTTTTTCTTCTAAAGTAATTTTAATCATTAATCAGGCAATCCTCTTGCTTATCACTCACTTTTGGACAAACATTAAAGTTTGTAGAAATTCAAGTAATTGATATTTCTAATCCTTTGAGATCTCCATGACCTCTTAAAGAATGTGTAGAATCGACTGGGACTTGTGACCTGATGTCCATTTCCCACCTTCCTGTGGCGTGCACCCCATTAGTGGGTATTCACCTGGATACTGAATGATGTGCTGGGGTTGACGATTTGAGATTTTCATATGGGCTTAAACCAAAATAAAATGATGGAATTTTATGCTGACTAGGGCATTTCACAGTTAAGCCCTTTTGTTTTTTGTCAAGGAACTAGAGCAAGCAGTCAAAAAAGTCTGCTATTAGAACAAGCTCAAACTCAACATTAGTAGAGTTCAAGATTGGCATCAATGGAAAAGAAATGGTACTAGTAGAAGAAGAAGAAGGACCATCGATGGAAAAGAAATTAAACTAGAAGAAGACGACGACAAGCACCAGATTGACTTAATAGGTGTTTCTGAAAAAAGAACATGTAAGATTCTTCTAAGCAACAAATACAAGATATAATATTCAGGCAATAATGATCAGAGAAAAGGAACAGTTGTAGTATTTAACACTGAATTTGAGGATAATCTTTTTAAATGATGGGCAGTATCCAAGTAGAGTGGTGTGGGCAAATATCAAAATGGGGAATTGCAACTTATTTGTGTCTGTGATCCCATAGAAGATTCTACTAAGGAATAGTCAGAGGAATTTTTGTGGCATTAGAGAAGGCAGAGCTGACACAAAGAAAAAGGAAAGATTAGTCTTTGTTTGTTGGAGGTATAAACAGCAGAGTAGGAAATGAATATCAAACTTATAGCAGGAAATGGGGAAAGTTTGGAGAAGATCAAAACTAATAATAATGGTAAATACCTGTTGGATTTCTGTTTAGGACATGGACTAGTCATTAATACCATAATTTATGTGCACAAAATCAGATGGAAAGAAGACACAAGAAGTGTAAGTTTCATTAACTGTTCTGATAATGATATCTTTATGCTGATTCAGGACATGAGTATACAGAGGATTTGAAATAGGAAGGAATCACCATTTAGTTTTGAGTAGGATAAAATTGAATATCATATTGAAAAAAAAAAAAGCATAAGGAAGTTTTAAAAAGAATCAAAATTTGAGCAGCTTTCAGAGGTGAAATGTAGATTCAAATACCCAAATATTCAAGAAAGTTTGAAAACAAGAACACAAACCTTGGCAATTCATTGGCAAAATAAGGATGTAAGAAAGTGAAGTAAATCTGTAAAACTAGCTTAAAAAGTCATGGGAAGAAGTTTATAACAGAAAATATCAGGAAAGTTGCAAAATATTCTCTTGAAAAACTTGGCATATTTCAGAAGGCCTGCTCAGAGGGTTGAATTTCAGATGATGGAGTAGAGCTCTCACAGTACCCAAATGTGAATGTGGTAATTACAGAAAAATTTCCCTATTCAGTGTTCTGGGTAAGATCTATGCAAGCATGGAAAAGCTAAGAAAATTTTTAGAAGGGAAATGTTTTTAGAAGAGAAGATTCAGACCAGATAGAAGTTACATGGATCAGCTTTTCACTTTAAAAGAAATAGTTTTTTAAAGTCATGGGAATATAATAAGGATCTCTATTTTAATTTTGTAGATCTGGAAAAAAGCATATGACAAGGTATCAAGAGAAAAGCTGTACTACAAAATGTTACAATTATATGGTGCAAATGGGACATTATATCAAGCAGTATATTACATACAAGACATTATATCAAGTGTGTATTTGAAAGTTTGCTGATAGAATTGAAAGAGGTAAGGAAGATAGTGTGATGTTAAATTGAGTATGCGAAATGAGTGTACGTTATCTCCAGTGTTATTTATCTATATGGATCATATCATGAAGGAAAGTTGCATTAAACCTGTATCCGAATTGGAAATGTTAATCTCTGTTGTTTACTTTATGCAGATGCTATACATCTAAATAAATCCAGTACAAACGTTCAGGATTCCCTAACAATGAATAAGTGCTGTAATAAATTTGGTATGAAAATCAGCATTAAAAAGACAATGAAAATAGGAAACATTGAAAACAACTGCACTCTGAATGGAGAACCTACAATACAAGTAAAACATTTCAGATATTTAGACAATTTTTAGTGAAGACGGTAAACTAAATATGGAAATAAACAACAGCATTAGCAACAGAACTGAATAAATTTATATGGATAAGACAGAAATTAGTTAAAACACTAAACATGTTGTATATAAGGCATCATTCAAACCAGATTTAACTTCTGGATCAGGGCTGATTTAGAAATAAAACACTTGGTGACAGACTGGAGAGCACAGATATGAGCGTTCTGAAAAGAATTAGTGGGAGTGAATAGATGGCATCATTGTCAGAATTATATTAAAAAGGATAATAGAACAGAACTTTACTTTGTTAGCATTCAGGAATCTGTGAGCAGAACTAATTTCAGGTGGTATCATCGTTTGAACAGAATGGGAGAGGAAAGGTTAACAAAACGAGTTTGTTTGTTTTTTATTGCATGAAATTAGTAAGGAAAAATACTGTTAGATTCCTAATCACACACACCATGCACCATAGAAGCAGTTGAGCCAACTGATCATATTTTGCTGTTGTTTGAAACAAAAGAAACTGCTCAGATCGTTTGCAGAGATATGAAAATGATAGATATGGCAGTGGTAATAATTTGTGAGAAGGAACGTATTTACTAATCTGGGTGGGGGGGGGGGGGGAAGATCCAGCTTGTATTCTCACATTTAAAGGCAGTTTTGAACAGTTCATTTGTTTTAAGAAAATTGGTAACCAGCATCTGTAGGTAAAGTTGCAGCCAATGAATTTGTTGAAGATTTTGACGAGCTTGTCCAAGGTTATTCATCTTCCCAAGTGTTCATGTTTGATAAATCTGGTCTTTTCTGGAAAAGATGCCTAAAAGAAAGAACATACATTATGAAGAATGAACAGAAGCTTCCATAATGCAAAGCATCTACTGTCCAACCACAGAGACGAGAACCTCAGTTGGCAGTGTGCCAAGAAGACTCAATCCATGCTGAAGGGGAGAAAGGAATCAGGTGATATATGAATTTGTTAGCAACATGTGAAAATCACATGCTTTGTACGTAAATTTTCAAACTGTTGCAAGCAAAATAGTTACCTTTAAAAACTAGAATTTTCATAAAAGAAAAGGTAATTTTCCGACATATAATAAAAAGCACTCATCCCATGAAACACATTTATTACCCTATTATCAGAATGGATTCGCCTTCTTCTGACATGCGCAGAAGTGTCGAGGGGTCTTGCATCTGTGGGTGCACAGTAAAGACCATCTTACAATAATGTTGACATCAAATGCCTTTTGGAGTCTTAAATAAAGCTACTCTTTATTCTTTCATTCTGAGAACCTGGGCATTGAAGAATGTGACTAAGTTCCAACTCTCAGTGATTTTTTCAAGAGTAATTAAAATTTTCCAATAGTAATGATATCTTCAGAATAAGAAGTTGGCAGAGAATGCTCTTTCTCTGTCTGTATTGCATCAGCATATAGTTTAGATTTGGAGTATGTCCCAGGATTTGCAAAAGTGAAAATTTTGTTCTTGAACATAACTGCATTGATTCATTCACTGGATCAGCATGTTGTTGTGAGCATGCTGATCAACATCCAAAATACCATAAGCTCGCATCCCATCAGTACCTTGTGGCAGTCAGTAGGCGAGATATTAGAAGACGCAGAAGAGCTTGTCCAATTGTAATTCTGCACATCAACTAAAATGTGTTAGGACCTGTTGTTGCAACACTTATAGGGTTGCACTTCCCATAGTCATGAGTAAAATGATAAGAACACAAATTTGTATCCTGATTATATTTAGGAAGGTCTTCTGTTTTTCTGGACATTAGGTATTGAGATGTACCATAGATTCAGGAAAGGAGTGATTGATGACAATAAGAATTTCATAAGTAATGGCTTGACTGAAAATAAACAGTAATCTTATTACAGCAAATAATCAGCTTGGTGACTTAATGCAACTAATCAACAATTAATTATTTTGGACAGAGCAAATATCACAAATCATTTTCCTCTAATTCTCATGTTAAAATAATGACACCTAAAGTCCTAAATAAACTAGAAACATAGAACAAACTATACATTAGCATGTTCACATTGGGGGTCATAGCTCTCTCACCGTCACCCTAACTATCTGACAGGACGAGAGAAAATACTGTATCCTGCAGAAATTTTGTGCTTATGTTTTGGCGATGTGTTATTGTAACTGGATCTGTGGAGGATGACAATGTGTTTGTTCAGGATATATTAGAAAACAATAATGAAGGAGAATGCTGTGTTTGGTTAGTATATTTGAATTACTCAGGTGTAAATATGTGAATCATCATTAATAAGTTATGTAAAAATGGCAGATGTAAAGGAAAGAACAAGTGTGAGCAGAAATACTTTCATTACTGGCATTGAATTATTAATAATTAACATTTGTAATGTGTGTCCTGTAAATTGCTGGGTGTATGTGATACATGTCGTTCTATAAATTGTAGACATCCATAAGTGAATTTATGGGGGGGGGGGGAATCCTACATTCATTATTTTTTTTTTTTTGTCAGTGGCTCTTCTGTCTTATCAATAATAGACATCTCACATGCTGATCTTTTGTTTGTTGTAGATCAACAAAATAAATAAATAAATAAATACTTTTTATAATAGAATATTCATTTTTATTCAGGAATAGATAGCTTCACTACGTCTATTGTTTCTGAATGGTATACTGTAGAAGCATGAAAAATAAGTAGCTAAATGCAATATACAGAGACATTTAGTGAAGTTAGTGTAATTAGAGAACTGGGATGACACTCATGGAAAAATATTCTCCACCCACAGACTGTGTTGCATGCATGCAAACAAAACAGATTTATTGTGGCACTAAAAATAGCATCTAACTAAACACATTTCTTTTAACATCCCCTTTTAAAATTTCAGTTCAAGTATAACAGCTGTTTTATAATAATACAGTCATTGGTTACAGAAAGGTGCTCAATTTATGTAAAGCAAAAAGAATATATATATATATATAACTTGAATCAGTTTGAATTACATTTGAGATATTTGCTATCATTCAGACACTTCACAAATGCTAATTTTATAAATAAAATTTTACCAAAAAAAAAGCTGCAACTAACATACTGTGTACAGTGGGGTGGGGTTGAAAAGTTCTGATAAATACCTAGAACAAACATGGTATTAAAGCATTTGATATAACCACATTAAAATCCTTTAATCCCCATGTTTCATCAAATTGTAATAATTTGTTCTTTTTTCTATATAAGTATAAGAAGACATGTCAGAGTTTTTGAAGAAATTCAAAGACACAGAGGTGCAGCCATCAAGTTTTACGTGTTGCAAGAAACCGCAATTGTGATTCACCAAACTTTATGTGAGACTTTAGGGGACTGTGCCTCAGCATATTCATCAGTTGCCAGATGGGTGGCCAAGTTTAAAATTGGGCATCCTGAGACAACGGATGCCCCCAAGTCAGGAAGACCTTCCACAGCGATCACACCTGAAAACATCTATGCAGTGCATGCCATGATCCTTGATGATAGATGAATACCAGCCAGAAACATTGCAAAGACTCTGGGGATATCCAGGGAACAAGTTGGGGTCATTATCCACCAACATCTAGCCATGCAGAAGCTCTCAGCAAAATGGGTCCCCTAATGTTTGAATGCCTACCAAAAGAGAGAGAGAACGTGTACTGTCATCTCAAGGGATTTTGGGTCATTTTGAGAAATCAGGTGCAAATTTTTTGGCTCATATTGTGACTGTTGATGAAACATGGTTTCATCACTATAACCCAGAGACCAAACAACAGTCAATGGAGTGGAGACACAAAGGTTCTCCATGGCCAAAGAAGTTTGAATCCAAAATCAGCAGGGAAGATTCTTGTTACAACAGCAGTTTATTCAACAGCTCTGAAGGAATTGAAGGAGGTCTTTAACCCTTTTTCTAGCTATAGGTGTCTCCCACTTCTCTCCATCTGTTTCTATACTGAACTTGTTTTTTCATTGTTAACAATTTTCCTATTTCAATTTCTTTATTAATAACGTTAATAATCTTTCATCATATCCTTTTCTGTTTGTCATTATTTTGATTTTCTCAGAATTAATGTCTAATCCAGTTTCAATTGATTTAGTTATTAGATCTGCTATTAAAATGGCACAGGAAACTCTTTGGCTTTCATTGTTTGCCTCACCCACCCTATTTGCCAGACCTGGCCCCATCTGACTATTTCCTATTCCCAAATTTAAACAAACACTTGAAAGGAACAAAATTTACCACAGATGAAGTCATATCTGCAGATGAGAACTGGCCTGTGTAACAAGGGAAAGACTTTTTTCTTTCAGAAGGATTGCAAATTATGTAGCAGCATTGTAACAAATAAGCTTTGTGAAAATGCAACTGCTCAACATGGGAGCAGCATACATATGCTAAAGCTATTTTCACATACCAGCAGTTTTCACACACCAAACACTGCCCATCTTGAATGTGTTAAGTTACACATACACTTTTATATACATTTAGCTAAAGGTAAGTCACACCACAGCCCTAGTGGATTACCATGTTTCCGTCAATCCATGGAATAGTTCCGGACAGGTCTCCTGAGCTTACTGCATCTTTCCTTTTGTAGAAGACTCTCTATACAGTAACTTCTGTGATAAAGCATATAATGCCACTCAAAAATATTGAATGCTCATGATAACTCAGTCATGAGAGTGGGTTATACTTATAACTGGGTTCTAATATACATGCAGAGCTACAAAAGAACTTTTACAAAATTGGAAGGAAATTTTTGCTGGGTCATTGTCTTCACATGACCTTTACCACGAAATTTAGATCTTGTCTAGATGGGAATGGACTCTCATACTGAGCCACATGTTTATTCTGAATAAGGATAAATGGATATGGCAAAACCAAAACAAAACAAGGGAAAGTAAATAAAAGTATTTTTTATTTACTTTTCCCATATATCAAGCAAAATTTTCATTCATTGATAAAGATTCCCCAGCAATTTGTGGCTGCAGTGAATTTGTCACCGTTTTTTTATTGGGTAAGCATAGCATGTAATCTATATTCAGGGTTTCAAAAATCAAAACGATTTTATACTTTTTGATAAAATACTTGCCAAGCTTAAACCATTTCAAGACTTATTGCAATAGGGGTGCTTAAGGGTCAAAGCTGTATAACTGAGAGGAGACCTCCACATAGCCTTTAAAGGAATGCAGAGAACCGACCAGGGCTTCTGACCTAATGTCCAGTCCTCACCTTCTCGTGATGCACCCTATTGGGTACTTACCTGGATACTGAACGAACAAGGATGGGCTGGCAATTTGGAATTTAGCCGACCAAATTGTATTCTTATTGGCTTAAACCAATGTTGAAAATGATGGTACAACATGACAAAATTTCATGCCGGCTGGTGCGTTGCCCGGTTAAACAAGGCCCCCTGTTGTTTTCCCCAGGGCGAACAGCGAAAATTCAGCTACTGGAAAAAATCTGAAAGCACACCCCAACTCAACATCACCAGAATTAAAGATCGGTACTATCAACATAAGCAGCCTGAATGGCAAAGAAATGGAGCTAGCTGAGGAATTAGATAAATACTAGATCAACATAATAGGGGTGACTGAAACAAAAAAGGCAAAAACTGGTGAGATCTTTCTGAACAATAAATACAAAATGTTATATTCAGGCAATGACAATCAAGGAAAAGAAGGAGTAGCCATAGTATTCAACACAAAATACGAGGCTAATCTTCTTGAATGGCAGTCAGTCTAAAGTAGAGTAATGTGGGCAAATATGAGAATGTGGAATTGGACAATGCGACTTATTTGTGCCTATGGACCCACATAAGGTTCTACTAAGGTAGAAGTGGAGGAATTTTTTTGAGGCTTTAGAGAAAGCAACTGACACAATCAAAAAGGAGAAGTTGTTCCTTGTTGGGGATCTAAATACCAGAGTAGTAAATGATTGTCAGACATACAAAAATATTTTGGGAAAATTTGGAGAAAAGAGCAAAGCTAATAATAACGGCAAATATCTGTTGGATTTCTGTTTCAACATAAAAATGTGCACAAATTCACATGGAGAGAAGAGGCAAGGAATAAGAAAAGTCTCATTGACTATGTTATTGTTAATAGTGAGGTTTTCTCCCTGGTGAAGGACACCAGAGTGTACAGAGGATTGGAAATTGGAAGTGATCACTATTTAGTCTTGAGCAGGATAAAATTGAATTTCACATTGAAAAGAATGACATGTAAGAAAGTTTTAAAGAGAATAAAAGTTGAGCAGCTCTCAGATGTGAGCTGTAGACTAAAATACACAAAGATTATTGAAGAAAAAATGAAAGAGTTTGAGAACAGGAACCAACCTTGGAGATTCAGTTGCAAGCTCTGAAGAAAACTCTGATTGATTCAGCTAGAGAGGCATGGGTGAAGTTGTATGCAAGGATAGAAAAATTAGAACTCCATGGTGGACACAGGAAGTTAAAGAGGCAGTGAAGGAAAAGAAGAAAGCATATAAAAGTTCCTGGAAAATAAGTCAGCTTGTGCTCTTAGATAATACAGAGACAAATGTAACAAAGCTAAACACTGTGTGAAACTAGCTAAACAAATCGTGGGAGGACTTTGGCAAGAACATAGAAAATAAGTATTAAGAACGTTGCAAAATATTCTGGAGGTTGTTGAAGAAGCTTAGGAATGGAGGAAAGTGTGCTTCAAAAGGAGTTAGAGATGATAAAGGTGACATGAAAATGGGAGAAAAAGATATCCTTGAAGTATGGAGTAATTACTTTGAAAAACTGCTAAATGAAGCAGTGATGACAGCACAGTGGTAAATAAACACTGACCAGGCATGCAGTCAGGAATACATATCCATACTTGAAGTAGAAAAAGCCATCAAAGGCTTGAAATGTGGAAAGGCAGCTGGAGTAGATGATATTCGACCAGAAATGCTGAAGTATGGTGGTATAAGAGTCTTACAGTGGCTCCACTGCATAATTCAGAAGGCCTGGACAGAGGGACGAATTCCTGATGATTCGAGTAGAGCTCTCATAGTACCCATATATAAAAAAGTAAATAAAAATGAATGTGAGAATTACAGAGGTATTTCCCTACTGAGTGTTCCTGGCAGGATGTATGCAAGTATACTTGAGAAACGGTTGAGAAGAATTGTGGAAGAAAAGCTTGGTGAAGAACAAGCTGGATTCAGGCCAAACAGAGGCTGTCAGGATCAGATCTTCACTTTACGACAAATAGTCGAGAAAGCATGGGAATATAACAAAGATCTGTATTTAAGTTTTGTCGATGTGGAAAAGGTATATGATAAGGTGCCAAGAGAGAAGCTATTCAATACGCGGCAGTTATATGGTGTCAATGGGGCATTATATCAAGCAATACGTAGTCTTTATTTGAGTTGTAAGTCAGCAGTTAGAATTGAAGGAAGTACAGGAAGATGGTTTAATGTTAAATCTGGTGTGAGACAAGGATGTACATTATCCCCTCTGTTATTCATTATCTATATGGATCACATTATGAAGGAAAGTGGTATTAAACATGATATCAAAATTGGAGATGTTAATGTTAGCTCTTTGCTTTATGCGGATGATGTTATACTTCTAAATAAATCCGCTACAAGTCTGCAAGATTCTCTGACTAAATTGAATAACTGTTGTAATAGATATGGTATGAATGTCAGCATTAAAAAGACAAAGGCAATGAAAATAGGTAGAATTGTTGAATATGTCAACTGTTTTGTGAACGGGGAACCTGTGAAACAAGTAGAACGTTTCAGCTACTTAGGCACGATTTTTACTGATGATGGTAAATTAAATATGGAAATAGACAACAGAATCAACAAAGCTGGTATGGTTGGAAGTCAATTGAATAAATTCATATGGAATAAGAGAGAAATTAGTCAGAACACTAAATTAGCTGTATACAAGACAATGTTCAAACCAGTTTTAACTTATGGATCTGAGCGCTGGGTCAGAAGTAAAACACTTGACCAAAGACTAGAGACCGCAGATATGAGAGTCCTGAGAAAGATTATAAGTGTGAACAGATGGCGTCAATGGCAATATCATATTAAAAATGAGGATATTAGGAAAGAACTTGACATTGTAGGCATCCAGGAATGCGTTAACAGAGCTAATCTATGGTCACTTAAACAGAATGGGCGAGGAGAGATTAGCAAAACAAGTGTTTTCCTAATCTTTGCCAGATTGGCAGGAAAAACGACCCAGAGGGACCAAGATATAGGTGGATTGATACGGTACAATGTGCCTTAGACGATAGTAATATAAGATCTGATAATGATAATATTGGAGTCTTGACAAGTAACAGACTGATTTGGAGGAAAATTGTAGATAGGAAGTTAGTAACGATGTAAATTTTTCATTTAGTACTATCATATCCTGTACACCCCTTGAGGGTATATGTCAGGAATTTGATGATGATGATGACTTATTGCGAAAGAAGGAATTTTACATTTTTCCATATTCAGGATTTATTTGCAGAAGTGTGGCATTAATTTGATGTGTTTATTCAAAGTAAATTTCTGTTAAAATGCATACCCTGAAATGTTTGTCTGAATCAGTTAGGGAAATGTGTTACTGCTCTCTTTATCTAAAGAGAAACAGAATAAATGACAGTTTGTTCTCTTCTGCTTTATTAGTGATTCTTTCATAGAGCCAAAGGACCACTGTTATAAGCACAACAGTGACTCTGTTATAAACATAATTTGTAAAATGTATAACATGAATTTACTGTTGTATGTGCATAACTGCAATTTTATAATTATCTGTATGCTTTTTTCATTAAAACTATTATTTAGGTATTCGGCTACTAAAGCAATCCTGATTGCCATATTTTGTACGTGCTTTGATGCTTTCAATGTTCCAGTATTCTGGCCAATCTTGTTACTGTATTTCATTACTCTTTTGTGCATTACAATGAAAAGACAGATTAGGGTAAGTTCTTACCACATGCTTCCTCCATTATTGTATGTATTATATATTTTTCATTGTATGTAAACAACCTTCAAAGGAATAAGGATGGGATGATAGAATAACCTTATTCGCAACAGGTCTTCAAGATGAAAACAGCCTCTAGTTGATATATTAAGTAGATAAGGGATGTTGGCAAGATGGATCCGTAATCTTGGGAGAAGGTTTGGCTCTGAGTGCTGGGCCAGTTGGGTTGGGTCCAAAGTGGATATGGCACTTCTCCAGGACTGGCGAAACTGTCCATTGATGGAACTGTTGAACCTGGTCCAGTGTTGGGATCTTCACATGAAATGCCTCAACTGTGTGGTGTGGCAGATGGCCCATTTGGTGTGACTTTCTGGCAGCAACTAACAGCCATCTCAGAACTGGTATAGACCAGGGGGAATTAGACTGTCTAATTAAAGCATTGCGATTGCTGTTGAGATGTGTTGCTGTCATGTGATCCTGGGCATTGTTGTGATTGATTGTTTAAGTGAAAGAATATCAATGAAGGAAATGGGTATTCAGTAGGAGTAAACATGACCCTTATTGAGATTGATGCTATTAGATGTTGGATGAAGCTCTGATTCTGCTTGTCAAATAAGATGGCCAGTTTACAAACTCCTGTCAGAAGGGCAGGTCTGGCATGCCTCTCCATAGAGGAACCTGTAGAGATGCTGAATGCTATTCTTAGAAATGTGGAGTTGGTTGACCACTGTTGATCCCATCATTATAATTGGAAGTGCCCATGAAATCTCTACTCAGGAAGTTGTGGGGATTAACTTTCTGACTCTCTAATGGTGGAGTAGATGGGATGATGGACTGTAATAATAGACTACCAATGATATGTTGCAAATAGTATCTGGAGATAAGCTTAAGTTAAATGTAAAGTACTCTGTAAGTTAGAATAAGCTAAGTTAAGATGAGATCAGAGATCATGTGCTTGAAATTCATTATCAGATTAAGGTAGTGTTTGACTGGACCAACTTTGGTGGCCCTGACTAAGCGTTACTAAGGTGTTGGACTCCGTTTATGCAAACGTATGGCTGATCCTACTGAAGCTGTTTTCATGTGGTTAGACATGGCCATGTCTTGCTTCACATGTGTTGAGAACTGAATACCTTTAGGTTCTTAATGTGGGATGATACTGAACACCTATAAGTTGGAATCCCACCTGATATTGTAATGATACCAATCGTGCCTCACGTTGAAAGGCACAGCCAGCAAGAGTTGCTTTTGTATATCATAATGCAATCACTCTGGAGATGAAGCCCCTAAAATGGAAGTATTAAGATAGCTGTTGAGACTATATGGGTCGCTGCCTTCCTGTGCTGCACCATGCAGGTGCGACATTTAGGCACCAAATTATCCTCAGTTAACTTAGGTACTGATCTGGGTGTCGTACTTAGAAGAGCAGTCACTATACTATGATCTGTTGAGACTTATCCTCTGACTCATCTGTAGATAGACAGAATAACTAAAAAACTACAAGAAATTTTCATTAATGTAATTCAATTAGTGATTTCCTTATAAATTAAGAATATTGCAAAACTGCTAATTTATTACTTAATGAATATTATATTGCCTTTATATGTGCATTTATATATAGACAAGTTACCAAGTTATAAGAAATTTATTCATGGGAACAAATGCTATAGTGAACATTGCCTGCATGTGCACAGATTAGAGCACAGTGGCGTGATAGGTAATTTCTGGTGCCAAGTGGGAGAACATCACCATGTTTATTAGAATCCAGTAAGCAGCTTGAAAAAGTTCCATGTTTGGTCATTAAAGCAGGATTTTTAGATTTAATGCCTCCATAATGTGCTATACGTATTCAACCTTGTGGGAGAGAGGGACTTGAGTGCAAACTACATGGAAAGTATATGTATGCCAGAGTAAAGTATAATGCACTGATTTCTGTTATTTACTGAATTTTTATTACTAATTGACAGTATAATTGATAGATGATAATAAAAACTTTTTTTTTTAAGTCAGGCCTTTTGTTAAGGAAATTAGACGTTATATTACACTTACTGGTTTCTAGGCATTTCAAGTGATACATATAATTTATAACCAGTTGTGTTCGACTCAATTTATTGGTGCAGAAATAATGTTTCTACAACAATAATGTTGACTTAATGTAATTTCACAGGATGATTAATCTTGTGTGTCTGTTTTTCTCTCCATAAAGAAACCTTTAACCTTCATTACCTCGAGTTGAGGGAAAAAATGTTCCTTTCATTCCAGATAAAATTCATGTTCTGGTGTTTCTAGCCCTGAACATGAATTCTAACTTTAATAGTTAGTCGATGATAGGATTTTGACTTGGATAACTGTTTGCTAGTGTAACCTTTAAGGATACTCCTATTATTATGAGAGACACCTCCAAGGGAGTCTGGGACTCATCGAGGGAGGCCACATACTACACGCACCACTTATCATACTTATTCTTGCATTCATTCACACTGCTTGCACTCACAACATCCAATGTCAATCCATTTCAGCACCACCCTATGAGAGAAGAATCTAGCTCTCATCTGCCTTCGTAGTAGCATTCATTCTCAGCTTCCAAGAAAGCCCTCTTGTTCTTTACCCACCCTCCATAAATTGAAAAATTCCATCAACTGAAATCCTGTATGACCCTTTCAGAAGTTTGTAAGTCTCAATCATATTGCCCCTCTTTCTCCTGTTTGCTAGTATCTGCAGTATACAAATCCCCACTCTGTCTTCATAATCAGTATTGCACAATCCTGATATCATTTTTAACACTCTCTCCACTATATCAGAATCAGTGTAACCTTTGAGGGAACTCCTGTTTTCTGAAACATTTAGTCAGAATTAGACTTTCAGTTTAAGTAATCATTAATTTCATTCAAGTTTGCATAAGATGTAAAATTTGAATTATAGTTCTGTAGTGGAATCTTTGGGTTTTCCATAACTTATGAAACACATGACCATAATGAACACTTAAATCAGTGACAAATATCTCATTTTGAGTATCTCACATCATCAAAGTTTAAAATTTATTTTAAAGAATTAGAAATTATGATTTTCCATCATGACAAGGAAAATGACAGTCTGATACCTCATTTTCTTCATAAAATGCTCTCCAACATAACCTTTGTTCCTTTTTGTGGCATAGTTTAAAATTTTAACTTTTCATTTCACAAGTAATAATGAATATTCGATTATTATTTGTATCAACCTATGTTTAATTCCTCAGTAATGCATTAAATTCAGCATGTCCAATCCTCACCTTCTCGTGGTGCACTCTGTTGGGTATCTACTTGGATACTGAACGAACGAGGATGGGCTGGCAATTTGGGATTTAGCCGACCAAATTGTATTCTTATTGGTTAAACCAAAATAAAAAATATTTCATGCCGGCTGGGGCGTCGCCCGGTTAAACAAGGCCCCCGTTGTTTTTGCCAGGGAACCAGGGCGAACAGCGAAAAGTCAGCTACTGGAACAAATCTGAAAACAAACCCCAACTCAACATCACCAGAGTTAAAGATCGGTACTATCAACGTAAGAAGCCTGAATGGCAAAGAAATGGAGCTAGCTGAGGAATTTGATAAGTACCAGATCGACATAATAGGGGTGACTGAAACAAAAAAGACCAAAACTGGTGAGATCTTTCTGAGCAATAAATACAAAATGTTATATTCAGGCAATGACAATCAAGGAAAAGAAGGAGTAGCCATGGTATTCAACACAAAATATTAGGCTAATCTTCTTGAATGGCAATCAGTCTCAAGTAGAGTAATGTTGGCAAATATGAGAATGGGGAACTGGACAATGAGACTTATTTGTGCCTATCGTCCCACAGAAGGTTCCACTAAGGTAGAAGTGGAGGAATTTTTTGAGGCTTTAGAAAAATCAACTGACACAATGAAAAAGGAAAAGTTGGTCCTTGTTGGGGATCTAAATAGCAGAGTAGGAAATAATTGTAAGACATACAAAAATATTTTGGGAAAATTTGGAGAAAAGAGCAAAGCTAATAATAATGGCAAATATCTGTTGGATTTCTGCTCAGGACATGAACTGGTTATTACTAACACCATGTTCCAACATAAAAATGTGCACAAATCCACATGGAGAGAAGAGGCAAGGAATAAGAAAAGACTCATTGACTATGTTATTATTGATAGTGAGGTTTTCTCCCTGGTGCAGGACACCAGAGTGTACAGAGGATTTGAAATTGGAAGTGATCACTATTTAGTCTTGAGCAGGATAAAATTGAATTTCATATTGAAAAGAATAACATGTAAGAAAGTTTTAAAGCGAATAAAAGTTGAGCAGCTCTCAGATGTGAACTGTAGACTAAAATACACAAAGATTATTGAAGAAAAAATGAAAGAGTCTGAGAACAGGAATCAAACCTTGGAGATTCAGTGGCAAACTCTGAAGAAAACATTGATTGATTCTGCCAGAGAGGCATGTGGTGAGGTTGTGTGCAAAGATAAAAAAATAAAAACTCCCTGATGGACACAGGAAGTTAAAGAGGCAGTGAAGGAAAAGAAGAAAGCAAATCAAAAGTTCCTGGCAAATAAGTCAGCTTTTACTCTTACAGAATACAGAGACAAATGTAAGAGAGCTAAACAGTGTGTAAAACTAGCTAAATAAAAGTCATGGGAGGACTTTGGCAAGAATATAGAAAATAAATATCAAGAAGGTGAGAAAATATTCTGGAGGTTGTAGAAGAAGCTTAGGAATGGAGGAAAGAGTGCTGTAAAAGGAGTTAGAGATGATAAAGGTGACATGAAAATGGGAGAAAAAGATATCCTTGAGGTATGGAGTAATTACTTTGAAAAACTGCTAAATGAAACAAGCAGTGATGAAAGCACAGTGGTAAAAACCACTGACCAGGCATGCAGTCAGGAATACATATCCATACTTGAAGTAGAAAAAGCCATCAAAGGCTTGAAATGTGGAAAGGCAGCTGGAGTAGATGATATTCGACCAGAAATGCCGAAGTGTGGTGGTATAAGAGTGTTAAGTGGCTGCACTGCATAGTTCAGAAAGCCTGGACAGAGGGACGAATTCCTGATGATTGGAGTAGAGCTCTCATAGTACCCATATATAAAAAAGGGAAATAAAACTGAATGTGAGAATTACAGAGGTATTTCCCTACTGAGTGTTCCTGGCAAAATCTATGCAAGTGTATTTGAGAAACGGTTGAGAAGAATTGTGGAAGAAAAGCTTGTGAAGAACAAGCTGGATTCAGGCCAAACAGAGGCTGTCAGGATCAGATCTTCACTTTACGACAAATAGTCTAGAAAGCATGGGAATATAACAAAGATCTGCATTTAAGTTTTGTCGATTTGGAAAAGGCATATGATAAGGTGCCAAGAGAGAAGCTATTCAATACGCTGCAGTTATATGGTGTCAATGGGGCATTATATCAAGCCATACTCAGTCATTATTTGAGTTGTAAGTCAGCAGTTAGAATTGAAGGAAGTACAGGAAGATGGTTTAATGTTAAATCTGGTGTGAGACAAGGATGTACATTATCCCCTCTGTTATTCATTATCTATATGGATCACATTATGAAGGAAAGTGGTATTAAACATGATATCAAAATTGGAGATGTTAATGTTAGCTCTTTGCTTTATGCAGATGATGTTATACTTCTAAATAAATCCGCTATGAGTCTGCAAGATTCTCTGACTAAATTGAATAGCTGTTGTAATAGATATGGTATGAAGGTCAGCAATAAAAAGACAAATACAATGAAAATAGGCAGAATCATTGAAAATGTCAACTGTGTTGTGAATGGAGAACCTGTGGAACAAGTAAAATATTTCAGCTACTTAAGCATGATTTTTACTGAAGATGGTAAATTAAATATAGAAATAGACAACAGAATCAGCAAAGCTGGTATGATGGGAAGTCAATTGAATAAATTCATATGGAATAATAGAGAAATTAGTCGGAACACTAAATTAGCTGTATACAAGACAGTGTTCAAACCAGTTTTAACTTATGGATCTGAGCGCTGGGTCAGAAGTAAAACACTTGACCAAAGACTAGAGACCGCAGATATGAGAGTCCTGAGAAAGATTATAGGTGTGAACAGATGGCATCAATGGCAATATCACATTAAAAATGAGGATATTAGGAAAGAACTTGACATTGTCAGCATCCAGGAATGCGTTAGCAGAGCTAATCTCAGGTGGTATGGTCACTTAAACAGAATGAGCAAGGAAAGATTAGCAAAAGAAGTGTTCTCTGTCAGGTTGGCAGCAAAACGACCCAGAGGAAGACCAAGATATAGGTGGATTGATGCAGTACAAAGTGCCTTAGACGACAGAAATATAAGATCTGATAATGTTGGAGTCTTGACAAGTAACAGACTGATTTGGAGGAAAATTGTAGATAGGAAGTTAGTAATGATATAATTTTTCTCATGTAGTACTATCATATCCTGTACACCCCTTGTGGGTACATGGCAGGAATTTGATGATGATGATATATATATATATGTATGTGTGTGTGTGTAATTAATTTTTTAAATTGAGGATACTGTATATTAATATATATACATATTAATATGTGTATATTAATATATATATACATACATATATATATATTTTATGAAAAAAATTGAATGACTAGAACCGAGATTTAATTAAAAGGTTTTAATATAAATACACTACAAGTTTCGACCTGTAACAGCCTTCTTCAGGTGACATTATAAAAGAAAAAACACTAAACATTGAGGGTTAAAAGACTATGAACAACATAGACAGTCTTTATACATAATTAGCATGAAAACGTTGTAGTTGTATTTGAAGCTGTTCTTTCATTTGTTGCATTGTGGGGAGAGTGCGCGCTTGCTGCATCACGTGAACGCCAGTACATGATTACAGCTGAATGACTATCTGGGAGGTTGTAGCTTAAGTTGTTATTTAGATGAACAGGATTGAAGATGATTTCTCTCGATTCCACAATTTTTCTCTCTATTTCGTCACTGCACTGGAAGATGTTTGTAGATTTTTCCCAGCAGACTTTGTGACTTTGGTTATCATCATTAGGATTAGCCGAGAAAAGGATATGACTTGATAATGTACTTGCTCGCTGTCTCTTGTTAGTAATGTCTCTCATCGTAGGAGGATTAAGAAGGAATTTGTTAATGATTTTCTTGGAATATCCATTAACTTCGAAAGAAGTTTTCAGATGGTTTATTTCTGTAAGCAGTTCATTTGGATCATCAAGAAGAGAACAGGCTCTATGTCCCAAGGTGGAAATTATTCCAAGCTTATGAGGAGGGAAATGATGGGACTGACTGTGCAGATATCTGTTGGTATGTGTGGGTTTTCTATATATCGATATTTTTAGTTTACCAGAAGAGCGAGTCAGTTTGACATCAAGAAAAGGCAAGGAATTATCCGTTTCAAGCTCAGCAGTAAACTTAATACTTTGGAAACGTTATGTGGATGATGTCTTCATTATTTGGAGCTATGGACATGAATCCCTTATGGAAAACCATAAGGGATTCATGTCCATGGCTCCAAATAATGAAGACATCATCCACATAACGTTTCCAAACTTTAGGTGTTAAAATAAAGGAAGAGATAGCCTTGGTTTCAAAATCTTCTAAGTAAATATTTGCAAGAACCGGAGATAAAGGATTACCCATAGCCAGTCCATGATTTTGTTTGTATATATTATCTTGAAATTTGAAGTAACCGGACCTGATGCAATGTGTAAGCAAGGCTAACATTTTTTTGGATAACTTGTCCTTGAGTAATGTCAGGACTTCATCTGTTGGGACATTAGTGAACAAAGAAGTTATGTCCAAGCTAGCCATGATGTCATTTTCATCAACTGTAATATCCTTGATGTATGTAACAAATTCTGTAATGTTCTTGATAAAGGATGGTGATTTCCCTGAAAAACTTTTGAGGTATTTGAAATTTTGAAACCAAGGCTATCGCTTCCTTTATTTTAACACCTAAAGTTTGGAAACATTATGTGGATGATGTCTTCATTATTTGGAGCCATGGACATGAATCCCTTATGGTTTTCTTCGAACATCTCAATAGCCGACATCAAAGTATTAAGTTTACTGCTGAGCTTGAAACGGATAATTCCTTGCCTTTTCTTGATGTCAAACTGACTCGCTCTTCTGGTAAACTAAAAATATCGATATATAGAAAACCCACACATACCAACAGATATCTGCACAGTCAGTCCCATCATTTCCCTCCTCATAAGCTTGGAATAATTTCCACCTTGGGACATAGAGCCCGTTCTCTTCTTGATGATCCAAATGAACTGCTTACAGAAATAAACCATCTGAAAACTTCTTATATTCCAAGAAAATCATTAACAAATTCCTTCTTAATCCTCCTAGACATCACTCAGAAGAAACAAATAGATTCAAAAGCAATATATCTATTCCTTACATAAGTACTGTTTCACATAAATTAGCAAAAGTTCTAAAAAAATACAATATCAGAACCTTGTTCACTCCACTTCCAAACATCCCTTCCTTAATTAGCCACCCAAAACCTTGTCATCATCAACTCAAATACCCTGGCGTATATAAAATATTATGTGACTGCGATATTCCTTATTTCGGGCAGACAGACAAATCTGTCGAAATGCGTATGGAAGAACACATGAGAGACATTACTTACAAGAGACAGCGAGCAAGTACATTATCAAGTCATATCCTTTTCTCGGCTAATCCTAATGATGATAACCAAAGTCACAAAGTCTGCTGGGAAAAATCTACAAACATCTTCCGTTGCAGTGACGAAATAGAGAGAAAAATTGTGGAATCGAGAGAAATCATCTTCAATCCTGTTCATCTAAATAACAACTTAAGCTACAACCTCCCAGATAGTCATTCAGCTGTAATCATGTACTGGCGTTCACGTGATGCAGCAAGCACGCACTCTCCCCACAATGCAACAAATGAAAGACCAGCTTCATATACAACTACAACGTTTTCATGCTAATTATGTATAAAGACTGTCTATGTTGTTCATATTCTTTTAACCCTCAATGTTTAGTGTTTTTTCTTTTATAATGTCACCTGAAGAAGGCTGTTACAGGCCGAAACTAGTAGTGTGTTTATATTAAAACCTTTTTAATTAAATCTCGGTTCTAGTCATTCAATTTTTTTCATAAAACTATGTATGTTAACCGAGTCAATGATCATTCTGTCATATATATATATATATGATTAGTACTATTAACTCGGTGTTGGGATATGTTCATTTTTCTAAATTAACTGACTTAAAACCCGAGAATTATAACACAGTGACATTTATTTGAAAAAACGCAACATGTTTCGTCAAGAATGACTTCATCAGGCGATAAGAACATAGAAAGATATTAAAAGACACGAAATTAACATTGACACACTCTAAAGCTATACAATTATAAAGCCATAATATTCGACTGTAAATTACAGTTATTATGAGCTTGAACTACAGTCCGAGTTAAAGTTCTATTGTTGTACACCTGTGCATGTGTGGAATCACGCGATCTCCAGTATCTAATAGTAGAGTTGAAAGAGTCAGGCAAATTATAGCTAAGATTATTATTCATATGAAAAGGGTCCAAGGTGATTTCTTTTGACTCGACAATGCGGCTCTCTACTTCATCATGGCAGATGTGTAGGTTTGAAGTTGATGTCCAGTTTATTTCATGTTGGTGGCTTTCTTTGTTCGTGTTTATTGAAAACAGGACATGGCTTGACAGAGCAGTTGCTCTGGTTCTTTTATAAGCAATGTCTCGCTGGTGCTCTTCGAGACGTAGTAAGATAGATTTCTCTGTCTGCCCATAGTAAGGCTTTCCGCATTCACAAATGACCTTGTATACACCTGGGAATTGTAGAAGGTTGTGAGGTTGTTTATAGTTGTTGAAGCGTGATCGTATTTTTGGCATAGTCGAGAAGCACGTTTTTATGTTAAACTTCTTTAGAATTCTACTCAGCTTTTTGGATAGTGTGTTGATATATGGCAAGACGATATGACGTTTGAAGTCGTCCTGTGTCTCTACGTTGCTATGTTGACGGTGGGATAATTGGTTGTTAATATTTTTTAGAGAGTAGCCATTGTTTTTAAAGGTCCATTTAACATGTTGTAGTTCCTTTTTCAGTTCTTCTTCATCTGACAGTACATATCTTGCACGATTCGCTAGAGTTGATATAATACCCAACTTTTGCGCTGGATGGTGATGGGATGACGCATGCAAATATCTGTCTGTATGAGTTGGCTTTCTAAATATAGAGACTTTAATTGATTCAGGCATCTTGGTGAGTTTAACATCTAGGAAACAGATGGAACTATTTTCTTCAATCTCCATAGTCAATTTTATATCTTGATGGCAGTTGTTTAAGTGGTCGAGAAACTTGTGAAGATTCTCAGTACCATGCTCCCATATGAGGAATATATCATCCACATATCTAAGCCAAATTTTCGGTTTTAAAGTAAAAGAGGAGATTGCTTTTTGTTCAAATTCCTCGAAAAAAATGTTGGCTAACACAGGAGAGAGGGGGCTTCCCATAGCTAATCCTTTGACCTGTTTGTATAGTTTACCTTCGAATTCAAAATAGCCAGAGTTTACACAGTGAGATAACAGAGAGAACATTTTAATTGAAATCTTGTTTTTTAAAATATGGAGAACGTCCTGTGTCGGAACGTTGGTAAAGAGTGCTACCACGTCAAAGCTCACCATGATGTCAGAAGATTTTAGTTTTAGGTCCTTTATTTATTTATTGTGTTGGCACCAAAATGCATCCCTAAAGAACTACTTTTAACTAAGATGGAGAAGGCAGCTTCGCTACTTCCTACCGCAGACACGAGTTTGCATCGAAGCAATTCTTGCAATCAACAACGCAAAACCTCCTTCGGATAATATATCCCCTAGTGAGAGACTTGCAATTAAAAATCTAAGGATTAACAAGGACATTGTCATCTTAAAGGCTGATAAGGGGAATGCAACTGTAGTTCTAGATAAAATAGACTACCGAGAAAAAATCTTAGCACTGTTAGATTCAGATAGTTATTCGGAAATGGAGAGAGATCCAACAAGAGAAATACGCAATAGAACCAATAATCTCCTACAAAAGACCACAGAAATTCCACGGAATACACGGCTCTCCATCCACTCTTTACACCCCCTCATTCCAAGGTTATATGGTCTCCCGAAGGTACACAAAGAAAACTATCCACTGAGACCTATAATAGACAGCATTGACTCACCCACATACAGGTTATCCAAATATTTGGCGTCATCGTTAAAAGCTTATGCGGGAAAATCTTCTTATATTAAAAACTCAACAGATTTTGTCTCTAAAATAAAGGACCTAAAACTAAAATCTTCTGACATCATGGTGAGCTTTGACGTGGTAGCACTCTTTACCAACGTTCCGACACAGGACGTTCTCCATATTTTAAAAAACAAGATTTCAATTAAAATGTTCTCTCTGTTATCTCACTGTGTAAACTCTGGCTATTTTGAATTCGAAGGTAAACTATACAAACAGGTCAAAGGATTAGCTATGGGAAGCCCCCTCTCTCCTGTGTTAGCCAACATTTTTTTCGAGGAATTTGAACAAAAAGCAATCTCCTCTTTTACTTTAAAACCGAAAATTTGGCTTAGATATGTGGATGATATATTCCTCATATGGGAGCATGGTACTGAGAATCTTCACAAGTTTCTCGACCACTTAAACAACTGCCATCAAGATATAAAATTGACTATGGAGATTGAAGAAAATAGTTCCATCTGTTTCCTAGATGTTAAACTCACCAAGATGCCTGAATCAATTAAAGTCTCTATATTTAGAAAGCCAACTCATACAGACAGATATTTGCATGCGTCATCCCATCACCATCCAGCGCAAAAGTTGGGTATTATATCAACTCTAGCGAATCGTGCAAGATCTGTACTGTCAGATGAAGAAGAACTGAAAAAGGAACAACATCTTAAATGGACCTTTAAAAACAATGGCTACTCTCTAAAAAATATTAACAACCAATTATCCCACCGTCAACGTAGCAACGTAGAGACACAGGACAACTCCAAAGGTCATATCGTCTTGCCATATATCAGCACACTATCCAAAAAGCTGAGTAGAATTCTAAGGAAGTTTAACATAAAAACGTGCTTCTCGACTATGCCAAAAATAAGATCACGCTTCAACAACTATAAACAACCTCACAACCTTCTACAATTCCCAGGTGTATACAAGGTCACTTGTGAATACGGAAAGCCTTACTATGGGCAGACAGAGAAATCTATCTTACTACGTCTCGAAGAGCACCAGCGAGACAGTGCTTATAAAAGAACCAGAGCACCTGCTCTGTCAAGCCATGTCCTGTTTTCAATAAACACGAACAATGAAAGCCACCAACATGAAATAAACTGGACATCAACTTCAAACCTACACATCTGCCATGATGAAGTAGAGCGCCGCATTGTCGAGTCAAAAGAAATCACCTTGGACCCTTTTCACATGAATAATAATCTTAGCTATAATTTGCCTGACTCTTTCAACTCTACTATTAGATACTGGAGATCGCGTGATTCCACACACGCACAGGTGTATAACAATAGAACTTTAACTCGGACTGTAGTTCAAGCTCATAATAACTGTAATTTACAGTCGAATATTATGGCTTTATAATTGTATAGCTTTAGAGTGTGTCAATGTTAATTTCGTGTCTTTTAATATCTTTCTATGTTCTTATCGCCTGATGAAGTCATTCTTGACGAAACATGTTGCGTTTTTTCAAATAAATGTCATTGTGTTATAATTCTCGGGTTTTAAATCAGTTAATTTAGAAAAATTCATCATCTTTCATCATAAAACACCTTTTGGCTAGTCAAACTACCTTTTCATTTTCTTTTTCCACAATTATTTAAATTACATTTCAAAAACTCTCTTAATACCTGAATGTTTTACAGTCCTGAATAGCACTTGTCTATGTTTGGTTGTAATTACAGATACTTCACTGTTTGCTACTAGGTAGTTTCTTCTAAATATTAACAAAGAAACTGGTATTTTATGGTTTAGTCCTTCATCAAGGTGGCAGTCACTCATCTTCAAAATGAGTAACTACCACCTTGGTGACATTTGAAGATGCACATGCTGTTCTTGTTCTCATGCTGTGTTCACATTCTAGAGATCTTCTGTAAGTAAGGAATCCTTATAAAACACCTTTTGGCTAGTCAAACTAACCTTTTCATTTTCTTTTTCATTTTTTTTAACTATGGAAGATTATCACACTGGATTATTGCCATAACGTAAGCAGTGCAGAATTGTTCTTAAGGAAAAATATCTCTATGGTATAACACTTAATAGTTCTCGTGGAAAGGCTTAGACATTGGTTATGCATTTTTACTAAATATCTTAAGGAAATTACAACGTATACTAGGATATAAATTAAAATAAATTTTAATACACTTCCAATATTTTGGCAACGTCACGTTGCCATTTTACAGGAACTTAAAAACAAGACACGTGCACACAAGCACAACAAACAGTACATGAGGACGAAGCAGGAAGCTATTCTTTCACCTAAAAGTTCTGATGGTGCGCCCTAGCCGGCAATGCTGGTATTCTTGGGCGATTGAGCTGAAGGTTTTCTTATGTAGGTTTCCCAAATTTGGGGTAGTCTCATGCAACCAAATTTGTTGAGGTTTGAATTGTTAGAGGCTGATTCAGTGAAAAGCCTTCATCATCATCATCATCAAATTCCTGTCATGTACCCTCAAGGGGTGTACAGGATATGATAGTACTATATGAAAAAAATTACATCATTACTAACTTCCTATCTACAATTTTCCTCCAAATCAGTCTGTTACTTGTCAAGACTCCAACATTATCAGATCTTATATTTCTGTCATCTAAGGCACTTTGTACCGCATCAATCCACCTATATCTTGGTCTTCCTCTGGGTCGTTTTGCTGCCAACCTGACAGAGAACACTTCTTTTGCTAATCTTTCCTTGCTCATTCTGTTTAAGTGACCATACCACCTGAGATTAGCTCTGCTAACGCATTCCTGGATGCTGACAATGTCAAGTTCTTTCCTAATATCCTCGTTTTTAATATGATATTGCCATTAATGCCATTTGTTCACACCTATAATCTTTCTCAGCACTCTCATATCTGCGGTCTCTAGTCTTTGGTCAAGTGATTTACTTCTGACCCAGCTCTCAGATCCATAAGTTAAAACTGGTTTCAACACTGTCTTGTATACAGCTAATTTAATGTTCAGACTAATTTCTCTTTTATTCCATATGAATTTATTCAATTGACTTCCCACTATACCAGCTTTGCTGATTCTGTTGTCTATTTCTATATTTAATTTACCATCTTCAGTAAAAATCGTACCTAAGTAGCTGAAATATTTTACTTGTTCCACAGGTTCTCCATTCACATCACAGTTGACATTTTCAATGATTCTGCCCATTTTCATTGTCTTTGTCTTTTTATTGCTGACCTTCATACCATATCTATTACAACAGCTATTCCATTTAGTCAGAGAATCTTGCAAACTTGTAGCAGATTTATTTAGAAGTATAACATCATCCGCATAAAGCAAAGAGCTCACATTAACATCTCCAATTTTGATATCATGTTTAATACCACTTTCCTTCATAATGTGATCCATATAGATAATGAATAACAGAGGGGATAATGTACATCCTTGTCTCACACCAGATTTAACATTAAACCATCTTCCTGTACTTCCTTCAATTCTAACTGCTGACTTACAACTCAAATAAAGACTAAGTATTGCTTGATATAATGCCCCAATGACACCATATAACTGCAGCGTATTGAATAGCTTCTCTCTTGGCACCTTATCATATGCCTTTTCCAAATCGACAAAACTTAAATGCAGATCTTTGTTATATTCCCATGCTTTCTCAACTATTTGTCGTAAAGTGAAGATCTGATCCTGACAGCCTCTATTTGGCCTGAATCCAGCTTGTTCTTCACCAAGCTTTTCTTCCACAATTCTTCTCAATCGTTTCTCAAGTATACTTGCATAGATCTTGCCAGGAACACTCAGTAGGGAAATACCTCTGTAATTCTCACATTCAGTTTTATTTCCCTTTTTATATATTGGTACTATGAGAGCTCTACTACTCCAATCATCGGGAATTCGTCCCGTTCCCTCTGGCCAGGCGCTCTGAACTATGCAGTGCAGCCACTGTAAGACTCTTATACCACCATACTTCAGCATTTCTGGTCGAATATCATCTACTCCTGCTGCCTTTCCACATTTCAAGCCTTTGATGGCTTTTTCTACTTCAAGTATGGATATGTATTCCTGACTGCATGTCTGGTCAGTGGTTTTTACCACTGTGCTTTCATCACTGCTTGTTTCATTTAGCAGTTTTTCAAAGTAATTACTCCATACCTCAAGGATATCTTTTTCTCCCATTTTCATGTCACCTTTATCATCTCTAACTCCTTTTACAGCACTCTTTCCTCCATTCCTAAGCTTCTTCTACAACCTCCAGAATATTTTCTCACCTTCTTGATATTTATTTTCTATATTCTTGCCAAAGTCCTCCCATGACTTTTATTTAGCTAGTTTTACACACTGTTTAGCTTTCTTACATTTGTCTCTGTATTCTGTAAGAGTAAAAGCTGACTTATTTGCCAGGAACTTTTGATATGCTTTCTTCTTTTCCTTCACTGCCTCTTTAACTTCCTGTGTCCACCAGGGAGTTCTGATTTTTTTATCCTTGCACACAACCTCACCACATGCCTCTCTGGCTGAATCAATCAATGTTTTCTTCAGAGTTTGCCACTGAATCTCCAAGGTTTGATTCCTGTTCTCAAACTCTTTTATTTTTTTCTTCAATAATCGTTGTGTATTTTAGTCCACAGTTCACATCTGAGAGCTGCTCAACTTTTATTCTCTTTAAAACTTTCTTACATGTCATTCTTTTCAATGTGAAATTCAATTTTATCCTGCTCAAGACTAAATAGTGATCACTTCCAATTTCCAATCCTCTGTACACTCTGGTGTCCTTCACCAGGGAGAAAACCTCACTATTAACAATAACATAGTCAATGAGACTTTTCTTATTCCTTGCCTCTTCTCTCCATGTGAATTTGTGCACATTTTTATGTTGAAACAGAAATCCAACAGATATTTGCCGTTATTATTAGCTTTGCTCTTTTCTCCAAATTTTCCCAAAATATTTTTGTATGTCTGACAATCATTTACTACTCTGGTATTTAGATCCCCAACAAGGAACAACTTCTCCTTTTTGATTGTGTCAGTTGCTTTCTCTAAAGCCTCAAAAAAATTCCTCCACTTCTACCTTAGTAGAACCTTATGTGGGTCCATAGGCACAAATAAGTCGCATTGTCCAATTCCACATTCTCATATTTGCCCACATTACTCTACTTTAGACTGACTGCCATTCAAGAAGATTAGCCTCGTATTTTGTGTTGAATACTATGGCTACTCCTTCTTTTCCTTGATTGTCATTGTCTGAATATAACATTTTGTATTTATTGCTCAGAAAGATCTCACCAGTTTTGGTCTTTTTTGTTTGTCTTTCGTGTTTGAATTTACTACACTGTATTATCGTGGCTTTCTTCCACCGTATTCTATGGCGGGTATCCAGCGCATGGTCTGCAAGACCATAGTGGCTGTGTTGGTGAAACCGGATGTAGTCCTTGTGTTCTGAAATTCTGATATTAGCTGTCCTGCCTGTTTGGCCAAAGTAGGACAGCTTACAGCTGCAAGGGACCTGGTATACACCAAGTAGGTCTGGGGTGGTGGGTTGGTCTTTGACTGAATATAACATTTTCAGGCAAATGAAAATTGGCATCCCTTATCCGCTCTACGGATAAGGGATGCCAATTTTTTATATGGTCTGTAACAAGAAGTTAAGTCATGTTTTTTTAGGATTTTTGTGATATTTTCCAAGGTGCCTTAGATATATTGTATGGTGATGGATTTAGAGTAATCCTTGTTTGGGGGGGGGGGGATAGCCATTGGCTGAGAAAGTGTTGAGAATGTGGTTTAGTTCTATGGTTAGGACATTGTCGTTTGAACAGATAAGTTTAGCCCTGTTGTGTAGTGTCTTAATGACTCCATATTGTTGCGGGGGGGGGGGGGGGTTTGTTGGTGAATGTATCTGCCTGTATGGGTGGGTTTTCTATAGACTGAGAAAACCAAGGTTCCATCAGGCTGGCAGGTGACTAGTGTGTCTAAGAAAGAAGGCAGTTGTTTTTTTTCTTCTTCCAGGGTGAAGTTGATTCTGGAGTGTTGGTTGTTTAAGTGTGTAAGGAAAGAGAGAAGTGTTTCAGAGCCATGTGGCCAAATAGCAAACACATCATCAATGTAGCAAAGCCATATGGTTGGTTTTTGTGGGGCAGAGGCTAAGGCTTTTTCTTCAAAGGTCTCCATAAAGAAATTAGCCAAGGGTGGGGTGAGTGGAGAACCCATGGCTGTCGCGGCTATTTGTTTGTAGAATTTTCCTTGCCAAACAAAATAGCCTGAGTTTGTGAACTGAAATAGGGCTGTGATATCGGGAGGAAATTTAGCTTGGATTAGTTCTAAGGATTCTTTGAGTGGGACATTTGTGAATAAGGAGGAGACATCAATGCTGACCATTGTCAGTGTGTTTGAGTGTAAGGTTTTCTGTGCTGGCTTTGAAGTGGGCTGAGTTTTTTATGTGTGAAGGTGTGTTGCCAGTATAGTATGTGAGCGCTTTGTACAAATGTTTAGCTGGTTTGTATGTGAGGTAATCAATGCCATCCACTATGGGACGTAATGGCACATTTTTCGTTATGTATTTTTGGGAGTCCATAAATACGGGGGGGGGGGGGTATGGAGTTGAATGGTTTTAATTTGTTAGTGACTTCTTAAGGAGCCTGTGGAGTTTTCTAATTTGTGAGATGGTGGGATTGTACTTGATGGGGAGGTAAGTAGCCCGATCTAACAATAGAGCATTCAGCTTACCTGTGTATTCCTTTTGGTTAAGCAATACTGTGGCGTTCCCTTTATTCGCTTTGGTGATTATTATTTCCTTGTTTTTCTTTAATTCTAGTATAGATTTAATTTCCTTACTGGGCATGTTAGTTTTTTGTGGTTTTGCTTTGGTCAGAACACAAGCCACATCCAGTCTAATATCGTTGGCGACGTGGTTTGGAAGGTGTCGTATCCTGCGTTCAATTCGTATCATAATATCTTCAGCGGGTATCCTTCTGGGTGCAGTGGTGAAGTTGTGGCTACGTGAGAGAGCATCGACTGCTTCAGGTTTCACACTAACTGACGAAAGGTTGACTACTGTTTCGGTAGGAAGTTGTGGTTTCAAGTTCTTTTTTAAATTTTGAAATTTTTTTGATGTGTCGATCTCGTACTTTTTTAAATTCTTTCTCTGCAGCAGTGCACGAGATGTCGTATAAAATTGACCAATTTTCATGGATTAAGGTGCTTGAAAGGTCATCTTCGAGTGTCTGGATAGCTAAGTTAGCATCATTCAGGAAACGGTGAGTCGTAGCGATTTGTTCCCTGAGCAAAGCTTGGCTGGTGCAGTTATTAATATTAAGAGCCTTTTGTGAAGAGAAACGGTGCTTAAATTTGACACAGTTTGTGATTATCTGGTTATCCCAGCAGTGTTTTAGGAAGGCGAGACGATTCAGTTGTCTTGATAGCTTTAACTTCATTTTACCGTAATGGTCGGGCCTTACGTGCGATGGCATCTCCGTGGATTATTGTAATTCTTGTGGAAAGGCTTAGACGTTGGTTATGCATTTTTACTAAATAGCTTAAGGAAATTACAACATATACTAGGATATACATTAAAATAAATTTTAATACACTTCCAATATTTCGGCAACGTCACGTTTCCATTTTCACAGGAACTTAAAAACAAGACACGTGCACGCAAGCACAACAAAAAGTAAATGAGGACGAAGCAGGAAGCTATTCTTTCTCCTAAAAGTCCTGATGGTGCCCCCTACTGGGCAATGTTGGTATTCTACTAAAGAACCCCCCCCCCCCCAGACCTACCTGGTGTATACCAAGTCCCTTGTAGCTGTAAGCTGTCCTACTTTGGCCAAACAGGCAGGACAGCTAATATCAGAATTTCAGAACACAAGGACTACATCCGGTTTCGCCAATACAGCCACTCTGGTCTTGCAGATCATGCACTGTATACCCGCCATAGAATATGGTGGAAGAAAGCCACGATAATACACTGTAGTAAATTCAAATACGAAAGGCTTTTCATGGAATCAGCCTCAGCCCTAAGAAACAATCCAAACCTTAACAAATTTGGTTGCATGGGACTGCCCCAAATTTGGGAAACCTACATCAGAAGACCTTCAACCCAATCGCCCAGGAATACCAACATTGCCTGCTAGGTAGCACCATCAGGACTTTTAGGGGAAAGAATAGCGTCCTGCTTTGTCCTCATTTACTGTTTGTTGTGCTTGTGTGCACATGTCTTGTGTTTAAGTTCCTGTGAAAATAGAAACGTGACGTTGCCGAAATATTGGAAGTGTATTAAAATTTATTTTAATGTATATCCTAGTATATGTTGTAATTTCCTTAAGCTATTTAGTAAAAACACTTAATATATCAGACAATCTAACATATGTTCTGCTGCTAGCTACCATACTTAAACATATACATCAGATTTGAAGAGTATAACTCCATATCACAGCTTTGATTGAGCGTTGTATTTTTTAGGGAGATGAGATTTCAGTTGGTTTGTTACTGCCTTTCCATAAAATTCAAGGCTGTGAATTTCAGAACATAATGTTCTGTCACAAATCTTTGCATCTCTGGATGCCCTGATCTCTTGCTAGAGAATTGATCATGCATGATTGGAGAAATACACTGCTTTTTTTTTTGCAGTCTGTTGGTTTTTCATTGTTCTGCAGTACAATGCTGTAAATATCAACTGATAAAGCTTACTTATTAACTCATATATGGACGTAGGATTATCTTTCTTAGGATAAATGTGTTCCAAGGTTGGGATTTATGAAGTGTTAGGTATTGTGTATTAGGCTTCCACAAGTAGAACTAGTTTTTATGATGTGTCCAGGTCAAACCCGAAAGGAAGCTTGGTCACGGATGTTGTTGGTTGGAAAAGGGAGGCTCCCTGTTTCACAAGAAGCCACAGAATTGGAACTTGGAATGTTAGAAGTATGAACCAAGGTAAGCTGGAAATAATAAAGGTAGAAATGGAGCACAAGAAGTTGGATATATTGGGAATAAGTGAACTTAGATGGATATGAATGGGCCATTTTCAGTCAGGGGACTATATGGTGTATTACTCAGGACATGAGACAAGTCGTAAAAATGGAGTATTTTTCTTACTCAGTAAAAAGATGGCTAGGTATATGTTAGGTTATAATCCAGCGAGTAAGTGACAGAATCATTTCTCTCAGAGTGAGTGGACATCCAATGAATATGACCATCATTCAGGTTTATGTACCCACTACAGAGGCACCAGAAGAAGACATTGAAGAATTTTACGGCAAGTGACAAGAAGCAATAGATGCAACACAAAAGCACGATTTATAGCTACTTATCGGAGATTGGAATGCAAAAGTGAGAGAGACTGAGGAACAAGGAATAATAGGTCATTTTGATTTAGGTATTCATAACACTGCAGGAGAGAGACTAGTTGAGTTTTGTGCAGAGAAGTATTTGTTTGTTGCTAACACCCTGCTTTAAACAGCACAAACGGAGATTGTACACATGGATATCACCTGATGGACAATACAGAAATCAAATTGACTATATACTTGGACAAAGAAGATGGAGAAGTGCAATTCAGTATGTCAAGACTTTTCCAGGTGCAGACTGTGAAACAGACAATGAGTTATTAGTGGCCACGATACATGTGAAATTATGGAAACTGAAAACAACACAAATGGCGGGTCAGATGTGATCTTGGAAATCTACCAGCTGAATACAACATTAGAATACAGAACAGATTCAACGCACTCAATTTGTGTGAAAGAGAACCAGGTGAACTATGGGAAGAGATTAAAGATATAATTAAAACAGAAGCAAAGAAGAATATTCCAACAGTTTGTAAGAAGAAGTTTAAATGGCTGTCAGAAGATGCCATCAAAACTGCTCAGGAAAGGAGGGAAATGAAGGCCACAGGAAATTTGCAGGAAGTACGGCATTTGAATGCAGAGTTTCAATGACATGCCAGAAGAGACAAGGAAAATTACTTTAACCAGGAATGCCAACAAATAGAAGACCAAAACAAGAGATATTTTCAAAAAGATCAGAGAACTAACAGGGAAGTTTAGTGCCAAGGTGACGATATTGAAAAGTAAACACAAAGGATATCTTACAGAAGCTGCAGACATCAAAGAAAGATGGAAAGAGTATACACAAGCCCTTTACAGAAAGGACTCCAAAATTACTGAGAAATTTGAAGAGCAGGATTATGCACAGGAGCCATTACCACTGGAGAGTGAAGTGAGGTGGGCACTGCAACAGCTATCCAGTATGAAAGCACCAGGAGGAGATGGAATACCTATTGAACTGCTCAAAGCCCTGGGAGAAGAGACAGTTAAAATTTTAACAGCACTATGTCAGCGAATTTGGATCACAACTAAATGGCCTAGGGAATGGAAAAAATCGGTTTATATATCTTTATTGAAGAAAGGCGATGCAAGAGAGTGCAAAAATTACAGAACTATAGCACTGATTTCTCATGCATGTAAAGTCTTACTTAAGACCATTCAGAAAAGACTGGAACCATTCATGAAGAGAGAAATGCCAAATGAATAGGCAGGATTTTGAAAAGTTAGAGGAACTAGAGATCAAATCGCCAATGTGAGATGGATAATAGAAAGAGCACAGGAATATCAAAAGAATGTCTACCTTTGTTTCCTTGACTATTGCAAGGCTTTTGACTCTGTAGATCATGCAAAACTATGGAATGTGTTAAGGACAATGGGAGTCCCAGAGCATTTCATTATTCTTCTGAGGAATCTTTATTAAGAACAAGAAGCTACTGTCCGAACAGATCTTGCAGAAACTGAGTATTTCACAATAGGTAAAGTGGTGCGTCGAGGAATGTATTTTATCTCCGTACCTGTTTAACTTGTACAGCGAATACATTTTAAGAATGACAGGGCTGGAGGAGTCTTCATTTGGAATTAAAATTGGTGGGGAAAATATTAATAATTTGAGGTATGCAGATGATACCAACTTGCTAGCAGAATGCAAAGAAGATTTGGAGGAACTTATTATGAAAGTTAAAGAAGAAAGTGCTAAATATGGTATTAAATTTAACCTCAAAAAGACAAAAGTTATGGCAACATGTGAACTTAATGATTTTTGAAGTAGATGGGGATAAAATGGAAGTAGTTAACAATTTTGTGCTCCTAGGATGCCGAATTGATAAAAATGGTTATTGTACTGAAGAAGTTAGAAGAAGATTATTACTCAGAAAGAAAGCAGTGACAAATTTAAGCAAGATCTTTAAAGATATTAGCCTCGCAACAAAAATCAGAATCGTGAAAGCAGTGGTATTCCCTGTGGTACTGTAGGGATGTGAATGTTGGACCCTGAGAAAGAGTGAAAGAAGGAAGATAGATGCATTTCAATTATGGGTTTGGAGACATGAAGAATACTATGAACTGCAAAGCAAACCAATAAATCAGTGATAGACAGAATCATCAACAAAAAATGTCATACTTTGGACATATTATGCGAGCAAATGACAGTCGGAAGATGATGATGCTTGTTAAAGTTGATGGAAGCAGGAGAAGAGGAACACCAAGAATTAGATGGGTGGATGGAGTTAAAGAAGCAACTGGAATGCGCTTGGAAATTCTGAAAGATATGGCCAGGGACAGATCTGAATTGAGAATGTATGCTCATTCTCCATTCAGAAAAACGACTCGAAATGAGTCGTTTTTCTGAATGGAGTAGAAAAATGACTCGAAATGAGGTATTGTGTGGGAGTAGTGTTTAGAATGGGGAGATGGGAAGTTGAGGAGGTAATGCATGTGAAGTGTTTATGCGAGGACAGACTAGATGTGAAAATCAACCCAAGAAGAGAAAGTAGTCATTTTCAAATAACATTATAACATGACATTATCAAAAGTAAGTGGGAATGAAGGTAAGTTCTTTCTTCTGAGAAATAAGAAGATTCTGTTTTGATATTGAAATTCACTAGATTATCATTGCAGTTGAGAATGGTTAGATCAGTATTTAAGATACTGATCATGGGAAATCTTGAATCGTTTGAGAAGGGGAAGCTGTTGAGGTAATGCATGTGAAGTGTTTATGCCAGGACAGACGAGATGTGCTACAAGTACCACAAGGTTTCTCAAATTGAAAAGGTGTTGTCATTAACAGAACTCTTAATGGAGAGGATCATTACTGTATAGGAAGAAGAGTATAGGTGAGAATATGGAGAGCCCTTGGTTTCTTCTCATCAGATAAAGAAATCTGAAAGTACACTAACTGCCATGACATGCAAAACAACCCACGAGAAAGCTGGTAATCCAGTCACGAAGGGCATGAGATGTCTTTTGTGACCATAAGATGGGAGGCTGGTAAGATCTCGATGCCAGATACAATCAAATGCTTGAAAATAACTGCCTAGAATTTGTCCAAATGTGAGGTTAGTGAAAGTTTAGTTATAGAATGAGAATGGCTGATGATCATTACTTCATTGATTGGTCTCCAGGTAGCAAATTCACCATTGATGATCTTCATTACTTTTGAAAATATTGAAGTGAGAGAAACTGGGTGATAATTTGATAGCTGACTTATCTTCCTGTTTAGGGACAGGCTGGATAAAGGCTTGCATTTTTCCATACTAGATGCCAGATGGTATGACACATTGTAGAGGTAGGTCAGGTTGGATATTAATTCAGGAGAACAACTTTTCACTACATCAGAGGGAATTTTTTAGTATCAAGATTATTAAGGATTTCTTAATATCCTTTTTAAAGGGACCAGGATGCATGTACAGGGTGGCCATAAATTAACTTTCCCTCTTTGGGGGTATCTGTAGCTAAAATTAATGCACAGAATGAGGCCACATTTTATATTGAGACTTTTGCAGTCATTTAGTACCTATCGTACCCTAAATACCCCTATTGTATTTAGTACCAAATGTCGCTGGCAGAGCCGAAAGCAGTCATATTTGCAGTAAACACAGGTAAAAAGATTATGCAAATTTTACTGTGCGTATGTGACAGCAGCGTCACCAATTGCACTTGAAAAGGGATTGGGAACGTTCAGGCAGTTATTCAAATGACTGACGAATTGTGCTCAATATGCATCCTACCTTGCCTCAGCGTGCTTTACTTGTTAATTTGTTTTACCTTAAACAGTGCAATGCTGTAGCTGCCCTTCGAGAATTTAGAAGGCTTCATAACCTGCATACAGGTCCTATGTCAGCTGTAGCACTGAGAACTATGATTAAGAAGTTTGAAGAAACTGGATCACTAGGAGTTAGACCTGGCAGAGGACAGAAAGCAGTGCAAGAAGAGACAGTAACAGACATTTATGTCAGCATTTCAGTAATGAGGGGGTTATCAGTCAGTTCTTTCTGACGGCACCACCTCGATCTCCTGACATCACTCCATGTGACTTTTGGCTGTGGGAGTATTTGAAATCCATTGTGTATGTTGGTGGCGTTCCCAACTTGCATGTATTGAAAGAGAACATAAAACTGACTGTTATGAATATCCAATCTGACTCCTTAAGCTCAGCTGTAGAGCATGTTGCACACCGGATGCATTTTGTTGTGCACAAGAAAGGTCAGCACATTGAAAATCGTGTATGTTTAGGGGACCCTGATTCTGATGAATAAAACATTATTTCCCGTGAGTTCAATATCACTACATTAATTTCTCTGTCTTGCGCAAGTTGTTGTTTTAGTTTAATTATTATTATTATTATCATTGTAATGCACCATATATCCAGCTGGAATGAATAATTGCTGTTGCTTACTCCTTCAAAATGCATATTATTATGCATTTTATCTGCTTTTAATGTAATTATCTGCTTGTTTTCGGCTCCACCAGAGCCAAAATTTCCCCTATCGGCGACTTTTGGTACTTTTTTTTTTTTTAGCAGAAATCATCTCTCCATGCCTTCAAAAATCTCAATATAAAATTTGGTCTCATTTCGTTTATTGGATTCGTCAGATGCCTCCAAAGAGGGGAAAGTTATTTTATGGCCACCCTGTATATTGCAAGTAGTTTGTAGTATATGGAAGGAGGTTTGCCTTATACTGAAGCGATGTCATCCTCATACAATCACAATGTAAGAGACATGGAAAAAAGGAAGAACCGAAGCAGTCTAGTAAAGGACCTCAAAGGCCTGATTGGCATTTGAGCATGAAACATTTTTTGCATGTGGTTTTTATGAATTCTTTGGATTTGATTTTCTTGGCTTGTATCAGACTGTAGTGTAGCCTGACTTGAGAGGCTAGTGTTTGATTTGAGCCATTGAATATGTACAACTGTAATTCATAGTTGCACAAATCTGTTAATCATGGTTTGCAGTAAATTTCTTTTGTTATTGATCTTTGGTATTTGAGTAATCTTGAAAGGATGGAATTATAGATTAGAAATGAATTTAGATGTCATGTTGAAATAATCTGTGTGTGTGTGTGTATATGGGGGGCTCTATATTTGCACTTTATGGGATATTTACACTTGAGATTTTAATAATAATAATAATAAACATCATTTGCTCAGTTGTATCCAGTTTTGAATAATTTTATATTTCAGGGATCTTGTTAAATTTTGCTTTTAACAAATTTTCCTTTACTTTTTTTTTCCCTCCAGCATATGATCAAGTATAGGTATCTACCATGGACAAGGGGGAAAACTGTATATAGAGGAAAAGAAGATACAGGAAGAGTGATTCTTTCCAAGTGAACATTTTAGTGTATGATTATTACCTTTTGAAGAATCTTAAGGCAGTGGACATTTAAATTGATTCACCTTGAAATAAAGGTTAATAAGAGATTATATCACTGAACTGAAATAGACAAGAAGTTTTATCATTTGATGTATACTTGTTGGGTGAGAAGTTGCCTATTAATTACTGTAAATAAAAGTTTTGCACTAGTATGGAAAATGAATTATCATAACTTTGTATAAATTATATTAAAAAAAAGGTAACTTCAGATTTGTTGAATTTAGTGTTTCCGATAATAGTGCTTCAATATTTGTTCATTACAGTGGATGAAAGAGTCCTTCTAGGGATGTATAATTTGAATTACACACACACACACTGTTCCCTTCACCATCTTCTCCCTACATGTGTTTTGTGAAGTTCGCATACAATTTCAAACTGTATATGTGTTGAGTGAGTGAAAGAAATTATCTATGTATAGCATGGAAATCAAGATTACTCAAGTTTTATGTTGTTGTATTTATTTCTGCAATTTTCAGATAACATCTAAAACACTTTAAATATTACCTAGAAACATTATTCATTTTCTGAATAATATTTCCCAGCGAATATCATTAGGTGTGAACTGCTGATTTATCACGTCATTTGCTTGATTTCTTGCTATTGTTTAATTTCTCAGATGGGTTAATGGTGTTGAAAGAACTGGGAATAATACTGTAAATGAATTGCACACATCTGAGAATTATTTATTGCACATTAAATACTCAGATTAAATCCCTTCAAAGATAGTAGTTATGACAAACTTCAGTATATAGAATGGCTAAAACCTTCATAAAATTTGCTTAATTAGTTTACATATTGTTTTCTACATTGCGTAAAATTAGTTTTTGATGTAAGTTGTAAGAAATTATAGTGCATCCCTCTTAATTTGAATTATCATATAATTGATTAAACAGCCATTTCAAAAAAAAAAAAAAAAAAATTGTTGGACAATACACCAAATTTCTGCTTTTTAACTTCAACAAGTGTACAAGATCCATGATTATATTATTAATACTACTACTACCTATTAACAGTTTCCTCCGAATTAGTGTTGTCTATCAGGACTCCTAATGTTGTCAGATATACAGCAATCCCTCGATTAGTGCATCATTTTTTTTTTTTTTTTTTTTTTCCGATACCCCAATTCGATTGGTGCGCCTATATACATCTTAAAAATAAATGTTACGGATTTTAAAAATTTGCGACTGTACATTTTTTATGGCTAACTATTTTAAAAAATCACTCACCAGAATGAAATAATTTAGTTACCAATTTGAAACATTCTACAAAGTTATTTTTTAATGCCATACTTCACTATTTCCATGTACGCTATGTTCCATATTTACCGTCAAAATTTATATGTCATCTGCTTTACATAGCATTTTGCTGATCATATCTCATGCAATTGTTTTCCATACTTTTTTATTTTAAATTATTTTCCTAACCTTTAATCAGGAGTAAAAGAATTAGTGAGCAAAAAACAGAAGTGTGAAAATGATTTGAAAAGTAATCTGATTGGAAGAAAAATGAACAAGGTGAGTCCAGAGCAAAGATAGGACAAGAACACAAAAATCAACTGCTGAATGCAAAGAGAAAGGTAAGGCTGCTTGAAGTTCATCATGCATGCACTGAAAATCAAAGTATTATAATGATTGAATTAGAGAGACTTCTTTTTACATGGATCGAAGATTGTAACCAAAGCGGGATCCCGCTAAACACTGGCGTTATTAAATCAAAAGCATTGTCTCTTTGTAACCTGGAAAGAAAGGGCTATCAATGATGGAAAAGAAGAATTCCACGTTAGTGCTGGGTGATTTGAGGGTTTCAAAAAGAGAAATAGCCTACATAATGTTCTAATCACAGGCGAAACTGCAAGTGCAGATAAGGGGACTATTATGATCAACAAATATTTAATGTCGATGAAACTGGCCTTTTTTTTTTTTTGGAAGCGAATGCTTTCCAAGACTTTTCTAGCCAAATCAGAGAAATCTCAGCATGGTTATAAAGTCGCAGAGTCAAATGAAATTACTGCTAGCAAAATGCGAGCCGTTTGGTAGCACATTGTGCAAATGATTTTAGAGGTTTAAATTAATCTAATTAAATAAATCTCATTCTGAGAAATTGAGTGATTCCGACCTACTAAATTTAGATGCATAGCGGGAAGATCCTGAAGAATATGAAGAAAATTTAATCAATGACAAGCCCAAAGTGGTTTCACAGAAACGATTTGAAAATAGTTTTTGTGCAATCGAAGTTTTTAAGCAGCAATTCTTAGAGTGTTCTCTTTGTTAAGAAGCAGAATAATACATTTATATTCTGAATGTTTTATTGTGAGGGGTGCTTATCTGAATGTGAGGGGTGGGAATTCTGCTGTGAGCTTGTGTGTGTTGGTTGCACACAAGAGAAGAACTGACATCCACTTTGGAAGGGAAGCTTGTTAGGAAGAGATCAAGTGTGTGTGTGTGTGGTAGCTGTCTCTATTGCTCAGAGATCACAAAACCTTGAATCTTTCCCCATTTGATCTGTTTTGGCTTAAAATTTCTTCCAAACCAACTTACCCTTTTCATGTGCTGCCTCTGTCACTCTCCAAACTGTTAACTACCTTGACCTCTTCAACTATTTCTTACTAAAGCTTGGATTTCTACAGTCAAAATACCCTAATAATGAGGTCATCCCTCTTGGAGACTTCAGCATCCACAACTCAAATTGGCTTCTACAGTTTCACCAGTGAAGCAGTCAGGAATAGGTGTTTGCCATTACATGACCTAACACAGATCGTCAATCTCTCTACGAGAATAACTGACAATCCCTTCTATTTTTTTTTTTTTTAAACAATCAAGATGAGTATTATAAACTCAGAGCTGTCATGCTCATCTAGAGCAGACTTTTACAAACATCTATGCCTAAGGTGGTATTGTTTTAAGTGACCATGCAAACTTAGATTAGCTATGTTCACACATCTTAACAATATCAGATTCCTTCCAGTATCTTCATTTATAATGATTCTGCTATTGATGCCATCTCATCACTCCTCTAATTCGTATGCATTATTTGTACATCAAAGGGGAGTTGAACGACCTTCCCTTTTCTTTCAATACAATTTCACACTCTGAACATAGTTCAGATACTAATATCTTTCAAATACACCTATTAATATGATAGAAAATTTGCATTTACTCTATTAAAAAAGACGATGTGAAAAAAAATAATTATGAATAATGTTCAGTATTTATCCTCATTAAAATATTTTTTTCTTCACGAAGGAAAAAAAATGCAATGTATGTTTCAAAAACGTTAATTCAAAATAAAGGGAAAATCTATTATCATTTAAAATGAAAGATATGCACAGTTATTTCTTTATCATTGTGTTCGGTTGTCATGTGGTCCTACTATATTATTTTATGTCTATTCATAAGAGCTTTCCTAAATAATACAGTAATGCAATGTACAGTTGCTATAGTATTGGAAGTTATCATTTGAGTTTCTCTTTGAATCTTGGTAACTGACATGGATATTAGTTGTGAGTTTTGGAATAGCTCTTACCAAGTAAATGGAAATGACTGGAAGCAAGCTAGAAAGGAGTAAAACACTGACAAGTTAAATTCTGTGATTTCCATTTCTTGCTGACAGCTGTCCCAAAACTCTCAACTAATATGCATGTCAGTTACTGAGATTCAAAGGAAAACTCAAGTGATAAGATAGCTTCCAATACTATAGCAACTGTATTGCATTACTGTATTATTTAGGAAAGCTCTTATGAATAGACAAAATAATATAAAATATTCTCTGTTGATCATGACCATGAAGTATGTTTAATGACATCAACAAACATGATGCTACCTCTTAATTTATGTTCTCAGATATAAAACTGAGCAAGTACTGGTTTAAAAAAACAAGTTATTAGGTAAATGATGCAGTATAATTTGGAATAAGAACTAAAAATGATGGGAAAAGTGAGAACTATGGATGAATATCATAGTGTATTCAGGATCTGAAGAAAAACATGAAAGAGGAGCGACACTTAATTTAGTGAAAGGGATATATAGGTATTGCAAGATTTGTCACATAAAAAAAAAAAAGAGAGAAAAATGTAGTGTACTATCATTGGCAAAACTAAATAGGATCTGAAATTACCGAAGGAGGTCATTTATGAATAGGAGAAAAAACATCAAAAGTACAGGGATATAGGATGCTCTGTCATTGTGGGTAAATCTACAGAAAGGAAGTGATCCACCCTGACAATCAGGGACATAGAACAACCTTCATCCACCAGTTCTGTCTTGTATCCTTAACCACTACAGGGGTGCTAAATTGGATGAATTCCAGGATTTCTATTCCTCTTACCCATTTTCCAAATACTGCTTCAGTTCTCCTGATCCAAACAACACCTGCTCAGACTGAATAACAGAAATAATCCTCGCAGGAACGAAGCAAAGCCTTCATACCTTATTCCCACAAACTCACAGCAGCCACCCAAACCTTGGTTCTTAAAAATACATGCCAATACAATGAAAGAAAAAATCTCTGCATACCACGAACAGTGTATATCTGACCTACACATGAAAGGTCAGAAGACCTATAATGCATCAGTGCTATGGGAAGGGGGGGGGAAGAAAGGATGATTCTGTTTACTTTTTTTTTTGAACCTCTGAAGGCTGTTCCAAAGAGCAGTACTAGATGGAATGAAAGAAGTGGCAGTGAAGTTGGTTCGGTAAGTTTCAAGATGGACTGTAAAAGGGTGTTAGTTAGCATTAGCTTTTTTTTTTTTTCTAGTACATCCTACTTTTCCCCTCCTACTCTCACTTTTTCTGTGCCCAAAGAAAGGAAACATAATGCCTTTTAGTTTATAAATTTAACTATATGCTTTCTGTGGACAAAATTATTAAATAAAGGTCTAAATTTTTCCATCTCCCAAAATCTTACCTTAGAAAAGAGTGCATCATTGAAGCCCAAACTAAACTAGAAAATGATCCAAACAAAAAGATAAACAATATTATAAATAGTTACTCTGCAAAATCTCCAACCATGACTTTTACATGCTATCAAAAATAACCCCTGACATTTTTATTAGTAACGGAGATATTACTGTAATAATAAAACAGGCTATCATAATAAAATTCTTGATGTTTTTGCGCCTATGGCTGGGGCTACATTGGCCATAGCCTCATTACGCCTCTGGTTTTGAGTGCAAGCAGTGTGAATGAATTAAAGAATAAATATGATTGCTGGTGTGTGTGTGTGTGTGTGCAGTATGTGGCCTCCCTCACTGATGATAATAATGTCAATGATTCAAACATAAAATCTCTAAAGATTCCACTCCATACATTATCAAACAAACTAAAAAACGTTTATATCAACTTAAAGAACACATTAAATACATTGCTAAAAAAAAAAAAAAATACTCCTAGTACAAACTGTTTCCCCAGTATTCTTGGACAAGTTAAGATGCACTAACCAGGCTACCCTATAATTTCATACATTACTTCTACTGAAACCATTACTAAATATTAAATTGATAAACCAATATTAAATTGTTCAAAATTTATTAGAAAAAAAATCCTGAAAAACATAAGCAAAACTACCATATCTCCCAATAATATTCTAACTTCTTTAGATACTTCGTCTCTATATACTAACAATGTGCCTTAAACCCTTCATTTCCCACACTATGCTCTTGGAGCATACAAAATTATCTCCTACAGATAATTTTGTGTCTGTAGGAGATAATTATAATGAACCCACAGAAGTTATTGACTGAATATATATTCAGTCAATGACAATCAAGGAAAACGAGTAGCCATAGCATTCAACACTAAATACCGTGCTTATCTTGAATGGCAGGCAACCTCAAGTAGAGTGATGTGGGCAGATATCAGACTGGGGAACTGGACAATGAGAATTAAAATGTAGAATCTTGTGTGGGATCATAGGCACAATTATTATTGTGCCTATGATCCCACACAAGATTCTACGAAGGTAGAAAATATACCATTGTGCGAGTTGCTTTAGAGAAAGCAACTTGCACATTGAATAAAGAAAAGTTGGTCCTTGTTGGGGATATAAATAGCAGAGTACAAAATGATTGTCAGACAAATATTTTGCGAAAATTTGGAGAAAAGAGCAAAGCTAATAATAATGGCAAATACCTGTTGGATTTCTGCTCAGGACATGGACTGGTTATTACTAACACCATTTTCCAACATAAAAATGTGCACAAATTCACATGGAGAGAAGAGGCAATGAATAAGAAAAGTCTCATTGACTGTTATTGTTGATAGTGATGTTTTCTCCCTGGTGCAGGACACCAGAGTGTACAGAGGATTTAAAATTGGAAGTGATCACTATTTAGTCTTGACAGAAAAAAATTGAATTTCATTTTGAAAAGCAGAACATTTAAGACAGTTTTAAAGCAAATAAAAGTCGAGTAGCTCTCAGATGTGAACTGTAGACTAAATAGATTATTAAAGAAAAAATGAGTGTTTGAGAACAGGAACCAAACCTTGGAGATTCAGTGGTAAGTCTTGAAGAAAACATTGATTCAGCCAGAGAGGCATGTGGTGAGGTTGCAAGGATAGAAAAATCAGAACTCCATGGTGGATACAGGAAGTTAAAGAGGCAGCGAAGGAAAAAAAAGAAAGTATATGAAAAGTTCCTGGCAAATAAGTCAGCTTGTGCTCTTAGAGAATACAGAGACAAATGTAAGAAAGTTAAACAAAAGTCATGAGAAGGCTTTGGTAAGAACATAGAAAATAAATATCAAGATGGTGGCAGGATATTCTGGAGGTAGTTGAAGAAGCTAAGAAATGGAGGAAAGAGTTGTAAAAGGAATTAGAGATGATAAAGGTGACACGAAAACTGGAGAAAAAGATATCCTTGAAGTATGGAGTAATTACTTTGAAAAATTGCTAAATGAAATAAGCAATGATAGTACTGTGGTAAAAATCGCTCAACAGACATACATTTCTGAATACATATCTATACTTGAAGTAGAAAAGCCATCAAAGGCTTAAAATGTGTGAAAGGCAGCTGGAGTAGATGATATTCAACCAGAAATGCTCAAGTATGGAGATATAAAAGTCTTTCAGTGGCTGCACTGCATAGTTCAGAAAGCCTGGACTAAGGGACGAATTCCGATGATCGGAGTAGAGCTCTCATAATACCCATATACAGGGTGTTCGGGATAAATTTGACATATTTATAATTAATTATATTTTTCCGTAAGTTACATGTATTAACACACACTTCTCTTCATTTAAAAGTTTGGACCCTTCTTCATTCATATACAAGATGTCAGAAAGGATGGATAGCTGGAACCCACCTGAATCATGGAAGAGAATAACTTGTATCATGATGATTCGTGCCCGCCATCAAAATAAGGATATTACGACTGCTGCCCAATGCTCCCTGAATACAGTAAAAACAATCAGGCATGAACTAGAGACTTGCAATGGTGACTACGAGGATGTAGCAAGAAGAAAGATCCCTAGCAGACGATCTGATTGCGTTCGTACAGCAGAATTCCTCGCAAATCTGCAGGAACAGGTGTTGAAGAACCCTGGCATTGGAATTCGGGCTTTGTTCGTGGAGTTGCTAACTGTAGTCAAGCCCTGGATAACAAGGGTAGCCAATGGTAGGCCGTATGTATGGCAGCAGGATTCGGCCCCTTGCCACACCTCTGGGAAAAGTCAAAAATGGTTGTCTGAAAATTTCTACGACTTCACCAGTCCAAATGTTTGGCCTCCAAACTCCCCAGACCTTAACCCCATGGATTATTTTGTATGGGGCGCAGTTGAAAAAGACACCAATCGCACTTCCAGTAATACAAAAGCCCAGTTAATGGATAAAATTAAAACAGTTTTTGCGGCCCTTCCCAGGGAGACTGTAGCATCAGCTTGTTCGAGGTTCCGAAGCAGAATTGAAGCTGTGATCGATGCTAATGGTGGTTATTTTGAGTAAATCTTGTTGATAGTATTGTAATTAACTCTGCCTGTAATGTTTTTTTGTCAATTCATTAAATTTAATAGATACAAAGAAGATTTTCTTTTTCCTTACGAAACTGTCAAATTTATCCCGAACACTCTGTATATAAAAAGGGAAATAAAACTGAATGTGAGAATTACAGAGGTATTTCCCTACTGAGCGTTCCTGGCAAGATCTATGCAAGTATACTTGAGAAACGGTTGAGAAGAATTGTGGAAGAAAAGCTGGGTGAAGAACAAGCTGGATTCAAGCTAAATAGAGGCTGTCATGATCAGATCTTCACTTTACGACAAATAGTCGAGAAAGCATGGGAATATAACAAAGAACTGTATTTAAGTTTTGTCGATTTGGGAAAGGCATATGACAAGGTGCCTAGAGAGAAGCTATTCAATATGCTACAGTTATATGGTGTCAGTGAGGCATTATATCAAGCAATACTTAATTTGAGTTGTAAGTTAGCAGTTCGAACTGAAGGAAGATGGTTTAATATTAAATCTGGTGTGAGACAAGGATGTACATTATCCCCTCTGTTATTCATTATCTATATGGCTCACATTATGAAGGAAAGTGGTATTAAACATGATATCAGAATTGGAGATGTTAATGTCAGCTCTTTGCGTTATGCAGATGACGTTATACTTCTAAATAAATCCGCTACAAGTTTGCAACATTCCCTGACTAAATTGAATAACTGTTGTAATAGATATGGTATGAAGGTCAGCATTAAAAAGATGAAGACAATGAAAATAGGCAGAATCATTGAAAATATCATCTGCATTGTGAATGGAGAACCTGTGGAACAAGTAAAACATTTCAGCTACTTAGGCACGATTTTTAGTGAAGATGGTAAACTAAATATGGAAATGGACAACATAATAAACAAAGCTGGTATGGTAGGAAGTCAATTGAATAAATTCATATGGAATAAGAGAGAAATTAGTCAGAACACTAAATTAGTTGTATACGAGACAGTGTTCAAACCAGTTTTAACTTATTGATCTTAGAGCTGGGTCAAAAGTAAAACACTTGACCAAAGACTAGAAAATGCAGATATAAGAATCCTGAGAAAGATTAGGGGCATGAACAGATGGCATCAATGACATTATCATATTAAAAATGAGGATATTAGAAAGGACTTGACAATTTCAGTATCCAGGAATGCGTTAGCAGAGCTAATCTCAGGTGGTATGGTCACTTAAATAGAATTGGCGAAGAAAGATTAGTAAAGCAAGTGTTCTATGCCAGGTTTGCAAGAAAACTACAATGTCAGCCATGTTCGCTAATGCCAATAACTTGTGGCCTGGAAAAGCCAACCAAGGCCAAAAATTCTTCTTTCTTGTTCCTAATACTTCTGGCATTAATATACATGAATTGCAGAAGAGCATTTGTCCCATCCCTATTTTGATGCCTTATACTAACTATTCCATTCTGATTTGTTGTCATTTCTACTCGCTCGAGCATATTACACACATTCATACAACTGTCTCCCTAAAGTCTGCATATCTACTTCTCCCGCCCTATTAATAACTTTAGTTTTCCTGATTCTGCACATCCACTTCATTCAACAACACCTTTTCAAGTCAACATACACCAAATCCATTCAAATGCAAACCATCCATCTTATATAAATCCTTTCTCCCATCGAACTCACTGTTCAGGGATTTTGTTTGATGTTGTCATTGAATAACAAATTCAGTTCCTTCCATAATGTCTCCTTCCTGCTGTCTTTAGATGTTTAGCCAGTATTCCATCTTCACCTGGGCTTCCGTTAAATTTCATTTCTGCAGTTACTTTCTCTACTTCTTCCAACATTATTTCTGGTATCATCTTGGCTTCTTCATCAGTGGGTCCAAGATCTTCATACATCTAGGTATGTCTTCACATATTTTCATTTCTTTTGTCTCCATATTTTTAAGGCATGTAATCCAGTTCTTTCCATTTCTTATTAGTTATTTATTCGATAGATGAAGAGCCAAGGGCTTCAATTCGGCGACATATTACTTGTTTAAGTTAAGGGATATTACATCCCATATCGGTTCTTAGCCGAATAAGAAACTCAAAGAGTTTCATGCCGAATATAGTAGAAACTCAAAGAGTTTCATGCCGAATATAGTAGAAACTATGTAAAGTTCGGCGATTCCAAGCGTAATATCCCTTAACTTAAACAAGTTATTTATTCTTTTCTAAAATTTCTTTTATTTATATATTTTGGTGTTATGACTTATAATATCATTTCTTATTTCTCTTCTCACTAGTTTTCTAAATTCAATAAATCTATTTCTTCCCTAGTACTTTATTCTTTCGCTTCTCAATTCTTCTCTTTTCTTAATTAAGTCTTTAGCATGTTGACTCAATCTGCTAGTTCTTACTTTACTTTTGTTTCCATGTTTTTACCATTTCCACATTTCTCTATTGATGATATAATGTTTTCCATTCTTTGTATGAGGTTCAGGTGCTCTTCTTTGTTTGAAATACGTTTTTATGTGAAAATTTTTTCTAACCTTTTGTACTGTGTTCTAATAATTTCATGATCTATTTTTACACGCCGACTGGAGGAACTTTTCCTAAGCCTTTCTTCGGCCGATTCCCGAAATAGTCGATCTCTGGCACCGGCAAGCAGGTTTTTCCTCCCGGAAACTCGGGTTTTTCGTCCCGTAAACTCAAGAAAATCGACCGTAGTACCCACATTATTTCAGACAGTAACATATCTTGTTAGGGTTAGGTACCAAGAGATGACAGCACTTGTCTGCCAGCCTCTTTATCGGTGGCTGCTGTAATTAGTGATAGACATGGGTTAGCTATCTCTGATTTGCTACCGGTGGAGATTGAACTGTGCACTCAGTCGCCAAAAGCTAGATAGGGTATAAAGTCTCTCCTACTCCCTATAAGGGAATAAAATGCATTAGCTGATTCGATCGATCTCCAGTTCGATCTCCACTGGTACCCAATCAGATATAGCTGGCCCAAGGCTATCACTAATTAAGCGGCACGTAGTGAAGAGAGACGGCTCATATTTGGGCTTTTACAGTAACACACACACACACACACACAAATATATAAATATATATATATATATATGTATATATGCGCGCGCGCGTGTGTGTGTTTGTGTACAATAACATGTTCAATAATTTTAATCACTTAAAACATCGAGATAATTAAGAATAAAAGTTTAATAAGGACACAACTAGTTTCGTTGGTAAGCCAACTTCACCAGGTGTCAAATCCAAAGGTATATACAAAAAGACCTACCGACCGAAACATTACACACTAACCACAACAACAGAGCTGTCAAAAACTGTAGTTAAGTTTTAATTGGAGTCCGCGCTTCAGTTCTAACTACATTTATATGCTTGCGTACGATGTCGAGAGAACGCCAGCACTGAACAGCAGAGCTATGCGAGTCTGATAAATTGTAGCTAAGGTTGCTTCATGCGGGTAGAATCGAGAGCGATTTCTTTTGACTCCAGGATACGTCTTTCAAGTTCATCATAACATTTGTGAATATTAGAAGTTTGATTCCAGTCTACTTGGTGTTGGCGGTCTCCATCAGAGTTTACAGAGAACAAGACGTAGCTGGCGAGGGCGCTGGCTCGGATTTTATTATAAGAGATGTCTCTTTTGTGCTCTTCAAGAGGGAGAAAGATTGATTTATCAGTTTGTCCGTAATAAGGTTTACCACAACTACAAATAATTCTGTATACTCCTGGGGACTGAAGATGATGATGTTTTTCTTTTGGCTGACTAAGGATTGATCAGAGTTTTGGTAAAGTAGAGAAGCACGTTTTGATGTTGCACTTTCTTAAAATTCTTGCCAGTTTGGGGAGGAGGGAACTAATGTAAGCTCTGGGGGTAGTAGAATCTTTATTGGTTTGTTGACGACGGTGAAATAAGAGTTTCTCAATACTTTCTGGAGAGAAACCATTAGTAATAAAGGTCTTTTTAATTAAATTAAAAATGAAATTCCCTTTGCAACTCTACGTCATCTGATAATAAGGATCTAGCCTGATGCGCAAGAGTAGATATAATGCCATATTTCTATGGAGGGTAGTGGTGAGAAGACGCTTGAAGGTATTTATCTGTATGTGTTGGTTTCCTGAAGATTGAAATTTTAATATTATCAGTACTGCTGGTAAGCTTTATTTCTATTAAAGAAACGTAATTGTTAGCTTCTAGCTCAGAGGCGAATTTGATGTTGTGATGAAAGTTATTTAAATGATCCAAGAAAACTTTGAGGTTATCTGGGCCGTGTTCCCATATAAGAAAAACATCGTCACTATAATGGAGCCAGATTTTAGGTTTCAGCGTGGCTGAACAAATTGCTTTTTCTTCCAAGTCTTCAAGAAATATGTTTGCTGGCACCAGGAAAAGTGGACTACCCATGGCCAGTCTGGTGTTTTGTTTGTAGATCCTGTCTTCGAATCTGAAGTAGCCCGAGTCGACACAATGAGTAAGTAGAGCAAAGAACTTCTTTGATAATTCATTCTTGAGAAGAGAGAACCTTCTGGGTTGATACATTAGTAAAAAGCGAAACTACGTCGAAGCTTGCCATCATATCTGATTTGTTCGGTTTGAGGTTTTTGATCTTGGAAACAAAGTCAGCTGAATTCTTAATGTAAGAAGAGGATTTACCTGTGAAGTGTTTTAAGGAAGAGGTGAGATATTTAGATAAATTATACGTGGGAGAGTCGATGCCTTCAACCAGTGTTTCTCAACCTTTGATGTTGCGGACCCCCTGTAGCGAATGTTAATTCACCGCGGCCCCCATAAAATCCAAAATGGAAAACTTTTTATATTTTACATATCATAAATATGAAGTAATAAATTACAATTTTACAACACTAAATGTGTCATTTATGACAATGCAGTACTATTATAAATGGAGATATTTGGAAGAATATTAACATATTAATTAAGCCTAATATTATGAATTTAACACACTCCTAATATGATAGCTGGTGCTGTTTTCAGACATCAACTTTCACAGGTCAGTATCAAAACTGGATAATTTCAGACGTAGATCTGGCTCCACGTTAACTCTGTTCCTGTATTTGTTTTTTCATATATACAAGATGAGAATATATTATCTCGCACCGATATGTAGTTTCAAATGGCAACAGATGTCTTACTGCTCTTTTGGAAATTTCTGGGTAAACAGACTTAGATTGGAACCAAAACTCCATTACTGGAGTTTTGGTTCCAATTTTTGAAGGAAACAGCATCTTGAACGTTGAATCACAGGACAGCTCGATAAGTTGTTCTCCTTTGACAGAAGGAAGTTGTTTTCCGAGTCTCTAGAAAGAGGGTTTTCATCCAGTCTTTTTTTTTTCAGGACAAAGCGGAAAATATAGACTTAGTTGAGACGCGAATAACCTTATAATCATACTTTCAGCAACATCACTAAAAAGGGGTTGTTCACTGAAATCACTCAGCGTGTGAAAGGAATCATATTTTCTTTTCTCGATACGGTTGCACTACAAATTTAACTTCTTGATTGTTGCTTCTGTGTTGTCTTGCACAGAAAACACGGTGACAGATGTACCTTAAAGGCACGAGATAAGAGTATTCAAGATGTTAAAAATATCTGCCAAGTAAGCAAGAGATGAGAGCCATGCGAAATCATTTAAATAGTGGGTTAACTCAAATTTGGAGTTTATGAGGAACAACCTTACCGCGTTAGAACCTTACCCCGGGACAACCATCGAATTTCTGAGTGCAATAACAAGTGTTCGTGAACACTTCCCATTTCATTACAAAGTGCAGAAAATAACCGGCTGTTCAGAGGATGGGCTTTAATAAAATTGACAATTTTTACTGCCTCGTTTAGAACGGTTTTCATTTTAGAGGGCATACGGCGTGTAGCTAGTGTTGGATTCTGATTATGTAGAGATTAGAGTAATTATTATTTAGTTCAGAATCCAACATGATCTTCCATCACATAGGCTAGACTTGTAAATATTATTTAATGTAAACAACTTATTTTACAATTTAATATTCATATAACTACTTTAATTTTGTCTAATATCTAATTATTTAATCAAAGATATATGTATTAATAATGAAAAGACTATTAAATATTAAGCTATTTTATATATTACTATATTAATATAAGAACTTGTATTTGATAATTTAACTGCGCATTAATTGAAATGTAAATATTCTTTATTTATTCCTATTTGTAGAAGTTTAGCGTTATGCAATACCTCAATTTTATTATATTTTGTTTGGTTGTCATGGAGATGTATGTAAGTGAGCGAGCACGTTTTGGAACACCACTTGAGGAGAAGGTTTATTGAAAAGAATCTTAGAAAGAAATCACAAGAATAATTTAGGCGGGAAGAATGGATATAAAAAGGGAAGAACACTGAAAATATAGAGAGAGGAGGATGCAAGTCAAAATCAATGAAACAGTCTCAACCGAACGGAAAATCCTCGCTGGAGTTCCTCAAGGATCACTGCTAGCCCCGATCCTGTTCAACATCTATATGGCAGACATCCCTCAAAATCCTCTCACATCCACCATCGCCCTTTATGCTGATGACACAGCTATTCTAGCCAGATCTCGTCAACCACTTCTCGTCACCAAAAAACTACAAGACACCATCCTGAATCTAGAAAAATGGTTTAAAGACTGGCGACTACAATTAAACCCCCAGAAAAGTACAACGATACTCTTCACAAGAAGACGAGCATCCCCCAAAGGAGACATCACCCTGTTCAACTCTAAAATTCCCTGGAAAACTGAAGCAAAATACCTAGGAATACTTCTCGATAAGCGATTATGCTTCAACAGCCACATCAAGAGCATATGCACCAAAGCTTCAAAAGTTATCGCCCAGCTATACCCCTTGATCAACAGACACAGCAAACTAAGCTCAACAAATAAAATACTACTGTACAAGACAGTGATCCGTCCCACAGTCACATACACCTCCCGAGCCTGGAGCCATACCTCCAAGACAAACATCCTCAAGCTACAAAGACTACAGAACAAATGCCTGCGAATGATTCTGGACGCCCCGTGGTTCATCAGGAATGCCCAGATCCACCGGGACATAAATATCCCCTACATCTCTCCACTACTACGCTCCCTAGCAGAAAAATTCTTTATGAAGACATCTATCCATCCAAACCAACTGATACAACAAGCCGGAAACTATGACGGTAATGACTACTGGAAACATAAAAGACCGAAAGCCATCCTATCACCCAACGACGGATAACCACTTCTGCCCACTCAGGGAGAGATAAAATAGCTCACTAATCTCTCCGATCACTGCTCCCGAAACAGACAACAGGGAATATGAAAAGCGTCTAGCTTCGCCCTCTGCGCCATATATGTCCTACGTCCAAATATAGAGAGATTAGATTAATTAAGAGAGAGAGAGAGAAAGGAGAGGATTGGCATTAGGTTGGAATCGGAGCATTCGGCAATCACAGTGCGATAATAGCGAGTCGGCAAGTCACTCAAGCAGCTAAATAAAGTCTACTAGTCGAGAGGCGGTTAGCTAATAAGTTGTAGAATAACAATTATAGCTACAGAAGACAGCCGAGTGACTACTAAATAGACTAGCAATACTTGAGTTGAGATTTAATTTCAGGGCCGGCCTGTCAAGGACACACAGAATCTTGAAATAAAGCACGGAGTTACTAGAGTAGTAGAGACTGTAAAGTTGAAGTTTACCTTTAGCTGTGTTTAGAATTATAGTGCCTAAAGAATTATTTGAATTCAGGAGGAATGAACAACTGTGCATATAAAACCTCAAGTTAAGAGTTATTGTGTGTTGCCTTATTTCATGAGTGATCAGTAGTACTTTATGCAACAACATTTGTTTATGTGAATTGTGACCGATGATTAATTCAGTTATTGCTTGGAAGAATTTATTTAATGAGTGCCGCATACTACTCAGTGTTTACAGTTATAAAGAAATGTTTGTGTGTAAGTTTATGAAGAAAGAAGATTATTCCAACCATTAATATTCCTTTGCAGAGAAGTGTGTGAGTTTCATCCTAGAATTTCCTTATACTAACAGTAACTATTGCGGAAGTTAGCTAAAGTGTAAATTTAAAAGTGTTTGTTTGTGAAGAGGTATTACTGCAATTTTTATTGTATTTGAAACTTAATGAACTATGAGATATTGATGTGAATGATCATTAAGGAACTTTATTAAATATAGTTAAAAGGAACTGTGAGAAGACTGTACTAGAGATAACAGATTTACCATTGTATAAGTTGTATGATTGAATTTATCTGAGGAGTTAAAATGTTTATATCTTAATTACTGATTTGAATTTAAGTGTAAAGTTTGTGATTCTAAAATTAAATGTTCGTTTTTGTTAATCTAAAGTTGTATTTTGCCTGAATCTCTTTTACTGCACCAATTATAAAATATTCGAACCAAAGCGGGTGAATTAAGTAAGTCAAATATACTCGGCCAGTATATATATTAATAACATATTAAGGAGAAATAGTTGAGAGTTGGTTTTTCTTCAATTCTTGAATTAATTCAGATATAAAGTGGTGCAGTCTTTAAATATAAATTTTCTTTATATTTGAATTAGAAATCAACTTGCAACCTATCAATTAGTTAAGAACATCGTAACAGTAATCATGTCGGATCCAAAGTATAGATTGAGAAAAAGAAGGATCCAACACTAGTACTTCGTGGCGTATACAACAATGTGTTGTATATTATAAAATGTATTTATAATATAAATTATAATTTATTAAATTAAATTAAATTTATAATAATTTATTAAATTAAATTACAAAGGGTTGGTTATTCACCCCTGCTTTACGAAGGGAAGAGTAACGGTACCAACATTCGTGTTAAATTTTACTTAAACCATGGGCCTCAAGAGCCAGAGATATACATTGCAAATACTGTATCTCATGTGTAAGCAACATAAGATAAAGTTTAATGAAAATAAACTATCCTGCGGGCACTCTTTGAATTACTCACGTACCCCCCCCCCCAGAGAGTACGCAGTCCACAGGTTGGGAAACACTGCCTTCAACTATGGGTCTTAAGGCAGTATTTATTTTGTGAATCTTAGGAAGGCCGTATAACCGTGGGATAAGAGGATGAACGATCTGAGCGAAAGGTGGATATTCCTTGGTAATTCCGAAGTTGATTTTAGCGTGTGATATTTCTGTCAGTCTTTTTGTATCTACCTTTGCGCTTTGACACCTGATGAATTTGGCTTACCAACGAAACTAACTGTCCTTATTAAACTTTTATTCTTAATTATCTCGGTGTTTTAAGTGATTAAAATGATTGAACATTTTCATAAACCGAGTCAATCTGCATAAAAATACAGTAACATATGTGTGTATGTATGTGCGTGTGTATATTGTTGAAATTAGGATTGACTCGGGACTTATATATTTATAAGATTAAAATTTAACTGACTAGAACCCGAGAAAGTATAACAAAAACCTTTAATAAATCACGACTAGTTTCATCCGTATTCCGACTTCTTCAGGTGAGTAAGAAATAACATAAGACTTATATAACAAGGTAAAAACATGGACTTTCTAGCTTAATAAAAAGAAACAGAATAGTAACAGTCATATTTGAATAGGTAACTGCATGCTACTGTTGCCATGAGTAGAATGTGTGTGACAGCTAATTTTAGGCGCCAGTATTGGATTAGTGCTATGTAAATCAGACAAATTGTAGCTTAGATTGTTGTTCGAGTGTGAAGGGTCCAGAACTATTTCTTTTGATTATATAATGTCTTTCAAATTCATCCTTACATATATATAAATTGGTTGTACGGTCCAAATCAACTTGGTGTTGCCGTTTTCTTCGAGGTTAGAGTTTGCGGAGAAGAGCACATGACTGAAAATGATGCTCGCTCGTCTTCTACTGTAGGAGATGTCACGTCTATGTTCCTCAAGATTTTTGGCCAGACAGATAAATCTGTTTCACTTCGTCTTGAGGAACATAGACGTGACATCTCCTACAGTAGAATACGAGCGAGCGCCCTTTCCACTCATGTGTTCTTTTAGAGCTTTATCCACCTTTACCACGAGTTGCTCCGACTAGCACTACCTTAGGGATCAGTTGCCTTAGACTTGCAGTACTTGCAGGTGCAAACTTTACTTTCTTGTCTGTTTGCTTCTTGGGAAATAGGATTAAAAACCAAGTTCATATAAAATGACTTGGTATCTTGAATACATAATATATATATATGAAAAAGTTTTAATGACTGTTACCGAGAGATAAAAAGATGACAAATATATTTAAAAAGATACTACTAGTTTACTAGTTTTGTTGAATAGATCAACATCCTCAGGTATCACAATCAAACACGCTACTGTCTTTTTATACTTGTTCTGTTATTACAATTTTAAGTCTCTGTAATTTTTTTAATATATTTCTTTGATTGTGATACTTGAGGATGTTGATCTATTCAACGAAACTAGTAAAATCTTTTTAAATATATTTGTCATCTTTTTATCTCTCGGTAACAGTCATTAATATATATATATATATATATATATATATGTGTGTGTGTGTGTGTGTGTGTGTGTGTGTGTGTGTGTGTGTGTATAGCAATATATATATTGCTTCCAGGTGGAACATCGCATCGTGTATTTCAATTGGCAATAGAAATAGATACGTATTCAAATTGCTATTTAAAAAATGCAAAAGATAAACTTAACCAATATCAAGATTCTTATAATTTATAAGCAATATATAAAGAAATGACAAGCAAAGGTATCCCCCTGAGTGTCGAGCCTTCAAAATTTGAGTCATCAGAATTCAAGAACCGGCCTACCAGCCCGGAACTCGGGGGAATGGGTGCCGTAGGCAGGGTGGAGCAGAGTGCCCCTAGTATATATATATATAGTGTGTGTGTGTGTGTGAATATATATATATGTATATATATACATACCCCCTCTGTCCAAAAAGAAACTACTGGCGCCACCTATTTTGTATCATTTCTTGTCGAAAGCGACAACCTTCATTAGTGTTGGCTCAACTGTTTGACATTTGTTTCATTAGAAGCCGAGTTATAGTGCCAAGAGTGACAGTGTGTTCTGACGAACGGTCGGAAAATGAATTTCAAACAGAGAGCTGCGATTGACTTTTGTGTTAAGCTTGGTAAAAGTTTTACCGAAACGCATCAAATACTTCAAAAAGCATACCGTGATGAATGCTTGTCCCGTACTCAAGTTTATGAGTGGTTTAAGCGATTTCAAAAGTGGTCGTGACACGCTTGAGGACGACGCAAAGCCGGGTTGTCCAAAAACTGGACTGAGCAAAGTTAACATCCAAAAAGTGCGTGATTTCATCAAAGAAAATCCGAAATCGTCCATGAGATTGATTGAAGATGAATTGGGGATTCCAAAATCAACTGTGCACAACATTTTGACCGAGAGCTTGGACCTTCGTAAATTGAATTCGCGATTTGTTCCCCACAAGTTGACCGACGTTTCAAACATGCTTGAAACGATCGCTACTGGTGACAAAACGTGGTATTTTGAGTATGAGCCTGATACAAAGCACCAGTGCTCAGTGGAGACCACCAGAAGACGGGCATCCGAAAGTCTCTTGGAGAAAACAAAAGTAAAGACAATGCTGATTTGTTTCTACGATTCCAAGGGCATTATCCACAAAGAATTAGTTCCACCTGGCCAAACGGTCAATGGTGAGTTTTATCTCGAAGTTTTGAAGCGATTGATAGCGAGAATTCGAGTACGGCATGAATATCTTGATGCAGGCAGCTGGTCACTTTTGCATTCATCCCATTGTTCAAACATTGTGACAGTTTTTGAGCAAAAACCAACTTTGTGTGTTGGATCACTTGCCATATTCACCTGATTTAGCACCCTGTGACTTCTTTTGTTGATGAAAGGAAAGTGATACACCATTGAAAACGTTCAAGTGGTAGTAACCAAGACCCTCAATAGTATCCCAAAAACCGATATAAATAACTCATTTAACGAACTAATCGACTGTACCAAACACTGTATCTTAGCTGAGGGAGAGTATATTGATTGAAATAAATGACTTGAACAATTATAATTGGCCCGTGTTTTATTTTCTATCAAAAGTTCGGTTTCTTTTTGGACAGGTTTGTGTGTGTGTGTGTGTGTATATATATATATATATATATACACACACACACACACACACCTGTATATATATATATATGTATATATATATCAGTGGTGAATGCTGGTCTTGAAATTCACGCTTGCTCTTGTTATCATTCAGGGAGTGAGGTGTGATTGAAGTCTGATTAGCGGAATAATGAATTACTGACCATTTAAAACCATATATTTAGAAATTTATGTACATTTAAGCATACAAATACATTTATTTTACAAATGATAGTCTATGTTTTTCAATTTAGTTAATTGAATACAAATTCTACCCTATGGTTCTCTTTATGAACTGGTCAATAACATCGTCATAAAAAGTTGGCTGTAACTTAATTTTCCCAAGCAACACGCACACTTGTAAAGGTGGGCTGAAGCTCACCGGCTAGAGCTACGTTCACTGCGTATGGCCTGTATTTACGCAACAGAGCGAGACGACACGAAATGGCTATGCACGCACGTGAAATCACAGTGCTGCTGTGAGGAATTGGAAGCTCCTACAACCGAGAAAACCACGGTAGCTTTGACTAGACGAGCTAGCATCGGCCTTCAATACACAACGCAAAGCTCAATTATTGCCATGCAAGCTTAAGACGTCTTCTGTTTACAAAAATAAAAGCCTAAATGGATTGCTTATAAATGCATGCATTTATTAACAAATAAATATTATTTCTCAATTAATGAGCTTGCACAGCAAGCATGGAGAACCCTTGGTGTGTGTGTATATATATATATATGTGTGTGTGTGTATATATATAGGTAGGTAGGCCAGCCTGGTTGGCTGAATGGTTAGCTTATCCGCTCTCCAGCTAAGAGGCTGCAGGTTCGAATCCCACGTAGGCATGGATGTTTGTGATCATCTTCTCCCAATATGGACTGGGTCACCATGAGAGTAGTAGACCCAAAACCCCCCACAATGGGAGAGGCCTTCACCCTGCAGTGGGTAGAAAAACAGGCTGTTAATTTTTTTTTTTTTTAATATAAGAGGGTGGTCTGAAAAGTTCTTGGCCTCGACCATAGATGGCAACATTAATCTGCAAGATTTTTTTTTTGTTTTTAAGTTGTTACATCTGTCATAAGCATCCATGTGAAATTGCAAGTCATTCTATTAAGTGGTTGGTTTTATACAGCTGTCTCAAGCAAAAGTGTTGTCTGTATCCCTTGAAATCGATAAAATTGAGTATCGTGTGGTTATAAAATTCTTTGCAAAAGAAGGTTTAATGCCAAAAGAAATTCATTCAAAGTTCATAAAAGTTTATGAGTAATCTTCTCCTTTGTTTTCGACAATTAAGAAATGGGCTGATGAGTTTAAACGTGGCCATATCAGCCTTGAAGATGATCCACGTCCAAAAACTAACAAGAAATACACATCAAGACATTGATGATGATTATGAACTTTTTCGTCATTGGTTTTTAAATTCTTATTTATCTTCATATATTTTCTATACTTAGTTGTTGCTATCTTTTTTTTTTGCCCACCACTTTAAATCACTACCATCTCATCTTCAATCATGTTTTTTGTCAACTTTTCACCATTTTTACTTCAGACTTTTACATAGGTATGTTAATTAACATCGTTTCATTTTAAACCATATTAAATTTAACTTATACGCCTAGTTTGTTACAAAGGATCTGCTCCATAGACAAAAAGCTTTTTCTTTTCTAGTATAAATACGTAGGGGCATCATATGATTTTTCAGTAATTTAAAGTATCAGCTATGTGGCTATTTAGCCTATTTTTGTTTAGGAGTGCCCTGTTTATAATGTCATTGGCTTTTCACTCAAATTTTAAGGCATTAGTAATGTTTTATATAGACAAGAATATGAAGAATATATAGGAAAAAAAATTTGGACATACCTTTGTAGGATGTTGCTGGCTGTCTTCTTATTCAGTGGCATCCCAGCATGTGGTGATATAAATTCATCTGCTATTAAAGGAAGCAAGTATAATTGAAAGGAAGGGGATTGGAAAAAGTGTGTAGGGGGGGTAGAGAGAGAGAGATGGGGAGAATTATTGGTGAGGCAAGGGGTATATGAACATTTTCAAAAAGCCGTTTTTTTTTATTGTTAAAGGTGGGCAGAGAATACTTTGGGGGGAGGGGGGGGATGAAAATAGAATTTTTTGGAGAACGGGAAGGATATGATGGGGTAAGATCAGGGGTAGGAGTAACGGAGCGCGAGCTGTTTCGACAGTGTGTCATCTTCGGAGCTCGTGGGGGGGGGGGGGGGGGAGGCTACGTCATGCCGGCATGGTGTATCTGTATTATTTCCTATTGGTGGGAGTCATGACAAGGCCATAATAATAGATATACAAGAAAATGAAACAACTTAGAATATGGAAACGATAGCCAAAAATTGTGACAAAAACTCAATAAACATCCAACGGCCCTACATAATCTCCAAGAGTTGGGAGCTCCATAACATAAAAATTAGGTCACGACTCAGACCAATAGGAAATAACACAGGTTTTTCAAAAAGTTCACATATCCTTTGCCTCACCAATAATTCTCCTCCATCTCTCTCTATCTCCACTCCCCCCCCCGCGTCAGAGGGCATTTCAGTTAAAGATGTAACTATTCTGCATCTGGTTGGTGACAGTGATCATGCAGTACTCACTTGGGAAGTGACTGTTTATGAATGTTCCATTCACAAAAGGTTACATGCTGAACTACAAAGGAGAAAATTATGACCAACTGAGGAGTATACTAAGTCCAGTGAAATGGGATTGGTTGATGGATGGGAAGAATATCGACAGTGCATGGGAAGCATTTAAACAATACTTAAATGATGCAATATCAGAGTGTGTCCCCGAGAGTTCAAAGAATAAATAGGGTAGGAGTCATATGGATGTATAATCTTATTAAGCAAGAGAATCGTAAGAAAAGGATGATGTGGAAGGAATACCATGTACATAAGGATGATCTGCATCACAAAAATTATAAGCAGAAGGCTAGAATAGTCAACTGTTGTACAGAAAGCAAAGTCTGAGTACAAAAAGAAACTGGCGCTGCGTGCTAAAGACCCACAAGAATTCTATCGATATGCTGCAGGTAAAAGAAAGAATGAATATGAAAGAATAACTCTTCTAAATGCAGATAGCATGAGGGTTACAGATGCAAAAGAGGTTGTTCAACTAATGAGTGCCCATTTTGTTAAAAGCTATCAACCTAGTTTACACGACATTGAGCTCACAGCCACCTCTTCACTGGATGAAGAAATTCAGGTGTATGAGGACGAAGTATTAGAGCTGTTGCACGAACTGAATAAGAATTCAGGAATAGTTAATGATGGGATAGCAGCATGTGTGCTAAAAGAGTGTTCAGCTGAACTGGCTATTCCTTTGACCAGGCTGTTTAATATGAGTCTCAGAATAGGGAAGATTCCTCAGGGATGGAAAGAATGTATGGTAATTCCATTGTACAAGGGTGGTGCAAAGACCGATGTATCCAACTATCGATGAATTACTATCTTAGGAGCGGTGGTGAAGATCTTGGAAAAATTCGTTAGAGCTTGCATTCAGAAATAGGGTGAACAGTGAATCTCTACTTTGCAATAAGCAACATGGATTTAAATGGGTTCATGTTTTAGCAACTTACTAACATTCTATAACCATGTTACCATTGAACTAGACAAGGGGAATGGATACAAAGTGATACTTTTGGATTTTGCTAAGGCTTTTAACAGAAAACAGCATGGTAAACTGTTGCATAAATTGGAGAATATGGGTTTGGATTATAGAATATTAGCATGGGTAAGAGGATGACTAACTTACAGATCAAAAAGTGTCTCTCAGAATAGGGAAGATTTCTCAGGAATGGAGAGAATGTATGGTAATTCCATTGCACAAGGGTGGTGCAAAGACCGATATATCCAACTATCGATCAATTAGTACCTTAGGAGTGGTCCATAGTGGGGGATGCGAGTCTTCAAGATTTAAGGTAACCAGTGGTGTACCACAAGGATCAGTGTTTGGTCCATTGTTATTCAATCTATACATTAATGATATTGGGAAGGATTTGACAAGTGACATACAGCTCTTTGCTGATGATGCAAAGACAGGTAGGGCTATCAGGAATGCTGCTGATATGCAGTACTTGCAGAATGATTTGAATAAGCTGGAATTGTGGGCATGGGAAAATGGATGCCAGTTCAATGTCAGTAAATGTAAAGTTATTCACTTCAGCATGATTAGATATCCAATGTCGTATTATATTGGTGGGATTATGCTTGAAGAAACTGATGAGGTTAGGGATCTTGGGGTGTTAATAGGAAGTTGTTGAAGTTCAGAGCAATGTAGCAAAGATTGCAAATACAACTAAAAAGATAATTGCAATGCTGAAATGAATGATTCAGCATTGCAATTAAATGCAAACAAATAAAAGAATTTGTAGAATGCAGACACTAGCAAACAGGAGAAAGGGGAGAGATATGATTGAGACTTACAAATTTCTGAAAGGCTCATACAGGATTTCAATTTATGGAGAGTGGGGGAGGGACAAGAGGGCATGGCATCATTGGAAGATGAGAATGAATGCTGCTAAGAAGGGGGTGAGGGCTAGATTTTTCTCTCACAGGGTGGTGCGTGATTGGAATGGATTGCCATTGGATGTTGTGAGCACAAGCAGTGTGAATGAATTCAAGAATAAGTATGATAGCTGGTGGTGTGTAGTATGTGCCTCCCTCGATGAATCCCTGGAGGTCTCTCTTAACAATAATATTAAAAATTAATTTCTCCTGTTTTGATTCATTTTATGGATATATTTCTTTGTCTTTTACCATTCAATTGATATATATATATATATAAATATATATCAGAATTTATTATTCCATAAGATATCTGAATTCTTTGGGTATTGAGATGACAATGTCTGGATTTGTATTCATAATGCTCAGTTTTGTTTTGTACTGTGTTAGTGATATAGCTATATATATATATATAGATATGTCAACCACTTTTCTTAGAATTGTTTATTTTATCCATTCCCACTTAATCAGGGAATAAATGATATTACAAAATATGGCAACAAAAGCCTGTGAAAACACAAGCAGTCTCCATCCACCTGTACAAATATATCAAAGGAACTACGAGTTGTCAAATTATACAAATATAGGCACAAAATTATTTTATGCTTGGAATGTGATTACCCGGATCAACTGGGTCAAGATGACAATATAAAGCACCATTAATGACTATCAAGATATCCATGAGATAAATACTCATGCATGTAAAATAATTCCTGAAGATAAGTTTAAAATTTTTTTTCTGAAATACAAGTGTGTATATATATAAAAAAAAAAAAAAAAACAAAACAGGAAAATTACAACAAACTATTATACAGCATTAAATCAACAAAATATACACAGACCAAAAAACCTAACATAGTACCAAAGTTACTTTTAAAGGTACTTCATTCAAAACTGCATAAAATATTTTAAAATAGTTATAACATTCATTTATTCATTTTTATAAATGTCATGGAATTTATGTTTGGTTTAATGTATACATACAAGGTAAACTCTTCCAAAGTGTTACTCATCATTATATGATCAAGAAAATAAATATTACAAATAGAATATTTTAATTAGTATACACGTATCAAATTGTGTAAAGTCAAATTAAAATAGTATCTATTCATTTTATTGCAAACAACTTTCATTTATATTGCAAAAGTATCCAAGTATTCTTATCAGTATCCTTGAGCAAGAACTTTCCTAAGCATGGAAATCTATCTTACTCTATTAATGAGTAAGAAAATAGGTATAAAAATTGTGCATAGAAATATCCACCTGAACATTCACATTAATTAGCAAAGTATATTTATGTATATATATATATATATATAAATAGCCACACAATAATTTAAAGTACAGTGTAAGAAATTTTGGCTGTATTACAAAAAGTTTAAATAAATAAATATACCATCACAGCTTTTTTTTTTTTTTATTTTCCACTGGTATGAACGAAATATAGTGAACACTCGGGATGCTTAGTGTAGCATAAACAACAGTTACTTTCCTTTTCCTTGATGGATGTGTTGAGCTTTGTGTTGTTCTTCTAAATATGTCTGAGTCAGAATAAGGAGACGGTAGCGCTGTCGTAAATTGCGAGCACGAATGTGAGAGCTAATAATTTCTACAGTATGAGATGCAGGAAACCATCCTCTAATTCCATCTCTTATTCTCTCTCCCTCAAACCATCCTAATAACAAAAAAACCCAAAATATTGATAAAATATAAACCTGTCAATAGATTATAATGTCATGTTGCCATATGAAACAATTTATATTAATGTATTCACATTGAAGTATGTCTTGTGAGTTTTGCACACTAGTGAACAAGACAATCTGACACAAACACATTAAACATCATTAAAAGCAATTTACAGTTTCAATATAAATAGTTAAGTTGAAATAAATCTGAATATTCAATTAATTTATAAGAATGTCACTCTTCAAGAACTTTCACATGAAAAATGACATAATTTTTTGTATTTTATTATTATAAATGTCATCCACTAGCCAATTTAAAAAAAAAAAAAAAAATTTATTATAATTCCACACATTAGACATTTCAAAACCCAGAACAACAATGACATGTGGGTAAGAGATTAAGAAGAAAGAAGGATCATACTTGTAGTATTTGAGAAATACTGCATTAAGAAGGTTGTTTCAGAGGACAGAAGTAGATGGAATGAAAAAGCAGCATAAGAAGTTTGACTGTGAACTGATGTTGATTAGCAGTGGTAATAATTTTACCATCTTAGAGGAAAGCCAAACTAGCCAACAGACACAGCAGACTATGGGAATAAAGGTTAACTACTCTATTCCATTGGATCTGGTTTCGAAAGCCTGCATGGTATGATATGAATCTATAAGTATAAAACAGAACAGAAAGGAAACTAACTACCCAATTACAAAGTAGTTTTTTAAGTTAGTCTATCTGCTAAAAAATCAAAACTATCAAGACTAATCACACAAGTTTCTTCAAACTTTTCTACAATCTATCTCTAGAGGTGGCAATTTTGGATTTAGCTGACTAAATTGTATTCTTATTGGCTTAAACCACAATGTAAAATGATGGTACAACATGACAGAATTTCATGCCAGCTGGGGCGTCACCTGGTTAAACAAGGGCCCCCCTGTGTTTTCCACCAGGGAACCAAGGCAAACAGCAAAAACTCAGCTACTGGAACAAATCCTGAAACACACCCCAACTCACATTACTACAATTAAAGATTGGTACTATCAACGTAAGAAGCCTGAATGGCAAAGAAATGGAATCAGCATAAGAATTGGATAAGTACCAGATTGACATAATAGAAGTGAATGAAAAAAAAAAAAAAAGAAGACAAAAACTGGTGAGATCTTTCTAAGCAATAAATACAAAATGTTATATTCAGGCAATAACAATCAGGGAAAAGGAGTAGCAAAAGTATTCAACACCAAATGCAAGGATAATCTTCTTGAATGGTAGCCAATATCAGAATGGGGAACTGGACAATGAGACTTATTTGTGCCTATGATCCCACAGAAGGTTCTACTAAGGTGGAAGTGAAAGAATTTTTTTGACGCTTTAGAGAAAGCAACTGATAAAATGAAAAAGGAAAAGTTGGTCCTTGTTGGGGATCTAAATAGTAGAGTAGGAAATGATTGTCAGACATGCAAAAATATTTTGAGAAAATTTGGAGAAAAGAACAAAGCTAATAATAATTGCAAATACTGTTTGATTTCTGTTCAGGACATGGACTGGTTATGACTAACACAATGTTCCAACAAAAAATGTACACAAATTCACACTGAGAGAAGAGGCAAGGAATAAGTAAAGTCTCATTGACTATGTTATTGTTGATAATGGCATTTTCTCACTGGTGCAGCATAATAGAGTGTATTTAGGATTTGAAATTGGAAGTGATCACCATTTAGTCTTGACCAGGATAAAATTGAATTTCATATTGAAAAGAATAACATGTAAGAAAGTTTTAAAGCAAATAAAAGTTGAGCAGCTCTTAGATGTGAACTGTAGACTTAAAATACACAAACATTATTCAAGAAAAAATGAAAGAGTTTGAGAACAGGAACCAAACCTTGAATGATTCAACTAGAGGAGCACGTGATGAAGCTGTCAGCAAGGATAGAAAAATCAGAACTCCATGGTGGACACAGGAAGTTAAAGAGGAAGGAAAAAAAGAAAGTATATCAAAAGTTCCTGGTGAATAAGTCAGCTTGTGCTCTTAGAGAATAAAGAGACAAATGTAAGTAAGCTTTCTTACATTTGTAAATATCAGAAAAATAAATATCAGGAAGGTGGCAAGATATTCTGGAGGTTGTTGAAGAAGCTCAGAAATGGAGGAAAGAGTGCTGTAAAAGGAATTAGAGATGATAAAGGTAAAATGAAAATGGGAGAAAAATATATCCTCAATGTATTGAGTAATTACTTGGAAAAATTGCTAAATGAAACAAGCAGTGATAGCACAGTGGTAAAAACACACTCAACAGGCATGCAGTCAGGAATACATATCCATACTTGAAGTAGAAAAAGTCATCAAAAGCCTGCAATGTGAAAAGGCAGCTGGAGTAGATCGTATTCGACCAGAAATGCTCAGGTATGGAGGTTTAGAAATCTTATAGTGGCTGTGATGCATAATTCACAAGGCATAGAGAGAAGGAGAAATTCCAGATGACTGGAGTAGATAGCCATATATAAAAAGGGAAATAAAACTGAATGTAAGAATTACAGAAGTATTTTCCTACTGAGTTCCTGGTAAGATTTATGCAAGTATACTTCAGAAATGGTTGAGAAGAATTGTGGAAGAAAAGCTTGGTGAAGAACAAGCTGGATTCAGGCCAAATAGAGGCTGTCAGGATGAGATTTTCACTTTACGACAAATAGTTGAGAAATCATGGGAATATAACAAAGCTCTGTATTTAAATTTTGTAGATCCTGAGCAGAAATCAGAGGCATATGACTAGGTGCCAAGAGAAAAGCTATCCAAAACACTACAGTTATATGATGTCAATGGGGCATTATATCAAGCAATACTTAAGTCTTTATTTCAGTTGTAAATCAGCAGTTAGAATTGAAGGAAGTGCAGGAAAATGGTTTGATGTTAAATCTGGTGTCAGACAAGGATGTACTTTATCCTATCTGTTATTCATTATCTATATGGATCACATTATGAAAGAAAGTGGTATTAAACCTGATATCAAAATTGGATATGTTAATCTCAGTTCTTTGCTTTATGCAGATGATTTTATACTTCTAAATAAATCTGCTACAAGTCTGCAAGATTCCCTGACTAAATTGAATAACTATTGTAATAGATATGGTATGAAGGTCAGCATTAAAAAGACAAAGACAATGAAAATAGGCAGAAATATTGAAAATATCAATTGCATTGTGAATGGAGAACCTATAGAACAAGTAAAACATTTCAGCTACTTAGGTGCAATTTTTAGTGAAGATGATAAATTAAATATGGACATGACAAGATCAACAAAGATGTATGGAATAACCGAGAAATCAGTCAAAACACTAAATTAGCTGTACACAAGACAGTGTTCAAATTTTAACTTATGGATCTGAGAGCTGGGTTAGAAATAAAACACTTGACTAAAGATATCATACTGCAGTGTGAAAGTCCTGAGAGAGATTAGGGGCGTGAACAGGTGGCATCAGTGACAATATAATATTAAAAACAAGAGTATTAGGAAAGAACTTGGCTTGGTTAGCATCCAGGAATGTGTCAGCAGAAAACTAATCTCAGGTGGTATAGTCACTTAAACAGAATGGGAGAGGAACGATTAGCAAAACAAGTGTTCTCTGCTGGGTTGGCAGGAAAAAGACCCAGAGGACATCCACTTATATCTTGGTTGTCCTCTGGGTCTTTTCTAACTATTTTATTTCAGATATTATATTTCTGTCTTCTAAGTTCCTTAGAAGACAGAAATATAATATCTGATAATGTTGGAGTCTTGACAGGTAACAGATTGATTTGGAAGAGAACTGTAGATAGGAAGTTAGTAATGATGTAAGTTTTTCACGTAGTACTATCATATCCAGTACTCCAGTACACCCTTTGAGGGTATATGTAAGGAATTTGATGATGATGATTTCTAGAGGTGAATTGTTGTTTTTTCTGGCACATCAACTTAGGTAACAATGCACAATTGTTAAAATATATGGGGGGGGGAGAAGAAAAACGTGTAAATTTAATCGACATAAAATTATATATAAGACAAATATAGTTGTAATTAAAATTAATTAATAAAAAATATTTAAAATATATATATATAAATTATACAGGTTAGTCATTTTTTAGGAAATTTAAAACCACATATATAGGAGGAATCAGATAACGTATGCCTGAATGTAAAAGTGCCAAAAACAATGACTGTACTCATTTATGAAATAAAGGGTAGTTGATTAAAATGTGCATGAGATACATATTTTAATTAGTGGTTAATGCAGTGCTGTGGTATTTACATGTAGGTATGTCATTAATTACTCAATAGGAAGAAGTGCATAAGGTTACTATAGCCTATGTGGAGTTGAGCAAGAACAACTTCTTCTGTGTGAATCCTGTACAGTTTAATTTCAGGATTAATCCTGTAGAACACTATCACCAGGATATTAATTTTTGTCTTATAATCTGTTTGGAATACGAGTAAGGAACAGGCAAATGATGGTACCTCAGAGAATAAGCTGAATTAACTGCAGTATTTGAAGCCTAGTTTCTCCTGATCCCAATTTGGCTAGGAATCCAACACAGGTGAACATCTAGATTTAACCTCCTTATGTGGCAGAACAAATATTGTATCTGCAACAGCAGCAATTGTTATTGGTATACTGGACCTCTAAATGTCCAAATGGAGCTTCTTGAATCAATAAAAATAATGCACTTTAGCATGCAGCTGAACAGCATAATTAGTATACTCTGGTGGGGATCTAATTAATATTATGATATCTGGGAAGACAGCTGCAGACCCCCTGATAGAGACTGCCTTTGAACTATTTGTATACACAGGTACAAAATCAGAATATACTGCTCTGTGTTTCAAAGAGTTGCTGGTAGACAGAAAGAGAAAAATGTTTCAGTAATCTACACAAATACATGGCAATTGTGTCCTTGTAGAAGAACATTTAGTGGTATCTGTGCAGGCTCATGTCTAAAGCTTGCAGTAATATTTTTCTTCACAAAGCAAAGGAATGCATAGTAGGCTAACAGAATTTTATTTTAGTAACAAACAGTAAATGCAACTGCTGAAGTTAAAGTGACAGATTCATTTGCTTTTCAAATAACTTTCATAGCTTACAACACATGTAACAAAAATTTTATAGAATTTATTCAAAAACTCAGGTATTTTTTATCTGACATTATGTGAACATCATCAGGAAGATAGACCATTAACTACATTCAAAAGATGAATCACAATAATGAGTCATAAATCATGCACATATTAGCTCATGTCTCAGTCTATCAGGAAGATAGACCATTAACTCATTCAAAAGATGAATTACAATAATGAACCATAAATCATGCATATATTAGCTCATTACACTTATGACATTACACTATTAGAGTTCAAAGGACCAATTGTAGTAAGTTGTGGAGATAAAAATTATTTATAATAAATTATTAATTAAAAAAACAAACATAAAAACTTGGGTATTGGCATATGGTCTGATCAGTTCAACTTTGGACAATTTCATAGCATTTCACATGTTTCAAGGAAATGATGATCAAATATGAACTTACTGGGGCAAAGAAGTTTTGTCTGTTTCCAAAGAACTCTGTACCTTATGTCAATAGCATGAGAAGCAAGACCAGATTTGTCAGATTCCAAAAAAGTAATACAGTCTTGATGTTCTTCAGTTCTAATCAAGGCAGAAGAGCCGGTCTGTCCAAAATAGGAAACATGACATGAGCAGGATACTTGATAGACACCTGGTAAGGAAAGAGGTTTAATGTCCTCTTTGACACTTTCTTTATTGTTGCTCGCCAGCATAAGAGGCTTTTCCCATTAGTTGCTATTGTGGTGGTATACTTCATCTTGGCTTCCTGTTATGGCATGTTCTACTCAGCCTTGATCTGTTGAATCTCCTTTTCATCTTTTCACCTCTGGCATGCTTGGGAGTAAGCTGGATGTTCTCCATTGCAATTAGTGCATTTGGATATTTTCAATTACAGTCTTATTTTCATGTTCTTTGCTGCCACATCAGGCAGAGCCACGAGAGGCAGTTGCAACATAGCCATATTTGAAGCAGCACAAAGGATTTGGGATATAGAGCCTAACAGAGCGATTCAGATACAAAATGATGTGGAGGTTTCATCATCAGCAGATTCCTGACATGTACCCTTAGGAGATGTACAGGATTTCATAACAGTATTACCATGAAAAAGTTACATCATTAGTAACATACTATTGACAATTTTCTTCATAATTAATCTGTTATCTGTCAACACTCCAATATTATCAGATCTCATATTTCTATCTTCCAAGCTACTTTTTACTGTATCAATCCACCTAGATCGTTCTTTGCCTGGGGCTTTTTCCAGCCAAAGAACACCTGTTTTGCTAACACACCCCAGAATGCTTACAAGTTCTTTCTTAATATCCTCATTATTAATATGATATGCCTTGATGCCATCTGTTCACTCCCCTAATCTTTCTCAGAACTCTCACCAGTGTTTTATTTCTAACCCAGTTCTCAGATCCATAAGTTAAAATTAGTTGGGACAAAAACACTGAATACAGATTGTTTTGACGAATTCTCTTATTCCATATATCAGTTGACTTCCTATTATGTTAATTCATCTATTTAAGCAATATTTAACTTTCCATCTTCACTAAATAGTGTGCTTAAATAGCTGAAATGCTTTATTTGTTCAATAGGTTCTCCATTCAGATGCAGTTATCATTTTCTTGCTAATTTCAATACCAAATTTATGATGGCAGTCATTCAATTTAGTTAGAAAATCCTGCAGATTTGTACTGGATTTATTCAGAACATCATCTGCATAAAGAAAAAAGTTGGAATTGACATTTCCAATTTTGATATCATGTTTAATGCCACCTTCCTTCATAATGTGATCCATATAGATGATCAATAACAGTGGAGTTAATGTGTACCCTTGTATTACACCTGATTTAACATCAAACCATCTTGATGTACCTCCTTCAATTCTAACTGCTGACTTAAAATTTATAACTGTTCTGAGCAGCTTTTCAATTGCTACCTTGTCATATGCCTTTTCCAGATCTACAAAACTTAAAATATGCATCCTTGTTATAGTCCCTGAGTTTTTAATTACTTGTTTTAAAATGAAAATCTGATCCTGACAAACTATTTTGCCTGAATCCAGTTTGTTCTTCACCAAACTTCCCTTCCACAATTGTTTTCAGCTTTTTTTTTTTCTTTTCCCAAGTATATTTGCACAAATCTTACCAGTAACACTTAGTAGAGAAATTATTTTGTAATGCTCACATTATTCTACAGATTTCAACTATGAGCTCTCCAGAATTTGATCCTCTGACCAGGCCTTCTGAACTATGCAGTGTAACCATGTCTATAAAACTTTCATACCTCCATATTTGAGCATTTCTGGTTTTTGATGGCTTACACAGTGTAAGCCATCAAAATTTCTCATATTTTCCTCTGCATTCTTTATGAACACAAGCTGACTACCTAACATGCCAGGAATTTCTGATAGACTTTCTTTGTTTCCTTGACTGCTTCAACTTCCCGAGTCCACCATGGAGTTCTGATTTTTCTATCCTTGCAGACAACCTCACCACATCTCTCTATGACTGAATCAATCAGTGTGTTCTTAAGGTTTGCCACTGAAGATCTGATTCACTTCTGAAAGCTGCTCGACTTTGATCAGTTTTAAAACATTCTCACAAGCACCTCTTTTCCATATGAAATTCAGTTTTATTCTGTTCAAAACTAAATCTCATATCATTTCCAGTTTCAAATCTTTGGTATATTCTTGCGTTCAGAACCAGTGGGAAAACATCATCAACAATAACATAGTCAATGAGACGTGTACAGTACTATTTACAACATATTTAAGGTTATTTTTTTTCAATAGTTGTAAGAATATTTTGCTATTTCTTGCATCTTCTCTCCATGTGAGTTTGTGCACATTTTTATGTTGAAAGTATTAGTAATAACTAGCCCATGTCCTGAACAGATAACAGATACTTACCATTATTATTAGCTTTGCTCTTTTCTCCAAATTTTCCCACAATATTTCTATACATCTGGTAATCATTTCCTATCCTGCTGTTTAGATCTCCAACTTTTCATTCTTCACTGTGTCAGCTGCCTTCTCTTATGCCTCAAAAAATTCCTCCACTTCTTTCTGTGAGGCCTTTGTCCAGTTCCATATTCTGATATTTGCTGATATCACTGTTGAAAGTTTATTTTTCACTTGGTTAGAGTATAATAAATTTAGTTTAATCCTTTATCCAAGTGTGAGCAAACAAAGTTTGCGCCTGAAAGTATCTTCAGGACTGGGGTAAGGTGGTACAACACCAGGGCACTCGTTGCAAAGGTGGAGCAAGCTACCAACACTCCCATCTCAGCATCTCCCACAATGCAAAACACATCTCCTCACGATATGTCCAATGTTATGCATTAAGGTAGCAGCCACAACCCAGACTAGTTTCGACCTTTACAGAGGGACATATCCGCAAGGAGATGTGTTTTACATTATGGGAGATACTGAGATAGGAGTGTTGGTAGCTTGCTCCACCTTTGCAACGAGTGCCCTACCACCTTACCCCAGTCCTGAAGATACTTTCAGGCGCAAACTTTGTTTGCTCCCACTTGGATAAAGGATTAAACTAAATTTATTATACTCTAACCAAGTGAAAAATAAACTTTCAACATCTTTCTCTAAATCCAGAGTAATTTATTAAAAAAGGGTCGCACACCATTTGGCAACTCCTAGGGATAGAGATGACCTGCTAATGCTTCTGCCTGGTATCTCCACTTGGGCCTGGCTCCCACTGAAGAGATCTCAATAAAGGTCGAAACTAGTCTGGGTTGTGGCCCCTCCCTTAATGCATAACATTGGACATATCCATGGGGAGATGTGTTTTGCATTGTGGGAGATGCTGAGATGGGAGTGTTGGTATCTTGCTCCACCTTTGCAATGAGTGTCCTGGTGTTGTACCACCTTACCCCAGTCCTGAAGATGCTTTCAGGCACAAATTTTGTTTGCTCACACTTGGATAAAGGATTAAACTAAATTTATTATGCTGATATCACTATTTAATATATTGCCTGCCATATTTAGTGTTGAATACTATACCTACTACTTCTTTTCTCTGACTGTTACTGCCTGAATACGTAACATCTTTGTTTTGGTAATACCTATTATGTTGATCCGGTATTTATAAAATTCTTCTAGTTCCATTTCTTTTCTATTGATGCTTCTTATGTTGATTGTGCCAATATTCAGTTTAGATTTGTTCCAGTAGCTGACTTTTCTCTGTTTGTCCTAGTTCCCTGACAAAAACAATGGAACCCTGTTTAACTGGGTGACGTCCCAGCCGGAATGAAATTCTGTTATGTTGTATCATCATTTTGCATTATTCTCATTCTAAACAAATGAGGTTTTTCATCCAAATAGATACCTCATTAGTTCAGAATGATACCTAACGGGATGCACAACCAGAAGATGAGGATTGGACATCAGGTTAGAAGCTATGTTTTTTCTATATTCTTTAAAAGGCTACATGGATGTTTCCAGCTTTGATCCTTGAGATTTAGGGGTGTTAAATTTAAGAATGATATTCATGGTCAGTACTAGGTACCATCTATGTATGAAAATTCTTCTTGTGGCTGTCATTCCTGGATCTCTCAGTTTGGAGCAAATCTCTTTGGAAACACCCCACAGATGGGTAATCTGGACCACATCCTCTGTGGATTGATTGTGGGGAAATTCATAATGGTGATCACTTATTATTTGGTGGGCCTGCAGAAGGCAAAAAAGTTGATTATTGAGAACTTCCTCCATCATTTTTGAGAATTATGCAAAAGTAAGAAGCTTAGCAGCACACTTTTTTTCTGGAATGGACAAAATACAGGTTTGCTCCTGTATTCGGTTTCATGTCGGATGAGTTTGAAAGATTGTAAACAATATAGGATAGATGTTTTTTTTTGTGACAGATATTTTTGATCAGCAGATAATTTGATTCATGTTTTAATTGCTAAATATTTAACAAATCAAATTATTAGACAGCTAATGTTTTCTTGCATTAGCCGTTTTTTTTTTTTTTTTAATATCTAAATTAGCATCAAAATATCCGAAATATTATTTACCATCTTGAGCTTTGCGGAAGACATTGACAACATCAGAAAGATCAAGTGAAAGTTCATCAGGTTGTTGGGCATTATAAGGATGGATGCACTGGACTTGAGGACAATCTTAAAAAAAGCAAATAAATAACTAAACATCACAGGATTTTATTTGTCCTTTTTTATTTTTTTTGTTAAGTGGATCAGACTTAACAGCTAGACAAAAGTATAACAAAAGTGGCATGCATATTTACTAAAGCCTAATTTATTATCATTATTATTTGCCTCTCAACCACTGAAGAACGAGCATCATAAATCACTTAAATACAGGAAAACCTCGCTTAATGCGAGTAATTAATCTATCAACTAATGCGCGTTAAGTGAAATTGCGTTAAGCAAATGCAATAAACAATAGGAATAATTATAATTCATCCATCAGTTAATGTAAATTTGGAAAAAAAATTTACAGTATAAGCTATATTAGAGGATAAAATCATGAAAGTTAATAAAATAATAAAAATCAATTGCATATTTTTTTATTTAATATCCAAAGATTTGATTAATCCTTTTTTACAAAAAAAATTAAGTAAAGATGTATAAATCATGTTTAATTTTTTTTTTGTCTTGTCATGCAATTTGAGTTAGCTGGCAATCGCTTTATCAAGATTTCTGTGGACTTTGAAGCTTCGATCCATATCGGGATCAGCATCAAACAAAATTTCCTTAGCATACTCAATCTGATTGAAAACTAGCTCAAGTTCTTTTGCAGTTAGCTTCTTAGTAGTAACATTCTTTTGTTGTTCACACTCCTTATCTTCTTTTTCTTCATATGCATGCTATTGTTCTAGTTGAAGGAGATCATTCTCGCTTAACTGTTCTGAATAGGAATTGAGCAAGTTTCTCACATCTTCATTATCCAGTTCATTAAATGCAGGTTCTTTTCTAATTTTGTGCTGATTTCTTCAGTAATGTTATATCTTGGATTTTGCACAAGATAAACTAACATCGGCTTGAGTTTAAAGCCACCTTCTGCATTGCCTCGTACTAAAAGCGTAAGATTATCTTTAGATACTTTGTATCCTGGCTGAGATGCTTCAGTTAGGAAAGTTTTTGTTGGCATACATTTCCAAAAGAGACCAGTTTCGTCGACGTTGAATATTTGCTATTCATCATAATCACCCTCCTGAATTATCTTTTGCAATTCTTCAGGAAACTTGGCCACAGAATCTTTATCAGCACTAGCAAATTCCCCAGTTATTCTTATGTTATGCAGTCCAGCTCAATTTTTAAAACGGTCAAACCATCCTAAACTCAGAGTAAAGCTGATTTCTTTCAATGAGGTAAAAATATTGAGAGCTTTCACCTGAATATTCTCTGTACTAAGAGGTATTCTTTTTTGGTTATAATCCTCAAATCCCGAGTGACAGAAGATGCTCAATCTCGATCATTAAATGGCTTCTATTTCAGGTGATATGCAGGTTTAAAGAAGCAGTAGCAACTTTTTCTTGTTCTTTGTATTCTTTGCTCTTATTTAATATAGTCCAAAGTGTAGACTTGCTATATCCCAAATCCGACACAATCATTGTATTACTAGCACCACTTTCACGTCTCTTAATGACTACCAGCTTTTCTGCTCACTGCAGAGTGGCGACAAAAAATTTTGCGTAACGTAAAATTTTGCATAACTTAAAAAAATTGCGTTAATCACTCACTTAAAGTGGGAAATAGCATCATTTCACTCAATTGCGCTAACTGATATTATCGTGCATATCGAATTCGCATTAAGCGAGGTTTTCCTGTACCTATTTATACGTTTACAGCACATGTAACACTACCAGCAAATGTGGTTCAGGTTAGTTTCATGTTTTCAAGGACCAAAACTGGAGCACCTATATATATATATATATATATATATATATATTTTTTTTTTTTTTTTGCATAAAATGTAAGCATCTGTAATGTGTTAGAAATGTTTTCTAATTTTCATTAAATTTTTAATGTTTTCTTTTCAGACCCCTAATTCATGATGAATGTTCAAGAGCAAATTTGTTATAACATTCTTCCACCAAAGGAATGAAGTGTGTTGTGAAATTAGACAAAGCTTTTCAAGATTTCATAAACTCAGTCTTAAAGACAATGCGATTAGAGCACTGGTGAATAAGCTTAAAAGAACTGGATACCCAAGGACAGCATGTGAAAGCATTGAATCAGTTCAAGAAATGTTTGAAGAAGACCCAGAATTATCAGTTAGGAAGGGATCTAGAAAACTAAACATACCCAAGACATCAGTTTACAGAATTTTGCATTCAACACTGATGAAAAAGCTCTAGCATATCCAATTGTTGCACACCCTGCATGAAGATTATCTGCTTCGAGCAACAATTTATGTAGAAATTGTCAATTAAATCCAAAACAACAGCCTAATGGAATATCAATCAACATAATTGTCATATCTGGGCTTCTGGAAAACCATGAGTACACAGAATAGCAAAGGGACTCTCCTAACATAAACATGTGGATTGGGGTGTTCTTGAAAGTGTGGATTGAGCACCATGTCATTATGCTTGAACTGCCCAGGAATACTTCAACAGGTGCTTTCTGAATTGGTAAATCAGGTTTGGGTAACCTAGGCCTAGGGCAGTGTATTCTTCTTGTCATGCCAATTCTTGTAAACTTATTCACAGAGCTTTAATTGCATTGTCTGTAGGACTGGGTATATGAAATCTCTTTGAAATGCTCTGTTTAATTTCACAACACTTCATTTATTTGATGCAGGATATTATAACAAAAATTTCTCTTGAACATACATCATGAATTATGTATCTGAAAATAAAACATTAAAAAAATTAATGAAAATTATAAACACATCTCTAACACATTACAAATACTTGCATTTTATGTAAAAAGAATAAATATACTTGCCATAATGAAATTTATTTGAAAATCATACTGTTTCACCAAAATATGCAGCGACCTTTGGGACATCCTGTATAGTGATTTGACAGTTACTAAATTCAAGCAGCACACAAGAGGTCAGAAATTTATTGTATCAGTTGCAAAATATCTATGATGTACAACTATTAAAAATAAAAACAATGCATGATCACGTTCAATATTGTTAGTATAATTTGAATAAAACAGTAACAGTGAACCATATGTTATTTTTGCTCACTTACTTGATAACATTTACAATAGAATAATTTTTGAAGATAACACAATAAATACAAAACATAGAAAACAAGAAATACTCTGCTGAAGATTTGGAGGTTGCAGTAGTTGAGGAACAATTCACGAGGAAGTTGTTGGAAGTTTTTCCACTCGTTAAACTATAAATTAAAGATACCAAGAAATCATATACTTGGTTTAACTCTTTATCCAAGTCTAATCTAAGCAAACAAAATTTGTCCCTGAAGTATTTTCAGGACTGGGGCAACTCGTATATAGAAGGCTGTTGATATCACATCACTTGCCTTAATATCCCATAATACAAAGCACATATTCTTATGGATATGTATAACGCTATGCATTATGGGAAAGGTCACTACCCAGACCGGTTTCGACCTTTATTAAGGTCTCATCAGTGGGAGAGAGACCCAGAGGTGATACTAAGGTTGAAGTAATGCAGAAATCATATTTTCATATACGAGTAGCCAAAAGGTGTCACACGCTATTATTAAAATATTCTGGATTACAGATAGTTGTTGGAAGCTTTTCCAAGGTAAGTGAGGTGAAGTCATTAGTTTCTATATACAAGTCACCCCATTTGTGAAAATACTTCAGGCATAACCCTTGTTTGCTTACACTTAGATAAAGGATTAAACCAAGTATATAATTTCTTGGTATCTTTAATTTATAATTCATGAGGAAGTGTTCCAGAAAACAGAGGTAGATAGAATAAAAGAGAAGATTTGGTAAATTGGAAGTTGTACTGTAAAGGTATTTTATAAAGCTACTGCTGTTGTTGTTTTAATAAGGCCAACATAAAGCAGAGGAATGATGGTTGCCAGTTCAATGGAACAGTGTACATGGAAGTGTGCAGAAAGACAAAGTGCTGAATCAGTGCTGTCAGATAAAGGATGAAGCGAATTAAAAAAGAAGGGAATCACTCTCCTCCAGACAGCATTGAGAATTTTTAGGCAGGTTTGGGGGGGGGGGGGGGAGTTCACGTGCACCACCTGAAATATGTGAACAGTGTTCTGAGGATAGAAGATAAGTAGCAGCTAGAGTGAAAAAAAAAAAGCCCAGTTTTTTTTTTTTTTCTCCCCCTTCAGAGGCTGAGGATACTAGCGAGGTGATGTGTTTATGCCCGGAAAGGCCAGGGGGGGGGGAGGTGGAGAGAGAGAGAGATCTGATCCAACCTGGTGATTTATGTAATAATGAGATAAGGGTAGGTGAGTGCAGATTCCTGTTGCAAGAGAAAACGTAAGACTGCATTTTGGTAGCATTGAAGGTCACCAGATTATCCTTTTCACTGAAAGATGGCATGGAGATCAATGTTTAATGAACTTGTTAAAATTACAGATAATCTTGAAGCTTCAGATATCTGGTTATTCCATGGTTTGTTTTATGATTAGGATAAATGAAGTATATACTGGTGTCAGCAAAGCTGTGAATAAGATTACGGGTGATTGGTTGGTCATTTATATATATGAGAAACAAGGATAGAACAGAACCCTGAAGTACTTCTGCATTGATGGAGAAGCCTGAAAACATGCAGTGAATGATAAGTGAGAAAGCTGGCTATCCAATTAGAGGGAAGGATAATTGAATAGCCGTAGATTGAAGGATAGCAAAATACCGAGCAGACCTCAGTACCAGACATGATCAAATGCCCTGGAAATGTCAAGAGCAATAGTACATGTATTTTCAAACCTTTCTGTGGCACATGTCCAGTAGTGGGTAATGTAGGTTGAGATCAGCCATTGATCTTGAGTGGTGGAATCCATATTGATGAATTCCACCAGTGATGGATTTTTCGATTAACTGATAGGTCTCTAATTGAGCAGTTGGCTATTAATGACTTTTTCCATGAAAATGCTTTTGGAAGAGATTAAGAGGACATGAGCTTGCTTTCACACACTGGGATAAGCATCAGCTAAATAATAAAGGATTGAAAAGACAATAAATGTTAATTTATTGTCTCTTCAGCATTGTTAATGCTGAAGAACAATGCTTGAAGACAACTGAAGAGGTGCCATCAAGACTGGAAGACTTTTTGGTGTCTACATTGGACCTCCCTAGTTTCAAAGAACGGTAAACAATCACTATATGGAAATATGCAAGGTTTGGGTTGTTCAAATGTTCCATCCAGAATTTTTACCTGCGATGAGGTGGTGCTGCTGCTGGATAGGGCTGTAATAGTTTTAAACATGCCATTGGGGGCAGAGAAATTGAAAGTAGTTGTGTGATGGTTAGCTGAGTTGAAATCATGCTAGAAAATTTAGTCTTTCCGCAATTCGAAGACTTGAAACCACATATCCTCTTTCAACAGGATGGTGCACCACCACACTGGCATTTGGAGATATGTGCAACTCTTGACAGTCTTCCCTCAGTGATGGATTGGACATGGAGGACCAATTCCCTAGCCACCAAGATCACTGGATCTTAGTCCACTTGATTTTTTCTTGTGGGGATAATGTGAAGGACACTTAACTAAAGTGGACAGTCTAGAGAACCTGAAACATTGCATTTCTGCTGCTGTGTCCTCCATCACCCTTGACATGCTTCAGAAAACCTGACAGGAGATATACTATTGACTTGCCATTGTGCGTGCATGCTACTAAAGGAGCACACGTGGAAGTGTACTGATTTTTTTTTTTTTACATAATTTCAACACCATGATCCATACACTTAAGTAGTAGTAACACATTAAAACTAGGGAGGTCCAATGTGGACAAATCGTATTCTTCTGATGTCTTTTGCCAAAAACCACAGGAGACATATAACGCTCAGTTTCTTGTAAGGTAGGTGATAATATGCCTTATCCGTTTATGCTGGAGTTTGGAGGAAATGAGTGATACCAGGAGATCACTTTATCTATGGATACCGTAACATCTACAGAATGCAGGTGAGTAGAAGTTGATTTCAATAGCCTTTGCAAAGGACCCACAAAGCACAACTGCTATTTGCACAGGAGGCAAGTTTTCTGCTGTTGGTCGTTATGAAGACAGATATGTTGATGGTGGCTTCAACCTTTTGCTGAATGTGAACACCTTTTGGAAAGTGAACAGGAATTTTTGGTGGAATAAGGAATGAAGGCCTTCAGATTGGTCACGATAATTTCTGTGACTCACTCAGTACAGATGTTTAGATCAGTAGACCAGAAATATTAGTCTGACCATGGAGAGGAAGAACAGAAGTTCTGAGAAGTTGCCTTGCTTGGCACCTTTATAGCAGCAAAGGACATGAGGTTGGGATTGGCAAATGGAAGGTGTTCTGTGAAGAAGGAACTTGTACAAGATTGTGATAAGAGTTACCAAGAGGGGAGTTGACCCCAGCCATGCATCTCTACAAAAATGGTGAAAATAAAAGAACAAGGAGAGATTTGGGTTGGTAGATGTATGGTGTGTGTCAGGTCATTGCTTGTAGCAAATATTCTGCATCTTGTCCAGCTTGGTCAGTGGTGCTGGAAAAGGAAAGCTAGTTGGAGTTGTGGACAGTGAGGTCACCTAGGAAGATGAATATCAAGGCCAGAAAAGTGAAGCGGTCAGAGTGCTTTTCAGAATTTGGAGAGCAGTAAATACAGCAGATGAATGTTACTGAATGGAGAAAGCAAGCAATGTTTATCTCACAAAGGCACAGGCACAATCTTGTGGCAAAAGGAATCAAGTGTAATTTAGAAAGTGAAAGTGGAGTGTGCAATTTCGGTTTCTGCTAAGAGAAGGAGGTCTGATCTGAAGTGAACTATGAATTAATTGCTATGACCCTGAAATAAAGCAAACAATCTATTAAAAGCATTCCGATTCAACAAAGCAGTTTCAGTAAGTGATATCAAAAGTGAAAATTATGCTCATTGTTATTTTAATGATGCAAAAAGGATATTCTTCATAAGAATGTGTGCTGTAAGATCACAGTGATGTACTTATTTAGACTTATATGTTGCTTGTACATGCTGATAAAGAATTTTTTATTTACAACACAGAAGTAAAAAAATCGAATATTTTAATCCAATATTTCACCTAATAGTAATTAAAGTATTGTCAAGGATAAGATGTTTACCACATGAATAAGTGATTTTAAAAAGAATATAGAATATCAAGCAAGAATTGATATCCTCTGGGTACTGTCTGGCTTTTCTGTGGATTTAAACACAGAATTACAATCTCCCAGATATTTGGAAGTTTTTTACATCCATACTTGTCTAAGAGCCTCTGTAGCTCAGTCAGTATAGATGAAGTCCTTTGGAAAGACCTGGGTTTGATTCCTGTCCATGACGTGAAGAATTTTATCTGGTCTCTTTCGACTAAAGGTGAGTTAGCCAGACTCATACGGAGGTAAAGGATTTTTATTCCCAGAAACTAGGGTTTTTCGTCCCTCAGAACAGGCAAACCAGCCAGTAGAACATATGTAATTTACAGACAAGAATACTTACAGGCAAAGGGATAACTGCCTTATCTCGTATTACCATTAGGAAATCCAAGGATACTTGGAAGTTCATGGGTGCTTAAGTGTCTGTTAGCCACTGGATGGATGGATGGATGGATGGACTTGTCTAAGTTAGGAGCATTCTGTAAAGCAGATGCCCAAGATAATCTACCACTTTTGAATTATAGTTTTTCACCATCTAACTGCACGTGGGTGCGCACATGGTCTGCTGATCCATTTTGGCTCATAACTATATAATTCTGGTGTTATTTCCATGAAATGGAAATAACACAAATCTATCCAAATATTCATAACATGTGAGTTTACACTAGTAATGCATCTATACTTCAGGTATTGATAATGGATATCCACTTCATCTTTTGGATAATGAATAAGAGAATCTAGTTTTATGAACCAAACAATATGGACAAAGTGGATTAGCTGATTCAAAAATGACAGATTATTATCAAAATCTACCTATGCTTTACAAAATACTGCTAACTTAAACAAGTATGGAAAGAAAAAAAAAACTTGAAACATCTAGACAGCTATAATTTTGCATTTTAATCAACAAAAAAACTGGTGTCTCCAGGAAAGGAATGCATGAGACAGTCATCAGTGATGACTGTCCCATACATTCCCATACAATGACTGTGAATCACAGGTGGATCCGTGATTAGGTGTTTGTTTGTTTGCAGTTCATTCTAGAGACTTTTCCACCAGTTCTGAGTGCCATCATCTTGTGTTTCTACAAGCCAGATGGGAGATCTAGAAATAAGGCAGTAGCAAGATGTAGGGAAGGTTGATGCTATTTCTGATTTTATTTATTTCTCTTCTAAGCTTAGAAGTGATGTGGGACAGAATAGACAACCATGGGAGAGGAGTAGACCTTAAGGTACCAGAGATGTTTTTATTGTAATGTTGGGCTGTGTCCACAAGTCACGTGGTAACTTCTGCTCCAGATTGGCAACCAATATTCTGTCACTGAGAAGACTAGAGCCAAGGCTGCTGTTCTTAAGGTCAAAGCAATACAACCCCAGGATGTATCTATGAACTTGTTTATGATATTGTAAATAAAACATAGCCAAAATATTTTAATGCTTGATATTTTATGTTATTCAAATTACTCTATCATACAAGTTAATCCAAGAGTCGTGCACATCAAAGTGGAAGCTGAGCTGCATTGAAGTGTTTCAATTCTAATTATTCATTTTGCCTACAGATGACACCCTAGGACTATTGTGTAATCTGTCTGTCTGCCACATGTTGGATATTGGGTGTCCATTGTGCAGTTTTGTTTATGAGGAAAGCAAAATGGTACTTTCCCAAGATCAATGAGTTGTTATTTTGCCTGTCATTCTTACACAAATGTTGTGGAGGAGTTTTGTGGGAAGTATCCCGACTCTGTTGTTCTTCAAAATTCAACAATTACAAGATTAATCAAATACTTTTGGGAAACTTTGGATCAGTGTAGACAAACAGTAGCATGGAAGACCTTTCATTTTGACTGTGGCTGCATTACATGACATGTTGCAATGTTCACCTTCAACGAGTCTTAGAAAACTCTCTGCACAAACAAGTATATCATATGGCAGTACTTGAAGAGCCGCTAAACAATTATAGCTTCGTCCATACCATTTTCCCTAAGTTCATGAACTGAAGCCAGAGATAAGGAAAAACGTGTTGTGTACTGTCGATGGTTTCAATCATTTGTTGAAGAAAATGAAGTTCATGAGTTACTGATGTATCCACCTATGTGGATACCTCAACAACCAAAATAACAGAATTTGGTCATCAGAAAATCCTGATGTTTTCCATGAAACACCTTGCATTCTCTGAAAATCGGAGTGTGGTGTGCAGTATCATGCTATTGCATTGTTGGACACATTTTCTTTGGGAGACAACATTGAACAATCGCTGTACCAAGACATAATCACTCAGTTCGGGGTGAGATTGAAGAACATGAATGCTGTTTTCAGAAGGATGATACCACTTGCCATACATCAAATGAAACAATGCAATTTTTGAAAGAGTTTTTTGATGACAGACTGATTTCTAAAGGACTATGTCCCCAAGGTTGCCAGATTTGTCATCTCCAAATTTCTTCTTATGGGGTTACCTGTAAGGTATGATGTATAAAAATAATCCATATTTTTATAACACATGAACTGAAGACAAACATCACTGAAGCAATCAGAGCACTCAGTATTCCATTCTTCGAAGAGTTGCTTCCAATTTGGTAAAAATATCATATGCCTGAGTTCAAGAACGAGGCAACTATTTGAGCATTTACTTTAGTAATTGCTTAAGGGTCAAAGCTGTATAACTGAGAGGAGACCTCCACATAGCCTTTAAAGGAATGCGGTAGAACCGACCAGGGCTTCTAACCTAATGTCCAATCCTCACCTTCTCGAACGAACGAGGATGGGCTAGCAATTTGGGATTTAGCCAACCAAATTGTATTCTTATTGGCTTAAACCAATATAGAAAATGATGGTACAACATCACAAAATTTCATACCGGCTGGAGCGTCACCCGGTTAAACAAGGCTCCCGTTGTTTTTGCCAGGGAACCAGGGCGAACAGTGAAAAGTCAGCTACTGGAACAAATCTGAAAGCCCACCCCAACTCAACATCACCAGAGTTAAAGATCGGTACTATCAACATAAGAAGCCTGAATGGCAAAGAAATGGAGCTAGCTGAGGAATTAGATACGTACCAGATCTACATAATAGGGGTTACTGAAACAAAAGAGACAAAAACTGGTGAGATCTTTCTGAGCAATAAATACAAAATGTTCTATTCAGGAAATGACAATCAAGGAAAAGAAGGAGTAGCCATAGTATTCAACACAAAATATGAGACTAATCTTCTTGAATGGCAGGCAGCCTCGAGTAGAGTGATGTGGACAAATATCAGAATGGGGAATTGGACAATGAGACTTATTTGTGCCTATGGTCCCAGAGAAGATTCTACTAAGGTAGAAGTGGAGGATTTTTTTGATGCTTTAGAAAAAGCAACTGACACAATGAAAAAGGAAAAGTTAGTCCTTGTTGGGGATCTAAATAGCAGAGTAGGAAATGATTGTCAAACATACAAAAATATTTTGGAAAAATTTGGAGAAAAGAGCAAAGCTAATAATGGCAAATACCTGTTGGATTTCTGCTCAGGACATGGACTGGTTATTACTAACACCATGTTCCAACATAAAAATGTGCACAAATTCACATGGAGAGAAGAGGCAAGGAATAAGGAAAGTCTCATTGACTATGTTATTGTTGATAGTGAGGTTTTCTCCCTGGTGCAGGACACCACAGTGTACAGTGGATTTGAAATTGGAAGCAATCACTATTTAGTCTTGAGCAGGATAAAATTGAATTTCATATTGAAAAGAATAACATGTAAGAAAGTTTTAAAGCGAATAAAAGTTGAGCAGCACTCAGATGTGAACTATAGACTAAAATACACAAAGATTATTAAAAAAAAAATGAAAGAGTTTGAGAGCAGGAACCAAACCTTGGAGATTCAGTGGCAAGACTTGAAAAAAACACTGATTGATTCAGCCAGAGAGGCATGTGGTGAAGTTGTCTGCAAGGATAGAGAAATCAGAACTCCATGGTGGACACAGGAAGTTAAAGAGGCAGTGAAGGAAAAGAAGAAAGCATACCAAAAGTTCCTGGCAAATAAGTCAGTTTTTGCTCTTACAGAATACAGAAACAAATGTAAGAAAGCAAAACACTGTGTAAAACTAGCTAAACAAAAAGTCATGGGAGGACTTTGGCAAGAACATAGAAAATAAATATCAAGAAGGTAGCAAGATATTCTGGAGGTTGTTGAAGAAGCTTAGAAATGGAGGAAAAAGTGCTGTAAAAGGAGTTACAGATGATAAAGGTGACATGAAAACTGGAGAAAAAAGATATCCTTGAAGTATGGAGTAATTACTTCGAAAAATTGCTGAATGAAACAAGCAGTGATAGCACAGTGGTAAAAAACACTCAACAGGTATACAGTCAGGAATACATATCCATACTTGAAGTCGAAAAAGCCATCAAAGGCTTGAAATGTGGAAAGGCAGCAGGAGTAGATGATATTCGACCAGAAATGCTGAAGTATGGGAGTATAAAAGTCTTACAGTGGCTGCACTGCTTAGTTCAGAAAGCCAGGACAGAGGGATGAATTCCAGATGATTGGAGTGGAACTCTCATAGTACCCATATATAAAAGGGGAAATAAAACTGAATGTGAGAATTACAGAGGTATTTCCATACTGAGTGTCTGGCAAGATCTATGCAAGTATACTTGAGAAACGGTTGAGAAGAATTGTGGAAGGAAAGCTTGGTGAAGAACAAGCTGGATTCAGTCCAAATAGAGGCTGTCAGGATCAGATCTTCACTTTACGACAAATAGTTGAGAAAGCATGGGAATATAACAAAGATCTGTATTTAAGTTTTGTCGATCTGGAAAAGGCATATGACAAGGTGCCAAGAGAGAAGCTTTTCAATACGCTACAGTTATATGGGGGCCATTATATCAAGCAATACTTCTCTTTATTTGAGTTTTAAGTCAGCAGTTAGAATTGAAGGAAGTACAGGAAGATGGTTTAATGTTAAATCTGGTGTGAGACAAGGATGTATATTATCCCCTCTGTTATTCGTTATCTATATGGATCACATTATGAAGTGGTATTAAACATGATATCAAAATTGGAGATGTTAATGTCAGCTCTTTGCTTTATGCGGATGATGTTATACTTCTAAATAAATCCGCTACAAGTTTGGAAGATTCCCCGACTAAATTGAATAACTGCTGTAATAGATATGGTATGAAGGTCAGCATTAAAAAGACAAAGACAATGAAATTAGGCAGAAACATTGAAAATATCAACTGCATTGTGAATGGAGAACTTATAGAACAAGTAAAACATTTCTAGGAAGGTAGAAGTCAATTGAATAAATTCATATGGAATAAGAGAGAAATTAGTCGGAACACTAAATTAGCTGTATACAAGACAGTGTTCAAACCAGTTTTAACTTATGGATCTGAGAGCTTGATCAGAAGTAAAACACTTGACCAAAGACTAGAGACCACAGATATGAGAGTCCTGAGAAAGATTATAGGTGTGAACATCAATGGCAATATCATATTAAAAACTAGGATATTAGGAAAGAACTTGACATTGGCAGCATCCAGGAATGCGTTTAGCAGAGCTAATCTCAGGTGGTATGGTCAGTTAAACAGAATGGGCGAGGAAAGATTAGCAAAAGAAGTGTTCTCTGTCAGGTTGGCAGGAAAACAACCCAGAGGTAGACCAAGATATAGGTAGATTGATACGGTGCAAAGTGCCTTAGAAGATAGAAATATAAGATCTAATAATGTTGGAGTCTTGACAAGTAACAGACTGATTTGGAGGAAAACTGTAGATAGGAAGTTAGTAATGATGTAAATCTTTCATGTAGTACTATCATATCCTATACACCCCTTGAGGGTACATGACAGGAATTTGATGATGCTATTTATTTTTGCCTTTGTAAAGATTTGTTTGTAATAATTTAGTTCTATAAAGTTTGCAATTAACATTGATTCAAGTTTATTTTATGATGTGCGCAACTTTTGGATCACCCTGTATTTAGCCCTCACAATGCTTCAGTTACAGATAGGCAAAATATTGGATTAAAATATTCTTTTTTTTTTTTTTTTTTTAAAAAAAATTACTTCTGTGTTGAGAATAAACCATTAAATTTCTTTACTAACAGTCATACTGCAAACCAACATATTATTAAGGCATCTTAAAGCAGTTGTGAGGATGGGCAGTAAAAGAGACCAAAGAAATGGAACAGCAGCAAGTGGTTTCCCAACAATGACAATGCAAAATGTCCTCTCTTTCTATGCATTTCTTACAAAATATTAGCTGGCAATGCTTATCTGACCTTCTTTACCTATCCATTTTCTCTCCCCTCCCCCCCTCCATGAATGAAAATGAAGTAGTAGGTATGCCATTTTAATGATATATAACTTATCTAATGTCACTTACACTAATAGTTCTCTACATGGTCAACACTCTCACTCCACAAGCTACTATCCCCCCCCCCCCACCAAAACACACACAAGGGTCTAGAACCATAATTCCACCAGGAAGCTTACTGATTCTACTCAGTTTGATAGAGGTAGAAGAGGCAGGCTGCAATGACCATGGAATATGAGTAAATTTGTTTTTTAGTTCAGAAAACCAACAGTGTCTGCATGCAGCTTATGATACAGAGTATCATAATTTTGAAAGAGACCGTCTGCTCAGCAGAGAAGAAATATTCCAATGTGAGATGCAGATGCATATTGTTCTGGCTGATAACATACTGTCATTAACTATGCCTTCTAATGGAATGAGTGAACCTGAATAGTATGAAGAAAATTGATTCCATATTATTATAGAACTACCTGTACCTATACAACAGACTACAAAAGAGTTGTTGCTATGCAACAACTATTTAGTACATTTCACCACAGAAAAACAATTCCCTAAAGTTCATGATATTTCTTCATTGAAATCTATTTCTTCTCTGCATTATATCATCTGCACACAGTCCATTTCTATGGGCTTAATTTGGTTCACAGTCTCTGCAGATGTTGTATAGTGTGTTTTACAGTTGTACCACGTGTCCATATGTTTCTATTTTTCCACTTAATACGTGTGAATATCATTTCACCATAAAAAGTAATGTCTAATTCTAAGACATTTGATTAGATACAAAATTTGAATCTAAACAAATTTTATCTATCCTAGCACTTCAAAACACTGTAGCTTATTTTATGTATGCAACAGGTTAATAGGAAATCCAATTTTCGTAAACACTCAAAAAAATGAAAACAAGGAAAGATTTTTTGTAAGAGTTTCTTTGAGAATAACATTGAGACAAGCCAGTGCACTTTTTGCTGCTAGAACCCAAATCATGAATAAATATAAACTGATTAGTCCACTAATATTGCTTCACACACTCTTAACAATGTTGATGTTAATAAATCTTCACATATTCTTACAACGGCAGAAATAAATGTACTCTCCAAGGGGCTTACTTGAACTTCACCTAGATCTATTCCTAAAGGACTTTTTCTTACGAAAATAGAAAAAGCTGCCTCCAATCTACCAACACAGGATGCAAACCTACTTAGGATAAAAGCTATATTTGCAATCAACAACAGTAGACCTCCCACTGACAACATCTCCCGTTCGGAGAGAAAAGCTATTCATCAACTGTGGAATAATAAAGATATCATCATTTTGCTAGCTGACAAAGGGAACGGCACTGTCATCTTGAATAGATCCGATTATCACCTCAAGATCTGTGAATCATTTGATTGTAATACTTACTCTGAACTTCAAAGAGACCACACGAGCTGGACAAATAATCTCCTCAAATCCACCTCAGAATTACTGAGAAATATCTGCCTATCGCTCTGCTCTCTTCATCCACTTATTTGCTATTTATATGGCCTTCCAAAGATCCACAAAGAAAACACTCCTCTTAGACCAATATACAATCTCTCAAAATATCTTGCTTCCTCCTTAAAACATCTCACAGGAAAATCATTATCATATATCAAAAACTGGGCTGATTTTGTCTAGAAGATAAAGAACATCCAACTTAATGAAGCAGACAGAATGTTAAGTTTTGATGTAGTCTCACTATTCACCAACATTCTAACCCAGGAAGTCCTTAGTCTTTTAAAAAATAAGTTATCTAAAAAGATTCTTGTCTTACTTGTGCATTGTGTGGATTCAGGCTACTTATTTGAAGACAAGATCTACAAACAGAAGAGTGGTTTTTCAATGGGTAGCCAGTTGTCTCCGGTGCTAGCCAACATTTTTCTGGAAGATTTTGAGGAAAAGGCCATTTCCTCAGCGACACTGAAACGCAAAATCTAGCTATGTTACATGGATGACATTTTCCTAATTTGGGACCATGGCCTAGAAACTTACAAACCTTTCTGGATCATTTAAACAATTTTCATCAAAATATAAACTTCACATCCGAACCAGAAGTTAATGGTGTTTTAGTTTTTCTAGATATAAAACTTACTAGAACAACGGATGGTATCAAGATTTCTATCTTTAGAAAGACAGCGCACACCGATAGATACCTACATGCTTCATCTCACCACTACCCCCCTCAGAAATTAGGAATTATTTCCACAACTCTCCTAAAAATATCTATAATCGTCTTAGTGTATGTAATCAACATAGTAATGAAGATAACTCAAACCATAGGGCACTAGCACCCAACAGCCTACATCTCGTTACCATATATAAGTTCTCTTTCTCCTAAACTAGTGAAAATCATGAAGAAATTTAAATGTTAAAACATATTTCTCCACAATTTCCAAAATTCCGATCTTACCTCAGTCAACCTAAAGTAAAACAAAACCTTCTTCAGTTCCCAGGAGTATACAAAATCATTTGCAGTTGCAGCAAACCATATCCAATACCAATGTTGAAGGACGACAACATCAAATATCTGGAAGTCAACTTCAAACATCCATAAATGCTCCGATGAATTAGAAAGAAGTATCTTGGAATCCAAAAAAATAGCTCTCGACCCTGTCCATCTAAACAGCAATCTCAGTTACAGCCTGCCTGATTCACATAGTGCTATAATCCAGTTTTGGCACACTCATGATATCATCCACACGCACAGTGCTTCATGCCAAAACTAACGCTCGGACTCAATTTCAAACACAACTACTACTTGTTTTAAACTCTGTTTTTTCTAAAGTACAATATTTTAAGATGTTTTCTCCAAGGTACTGTACTCACCTGACAAAGTTGGCATTTCCGATGAAACTAGTAGTAAAACCTTATTAAATCTCTTGTATTTTTTTTTCTCTGTGTTAAGACAGTTAATAATTTTAAACATGTCATTTAACCGAGTCAATTACTCTGTAAGTAAATAAATAAATAATTATATATTTATTTGAAGAGTGAGAAAGTGAAAATCGTTAGTATTTTACCTAGCTATGATAAAAATGAATTAAAAAGAAAGGCTATGATGGCACACGATTCGACATGTAGGCTTAGAAGGAATGGATGTGAGTTAATGGATGTGTGGAGTGAATTTGAGGGAAGATTGGATTTATAAGAGGGATGGCCTACACCTGAATGCGTTTGGTATCAGGAGTCTGGAAAAACTAATAACTGGTATGAGACCTAACACAGAGAGTCAAGGAAACTAAATTATAAAGGGAGGAATGGTGTGAATGTGTTAATAAAGTTCCTAAAAAGAATTTATTTGATCACAATTTAACAAGTAGGAACCTTGAAAAAATCAAAAAGGGAAAATATACTTGCATTTAAGTGTGAAATACAACTGAGAATATTTGTTAACTCACATAAGAAAATTTGTTGTAATATGATGAAAATAAGATAATTAACTTACAGAATATTGGTCATAAGAATTTTGCATGTAAAGACTCGTTGTTAAACAACTGGAACAAGGGATAATAAATTTATGTCAATTCTTAGAAAATTTTGGTAAGCTGATAAAGTTTAATAAATGTGACTCATAGGGTTAGCAAGATACAAGGTAAGGTCCAGGGTTCCTGATTTTGGACATCACCACAAGTCAGTCGCGTGCACACGGCCTGCGGGAATTTCGGCAGAAAAACGCCACCCTAACTGGTCACAGAAAGCATATCCAGACATCGGGAGGGAGGAGGAGGATTAATTGCTGAAGATGCCGGTAAGGTCATGGTATAAAAGGGTTAGGAACCCCCATCCCCAGGCTCTCTCCAGTCTTCGTATGGGTTGTCTTATGTGGTTTTCCTGAGTGACAGTCAGGAGTTCTCTCCTTCCGCCACAACAAGGAACAAAGTAAGCGGGATTTTGGTCCCAATTCCCTACTATAGAAAGGAGGGACGCTGTACAGCTGAGAAGAAAGGTAACTACTGCATGTTATATCAACCGTGTTCTTGACAAAAAAAAAAAAGAAGAAAAATCTGTAGAGAAGTAGATGCCCGCATAGTGAATCTCACGACTACAGAATTGCAGATCCATTGCGTTTCCTTGGAAGAAGTTTGATATGCTGAAGACGTGAAGGCCCGCCTTGATCCGAAAAATCTCAGATATGGCCCACTACAGAAGAATTCATCCTCAGAAATTATAGACGAGTAAGAACAGAGACTAGCATAAAAGATCCTTATCAAACGGTATAGTAAAATCTTATATTATTTCAAATCTTAATGTAGCTGTGATTGTAGTTCAGTTACCGATCAATTTAAAGACTTGAACTAGGACTTTAGTGCATTTAAGAATAGAAAGAGAATAAGCTTGTCAGTGTTAATAGATAAATAATCGTGTGTCTAGAAACTTATGCATGTTATCTATATTTTGTCTGAGAGCTGTTTAAAGAATTGAATGTGGTTACTATTGTAGCGATAGGACTGTTTAACCCATATTACTCGTGAGTTAACGTGTATAAACTAATTGTGTTTAATTAAGGTGTTGTATCATAATATTGTGCTCAGACAGATGAGAAGTTTTAGTCAACTGTTAACATTTGAGAGGATATCCTTTTATCATATGTGTGGAGTCTTTTGTGGTGGCATAATCGCCCTTCCCACATAGAATTTTATAACCTATCATTTGTTTTTTGTTAGTATTGCTTCAGCTTAGTATTGAATTAAGTTTTAACAAATTTTAATGTATTGTATTGTGTTTATGTGTATAATAAACTTTTGCTCATTGAAAACCCAGTTGTCTGAAATTGCCATTCAATGCACCGCTTTTAATAACGTACGAATCTAGCCGTGCAGGGGGGGGGGGAGAAAGATTAAGTTGCGAGTTCAAGGTCACGACTGCATAATTGTTTCACACCTAACATGTTTAAGAAATTGCTTCTTGTTTTGATTCTTTTCATAAACTAAATGTACTAAATGGCACAGCTAAAAAATATAAATGTTTTAGGTCACTAAGAGGAGCAAGAGCTTAGATATCTTGTATTTGGGCGATATCACGTATAGTAAGAAATTTGTTACCAACAAGAAAAAAATAAACTTGTAAGAGTAATTAACAATTATAGGACGGTAAAAGGGGGGGGAGGGACATAACATAAATGGTGCAGCTGACAGGATGTGGTTTAGCTAATTAAACTTGAATCATAAGCTAATCACAGCAAGTGGTTTTGGGTGCGAATATCAGACAACTGAAAGGCAAAAGTTATAATTGTGTGTTATTGGAATTTTAAAGTGTAATATACTGTAAACTGGATGCAAGTATGACGGGAACCCTCTAGTAGTTTAGGCGTGAATGATAGTGAATTTTTTCATTACATTAACCCTCAACAAGTGTTCCCTCAGTTTTTGGGCAAGGAGTCCAATGATGTTATTAATTTTTTTTGTTATATAGAAGAGCTTAGAAGGGTTGGAGGATGGACTGACTTTCAGTTGCTTGTCTTGCTCCGTAGTAAACTGGTGGGAAAGGCAAAAACTTTCCTGTACTCCTCTCCCATTCTCAAAGAGACCCTGGATTACTTGGATTTAAGACGGTCCTAATTTCTCAATTCTCGAAACTGGGAAGTCTAGGGCCCAACTTATGGAAGCTCAGAAGGAAAGGGAGAGTGTAGCTGAATTTCACAATAGATTACTGACGGTGGCAAGTACCCTGAGTGTCCATGGTGAAGAAAAGCCTCACCTGGACTGGGCCATCTTCCAGCAGTTCAGACAGGGAGTCAAAGCAGAATTAAAAGAGACGGCATTGAACAAAAGGTTGACCAATCTAAGTGACTGTTACAATGCTGTCAAAGAACATGAAAAAATGCTTGGAGACCTCTGTCCCGCAACTGTACCGGGTTGGTCAACATGGTTGAGGGGAAGGGAAGTTCTGAAAAAAGACTTGACCATAATAAAGAGAGTAAGGAAAAGAGAGAAAGACCTAAGGCAAGAGAAGGAATAGAAGGGGGGGGGCAATAGTCAGTTGATAAACAAATTGACAGAGTCCTATGCTGATTCAGATAACATCAGGGCCATTGTCAAGCAAGAAATAGAAATTCTCCAAAAGCCCTTTATGGATCGGTTAGACGAGGTGATGAGACATCTGGGACCTTTGTCTGTGAGGACCTCAGAGCCTGGTTATAACAGAGCTGGAGAAACCACCAAGTTCGTTAGAGAGGAAGTTGAGCACCTACAAAGACCCCTTCTTGATCAGTTGGATTCTGTAATGCAGAGGCTATCAGAAATCACCTCCTAGGAGGCAACAGTAAATCCTCTGGATCAAGGGAGAACTGATGATCAGAGCAATGGTAGAGAGCCCCCAAGATGCTTCAATTGCGACAAAACTTGGACACCTTGCTCGAAATTGTTACATCAACAGGAAACGCTTTAGTAGGGGTTATAATGGAGAAATGAATTCGCACACTTATACAAACAGAGTATGGAGTAAAGGGCAAGGAAAGAAGGAGCAGTCTAATGAGATGAAGGTGAAGGCCAGTATATATGGAAAACATTGCAATGCCTTGCTGGACACTGGAGCCCAATCATTCTTCATATCTGAGGACTACTTTAAGATAATAGAGCCCTATGCCAAGGACAACATCACTCACCTCAAACGATACACGAGAATATCAGGTGTAACAACTTTCACCACTCACGCTTCAAAGTCTGTAAATCTTAAGATATACCTACCTGAATTCAGATTGTGTGTTTGGCATGAGTTTCTGGTCCTATCAGGGTCCTCTCTCCCACACATCAAACTGATTCTGGGTGATGATTTCCTATCAAGGTATGACTTTAAGTGTGACTATATGAGGAAGGAGACATATCTGTTGGGAAGAAAACCGATCAGAGGAAAGGGGCATTCTAAGGTCATGCAAGGAAGAGAGAAACTCACCTAGGAATAAATCTCAGGAAAGGAGCCATGAATCCTACATGGATAAGGTGAAGGGATCTTATATAAGAGAGTTAGTTAGCAACAAGAGTACAGAGTTAGTTGAGTACAGAGTCAATCTGATATGAACTACTGTAGGACCTAACAAAAGGGAGTGGAATAGACCCAGAAGAGTTTGGTACACCAGTACTGAGTTAATGGATGGAGCATACATTCGAAGAGGGAGCAAGAGCTTAGATACCTTGTATTTGGGTGATATCACGTATAGTAAGAAATTTGTTACAAACAAGAAAAAATAAACTTGTAAGAGTAATTAACAATTATAGGACAGTAAAAGTGGGACACAACAATATAACTGTGTTAATGATGGGAATGGGCTTTGTCATGGAAACATTGACGAGGCAAGAACGATTTCGGGTTAGTGTTCAGACACAGCATATGTGTGCAAAGATGTCTACATGTGTAAAACATTAGAGAAGAATAGAGATCTGCAAGATGTCCAACTTTGTCAGGCAGACTGCAAACAAGAGTATACAAAAGAACATTCAGATAGATTATTATGTCTGTACATGAATACTAGGAGTATCAGAAACAAAGGGGTAGAGTTTGTTGCCTTAGTCAACATGTTGCAACCTCAGATTGTAGGAATTAGTGAGACCTAGCTATCAGAATCAGCTACTAACTGGTATCGAGTGTCATGGGTGCAGTATTTTTAGGAAGGATAGAGTGGATAGGGAAGGAGGGGGAGTGCTGCTAATGATATTGGATGACTTAAATCCAGTTGGAGTTGAGACCTATGAATGTAGTAATACTACTAACAATATTTCACATGGCAGTGAGTTTGAAGCCATCTGGTGTAAGGTGGAATCTAACAAGACAAATTACATAGTGGGGGTGTTGATACAGACTTGGTGGATCGGTTGCTGGTGATGAAGAAATGCATCGCTAAATAGAAAAGGTGAGCACAAAAAGAGTAATCATAATGGGAGACTTTAATTACCCAAATATCGATTAGATAAAAGTAGAATCTCATGAGAAGAATGAAAATGCATTTATTGAGCTGTTGCATAACAACTTCCTCAAGCAGCATGTGACAGAAGGAACTTGAGGTCAAAGAGTGTTAGATTTGATTATAGTGTCAGAGGGTGTTTCAGTTAAAGATGTATCTATTCTGCCTCCAGTTAGTGACAGTGATCATGCAGTGCACACTTGGGAAGTGACTAAGTTTATGAATGTTCCATTCAGAAAAGGTTACATGCTGAACTACAAAGCAGGAAATTATGACAAACTGAGGAGTATACCGATTTCAGTGGAATGGGATCGGTTGCAGGATGGAAAGAATATCGACAGTGCATGGGAAGCATTTAAACAACACTTAAATGATGCGATATCAGAATGTGTTCCAAAAGTTCGAAGAATAAATAGAGTAGGAGTCAAATGGATGTGTAATCTTATTAAGCAAGAGATTCATAAGAAAAGGACGATCTGAAGGAATACCGTTTGCATAAGGATGATGTCCGTTATAAGCAACAGGCTAGAATAGTCACAACTGTTGTACGGAAAGCAAAGTCTGATTATGAAAAGAAACGGACTCTGCATGCTAAAGACAACCCACAAGAATTCTATCCATATGCTGCAAGTAAAAGAAAGAATGAATATGAAAGAATAACTCTTCTAAATCCAGATGACGTGAGGGTTACAGATGCAGAAGAGGTTGTTCAGTTAATGAGTGCCCATTTCATTAAAAGCTATCAACCTGGTGAACGCAACATTGACCTCACTGTTACCTCTTCACTAGATGAAGAAATGCAGGTGTGTGAAGCCGAGGTATTAGAGCTGTTGCACAAACTGAATAGGAATTCAGCAATAGGGACTGATGGAATATCAGCATGTGTGCTAAAAGAGTATTCAACTGAATTGATCATTCCTTTGACCAGGGTGTTATGAGTCTCAGAACAGGGAAGATTCCGCAGGAATGGAAGGAATGTATGGTAATTCCATTGCATAAGAGTGGTGGTGAAGATTTTGGAAAAATTGGTTAGGGCCGCATTCAGAAATGGGTTGATATTGAATATCTACTTTGTAATGAACAACAAGGATTTACTAAGGAAAGGAAAGAATGTGAGCATGTTTTAGCAACTTGCTCACATTCTATAACAATGCTACCATTGAACGAGACAGGGGGAATGGATACACCATGATACTTTCGGATTTTGCTAAGGCTTTTGACAGAATACAGCGTGGCAGACTGCTGCATAAATTGGAGAAAATGGGTTTGGGTTATACAATATTAGCATGGATAAGAAGATGGCTGACTGACAGATATCAAAAAGTGATATACGGGGGATCTGAGTCCGCAAGGTTTAAGGTAACAGGTGGTGTATCACAAGGATCAGTGCTTGGTCCACTGCTATTCAATCTGTACATTAATGATATTGGGAAGGATTTGATAAGTGACATACAATTATTTGCTGATGCAAAGATAGATAGGATAATCAGGAATGCTACTGATATGCAGTCTTTACAGAATGATTTGAATAGGCTGGAATTCTGGGCATGGGAAAATGGGTGTCAGTTCAATGTCAGTAAATGTAAAGTCATTCACTTCAGCATGATTAGATATCCAATGTCGTATTATATTGGTGGAATTAGGCTAGAAGAAACTGATGAGGTTAGGGATCTTGGAGTGTTAATAGATAGGAAGTTGAAGCTTAGGGGCCATGTGGCAAAGATTGCAAATATACAACTCCAAAGATAATTGCAATGCTGAAATGAACATTCACATGTAAAAATAAGGATGTCATTTTGCCTCTTTACAAGGCCTTGATAAGACCTCACTTGGACTATTGTGCGCAGGTCTGGTCTCCTGGTTTCCACTGTGATTCTGATATATTGGAGAGAGAGAGTACAAAGAAGAGTGTTAAAAATGATATCAGGATTGTGGAATACTGATTATAAAGACAGATTGAGAATTTGTAGACTGCAGACACTAGCAAACAGGAGAAGGAGGGGTGACATGATTGAGACTTACAAACTTCTGAAAGGGTCATACAGGATTTCAATTGATGGAGGTAGGGAAAGGACGATGGGGCATCCTTGGAAGCTGAGAATGAAGGCTGCCAAGAAGGATGTGAGGGCTCTCAGAGGGTGGTACGTGATTAGAATGGATTGTCACTGGATGTTGTGAGTGCAAGCAGTGTGAATTAATTCAAGAATAAATATGATGCCTGGTGTATGTAGTATGTGGCCTCCCTCGATGAGTCTGAATCCCTGGAGGTCTCTTTTAATAATAATATATATGATGTCAAATGTAAGCATCATTGTTTTTCTGGATGATATGATTGTCTTGCGTTTCAACTCCATTAAGTTAAACTGTTTTTAGAAGAGCAGATCAAAAACATTTTGGTGTCTGCTGCCAAATAGCATTATGTTTTCTCACTTGTCATGTGAACAGCCAAATCAGATTTCTGCAAGTGCAAGCACAGTATATATAACTTGTAAAACTCTTAGCTTTATTTGTTTAGGAAAGTGAAGGCAACTTATATGTTGTATTGTCAAGATGAAGACTTTTTCTGTCAGATGAGTGCTTTTTTTTTAAAAATTTTTTTTTTAACATAAGGAAATTGACAAACCTCTGCTGTAGTTGAGTTTCTAGACCAATAAATACTATTCTATTCTAGTTTAATGACAGTTTTTACACTGCAAACATTTTAAACTTGGAATCAGTGGTGGCTAGTGAAAATTTTAAGTGGGTGTGTTGCATATACAAAATAAGAAAAATAATTCATTTTTTCCTAATCAGTAATAATAATTGAGAAAATATATTTCTTTTTATATTTTAACAGTGACACTCGTCATAATTCAGCCTTGTATCTATAATAAATAAATAATTATATGTTATTTTAACAGAATAAAATAAGACTTACCAAAAATATTTTACCCTCACCACAAACACGCCAATGATAAAAGTTTTGTATCTCACAGAAATAATATGCGCAAGCATACAATTTATCTGTAGCAACACTGCTCAGCGAGCAGTGTCAGATTCACTTGTTATGTGCAGTGACAAGTGCAAACGAGTATTGGCAAGTCTAGCTGCAACCGACCGAACATGATAATTTTGACAATGCATTAGTTTTGTAATCTAAAGTGTTAATCGAACAATTCCAACTATTAACTATTCAATCAATGTTGAAACATAAGCTGTAACCTTTAACATGTTGTATTGCATTTATATAATGTTGTAAGCATTGTTATTATTTATAAACACAAAATTTAATTTTTTCATTTTTTCCTTGAGGGTGCTGAAGTGTTGCAGTGCTTATATACAAACTGCCACTGCTTAGAATATCTTTTAAGGTCACATTATGAAAACTGTCATTAACATCTTACAACTTGTAATCAGAAAAGCATCCATCAAGTCAAGAAATTCCTGAATTTAGAATTGTCATTCTACTTACATTAAAATCATAAGCAAATGAACAGCCAGGGAATGGAAACAACACAGTATAAAGTTACCATTATTCCAAGGGAGTAAAAAATCAGAGATATTTAAGTCTGACCTGCCCTTACAGAAACTCAGAGTTAACCATATATACTGGCATTTGGAGGACAGATGCTGCTCAGGAGAAATCTGCACAGGTGAACATATAGTAGAAATGTGCAGAAAAAGAGAGAACATAAATTTATTTATCATTCCACACAACCAGGAAGAAACAACATTTTATTAGCAGTAATCTACAATGTCTTGCATTTCATATGACAGTTATCCAGACATTCAAAGCAGAACTGAAATGAAAAAGAGAACAAAAATAATCTAGGTTTAATGTCACGTTATGTGTACTTCCAAAAGTTTAACTTAGCAGAGATGGGATTATGAAAGACCAGTAAGTTTTTTTTTACCTTTTGAATTATGCAGATAATGCATAATTCAAAGGTGTAAATGCAGGTATAAATCATTGTAGTAAGTTTTTTCCACTGAGAAGGAAAGTAAATTATACTTGACAAGAAACTGTATTCTAATTTTTCATGTTTAGCTTACCTAAGCAAAAGCAAAGAAAAGTGTGCACATGAAATATCTTCACGACTAGACTAATTGTATATATGTAGTTGACTTTACATCAAGCAGCCCCTAGTATACCATAATGAAGAAGGGATTGTGTTGTTTGCTATGGTACTACTCACAGAATATAAGGATAACTTGACATAAAGTCTTCTCCTACACACAAGCAGTCTATCGTGAAGATATTCAACATGCAAAAGTTTGCTTTTGCTTTGGTAAAATAAGGATGAAAACAAAACATGATTTCTTCAAGTGTAATTTAGTTGGATATAAATAAATTGTTATTACATGTGGATATATTGTGCAACCTCTATAATAATATATATTATTATAACATTTACAGCTTTTAAACTTTTGCACTGTTAAAAAAGTAATGTGCATAATAGCCACCATCTGAGCATTTGTTATGTTTAACTTACCCCATTCTTCATATATTTTTTCATTTGGATTTTCAGAAGTCGGTGGTGTTACTGCTTCCATCCATCGTGTTCTGTCACTACTATGAAGCCAATAATAAATTTTTTAAATACATTAAAATAAGGGGAGAAAAGATTATATTCAGAAACAAATATGGAAATGATTCGAGACAATCATAAAAAGATACATTTTACAATAATATACTGACAGTGACAGCATTCAGCAGCAACTGAACTAGAGGTTCTTTCCTTTCTTTTAAGGTTACATGGCAGTCAGCATTCACAGTGAAGAATTTATGGAGTCAAAAACACATGTTGGAATAATTACTTTACTCATAATTAAGAAAATAATATTTAATGTTTCGACCTCTGTACTAAGGTAATCATCAGGAAAGCATACATGCGTACAGGACACAAGCTACATGAACACTACATAAAAGTAAGATGAATTTAAATGTTTTGTTAATCGTTTACCCTAGCCTGACCTCTGGTGGAAAAAAAAATTAAATAAAATTAAAAATTAAATCACAAAATAAACTTTTCATACATATCAATATAATAATATACCAATGATATGATTGGGGTTTTATAGCAGAACTATAAAACTTTTCTTCTGTCTAGGAGTTGTTCTGGATGCTTATATGGGTTCTCCATATTCTTGGAATTATTAATCCATCATTCTTGTTTAGATTTGGATGATGTTTCAGCATTTCACAAGCTTCTTTGAACTTTCTTTCATCACCGATTTTGGCAGTGTAGGGACTGCCTTTTCAGTTAATTCTATGACATGTCTGAAGTGTGTGGTCCACTATGGTAAAACAGACCTGTCAGACCATGCACTTCAAACATTCTCCATACAGGATGCAACACATGTTTACTATCGTCCTGCCTATTTTCACAGTCATTATCTTCTTATTGCTGATTTTCAAGCCAAATTTGTTGCAGCAGTTATTTAATTTAATTAAAGATTCCTGCAGACTTGTACTTGATTTATTTAAGAGTATAGCAGCATCTGTATAAAGTAAAGAGCTGATACTAACATCACCGATTTTGATATCAGATAAAATGAAACATAATGTTAAAACGTTATTTTCTTGACAACGAAAACTATGGAAACGACTTCTATTGGGATTTATTGATCAAGTATTTTTTAGAGCAAGTATTTTTTAGAGCAACTATGTTTTACCAACTAGTTTCACCAACTTAGGCTGTTGGTATCTTCAGGGTACATAACTGATATAAGGCACTTATAGTCTATAAAGCTAAAAACTGTTACAGACTATAAATCGAATAATTCCAATTATATTTGACAAAATAGAACGCACACAATACATGCATAGCACATGTATGATCTCACTTGTTGTTATTCAGGAACGTTCTATAATTGGCACTATAATTCAGTTCTTGTATGTTTAGAGATCTAATAAGGGTCTTCCAGATCTCGTGCAAGATTAATCCTCGGTTCCTGTTAAGGTTTTGTACAGAACAGGCAACTGTTGTGGTTTCTTTAACAATTCAGGAGCGGAAATCCTGCTCTATTAAGGAATGGAGCTTTTATCCCACTCTATGATATGGTTAGTTCTTGAGAAATGAAAGGATAAACCCGATTTTTCTTCTCTATTGTTATTGACGTCTCCAATGTGCTCCCATTGTCTAATCTCAAAGCTTCTTGAAGTCTGGCCGATGTAATTTAAACTGCACAAGCAGGGTATATTGTAAACTCCAGCATATTTGAAGAAAGGATGGCTATCTTTTGGAAATCTTAAGAGTTGCCTAATTGTTTCTGTAGGTTTAAAAGTCACTCTTATTCTATAGGGTTTGAGGAGTTTTGCAACCTTATTAGAAACTGTCCCCATGTATGGAATGACGAGATTGTAGAAATATACTGTGTGTCGTCTCGTTGTCTTTGTGTGTGTGTGTGTGGGGTGTCAGAGAAAAGTATCTTGTGGACGAGTCTCCGAGGGTAGCATTGTGCACATGCTAAAAAAAGCGAGTGCACAATGTTAAGTTTCTGAGAAATGTGGTGGGAGGAGCTAAAGTGCAAATAACGTTCTGTATTTGTGGTTTTTGGTAAACTAAGAGGCTGAAATGACTTCGTTTGCTGCTTAATTAGGGTGTCCAGAAATGAATTGGTTATCTTTTTGAAGATCTAGAGTGAATTTGATTGTATGGTGTAATGAGTTGATCTTGTTTAGAAAATTAAACAGGTCCTTTTTTGTGTGCTTCCAAACAATGAAAATTTCGTCTACGTATCTCCACCATACTGTGGGTTTAGAGTCTACTTGAGATAAAATTTTACTTTCAAGATCCTCCATAAAAAGATCAGCACAAGATGGTGAGAGAGGGCTACCCATTGCAAGGCCAGTCAATTGCTGATATATGGTTTTATTCCATAGGAAAAAGTTGGATGTTAAACAATGACGGAGCAGGGAAGTGATATCTTGCAGAAACAAACTTCCTAAAATGTCGATAACTTCTTCCACAGGAATGTTAGTGAACGTCCATGTTTGCGACTAGGTCCACATTGAAGATGGAGATGTTGTTCAATTTCTCTACAAAATGTTGTGAATTTCGTATGTAAGCATCTGAGTTATGGATGTGTTATTTGAGGAGGCTTACAAGGTGTTTTGATAACAGATAGGTTGGCGAGTTGATACTCTACAATAGGGCGTAATGGTATTCCATCTTACATACACTTCAGTCTTCGTTTTAAATCTGTAGGCCAGTTTACCAAGCGACGCAATAAATCGTTGGTATCATTGTGATTCTTTAATGTTGGATCTGAGACTAGGACATGGTAAACGGACGTATCTGATAGTAAGTTGCTAATTTTATCTTCGTAATTCCTGGTGTTTAAAATCACCGTGCAGTTGCCCTTATCTGCTTTTAATCCAAGTTCATTGGCTGTGGGTTCCGGTAACAACGAGACTGCCTTTTCTATATTACAAATGATATCCACTTCAGGAATATGATCAGGTGTTATTGCAAGGTTAAAACCTTTCTTGAGTATAGAGATCTCTGGTTTTGTTAATACGTGATCTGATAGATTAAAAATAACTTTGTTATCTGGCAGAGAAGGTTTAGATTTAAAACATTTTGCATAAAATCGTTGAATTTTTTTGATTTGGTTCCATTTGCTTGTTATAAAGGCTTTCTCCTAGCTAACATTAATCATTCTGTCTGGAAGTGACTATATATCTTGGTCTAAAGTACTAGAGATATCTTCAAAAAACTGATAACACTGTAAATCTATTTTGCTTAATAGAAATCTAGTGTGTTGTGTCAGATTCAAATAAAACATATTTATTTTAAAACATCGTTGGCACTTAACATGAACGGATACAACACACTAGATTTACAATGTTATCAGTTTTTTGAAGATATCTCTAGTACTTTAGACCAGTGGTCTCCAAAGTGTGGTACACGTACCCCATGGGGTACACGAGTCGATACGTCGGGGTACGTCAAAAAAAAGTTTTATATTGATAGGAAAAAAATTAAGTAATTAATTAAAGATAAAGTATATTACTTTCTTTCATCAATTAAACATATATCTAATATAGACAAAGATGTGATAAAGATCCTTGTAAACTTAAATTTGCGAGTAGCACACAATGGGCAACTTTGCACACATAATCGTCCATGGGAAAGCTGTCATGTTTTTTAAAACTAGGGAGTAAATCTCTTACTTCTTATCACTGCCATTGTTTGTAGAGCATCCTAGTGTTGACAAGCCCAACTAGAGAAGGAAAATTGCTTAGTTATCCTGCTATGTACAGATGACACCACAGTTGTATTAATTAATTGACTATTAGAAGTAAGTTTAACGATTTTTTAGTATATATTGTTTCTGTGCAATTCCAACATCTTTTTGTGCTTAGTTTTACGTTTACACTAGAAATAGTGAATTAATATTATCAATAGTAAATGAATTATATTTAAATTTTACAAATTAACCCTCACAAAATGGATAAATGGCTAAAAAAATTTCCTCCAAAGAAACCACGAATTGAAGATAATTATGATAATACTTCTACATCAGACGAACAACAAGGAAAAGATAGCATTGATTCTTTTATTCAAACAAGTTCGTTATCAGTCAAATTAAATGATAAAAACAGTAATCTGAAACTTAAAAAAACCTTGCCTAAGAAAGTTCGAAATTATCAAGAAGACTGCTTGAAATGGGGATTTACATAGATGATAGTCAACAATGAACCTCGTCCTACATGCGTATTATGTCATGAGACGCTTGTAAAGGAAGTATGAAACCATCATTATTAGTAAGACATTGGGGGTACGCACCATTTATTTTTACTGTCTTGGGGGTATGCGATCAAAAAAGTTTGAAGACCACTGCTTTATACCAAGATATATGGTCACTTCTAGACAGAATGATCAATATTAGCTATGAGAAAGCCTTTATAACAAGCAAACAGAACCAAATTAAAAAATTCAACGATCTTCATCCAAAATATTTTAAATTTAAGCCTTCTCTGCCAGACAACAAAGTAATTTTTAATCTATCAGATCACATATTAACAAAACCAGAGATCTCTATACTCAAGAAAGGTTTTAACTTTGCGATAACACCTGATCATATTCCTAAAGTAGATATCATTGTAATATAGAAAAGGCAGTCTCGTTGTTACTGGAACCCACAGCTAATGATCTTAGATTAAAAAGTATTATTATCCTCTCATCTTCAAGAACTCCTAACACAAACATCACCCCTCTGGAAAAAAGAACAATGTATAGTTTAAAGAAAAAGAAAGATATTATATTAAAAGCAGATAAGGGCAACTGCACGGTGATTTTAAACACCAGGGATTACGAAGATAAAATTAGCAACTTAGTATCAGATACGTCCATTTACCGTGTCCTAGTCATAGATCCAACATTAAAGAATCACAGTGATACTAATGATTTATTGCATCGCTTGGTAAACTGGCCTGCAAATTTAAAACGAAGACTGAAGTCTATGCATCCACTAACACCAAGACTTTGTATACAAAAGTATACAAAGATGGAATACTGTTATGCCCTATTGTAGACGGTATCAACTTGCCCACCTATCTGTCATCTAAACACCTTGCAAGCCTCCTCAAACAACACATCCATAATTCGGATGCTTACATATGAAATTCGCAAAATTTCGTAGAGAAATTGAACAACATGTAACGGACCTACACTCAAGCCTGGATGTTACATTTTTATTCACTAACATTCCTGTGAAAGAAGTTATCAACATTTTAGGAAGTTTGTTTCCACAAGATATCACTTCCCTGTTCTGTCATTGATTAACATCAAACTTTTTCTTAAGGAATAAAACCATATATCAGCAATTGACTGGCCTTGCAATGGGTAGCCCTCTCTCACCATCTTGTGCTGATCTTTTTATGGAGGATCTTGAAAGTAAAATTTTATCTCAAGTAGACCCTAAACCCACAGTGTGGTGGAGATATGTAGATGATATTTTCATTGTTTGGAACCACACAAAAAAGGACCTGTTTGATTTTCTAAACAAGATCAACTCATTACACCATACAATCAAATTCACTCTAGATAATAAAGCAACACGTAAAAACCATAGTGATATCTTTAATTAATAAAAGGAGGTATTTCACACTAGCACATCTTTAGTGTCTGCAACGGTAATAGGAAAGGAATACAAGCAAAACGTTTGGTGGATTACCTATTAAAATACAATTGTTACCGCGTGCTAGGAAATAACAGAAATAACAAATTTAATCTATTAAGATAAATGGTTTTTTACATAAGATAAAAGTCTCCCAGTCTTTGAGAGAGAGAGAGAGAGAGACACACAGTCATTTCTATTTAAATTCGGTCGGTGTAAGATAGTTTCACAACTTTCTTTGAATAAGCGTTCATATTTGAATCTGCATCTATGGAGGAGAACAGCTTTATCCCACTGGACAATATGAGTAGAGTCAATACTGTGCTGCGCCAGACCAGACTTCAGAGGTTTGTTATAATCAATATAATATTGATGTTGTTTCATGATTTTTTCCAAAGAACGGCCAGTTTGTCCAAAATAAGAGATATCGCATTTGCAAGGTATTTGGTAAATGCCAGCCAAAGATAGAGAAGACAGTTTATCCTTTCTAGAAGGTAATAAAAAATAAATTTTGTTGATAGGAATATATGTTGGAATCAATTGATACTTTTTCAGAATTCTGCCTATAGGTTCCGAGATTCCTGGAATGCACAGAATAGGAATTCTGCGAACTGTTGAAGAAACTAGGTGTTGGAATATAAGAGTCAAGTATCTGTTGGATTTGATTGGAGTTGTAATCATTTGATTACATTAACTTTTTAATGATAGAAAGTTCTTGTTGTAAGATTATTGGGGAAGAGCAAACTTTATGTGCTCTATAAATTAGAGATTTAAGAATGCCAAATTTTTGAGATATGTGGTGCGCAGACTTTTTGTGAATGTATCTGCCAGTAAATGTGGGTTTTCGAAAGGTGCTTGTAGATAAGGTACCAGAAGACGTTCTAGTAAGGAGGATGTCCAAAAATGGTCAAGTACCAGAGTTTTCTTTTCCCATAGTAAATTGGATGGATGGGTGAAGGTTATTTATCCATTGTAGAAAGTTCATCTTCAGTGTGTGGCCAAACAGCAAAAACATCATCGACGTAACAATACCAAAGAGATGGTTGAGGATGAATGGATGAGAACATAGTATCTTCGAATTGTTTCAATCAGTAGTTTGCCAAAGGTGGAGACAGAGGACTACCCATGGCAGTACCTTCAATTTGTTTGTAGATTTTGTTTTTCCAACTGAAATAACCTGAGTGGATGACATATTCGAATATCCTTACGATATCTGGAGGGTAATCTTCATATAAAGAATTGACTGTGTCAGTTAATGGGATATTGGTGAACAGAGAAATGATGTCAAAACTGAATAATATTTGAGAATCTGTAATTTTTATATACTTGATTTTTTCAAGAAAATCTGTTGAGTTTTTTTATATAGGAAAGACCAGCAAGAGCACTTAAGGAATGTGATAATACTTTTGCAATCTGATAAGTTGGAGAATCAATGCAATTTACGATAGGTCATACAGGACAGCCTTCTTTATGGATTTTTGGGAGTCCATAAAGACAAGGAGTTCTTCCTAAGTAGGTGTGTATTTTATCTACGTAGTTAGGATTCCAACTTATAACCTCATCAAGTAATTTATTTTGTTGTTTAATTTGTGAATTAGTAGGATTACATGTGATCTCTTGGTAGGTCGTGGTGTCTTCTAATAGGCTGGATACTTTTGTCTCATAGTCAGTCTTACGTGTTGCTTTATTATTTAATTAATATGCCACAGGTTCCACTAAAAATCAAATTCACTCTATCTTGAAAAAGATAACCAATTATCATTTCTGGACACCTTAATTAAGAAGCAAACGAATGGTCGTCTCAGCCTCTTAGTTTACCGAAAACCCACAAATACAGGACGTTATTTGCACCTCCCACCACATTTCTCAGAAACTTAGCATTGTACACATGAAAAAGCGAGCTTTTCGCATTACAACAGATTAACAAACTCTCCAAGATGAATTATCACTGATATCTAACAACCTCACCATGAATGGCTACTCTCGGACACTCGTCCACAAGATACTTTTCTCTGACCCCCCCACAAAGACAACGAGACGACACAGTATATTTCTACAATGTCGTCATTCCATACGTGGGGACAGTTTCTAATAAGGTTGCAAAACTCCTCAAACCCCATAGAATAAGAGTAACTTTTAAACCTACAGAAACAATTAGGCAACTCTTAAGATCTCCAAAAGATAGCCATTCTTTCTTCAAATATGCTGGATTTACAATATACCCTGCTTGTGCGGTTTAAATTACATCGGCCAGACTTCAATAACAATAGAGAAGAAAAATTGGGTTTATCCTTTCATTTCTCAAGAACTAACCATATCATAGAGTGTGATAAAAGCTCCATTCCTTAATAGAGGAGGATTTCCGCTCCTGAATTGTTAAAGAAGCCACAACAGTTGCCTATTCTGTACAAAACCTTAACAGGAACCAAGGATTAATCTTACCAGAGATCTGGAAGATCCTTATTAGATCTCTAAACATACAAGAACTGAATTATAGTGCCAATTATAGAACGTTCCTAAATAACAACAAGTGAGATCATACATGCGCTATGCATGTATTGTACGAGTTCTGTTTTGTCAAATATAATTGGAATCGGTTGATTTATAGTCTGTAACAGTTTTTAGCTTTAAGTGCCAACAGACTCAGTTGGTGAAACATAGTCGTTTTAAAAAATACTTGATCAATAAATCCCAATAGAAGTCATTTCTCCCATAATGTGATTTATATGGATCATTAAAAGATTGCAGCATTTTGAACAATTTGTCGTATTTCATGATTTCTCAACTATTCATTTTGAAGTGACAATCTGATCCTGACAATCTCCATTTGGAATGAACCCAGCTTATTTTTCTCTAAGTTTCTCTTCAACATTTTACCTAGCCTCTTCTCAAATATGCTTGTATAAATCTGAGCCGGAAGTAGGGAACCAAGCAGTAATTCTTTTTACAATACTCTTTTCTCCATTTCTACTTTTTTCTTTTCCCCTAATAGCTTCTAGAATATTTTGCAACTTTTTGATATTTATTTTCTACATTCTTACAATTCTCTCCATGAATTTTGTTTAGTAAGTTTACCCACTGTTTCTACACTTTTCTCTTATTCTCTCGGAGAACACATTAACTTACTTGCTAGGATTTTTTGACATGATTTCTTCTTTTCCAGTGTTACATCTTCAACTTCTTGAATCCACCATGGAATTCTGATTTTTCTATGCTTGCAAACAATTTTATGCCTTCCTCTCTGAATCAATCAATGTTTTCAAACTCTCATTATTTCTTAAATAATATTTGTATAGTCTATGGATTACCTCAGAAAGCTGAATGATTTCGATGCCTTTTAGAACTTTGGTATATATATTTCGTGTGTTGAGGCTTAATTGCTGTGAAGACTTCATGTTACAGGTTTAATGGAATATTAACAGCACCAAGAAAGGATTAAAACTAATTTTAATACTTCCAATATTTCGTCTCCATCACAGAGACATCTTTGGGGATTACAAAAACATTTTGTAACAACACACACACAAATACAATACAAAGTGAAACTAAAGTCCTATCTAGGTGGTGTGCCCTCTATGGGCATTTGCAAGTGGCCTGGGATGTAAAGAGGGATCTCTGATAATTAAAGTTTCCCAAATTTTGGGAAGTTTAATGCAACTGTATTTGTTTAAATTAGGTTGATTCCTGAGTGTAGATGCAAAGAATAGTCTTTCTTTTTTGAATTTACTATGGTGGAGCATGGTAGTTTTTTCAGGAGATCCTGAGGGATGTATCCAAAACATGGTCTGCAAGGCCAGATTGACCATAATCGTGTTTGCAGATGTAAGAACTATGTTCTTCTAACTGAATGGATGCTGACCTGCCTGTTTGTCCAAAGTAGGCAAGTTTACAGGAACAAGGCACTGAAAGAGGAGGGAGCTGGTCTTTAGTGGAGCGGATAAGAGTAGTAAGTTTACAGTGGGGCTTAAAAGCTGTATGGAGATTGTACTTTTTTAATGATCTGGCTATTTTTTCTGAAGTACCAGTACCACGGATGTAAGGAATGGTGATGGCATTTCTGAAGTCGTTCTGAAGAGATTGCTGGGGAATGGGGAAGGACTTGATTATTTTTTTAATTCTGTAGTCATTATAGCCATTGAAATGGAAGGTGTTGTGTATGTGTTTGAGTTCGGTTGAAAGGGCAGTTTTATTGAAACAAAGATTGTGGGCCCTATTGGTCAGAGTTTTAATAATGCCATATTGCTGGGAGGGGTGATGGTGGGAGAGTTTGTGAATGTATCTGCCTGTATGAGTAGGTTTTCTATATACAGAGAAAGAAAGGTTACCATTAGGAAGGCGTGTTACTAAGGTGTCTAGGAAGGGTAAACTATTGTTATTTTCGTTTTCCATCGTAAACTGGATTCTTGGATGTAGACTATTGAGGTGACCGAGGAAGGAATCTAATGTGCTTGGGCCATGAGGTCAAATAGAGAACACATCATCTACATATTTTAGCCAGATAGAAGGTTTTAGAGGGGAAGAGTCAATGGCTCGTTTTTCAAAATTTTCCATGTTATAACTGGAAAGAGTGGTGAGAGGGGGGGGGAACCCATGGCAGTTCCCTCTATCTGTTTGTAGATTTTGTTCTTCCAAGAGAAATAACCAGAGTTCATGGCAAAGGAAAAGAGCTCTAAGATATCAGAAGGAAAAACGTTTTTTAAGAGTGTTAAGGTGTCAATTAGGGGAATATTTGTAAACAAAGAGATGGTGTCAAAGCTGACCAATATATTTAAAGTAAGATTTTCAATTAAGTTTGTAAAAATGGGTGGAGTTTTTTTTTACACAAGTTGAGGTAAGACCAGTGGGGGGGGGGGTGTCAAAGAGTTAGCTAGCTGCTTTGATAATTTGTAGCAAGGTGCATTGGTGGCTTCTACTATAGGTCTTAGGGGAAAATTAGGTTTGTGGATTTTGGGTAAACCATATATGTGGGGGGGGGGGGGAAAGAGAAGAGAACAGAATGGTTTTGGTTTTTTTGGAATGTAAGGAGGCCAAGAAGAAACTTTTTTAAGTAGGTTTTTTAATTTTTTAACTTGAGTTTTTGTGGGAAATATTCTGATCATTTATGGTGATGAAATAGCATGGAAAGCAAAACAATACGATAAATCGAAATTACACTTATCGAGGCTATTAAATTGGCTGGCCTTTTTAAAAATATGGTGGGACTTAAAAGTTATTCCTAACTGTGTTAGGCTTAAAACCAAATTTAAATCTAATACAACCCTCCAGATATACAAACGTGCTAGTCTGGGACTATTACGAGAGCAGATTACTGAAACTCGCACCAGCCTCGCTACGACAAACACCGCCATTGTCTCATTACAGAACAGAGCTCTCTGCTATAATCAATCCTGAACTTTTGTCTATTCTCCTTAGCATCTCAGAAGATTCCTCTCAAAAAGAATTCCAGAAAATAAAAAATAAGCACATCAAAAAGTTCAATAACCTTTGCAAATCTAAACTGCTACCTGAAGTTCAACCACTCTACACAGCAGTCAACCTATCTTTCAAAAGACTTAGCAAAGATGTCGTTAGTGCCCTAAGCCTCAGACACAATTTTGCCGTCGCACCTATTGAAGTTCCGGTATTGGATATTATGTACAACATCGAATGTGGAATCTGTCACTTAGCTCCAGAAATTAAACAGCAAATGACATCAGACTTGACGTAGCTAGCATTCTCTCCCGTTCTTCACCTCCTAAAGTTAATTTATCTTCCAGTCAACTCTCTGCACTCAAAAAATTATGGAAAGAAAAAAAGTATTGTCATCACCAGAGCTGATAAGGGTAATGCCACTGTTGTTCTCAACGCCTCAGAATATAATCGGAAAATGGATATTATTCTCCATGATCGCGCTGCCTACATACCACTGGAGCACAATCCCACAAAAACTCAAGTTAAAAAACCTACTTAAAAAGTTTCTTCCTGGCCTCTTGACATTACAAAAAAACCCAAACAATTCTGTTCTCGCTCCCCCCCTGATATATGGTTTACCCAAAATCCACAAACCTAATTCTCCCCTAAGACCTATAGTAGATGCCACCAATCACCAATGCACCTTGCTACAATTTAAAAACTTAAATGAAAATCTTACTTTAAATAATACAGATATATTGGTCAGCTTTGACACCATCTCTTTGTTTACAAATATTCCCCTAATTGACACCTTAACACTCTTAAAAAACATTTTTCCTTCTGATATCTTAGAGCTCTTTTCCTTTGCCATGAACTCTGGTTATTTCTCTTGGAAGAACAAAATCTATAAACAGATAGAGGGAACTGCCATGGGTTTCCCCCTCTCACCACTCTTTCCAGTTATAACATGGAAAATTTTGAAAAATGAGCCATTGACTCTTCCCCTCTAAAACCTTCTATCTGGCTAAAATATGTAGATGATGTGTTCTCTATTTGACCTCATGGCCCAAGCACATTAGATTCCTTCCTCGGTCACCTCAATAGTCTACATCCAAGAATCCAGTTTACGATGGAAAACGAAAATAACAATAGTTTATCCTTCCTAGACACCTTAGTAAAACATGCCTTCCTAATGGTAACCTTTCTTTCTCTATATATAGAAAACCTACTCATACAGGCAGATACATTCACAATCTCTCCCACCACCACCACCCCTCCCAGCAATATGGCATTATTAAAACTCTGACCAATAGGGCCCACAATCTTTGTTCCAGTAAAACTGCCCTTTCAACCGAACTCAAACACATACACAACACCTTTCATTTCAATAGCTATAATGACTACAGAATTAAAAAAATAATCAAGTCCTTCCCCATTCCCCAGCAATCTCTTCAGAAGGACTTCAGAAATGCCATCACCATTCCTTACATCCGTGGTACTGGTACTTCAGAAAAAATAGCCAGATCATTAAAAAAGTACAACCTCCATACAGCTTTTAAGCCCCACTGTAAACTTACTACCCTTATCTGCTCCACTAAAGACCAGCTCCCTCGTCTTTCAGTGCCTGGTGTATATAGAGTGCCTTGTTCCTGTAAACTTGCCTACTTCGGACAAACAGGCAGGTCAGCATCCATCCGGTTAGAAGAACACAGTTCTTACATCTGCAAACACGATTATGGTCAATCTGGCCTTGCAGACCATGTTTTGGATACATCCCACAGGATCTCCTGAAAAAAAAAAACTACCATGCTCCACCATAGTAAATTCAAAAAAGAAAGACTATTCTTTGAATCTGCATCTAGACTCAGGAATCAACCTAATTTAAACAAATACGGTTGCATTAAACTTCCCAAAATTTGGGAAACTTTAATTATCAGAGATCCCCCTTTACATCCCAGGCCACCTGCAAATGCCCATAGAGGGCACATCACCTAGATAGGGCTTTAGTTTCACTTTGTATAGTATTTGTGTGTGTGTTGTTACAAAAAGTTTTTGTAATCCCTGAAGATGTCTCTGTGACGGAGATGAAATATTGTATTAAAATTAGTTTTAACCCTACAAAAAATAAGTAAATTCAATGGTGATTACTTCTGATTTAAAATCCACCATATGCTTCTGTGTTGACAGTGATATTTTCATGCTGAAAGCATGAAAATATCACTATCAATAATCATATAATCAATGTGACTTTACTTATTTTTTGTCTTTTCTTCATGTTGGAACATGGTATTAGTAATAACTAGTCCATTTATCAACAGGAATCCAGCAAGTACTTACTGTTATTATTAGCTTTTCTCCAAATTTTCCCTATGCCTGCCTGTCTCACTGTCTAGTATTATTTGTTTCCTACGTCACTGTTTAGATCTCCAACAGAAGTAACTTTTCTATTTTTCTTTAAGTCAGCTGCCTTCTCTAATGATGACTTGAAAACCCTCTGCTGCATCAGAGGTACAAATAAGTCTTAATGTCAAATTTTCTCATTTTAGTTTGCCTATATCATTGTACTTGAATTCCCTGTCATTGAAAAAGAATGATAGTAGGTAGATAACAAAAGGAAACAAAATAGTTGAGAGAACAAGCCAAAAGGATTTGCTTGTTTCTATGCACTGAGGATGTACTGTTATTTTTAGTACGATATATCTGTACTTTCAGTTCATTAAAGTTAATTACTATGGTTATTGTGTAATTTGTTGTTTACTTTTAACTATAACTTTGGAGAAGCAGGATGGTGCAAAGATGGTTGTAAAAAAATCTCGGTGAAGAGTGTTTTCAGTCACAGAAAATTTGAAATATGTACTGCATATGGTCCTGTAACCTCTTCCAATTTCCAGAATAAAAAATAAATAAATAAGTAAATAAAAATCAGAAATCGTACTCTTAAATCTACAGAAGTTATTCAGAAAAATATTTCGACTTATGCCCTGAGAAAAAAAGGTGCTTTTAAAAGCAAATAAATAAAGACACTGGTTTGAAAATTAAAAAAGACACCAAATCTCATATAATATGAATTCATAGGGAACTAACAATTATGGAAGGTGATCGCCATGATAACAGGTAACCGAGAATAAGTGGTAATCAAATATTTCAAGTCCAATGTGTTTGGCAATTTATTATTCGAACCGCTTAGAAAAATCTAAATAAGCACAAAGATAGCAATGTTTGTTGATGATTTACTTTTAATATATTATTTACTTAGTAAATAATATATTAAAAAAATAACATAAAAAACCCTTAAGAAATTCATTAATAGTGTATTCACTATTAATTAATCATCTGAGATCTTAGAAATGAAACTTAAAAATCAAGCTGGACTCGTCACTGACTTTTGAGTGCACTGAATATATATCATCCTCATAACAAAAAGCCAACTGAATGCACAGAACAGAATTTCAGGTAATGACTGGAAAGCAGGTGTAGAAATCTTGAAAATAACATGAGAATATACCTCCCAAAATTTGGATGACAATAACAAACTCTAACCTTGATAAAGCAATTATTTAGTTATTATTTTTAGGACATTACTGATGTTTTATATGGAACAGATATATGAAGAATATATAGGAAGAAAAAAAAAAAATATATATATATATATAGGAAGAAAAAACCGGACATACCTTTGTGGGATGTTGCAGGCTGCCTTCTCTTTCAGTGGCATCCCATAGTAGACAGAAAGTAAAATGCCCCCCCCCCCCCCCATAAGTTGCACTGATCAACACAACAATGCATCTTGTCTTTTTAGAGTGTAGCCAGCTATTACTTGCCTAGTTTAGCTTAAAAAAAAAGAGAGAGCAAAGGAGTACCAAAAAAGGCAGGAGAGATGCAATTTAGAAGTGGTTACTTGAATGAGAGTATGTGAATTCTAAAAAATTTCAGCAACACCTGGAATTAGTTTACTATATGAAAATACTAATGAAAATAATAGCCAAGTTGTTTTCAAATTTTTGCCAACCTCCTGCTTTCTCTCTCTTCTTACATAGATATCTTTTATTCATAAATATTTTATTAACTTAAGTGTATCAACTAACATAAAATAGCATGAGCTAATAATTATAAAAAAAAATTAGAAAATATTTTGTAGTTCCTAAGTTAGAGAAGTATGACTAGACAAGCTTATAAACAGAACAGAGTTGTCCTTACCTTTGATATTTTATGAGCAGCTCCATTCTATTTATGAGGTTAGCTAGCCATAATTTTATAGCATGAGCTATTCATGCAAATTGCTGGATTTTTAAAATTAAATAAATTTTAAAAAACATTTACCTAAGTGGGCAACTAAGAATCATTTCCACTGTCTTTCCTTTATGGTTATTTAGCATTATCAACTGGAATAAATTTTTGTAATGTGCAGGTGGCTTAACTGTTAACTTTCCAAGTCCATTTTTTTCATCTAGACATACAACTTGCATCATATTCCTAGGACAATAATCCTGCACAATGTATGATTCTTCACTGAAAGCAATAATATATAAAGTAAATAATTAATATCATATATTAACAAATAAAAATTATCAAAACCATTCAGATTAAAAGCTTTGCATGAAAGATTTAAAATAGTTAAGAACCACTCATTCACGATTATAAATCGAATATTTTAATTATTTTCAATTTATAGTTATGATTTCATGGCATATACCAACATGAATATATATATATAAATATTTTTTTTTTGAAGACAAATCATTTACAATACAGTATAGTTTCTGCAGGATCTCAATGAACTCCCTCACCTCCCTTTCACACAAATTTGAATTTCACATATATACAGTGGTTCAAAATTCCACGCACAAATTTTGAGGAAAGATAGAGAACATCAAAATCAACCATATTCACAAAGGAAAGCATGACCAGAAACACCACCCGCAAGTGATAGGTGGCGCTGTTCGCCAGCAATCCAGGTGAGCAATTGGGGCTTTCTCATTCAAGCTTTCGAAGTTGTACAAAGAACATGCATTGTTTTACGAACACTGAAATGGCAGACATGCACCTTGTTTACCATATTATGTATCCAACTACTATTCTACTATTGAACTGTTCAGTTATGCCTAATAAAGTAACTGGCTTGTGTTATTTCTGTATCTTTGTGTCCCTGTTAGTACCTTCCGGTGGCATTTCCAGTCATGCTTTCCTATGTGAATATGGTTGATTTTGATGTTCTCTATCTCCCCTCAAAGTTTGTACGTGGAATTTTGAACCACCCTGTGTGTGTGTGTATATAAACACACACACACACACACACACACACACACACACACACACACACACACACACACACACACACACACACACACACACACACACACACACACACACGGTGTCCAATAAGTTCCTAGATATATAAATAATTCATAAAAATGAGAAAAATTGGAATATTAGAGTGCAGTTTACACGAAAGTGAATCACAAGGAGGGTTTATTTTTTATGGGGGGGGGGGGGGAATTTACTTCAAATTTTCACCGATACAGGGCACTGTAAAACATGCATCATTTGCAAATGAGAGTTCTATAAGACACATGGTAAACTGCTGACAGCTCGTAATAAATGCGAGCAAATTCCCAGTCATTGGGGGTGAACAGAATTGTTTTGGTGAAAAGAAAAATTTGTTGTTGTGATGATTATGCACCATTCTTGCAACTTCCATACACTGCTTGCCGCTTGTTGATTATGCCGCTAGGGCATTCATATTTCCTATACATCAATGCTGGTACGAGCTTTGGATAACACTAGTCTGCATGTTCAAGGGTGATCTGAGAAATTTCCAATTTTCTTAAAACAAAAAGAATGAAAACCTTTCATTCTTTTCTATGTACAAAACTTTCATAAAACTTCCGCTACCGATTCCCCACTTACATAAGACATCTTCAGTAACAATATCTTATCCACCCAAGTAAGCATCACAGCAACAAATTTTTCTTTTCACAAAATCAATTCTGTTCACCCCCAATGGAACTGGGGATGAACAGAATTGATTTGCATGCATTCATTACAAGCTGTCAGTGGTACACCCTGCATTTTATAGAACTCTCATTTGTGCGTATTTGTAAATGGTGCATGTAGTATACATTAGCACTGTACGCAGGTGTCTGAGTTTGTTTTCTCTCTTTTTTAAACAATCTGAAACCCTGATCTATTGAGAAGTGACCAAACATGCCACTTCAGGTATGTTTAGCATGGTTAAATTTCAATTTGAAGCCACTTCTGCCTACACACCATGTATTTGCACAGGCCTTATGGCCTCCCTCTCGTGTGTGGGAGTGATATATATACACTATATACGAGGGTGGTCTGAAAGGTTCTCGGCCAAACAATGAAAAATACGAGGGTGGTCTGAAAGGTTTTCGGCCAAACAATGAAAAAACGAGTTTATAATTTGAAAATTATTTTTATTTTTCAACATAATCTCCCTTAAGACTAATACATTTATTTCAGCGCCATTATCCCATCCCTGTAGTGGTTCCCACTAAGATCTGTAAAATACCCCTCTACAGCTGCAATCAAAGAAAAACGCCAACCAGCAAGGAAGAGTTTAATTTTGGGAAGAGACAGAAGTCAGAGGGAGCCAAATCTGGGGAATAAGGTGGATGTTCCAACAATTCATAGTGCAGATCCCTTAATTTTCCCATTGCCAAAACACCTTTGTGGGCAGGTGTATTGTCCTGATGAAAGATGATTTTTTTCTTCTGCAAACTGGGTCTTTTCTCAAGAATTTCTTCCTCTAGTCTGGTTAAAAGATCAGAATAATATTCCTCGGTTACTGTTTTACCCTTTTCAAGATAATTAATAAACAAATGCCTTTAGCATCCCTAAACACCGATGACATGACCCTTCCTGCTGTTTGAACCAACTTTGTCTTCTTTGGTGCTGAAGAACTGGCTTCTGTCCAGTGTTTTGACTGCTGTTTGGATTCTGGTGTGTGTAATGATGAATCTAAGTCTTATCCATAGTAATAAATCGATGCACAAAATTAGTTTTATTCTTGCTAAAATGCTCCAAGCACTGTTCAGTGATTTTCGTGTGAGTGCGTTTTTGATCTGCTGTGAGCAAGCATGGCACCCATCTTGCGCAAGGCTTTTTCATTTGCAATTCTTCATGCAAAATATATCATACACATTCTTTTGAAATGCCTATAGTCTCAGCAATTTCATGCACTTTGACTTGCCAGTCAGCCAATACCATATCGTGCACTTGATCCATGATTTGTGGTGTTGTTACACTTTTTGGACGTCCTTCATGTGGATCATCTTCAAGGCTGGTATGGCAACGTTTAAACTCAGCAGCCCATTTCTTAATTGTCGAAAACAAAGGAGAAGAGTGCCCATAAACTTTTATGAACTTAGAATGAATTTCTTTTGGCGTTAAACTTTCTTTTACAAGAAATTTATAACAGCCTGATACTCAATTTTTATCCATTTCAAGGCATACATACAGACAATACTTTTGCTTCAGACAGCTGTATAAAAAAAAACTACTTGATAGAATGACTTGCAATTTCACACACACACACACACACACACACACACACACACACACACACACACACACACACACACGTGTATCTTTTTCCACTGATGAATGAAGGTCTCTCCCATTGCAAAAGAATTCTGTCTACTTCTCCCATGATAACCCACTCCATATTGGGAGAGTGTATATATTTCCATCAATGAATGTATGAAGGTGAAAGACAATCACAAACATTCATGCCCCATGCAAGATTCAAACCTGCAGTCTTTTAGCTCGAGCAGATATGCTAAACCACCAGGCCAATCAAGGCTGGCACATGCACACACACACAATGGATAACAGTCTCACTCTCACACTGGGAGATGAAATTCACCTAAAGACTCCCTGCTATGGCAATCAAGGTAAGGATAACTTACCTAGATTCAGATTCTAGGTAAACTATCCACTCATCCATCAAAGACAATAAATTTGCACAAATAAACAGAACTACACACACAAACTGTATATATAGTTGTTTATTTATTTTTTTATGTTAGGCCCATATACAAGAGGTTGGCTGGTCAACCAATAGTACATTAGTACTGTGTATGGGATAGAGATTTGGAAAAGGAGAAACTTGTTAACATGGAATTTGAAGGTCTGTGCATTGTGTTCCTTGGGAAACACATGAGGGGATAGGCTATTCCAGAATACAGCAGCAGGAATGTAGGAAGAGAAACTGGTTCTATGAGTATGGAGATGGATTGTGAAGGGGGTGTTGGGTGGTAGCTGCACGTGTTTCAATGGATTTGGGAGGAAAGTGGGAATTGTTGATGAAGATTTACCATGGAAATATTTATCAAGGATGCGTGCGATAGTAAGAGAGAAGTCATTAATAAGTCTGTAAACAATAAATTACATGATAACCACAGTAATTAAGTTTATTGAAATGAAAGTACACATATTTTTTACTGAAAATAACAGTACATCAGTATGTAGAAAAAAGCAAATCAAAGAAACAGGAATACAAGGTACATACAACAATCGGTTTACCATAAAGAGCCAAGAGGCTATTTTTCTAGCAGCATAAATTAAGTTAAGGGGATAATAAATCTCTCATTATTTTAAAGGCCCTTAACTTTATTATCCCCTTAACTTAATTTACACCACCGGAAAAATAGCCTCTTGGCTCTTTATCGTAGTAATAATAATATATGGGTACACCGGTCTGACAATTCGTTAGTAAGGGTATATGTAGGTTCGGTTCACTTAAAGCTTGGTATTATCCAGGTCTACCTACTCACTGATGAGACCTCAATAAAGGTCGAAACCGGTCTAGGTGGTGACCTCTCCTCATAATGTAAAACAGTAATACATCTCCTAGGAGCTGTGTTTTACATTATGAGAAAATATTAAGGACAGTGATGGAGCTTGCTCCACCTTTGCTCCGAGTTGCCTTAATGTTGTACTACCCAGGTGTTGACTTATGCTTGGACTCGCTGATAGTTCTTCGGCATGAAACTCTTAGATTTCGATCTCAGAGTTTCGTATCCGGCTTTAAAATAATGAGGGATTTATTATCCCCTTAACTTAATCGGTTTACCAATTAAAAACTGTTGCCGCATTGCTAGAAATGAATATATTAATAAATAATATTATTAAAACTATTTTTGAAGGTTACATAAAATGAGAATCTCCCAAACTTTTGGAAGAAAGAGAGAGACAATCGTTCCGATTCAGATTTGGCCAATGTAAAAGGGCTTCACAACTTTCTTTGAAAAGATGTTCATATTTAAAACTGCTTCTATGGAGAAGACAAGATTCATCCCAACAGATACTGTGTTTAGTGTCAAGACTATGTTGTACCAGATCAGAATTTTGAGGTTTCATGTATTCAATATAATACTGATGTTCATTAATTCTTTTTTCCACAGAACGGCCTGTCTGCCCAAAATATCAGATTACATCAGATTACATTCACAAGGTATCTGGTAAATGCCAGCTATTGATAGCAGTGCCAGTTTGTCTTTTGTAGATCATAACAGATGAGAAATTTTGTTGATAGGAAAATATGTGGCAATAAGGTGATATTTCTTCAAAATGCTACCAATATATTCAGAGATATCAGAAATATAAGGGAATGAAATCCTGCTCTCCGTTCAAGAATCCTGAGGTGTTGGAACATAGGAGTCAATTATCTGCTGGATTTGATTAGGATTGTAACGATTATCCATTAAAGTTTTGACAGAGGAACAAACATTATGTGTTCTATTAATTAAAGACTTGATAATACCAATTTTTTTTAGAGGTGTGATGAGCAGACTTTTGATGAATGTATCTGACAGTAAAGGTAGGCTTTTGATAAACACTGGTTGATGATGATGATAATAATAATAAATTACCAAAGGCTGTGCACATAACAAGGCTGTCCAAGAATGGACATCTTTTTTTACATGCACAGCTAAAACTACCAGCCTTATCATTTTCCATGGTGAATTGAATGCATGGATGAAGGCTATTGATCCATTGTAGAAAAGTGGTAAGTTTATTTTCAGAATGAGGCCAAACAGCAAAAACATCATCAACATAATGAAACCAATGAGAGGGTTGGGGATGAATGGATGAGAACCAGGTATCTTCTAGATGGTTCAAAAATTAGTTTTTGAACCATCTAGAAGATACCTTGTTCTCATCCATTGGTATTGTTTTTCCAGCTGAAATATGCTGATTCTATAGCAAATTCAAAAATCCTTGCAATATCCAGAGGGCAATCATCATACAGTAAATTAACAGTGTCAGATAATGGAATGTTGGTAAAGAGGGAAACAATGTGAAAGCTGACTAACAAATCCGACTCTTGTATTTGAATATCGCTGATTTTCTCAAGAAAATGTGTGGTATTCTTCATGAATGATTTGGATTGCCCAGTATGGGCAGTTAATAAATGTGACAGAAATTTAGCAATACTATAGATTGGAGAGTCAATACAATTCAAGATAGGTCTTACTGGATAACCTTCCTTTATGAATTTTTGGGTCCATATAAATGAGGGATTCTTCCAAAATGAGTGCGCAACTTGTCCACAGTATTTTGACACGTTTTCCCAACTACCTCATCAAGTAGCTTATTTAATTGTTTATTTTGTGTTTTTTATAGGGTTATGACTAATTTCTTGATAGGTGAAGGTATCCTGTAAAAGGCAGTCTATCTTCCTCACATAGTTGGCCTTATCCATTATCACTACAGCTTTTTCTTTATCCACTTTCAAAATAGATATATTGTTGTTAATTAATTGTTATTGTTATTAATAAATCTGATTGCTCCTTCTGTACTGTATTGAGTATTTTTAGGAAACTCTTGGGAATACCTGTCCAGATTTTGAGAAGTACTCAATGGATTGGAGGATTTGTGATTTGTACAGGGTTAATAGCTGTTCAAAAGTAAAATAATGCCTTGAGTTTTCAAAAGAGGAATCCTAATTTTTTGAGTGCAGAGGAAATGGGTAAAATTGTTTTTATGCCAAAAGTCTTGCTGTCAAAGTAATCCCACTGAGAGATGTCTCATCTTGTCTAGAGAACCAGGTGTTGTCAGAGGTAAGGTTAGGAGAATGCTATTTTTTTTGGAAATAAGACAGAACTACATTTTGTAAGCAATGAAATTGACAAGGGTTATCTGAGCCCACTGAAGAATGGTTTGGAGAAGGTGGGTAAGAGAACAGAACCTTGAGGGACCCCGCCATTAGTTGCATAGTTAGATATAAGGAATTGACAAAAACGAATATTCCACTACCACACAATGTGTGTAGAGAGGAAATTGGCAAATGTTGATTCCATAGCTCAGTATGTATAGACAAAGCCCCATGGTTGGAAAGACCTGGGTTTGAATCCCATCCAAGAAGTGAGGAATCTTTATCTGGTCTCTTTTGATTAAAGGTGAGTTATCCAGTCTCATATGGAGGTAGAGGGTTTCACCCGGAAACTTGGGATTTTCGTCCCCCAGAACAGGCAAACTGGCCCTATGTTTTGCCTAGATATATCTACAGTCATAAAAATTGCCCCCTAATGCAAGACTGTGATGAGTTGGTTGGGGTTTCCCACGGTCGCATAATCATAGCAGACCCTGCACCAAGCAGGATAAAAGCACTATAAAGAGGAAGAAGAAGAAATATTGCATCACATTCGCATTAATAACCCAGGAGTGTGGTCAGAAATACAGACACCTTTGAGCCCTTTAAACAGACGTACAGATGGCACAGCAGGTTCAATTGTTAGCATTCTAGTGGTTTTAAACAACCCAGACGGCAAGGCAGGGTGCTCTGAGACAATAGCACCCAGAAAGCAGTGGCTGTGATTGGTTATTGTGTCAACCAATCTAACTGAACATTATCATTTGTCATGAGTTGCTGTTTTATTTTTTTGAGTTCCATTTGTTTTGCATGCATGAAGTGTGAAGTGACATGGTTAGGACACTGATATATAGACAAATTTTGAATATATAAATTTTTATAAATAATTTATAACTTTTTTTTGCCCATATTTACAATGGGAAACAGTGTTCATCTAGTGAATGTCCTGTTTTTCTGCCAAAGCCTTTGTGGATTGTAAGACTGTAGCTGAAGGAGGTAAGACTCGTCCTCCTCTTCCAAATTTATTATACTTATATCTTTGAGTAATTCAAATATACCACCCAAATAAAGCATTCTCCTTCATTATTGTGAACACACTGTCCACTCTATGCAGATTTGGTTACAATTAATTGATAAATTAAAGTATTCAAAGTTTTCCCACAATTAATGGCATTGGACCAATTAGGACGAGCACTGATGCGCTATGTAATCTTATGGTCAAATTGAAGTGAATTTTGTAGCGTGGGTTGCATAAGTCGCACAACAGCATAACCAACCAAAATGGGCATGCGACGTCACTGAATGCAATCACCTGGAATTTACCAAACTTTTCCATGTTTTTTCAGAAAATATCTTTTCTTTTAGGATATATAAGACATAAAATTAATTACTTGTATATCAGAACTTTCCAGACCCCCCCCCCCCGTAGGTGACCAGATCCCTTCTTGAACAGTGCTGGTGGAATCCATACTGACAGTTGGTTGGCTGTTGATGGTTCTCTCCATTATTTCAGAAAGGATGGAGGTGAGAGAGAGCTTGATAGTAAGGATATATTGCCCTTCTTGGGAATAGGTTGGACATGGGCTAATTTCCAAGTTGTAAGGTAGATGTAAAGTAAGGTGTAAAGTAAGAGAGCATAAAGAGATGCATAGAATAGCAGTCAATTCTGGAGCACAAATCTTCTAGAGCACACAACCTTCGAATGCTATCTGAGCCAGGAGACTTTTTTGGTATCCAATTTGGATAGGATTTTTCTGATCACTTTCTGGTGAGAGGCCAGAGGAGGCACTGAGTGCTGGGTATTTGGAATTGTTAGGGGACATTACCAAAATCATCTCTGCAGGCTTTGTGAAAAAGTATGATGTCAGGAGATTGGCTTTCTTTGTGGGTGACAATGCAATAGCTCCATCTACATGCAATAGTGGTGGGAGCAGCGTTCGGCAAATGTTGTGGCCAGTTGCTCTGGCAAAAGACCAAAATATGTGGTTGCTTTTTTCAGGCATGATGTCAGCTTCCTACTTTTGGCTCTTTGTAAATCAGTTTTTGTAAGCAGTGAGAGAAGGCAGAGTTTTTCATGATAGCCAGTTGTGGCACATGCTTGGTTCTTCATTTGCACTACCTTGGAGCATCTTTTGAGAATCAAGGCTTACTTAGGGGATGGGAATGTATGCTTCCATTCTGGAGAGGATTATTGGGGGGATGGGCTGAAAAGTTCTGATAAACATCTAAACCCTTTAACCTCCATATTTCATCAAATTGTAATAATTTGTTCTTTTTCTTTTAGGATATATAAGAAGTTATGTACCCCATTTCCTTAAGGGTGATTATCACAACTTTTCAGCACACTCTCTTACTTCAGTGATGTATTTGGCACCCAAGGGAGAGACAAATTTCACAGCATGTTTGGAGGGATCACCAGTGAGGTAGAGGTCCAGAGTGTTTGGAAAGCAGCTGGAGTTATCTGGTACTCTGGTGGGCATTTGGACAATTTGCATAAGAGTGGCTTTTCTTCTGGCTGTGCAGTTGGAGAAGAAAAGCCAGTTGGTATTGTGTACATTAAAATCAATGAGGAAGATTAAAATCACTGCTTGGAAAGCAGGACAGAAGGACATCGATTTTCCAGAAGAGGAAGTCCAAGAGTTCAGAATGGTTGGTGGAATTGGGAGAGTGATATAGACAGCATATGAATTTGACAGAGTGGAACAGAGAGATTTGCAGCCAAAGTAGATCATGATTGAAATGTTCTAAATTGAATACTCTACTCCCGCATGGTATGTCAGAGTGAACATATGCATAAATGCCAGAGTGTGTATTTTGGGAAGTTGAGATGAGTATGCTTGGAGAAGCTGAAATTTGGGTTAATATCAGAAAAAGCAGGTGGGAGATCTGCAAAGTGGAGGTGGAAGTGGACACTGTTGAGGTTGCAGCTGAGAACATGTATATTTGTAAAGTGGATCTGGAAGTCTCTATGAGGTTTATTGTTATTGAATGAGTGGGTCATAATACACATTTCCCATGCAGTATTTGTACCTGGGTTTTTAAGTTCACTATTAATACCACTCGATCTCTGCATCACTGTTGGGTTTTGCTAAGTCATCTTTACTTTTTGCAGTAGGTGTTAGTTGGCACTTGCACGAGACCAATATCATATGAATAAAAAAGACTTATGGGACATTTAAAGTGAACTTACAGGTTTCTCTATAATATTAACCTTTTTGAGAATTTCTGCTGCAATTTCACTTAGCAAAATTTATGTAGAAATTCACTTTTAAAACGATGAGCACACATTCAAGTTGACTTATTCCAAAATATCTCCACGTAGTACTTCTAGTGAGAGTTCAAAATTATTTTACTTTATGTCAATAACTAGATTCCACTACAGAATAAATACTTTGCAATGTCATCTTAGCTAATTGACATAACTAATAGTTAAACATTCAAAAATCATTCAATAAAACAAACAAGACTTGAAACTCATTATTACTGTTACCATATTTCCATGAAGTTGACAGACTCATCATGGGAGATTTCACTTAGCCTGCAACATACGAGGGTGGTCTGAAAAGTTCTTGGCCTCGACCATAGATGGCAACACTATCAGCAAGATTTTTTTTTCTACATTGGTACATCTGTCATAAGCATCAATGTCAAATTGCAAGTCATTCCATCAAGTAGTTTGTTTTATACAGCTGTCTCAAGCAAAAGTGTTGTCTGTTTCCCTTGAAATGGATAAAATTGAGTATCGTGCAGTTATAAAATTCTTTGTAAAAAAAAGGTTTAATGCCAAAAGAAATTCATTCGAAGTTCATAATAGTTTATGGACACTCTTCTCCATCGTTTTCGACAATTAAGAAATGGGCTACCGAGTTTAACCATGGCCGTACCAGCCTTGAAGATGATCCACATGAAGGATGTCCAAAAAGTGTAACAACAGCAGAAATCATAGATCAAGTGCTCAATATGGTATTGGATGACCGGTGAGTCAAAGTGCATGAAATTGCAGAGACTATAGGCATTTCAAAAGGACATGTAGGATATATTTTGCATGAAGAATAGCAAATGAAAAAGCTTTGCACAAGAGATGGGTGCTGCACTTGCTCACAGCAGATCAAAAATGCACTCATTTTTGATCTGCTGAAAAAAACAACTTTTTTCATTGTTAGGGCGAGAACTTTTCAGACCACTCTCGTATGTTGCCTTAAATTTATTTACAGTGCACACTGGCAATCTATGGTTTTGCCAGCCTGGTTAGTGTACGCACCTTCCAACCAATATGCTTGGGTTTGAATCCTGCTGCGAGCACAGATATTTGTGATTGTCTTTAAGTGGAAGATGAATTTCATTGCCCAGTGTGAGACCACTGCCCCACTTATTGGAGGCCTGAAGTTGCTTGAAAAAAGTTCCATGTTTGGTCTCTAGAACAGGGTCTCTGGACATGTAAAAATAAATTAAAAAAAAATAACAAAATATATATAAAATTGGTAAAAATGAAAAAAAAATTCTTAAAATTTTACTAATAACCTTTCATTGGTGGGAACCACATGAAAAAACAACAACCTCTCTTCATGAATCAATTGTTGTTCTTCCCATCTTTCTCTCTCTCTTCCCACCCTGCACTAGTAGTATATTCTCCCAAGTAATCTGATAACTCCCATCCCCAGCCTACTCATGGTGACTTAAATGTCAGCATATGGGTGGGGGTTACCTCATTTCTTCTATCCACTGTAGTCCAGAGTTACTTCATCTCTGTTATCCAGTGGGCATGGCAATTTATTATTAGTATTAAGAGAGACCTCCAGGGAGGCCACATACTACATGCACCAGCTATCATACTTATCATACTTATTCTTGAATTTGTTCAGACTGCTTGCACACACACAACATCCAATGGCAATCCATTCAAAATCATGCACCACCCTACAAGAGAAAAATCTAGCTCTCACCTTCTTAGCAGCATTCATTCTCAGCTTCCAAGCATGCCCTCTTGCTCTTTCCCCCATAAAATGAAAAATTCCATCGACTGGAATCCTGTACGATCCATTCAGAAGTTTGAATGTCTCAATCACAATCACCCCTCTGTCTCTTGTCTGCATTCTACAAATTCTCAATCTGTCTTCATAATCAGTATTCCACAATCCTGATATCATTTTTAACACTCTCCTTTGCACCCCCCCCCCCCCACTGTATCAGAATCACAACAGGCACCAGGTCTTATCAAGGCTCTGTAAAGAGCAAAATGACATCTTTATCTTTACATGTGAAAGTCTGTTTAAGCATATTATCTTTTGAGTTATATTTGCAATCTTTGCTATATGGCCCTGAACTTTGACTTCCTGTCTACTAACACTCCAAGATCCATAGCCTGATCAGTTTCTTCTAGCATAATCCCACCAATATAATATGACATTGGATATCTAATCATGCCAAAGTGTATGACTTTACATTTAACTGACATCCATTTTCCCATGTCTACAATTCCAGCCTATTCAAATCATTTTGCAAGTACTGCATATCAGTAGCATTCCTGATTACCCTATCTATTTTTGCATCATCAGCAAATAGCTGTATGTCACCTGTCAAATCCTTCCCACTATCATTAATGTACAGATTGAATATCAGTGGACCAAGGACTGATCCTTGTGGTATGCCACTAGTTACTTTAAATATTGCAGACTCACATCCCCTGTATACCACTTTTTGACATCTGTCAGTCAGCTGTCCTCTTATCCAGACTAATATTTTATAATCCAAACCCATATTTTCCAATTTATGCAACAGTCTTCCAAGCTGTATTCTGCCAAAAGCCTTAGCAAAATCCAAAAATATCATGGTGTATCCATTCCCCTTGTCTAGTTCAATGGTAATGTTATTATAATGAGCAAGTTACTAAAACTTGACCTTGTTTATGGCAAAGTAGAGGATTCACTGTCAACCCATTTATGAATGCAAAACCTAACCAATTTACATTTCCTCAATGAACAAAATCAACATTCCAGAATCCTCTTCAGCATTTTCTGATTACAGCAGAAATCAAGTGAACAAATTTGTACATTGATACAATCACCACTTTAACAGTAGCTATATGTCATGTGCTATTTGCAGATCTTGCAATGTGTCCTTCGAACTTCAGGTCCTTGTTACCTACTGGCTTCAGATCTGAATCTCTTCCATGTCACAGAGCACAGTTTTTACTCACTCTTCTACAATCTGAAATGTAAAGCTCTTAACTAATCAACATTAAAGTGGCAATCCCATTCATATGTCTAAGATAAAAGTCTATTTCAATCTTCCTAATAAAGAGACTTGACATCAGGACTCCAACTATGCATTGGCTGCAAACAGCTGAATACCCACTGTCAAACCATATGAAATATTGTTAACAATTCAGAGAGTAGTTGACTTAAAAACAATAGGTCCTATGGAATGCCTCTGATTACTTTCTTGGTTCAATGGTTACTGAAATTTATGTATGAGGTCTAGCAGAAAAGTAACGAGACAAAATCTGCATAAAACTGTCATGTATTCAATTAATACATGCCAATTGGAAGTCCTCTTTTGTTAGCTTATTTATGGTCCCTGTCAGGGCTCTTTGGATGTTTTTGATAGTTTCAAAATGGGTACCTTTCATCTTGTTCTTGAGCTTGTGGAAAAGAAAATTGTCACACAGAGTAAAGTCGGGAAAGTACAGTGGCTCTTACAACATGGAAATGTATTTTTTGGCTAAATATTAGGGAACTGATAGTGCAGAATGAGAAGGTGTATTGTTGTGATGCAAGATCCAATCACTGGCAATCTCAAGGATTTTTTGTAGTAAATTTGATCGACAGTCACTGCAGGAGGTTGTTCTTCATTTGTGTTGCAACAGGCCACCATGCATGTTGCTTATCTTCCATACTTTCTCTCCTCTCCAAAAACATCTGGCTTGTGCCAACTAAAGAGCACGCAATAAAGAATCAATTACCACATGCCAATTTAATTTTATCAGCTGTTTTGATAGCACTGTTGTACAACTAAAAACACAGAAACTCAACAGGTGTTTACCCTACCGACGAGAAACTGGTACCAACAGAAAAAACAGGAATCACTAACATACCATGTCATTGTTAGTTTGACAGTGTTGCCAATTAAAAACTGCAATAAAAAAATCTCATTACATTTCTGCTAAACCTCGTGTGTGTCTGTGTGTGCATGTTACCATTAACCCTTTCTGCCCTAGATTCCAATTGGAATCACTAACTTTCTTGGCCTTCATAGCCCATATTACGTGGCGAATGATTCATTTTCAATGAATCATTGAAAAAAAATACATTTTCATTTTCTGAAAAAATGAAAATGTATTTTTCAGAAAAATACTTGATATCCTTGCTTTTTTAGACCTAAAGACAAAATAAATAGAAAGAAAAAATTTTTTTCACTTGTAAAAAAAAATTCAGGTCTGAAAGGGTTAAAGTATATAATTCAGTTATTCTATAGAACAATTACGTATTTAATACAATAACTAAAGTAGTTCTACTTAAAGTATATACATATTAAATACTAGTTGGCAAAATGTTGCAATGGTCTGTTATATTTCCAAAATAAAGAACACAATTTTCACTTTCATAAATTTATGAAAGTGAAATAAATACATCAGGTCATCCCTAAACACTTATTTACAAGCAAAAGACTTTCAATGCTAGACATCCTGAAGTGTATATTAGTTCCAATGTGTCTATCCAAGTTCTTGAAGTAGATTATAGAAAATGTGATCTCATACTGTAATAATTATCATACTTGAAAAAAAAGCTAAGGATGATTTTTATAACCTGGACACTAGAAGTGGAAGTATTAAAAGATTATACACAAGATAAAAATTTGGTGTTAGGGATGAAAAACTTATTTCCCCTAGTGCCACTAGAAAAAGTGTCTCTTCAAAGCATCTATAGCACAATTAATCGATACAAGTCAGAGTTTCGTGAACTGTGAATGTGAGAAAAGATGTCAGACTACAAAATTTTTATGCATGAAAACAAATGTTTGCAATTCAAATTCCATTATAATTCATCAATGCAAATAAAAAAAAAAGTATCTTTTTACATTACCGACATTAACATGTGATTTTTTCTATTATGTTTTTCATTTGTATTCATTGAATTTATAAATAAATTTATGAAAGTGAAAATCATGTTCCATCATCATCATCAAATTCCTGCTATATACCCTCAAGGGGTGTACAGGATATGATAGTACTACATGAAAAATTTACATCATTATTAATTTCCTATCTACAATTTTCCTCCAAATCAGTCTGTTACTTGTCAAGACTCCAACATTATCAGATCTAATATTTCTATCGTCTAAGGCACTTTGTACCGTATCAATCCACCTATATCTTGGTCTTCCTCTGGGCCGTTTTGCTGCCAACCTGGCAGAGAACACTTGTTTTGCTAATCTTTCCTCGCCCATTCTGTTTAGGTGAAATGTGAAATGTGCTGCCTTTCCACATTTCAAGCCTTTGATGGCTTTTTCTACTTCAAGTATGGATATGAATTCCTTACTGCATGCCAGGTCAGTGTTTTTTATCACTGTGCTGTCATCACTGCTTGTTTCATTTAGAGGTTTTTCAAAGTAATTACTCTATACTTCAAGGATATCTTTTTCTCCCGTTTTCTTGTCACCTTTATCATCTCTAACTCCTTTTATAGCACACTTTCCTCCATTTCTAAGCTTCTTCTACAACCTCCAGAATATTTTCCCACCTTCTTGATATTTATTTTCTATATTCTTGCCAAAGTCCTCCCATGACTTTTGTTTAGCTAGTTTTACACAGTGTTTAGCATTCTTGCATTTGTCTCTATATTCTCTAAGAGCACAATCTGACTTATTTGACAGGAACTTTTAATATGCTTTCTTCTTTTCCTTCACTGCCTCTTTAACTTCCTGTGTCCACCAGGGAGTTCTGATTTTTTTATCCTTGCACACAACCTCACCACATGCCTCTCTGGCAGAATCAATCAATGTTTTCTTCAGAGTTTGCCACTGAATCTCCAAGGTTTGATTCCTATTCTCAGACTCTTTCATTTTTTCTTCAATAATCTTTGTGTATTTTAGTCTACAGTTCACTTCTGAGAGCTGCTCAACTTTTATTCGCTTTAAAACTTTCTTACATGTTATTCTTTTCAATATGAAATTCAATTTTATCTTGCTCAAGACTAGATAGGGATCACTTCCCTATCTAGTCTTGATAGGGAAGTGATCCTGCACCAGGGAGAAAACATCACTATCAACAATAACATAGTCAATGAGACTTTTCTTATTCCTAGCCTCTTCTCTCCATGTGAATTTGTGCACATTTTTATGTTGGAACATGGTGTTAGTAGTAACCAGTCCATGTGCTGAGCAGAAATCTAACAGATATTTGCCATTATTATTAGCTTTGCTCTTTTCTCCAAATTTTCCCAAAATATTTTTGTATGTCTCACAATCATTTCCTACTCTGCTATTTAGATCCCCAACAAGGACCAACTTTTCATTTTTCATTGTGTCAGTGGCTTTTTCTAAAGCCTCAAAAAATTCCTCCACTTCTACCTTAGTAGAACCTTCTGTGGGACCATAGGCACAAATAAGTCTCATTGTCCAGTTCCCCATTCTCATATTTGCCCACATTACTCTACTTGAGACTGATTGCCATTCAAGAAGATTAGCCTCGTATTTTGTGTTGAATACTATGGCTACTCCTTCTTTTCCTTGATTGTCATTGCCTGAATATAACATTTTGTATTTATTGCTCAGAAAGATCTCACCAGTTTTAGTCTTTTTTGTTTCAGTCACTCCGATTATGTCGATCTGGTACTTATCTAATTCCTCAGCTAGCTCCATTTCTTTGCCATTCAGGCTTCTTACGTTGATAGTACCGATCTTTAACTCTGGTGATGTTGAGTTGGGGTTTGTTTTCAGATTTGTTCCAGTAGCTGACTTTTCGCTGTTCGCCCTGGTTCCCTGGCAAAAACAAGGGGGGCCTTGTTTAACCGGGCGATGCCCCAGCCGGAATGAAATTTTGTCATGTCGTACCATCATTTTTAATTTTGGTTTAACCAATAAGAATACAATTTGGTCAGCTAAATCCCAAATTGCCAGCCCATCCTCGTTCGTTCAGTATCCAAGTAGATACCCAACAGGGTGCACCACGAGAAGGTGAGGATTGGACATTAGGTCAAAAGCCCTGGTCGGTTCTCCACATTCCTTTAAAGGCTATGTGGAGGTGTCCTCTCAGTTATACAGCTTTGACCCTTAAGCACTCCAAATCATGTTCCTTATTCTAAAAATATAAAATACCACTGCAACACTATGCAAACCTATATTTAATTTTTATATACTTTATTGTATAGAATACCTAGATATTTCATACTTAACTAAAATGACCTGTTCTTCTATAAGACTTCTGAATTATATGTTAAAACGTTATTTTCTTGACCACAAAAACTATGGAAATGACTTCTCTTGGGATTTATTGATCAAATATTTTTTAAGAACAACTATGTTATACCAACTAGTTTCACCAACTGAGGCTATTGGCATCTTCAGGGTACATAACTGATATAAGGCACTTAAAGCTAAAAACTGTTACAGACTATAAATCAACCGATTCCAATTATATTTGACAAAACAGAATGCGTACAATACACGCATAGCGCGTGTATGATTTCACTTGTTGTTATTTAGGAACGTTCTATAATTGGTACTATAATTCAGTTCTTGTATGTTTAGAGATCTAATAAGGGTCTTCCAGATCTCGGGCAAGATTAATCCTTGGTTCCTGTTAAGGTTTTGTACAGAACGGGCAACTGTTGCGGCTTCTTTAATAATTCGGGAGTGGAAATCCTCCGCTATATAAGGAATGGAGCTTTTATCCCACTCTATGATATGGTTATTCTTGAGAAATGAAAGGATAAACCTGATTTTTCTTTTCTATTGTTATTAACGTCTCCAATGTGCTCCATTTGTCTAATCTCAAGGCTTCTTGAAGTCTGGCCGATGTAATTTAAACCGCACGAGCAGGGTATGTTGTAAACTCCAGCATATTTGAGGAAAGAATGGCCCTTTTTTGGAGATCTTCAGAGTTGTCTGTTCGTTTCTGTAGGTTTAAAAGTCACTCTTATTCAATGGGGTTTGAGGTGTCTTGCAACCTTATTAGAAACTGTCCCCATGTATGGAATGACGATTGTAGAAATATACTGTGTGTCGTCCCGTTGTCTTTGTGGGAGGTCAGAGAAAAGTATCCTGTAGTTGAGTCTCCGAGGGTAGCCAATCATGGTGAGGTTGTTAGATATCAGAGATAATTCATCCTGGAGATCTTGTTGATATGTTGTAATGCGGAAAGCTTGCTTTTTTAGTATGTGTACAGTGCTAAGTTTTTGAGAAATGTGGTGGTAGGAGCTAAAGCGCAAATAACATCCTGTATTTGTGGGTTTTCGGTAAACTAAGAGGCTGAGACGACCATTCGTTTGCTTCTTAATTAGCATGTCCAAAAATGATAATTGGTTATCTTTTTCAAGATCTAGAATGAATTTGATTGTATGGTGTAATGAGTTGATCTTGTTTAGAAAATCAAACAGGTTCTTTTTTGTGTGGTTCCAAACAATGAAAATATCATCTACATATCTCCACCATACTGTGGGTTTAGGGTCTACTTGAGATAAAATTTTACTTTCAAGATCATCCATAAAAAGATCAGCACAAGCTGGTGCTGATCTTACAATGCTAAGTTTTTGAGAAATGTGGTGGGAGGAGCTAAAGCGCAAATAACATCCTGTATTTGTGGGTTTTCGGTAAACTAAGAGGCTGAGACGACCATTCGTTTGCTTCTTAATTAGCATGTCCAAAAATGATAATTGGTTATCTTTCAGAGATAATTCATCCTGGAGATCTTGTTGATATGTTGTAATGCGGAAAGCTTGCTTTTTTAGTATGTGTACAATGCTAAGTTTTTGAGAAATGTGGTGGTAGGAGCTAAAGCGCAAATAACATCCTGTATTTGTCGGTTTTCGGTAAACTAAGAGGCTGAGACGACCATTCGTTTGCTTCTTAATTAGCATGTCCAAAAATGATAATTGGTTATCTTTTTCAAGATCTAGAGTGAATTTGATTGTATGGTGTAATGAGTTGATCTTGTTTAGAAAATCAAACAGGTTCTTTTTTGTGTGGTTCCAAACAATGAAAATATCATCTACGTATCTCCACCATACTGTGGGTTTAGGGTCTACTCGAGATAAAATTTTACTTTCAAGATCCTCCATAAAAAGATCAGCACAAGATGGTGAGAGAGGGCTACCCATTGCAAGGCCAGTCAATTGCTGATATATGGTTTTATTCCATAAGAAAAAGTTTGATGTTAATCAATGACAGAGTAGGGAAGTGATATCTTGCGGAAACAAACTTCCTAAAATGTTGATAACTTCTTTCACAGGCATGTCAGTGAATAAAAATGTAACGTCCAGGCTTGAGCATAGGTCCGTATTGGAGATGTTGTTCATTTTCTCTATGAAATTTTGCGAATTTCATATGTAAGCATCCGAATTATCGATGTGTTGTTTGAGGAGGCTTGCAAGGTGTTTAGATAACAGATAGGTGGGTGAGTTGACCGTCTACAATAGGGCATAACGGTATTCCATCTTTGTGTACTTTTGGAGAGCCACATAGTGTTAGTGGATGCATAGACTTCAGTCTTCGTTTTAAATTTGTAGGCCAGTTTACCAAATGACCCAATAAATCGTTGGTATCACTGTGATTCTTTAATGGTGGATCTGTGACTAGGACACTAAATGGACGTATCTGATACTAAGTTGCTAATTTTATCTTCGTAATCCCTGGTGTTTAAAATCACCGTGCAGTTGCCCTTATCTGCTTTTAATATAATGATATCTTTTTTTTTCTTTAAACTATACATTGTTCTTTTTTCCAGAGGGATGATGTTTGTGTTAGGAGTTCTTGAAGATGAGAGGATAATACTACTTTTTAATCTAAGATCATTAGCTGTGGGTTCCGGTAACAATGAGACTGCCTTTTCTATATTACAAATGATATCCACTTTAGGAATATGATCAGGTGTTATCGCAAAGTTAAACCTTTCTTGAGTAGAGAGTATAGAGATCTGTGGTTTTGTTAACACATGATCTGATAGATTGAAAACAACTTTGTTGTCTGGCAGAGAAGGTTTAGATTTAAAATATTTTGCATAAAGATCGTTGAATTTCTTGATTTGGTTCCGTTTGCTTGTTGTAAAGGCTTTCTCATAGCTAATATTGATCATCCTGCCTAGAAGTGACCATATATCTTGGTCTAAAGTACTAGAGATATCTTCAAAAAACTGATAACATCGTAAATCTATTTTGCTTAATAGAAATCTAGTGTGTTGCATCTGTTCACGTAAAAGTGCCAACGATGTTTTAAAATAAATGTTTAGCTCGTCTGGAATGGAAAGATTCTGGTTGATTTACAGTCTGTAACAGTTTTTAGTTTTAAGTGCCTTATATCAGTTATGTACCCTGAAGATGCTAACAGCCTCAGTTGGTGAAACTAGTTGGTATAACAAAGTTGTTCTAAAAAAATACTTGATCAATAAATCCCAATAGAAGTAATTTCCACAGTTTTCGTGGTCAAGAAAATAATGTTTTAACATGAATAGAATCCATGGAGAAACCAAACAAAAGGTATGCCGCTTTGAACTGCTAAAATGCACAAAGAAAGACTATTAAATGATCTTACTTTTTTGAAAAGATGTCGGGACAACATCATTCCAAGTTTCTATCTTTAAAGGAACAATTCCATTCCAGACAAGCTAAACATATTTATTTTAAAACATCGTTGGCACTTTTACGTGAACAGATACAACACACTAGATTTCTATTAAGCAAATTAGATTTACAATGTTATCAGTTTTTTGACGATATCTCTAATACTTTAGACCAAGATATATGGTGGCTTCTATGGCAGACAACAAAGTTATTTTTAATCTATCAGATCATGTATTAACAAAACCAGAGATCTCTATACTCAAGTAAGGTTTTAACTTTGTGATAACAGCTGATCATATTCCTAAAGTGGATATCATTTGTAATATAGAAAAGGCAGTCTCGTTGTTACCAGAACCCACAGCTAATGATCTTAGATTAGGATAATACTACTTTCTAATCTAAGTTCATTCATCTCATCACTCATCTTCTAGAACTTCTAACACAAACATCACCCCTCTTGAACAAAAGAACATTATATTAAAAGCAGATAAGGGCAACTGCATGTTGATTTTAAACACCAGGGATTATGAAGATAAAATTAGCAACTTAGTATCAGGTACGTCCGTTTACCGTGTCCTAATCACAGATCCAACATTAAAGAATCACAGTGATACCAACGATTTATTGCGTCGCTTGGTAAACTGGCCTACAGATTTAAATCGAAGACTGAAGTCTATGCATCCACTAACACCAAGACTATATGGCGCTCCAAAAGTACACAAAAAATGGAATACCGTTATGCCCTATTGTAGACGGTATCAACTTGCCCACCTATCTGTCATCTAAACACCTTGCAAGCCTCCTCAAACAACACATCCATAATTCGGATGCTTACATACGAAATTCGCAACATTTCGTAGAGAAATTGAACAAAATTTCCATCTCGGAAATTTTGTTCAATTCGCAAGCCTGGATGTTACATCTCTATTCACCAATATTCCTATGGAAGAAGCTATCAAAAGTTTAGGAAGATTGTTTCCGCAAGATATCACTTCCCTGTTCCGTCATTGTTTAACATCAAACTTTTTCTTATGGAATAAACCATATATCAGCAATTGACTGGCCTTGCAATGCATAGCCCTCTCTCACTATCTTGTGCTTATCTTTTTATGGAGGATCTTGAAAGTAAAATTTTATCTCAAGAAGACCCTACACCCACAGTATGGTGGAGATACGTAGATGATATTTTCATTGTTTGGAACCACACAAAAAAGGACCTGTTTGATTTTCTAACCAAGATCAATTCATTACACCATACAATCAAATTCACTCTAGATCTTGAAAAAGATAACCAATTATCAATTTTGGACACGCTAATTAAGAAGCAAACGAATGGTCGTCTCAGCCTCTTAGTTTACCGAAAACCCACAAATACAGGATGTTATTTGCGCTTTAGCTCCTACCACCACATTTCTCAAAAACTTAGCATTGTACACATACTAAAAAAGCGAGCTTTCTGCATTACAATATATCAACAAGATCTCCAGGATGAATTATCTCTGATATCTAACAACCTCATCATGACTTGCTATCCTCGGAGACTCATCCACAAGATACTTTTCTCTGACACCCCACAAAGACAACGGGATGACACACAGTATATTTCTACAATCGTCATTCCATACGTGGGGACAGTTTTTAATAAGGTTGCAAGACTGCTCAAACCCCACAGAATAAGATCAACTTTTAAACCTACAGAAACGATTAGATAACTCTTAAGATCTCCAAAAGATGGCCATCCTTTCTTCAAACATGCTGGAGTTTACAACATACCCTGCTCGTGCAATTTAAATTACATCGGCCAGACTTCAAGAAGCCTTGAGATTAGACAAATGGAGCACATTGGAGACGTTAATAACAACAGAGAAGAAAAATCAGGTTTATCCTTTCATTTCTCAAGAATAACCATATCATAGAGTGGGATAAAAGCTCCATTCCTTATATAGAGGAGGATTTCCACTCCCGAATTATTAAAGAAGCCGCAACAGTTGCCCATTCTGTACAAAACCTTAACAGGAACCAAGGATTAATCTTGCCGAGATCTGGAAGACCCTTATTAGATCTCTAAACACACAAGAACTGAATTATAGTACCAATTATAGAACGTTCCTAAATAACAACTGAAATCATACACGCGCTATGCATGTATTGTACACATTCTGTTTTGTCAAATATAATTGGAATCGGTTGATTTATAGTCTGTAATGGTTTTTAGCTTTAAGTGCCTTATATCAGTTATGTACCCTGAAGATGCCAATAGCCTCAGTTGGTGAAACTAGTTGGCATAACATAGTTGTTCTAAAAAAATACTTGATCAATAAATCCCAATAGAAATCATTTCATCTGAATTATATATTTTAATGATAACACACACAATTAGCATACCATCTACTGGAGATCCAAATCATGGCCAGTCTACAAAACACGAAGTAGCATGCTTAAAAAATCTTGCATTGATATTATTACAAAACTGGGTGGGGGGGAACTGAATTAACTAATATTATGCCGAACCGTATCCCAAAATGCACTTGATCAAACCTCTGCTTGATTTATTCTTCTTGAAATTTGACACTTAAATTTTCACTTAGTAGGATTTGAGGATTTCATTTTTGAAATCAATGTTCATTTTGCTAGAAGATTTTTTAATTAATATGCTGAAATTTTAACCCACTGCCAACATTCGAAATTGTCTAAACATTGCAAAGGTTTTAATTTATATATGCAAGTAATCTCAACAGATGATGTTACATCTTCAACAAATTCTTGATTTGTAACCTGGAGGAGAGAATATAATGAATGATATTATTATACCAAATGTTTACAATATTACTAATTTATTATTGGCAGTTTTCCTCCAAATGTCAAATCATATTTTAGTCTCAAGGCACTTTTAACTGTATCAATGTACCTAGATATTTCTTCCTTCTGGATCTTTTCTCTCCCATTCTTGCACCAAAGGAAACTAGCTACTTTAATGTTTTGACTAATTTCTAATTAAAGTGACTTAAAACTAAAATACTTGCATTGGAACTTTATTTTGCACTTGGTTAGACTATCATAAATTTAGTTTAATCCTTTATTCAAGTGTGAGCAAACAAAGTTTGCACCTGAAAATATCTTCAGGACTGAGGTAAGGTGGTACATCCCTTGGCAACTCGTAGCAAAGGTGGACCAAGCTCTCATCACTCCTTGTGCAAAGCACGTCTCCTTGCGGACATGTATGTTGCTATGCATTAAAGGAAGGGCCACTAACCAGACCGGTTTCGACCTTATTGAGGTCTCGTCAGTGGGAGGCAGAGCCAGAGTGGTGATACTAAAGCAGAAGCAATGGAGAGGTCATATTTACCTATACAAGTTGCCAACCGGTGTACCACCTTATTATTAAATTAGTCTGGATTTAGAGAAAGATGTTGGAAGTTTATTTTGCACTTAGTTAGACTATAATAAATTTATTTTTGTTTAATTAAATTTAAATTAAATTAAATTTATAAATTTAATATGACCTCTCCATTGCTTCTGCCTTAGTATCACCACTCTGGGTCTGCCTCCCACTGACGAGACCGGTCTGGGTAGTGGCCCTTCCCTTAATGCATAGCAATATACATGTCCGCCAGGAGATGTGCTTTGCATTATGGGAGATACTGAGACAAGGAGTGATGAGAGCTTGGTCCACCTTTGCTACGAGTTGCACCACCTTACCTCAGTGCTGAAGATATTTCCAGGCACAATCTTTGTTTGCTCACACTTGGATAAAGGATTAAACTAAATTTATTAAAATACTTGCATTGCTACTAGGTGTTAAAAATTGCTACATAGATATGCATATTCAAATCCAGATGGTTTAAGCAAATTAGCTTTTTAATACAACAGTTTACATAAAATACTGGTATGTTTATTTCATGTTACCATTATTTAATTTTTTTTTAGGAATCAGTTCAATTAGTATTTAACATCAGACAAATAAGTGTGCTGTTTATATATTCCTGTCATTAATTGTCATATTTTTATGGTTCTTAAATTACACAAAAGAACAAATCTATAACAAAATACCTTACATATTACTATTATTACATTTATCTTACAATGAAAAAGGTTAAACATTTATAATGAAATGCCTAATTTCTCTCAAATTTGATTTAATATATGGATAGCTAAGCATAAAATCTGATAATGGCAAATGGATTGATTTTCACATCTTAAAAATGTGGTATTAAAGTATATATAGTATATAATTTAATACCACTGGCATTAGCAGTTGTATTAAAGTAACACTAATTCACTTATAGTTCCTTTTTCATTCATCAGCCATATAAACACATTTTCATATACAAATACTAGAGATATCCCAAAATTAATAGCTGTGTACTTGCATCCACTGGAATATTGGTTCCTTCATTCCTCTGCTACAGTTTAGTATATGATATACAACACAAATTGTATTGTTTGTGCTATCACCACAATGGATGAGTCTTACAAATTTGTATAAATATGTAAAACTGCATACAGTAATCAAATTTTTGATGCATGAAATGTGCTATTGAAATTCAATGCCAATAACAACATTGTTATGGGGAAGCAACTGTAGATGTGTTGTATGTATATTGTTGGACTGAAGAGCAAGAACCAGCCATGGTAAGTTGACACTAATGACTGTGATGATTAGCCAAAAATTGCAATTGATTATTTAAACAAACAGAAAGCTTAGCAGTTGATTAGTGAAAATCAGTATAAGTTGGAGTTCACTAGTATTGAAAATGAATGTTTGATTAGTATGAATGAACCAAATCATTATAGAAGGGCTATACCATGCATATGTTGAGTGCCAAAGTTGACTAATGAAACAGAAGCATTTGGCAACAAATGGAAGTTTCTTGCTAAATGCTTCAACATCATAAAAGGAAAGGCAAATGCTTTTCTTCACAAAATTTCACTGAGGATGAAAGGTGAGTCATCATCAAGACCATCATCATCAAATTCCTGCCATGTACCCTCAAGGGGTGTACAGGATATGATAGTACTACATGAAAAAAATTACATCATTACTAACTTCCTATCTACAATTTTCCTCCAAATCAGTCTGTTACTTGTCAAGACTCCAACATTATCAGATCTTATATTTCTATCATCTAAGGAACTTTGTACAGTATCAATCCACCTATATCTTGGTCTTCCTCTGGGTCGTTTTTCTGCCAACCTGGCAGAGAACACTTGTTTGGCTAATCTTTCCTCGCACATTCTGTTTAAGTGACCATACCACCTGAGATTAGCTCTGCTAACACATTCCTGGATGCAAACAATGTCAAGTTCTTTCCTAATATCCTCATTTTTAATATGATATTGCCATTGATGCCATCTGTTCACACCTATAAACTTTCTCAGGACTCTCATATCTGCGGTCTCTAGTCTTTGGTCAAGTGTTTTACTTCTGACCCAGCTCTCAGATCCATAAATTAAAAGTGGTTTGAACACTGTCTGGTATACAGCTAATTTAGTGTTCCGACTAATTTCTCTCTTATTCCATATGAATTTATTCAATTGACTTCCCACCATACCAGCTTTGCTGATACTGTTAATTTCTATATTTAATTTACCATCTTCACTAAAAATTGTGCCTAATTGGCTGAAATGTTTACTTGTTCCACAGGTTCTCCATTCACAACACAGTTGACATTTTCAATGATTCTGCCTATTTTCATTGTCTTTGTCTTTTTATTGCTGACCTTCATACCATATCTATTACAACAGTTATTCAATTTAGTCAGAGAATCTTGCAGACTTGTAGCAGATTTATTTAGAAGTATAACATCATCCGCATAAAGCAAAGAGCTGATATTAACATCTCCAATTTTGATATAATGTTTAATACCACTTTCCTTCATAATGTGATCCATATAGATAATGAATAACAGAGGGGATAATGCACATCCTTGTCTCCCACCAGATTTAACATTAAACCATCTTCCTGTACTTCCTTCAATTCTAACTGCTGACTTACAACTCAAATAAAGACTCGGTATTGCTTGATATAATGCCCCACTGACACCATATGACTGTAGCGTATTGAATAGCTTCTCTCTTGGCACCTTGTCATATGTCTTTTCCAAATCGACAAAACTTAAATACAGCTCTTTGTTATATTTCTATGCTTTCTCAACTATTTGTGGTAAAGTGAAGATCTGATCCCGACAGCCTCTATTTGGCCTGAATCCAGCTTGTTCTTCACCTAGCTTTTCATCCACAATTCTTCTCAACCGTTTCTCAAGTATGCTGGCATAAATCTTGCCAGGAACACTCAGTAGGGAAATACCTCTGCAATTCTCACATTCAGTTTTATTTCCCATTTTATATATGGGTACTATCAGAGCTCTACTCCAATCATCAGGAGTTCGTTCCTCTGTCCATGTTTTCTGAACTATGCAGCAGCCACTGTAAAACTTTTATACCACCATACTTCAGCATTTCTGGTCGAATATCATCTACTCCTGCTGCCTTTCCACATTTCAAGCCTTTGATGGCTTTTTCTACTTCAAGAATATATATGTATTCCTGACTGCATGCCTGGTCAATGTTTTTTACCACTGTGCTGTCATCACTACTTGTTTCATTTAGCAGTTTTTCAAAGTAATTACTCCATACTTCAAGAATATCTTTTTCTCCCGTTTTCATGTCATCTTTATCATCTCTAACTCTTTTTACAGCACTCTTTCCTCCATTCCTAAGCTTCTTCAACAACCTCGAGAATATTTTGCCACCTTCTTGATATTTATTTTCTATATTCTTGCCAAAGTCCTCCCATGACTTTTGTTTAGCTAGTTTTACACACTGTTTAGCATTCTTGCATTTGTCTCTGTATTCTCTAAGAGCACAAGCTGACTTATTTGACAGGAACTTTTGATATGCTTTCTTCTTTTCCTTCACTGCCTTTTTAATTTCCCTTGTCCACCATGGAGTTCTGATTTTTTTATCCTTGCACACAACCTCACCACATGCCTCTCTGGCTGAATCAATCAGTGTTTATTTCAGGGCTTGCCACTGAATCTCCAAGGTTTGGTTCCTGCTCTCAAACTCTCATTTTTTCTTGAATAATATTGTGTATTTTAGTCTACAGTTCACATATGAGAGCTGCTCAACTTTTATTCTCTTTAAAACTTTCTTATATGTTCTTCTTTTCAACATGAAATTCAATTTCATCCTTCTCAAGACTAAATGGTGATCACTTCCAATTTCAAATCAACTGTACACTCTGGTGTCATGCAGGAGAAAACCTCACTATCAACAATAACATAGTCAATGAGACTTTTCTTATTCCTTGCCTCTTCTCTCCATGTGAATTTGTGCACATTTTTATGTTGGAACATTGTGTTAGTAATAACCAGTCCATGTCCTGAGCAGAAATCCAACAGGTATTTGCCATTATTAAATAGCTTTGCTCTTTTCTCCAAATTTTCTCAAAATATTTTTGTATGTCTGACAATCATATGCTATTCTGCTATTTAGATTCCCAACAAGAACCAAGTTTTCCTCTTTCATTGTGTCAGTTGCTTTCTGTAAAGCCTCAAAAAAATTTCTCCACTTCTACCTTAGTAAAACCTTCTGTGGGACAATAGGCACAAATAAGTCTCATTGTCCAATTCTCCATTCTCATATTTGCCAACATCACTCTACTTGAGACTGCCTGCCATTCAAGAAGATTAGCCTCCTATTTTGTGTTGAATACTATGGCTACTCCTTTTCCTTGATTGTCATTGCCTGAATATAACATTTTGTATTTATTGCTCAAAAAGATCTCACCAGTTTTTGTTTTTTTTTTGTTTCAGTCACCCCTATTATGTCGATCTGGTACTTATATAATTCCTCAGCTAGCTCCATTTCTTTGCCATTCAGGCTTCTTATGTTGATAGTACCAATCTTGAACTCTGGTGATGTTGAGTTGGGGGGTGTGCTCTGATTTGTTCCAGTAGCTGACTTTTTGCTGTTCGCCCTGGTTCCCTGGCGAAAACAACGGGGGTCTTGTTTAACTGGGCGACGCTCCAGCTGGAATGAAATTTTGTTATGTTGTACCATCATTTTTTATTTTGGTTTAACCAATAAGAATACAATTTGGTCGGCTAAATCCCAAATTTTCAGTCCATCCTCATTCATTCAGTATCCAAGTAGATACCCAACAGGGGTGCACCACGAGAAGGTGAGGATTGGACATCAGGTCAGAAGCCCTGGTCGGTTCTCCGCATTCCTTTAAAGGCTATGTGGAGGTCTTCTCTCAGTTATACAGCTTTGACCTTTAAGCATCCCATCAAGACCTTGAAATGAAAATGTTTGAAAGTCTACTTTCCACCAGAAAGCACATGATAACTACTGTCTTCTGGGATTCAAAGTTATCATTTATTATAAAAGATATCATAATAAATTCACAAAGCCATGTTGAAGATTGCTGAAATGAGAAATTAATTGCACATATGCTGAAGAACAGGCACTGCTTTTTCAAGATGACGATGTGAGGCCACACACGAACACACTGATTTAAGTGACTATCAAAGAGGTTTGATATGAAGTTGTGAAAATTATTCCCATCCTTGCTATAGCCTGGACTTTGGTTATTTTCTACATTAAAGATACATTTCATGGGTATCCATTTGAAAATGAACAGAAGAGTTATTATGATGGCTATGAAGTACTTTTATGAAGTAACAAAATTGACTGAAAGGAAAGGAGAAAATCTATCAAACTGTTATTCATGACTTATTTTTAACAGCATTAACAACACCAAAGGAACTATTTTATAAAAAGATGTTTTATTAATTTGCTAATATTTTGCTGAATTTTAAATCGGCATCATCAGAGCACAACATAGCATGTATATATGACATTGAGTAAGTGAAACAATACAATTGTAATGGACAAAAAGTTCTCAAGTCTTATTTAAGTGCCCTCTAATGTTAAAAAAAAAAAATAATAAAATAAAATAAAATAAATTACAGCACGGTGGGAGTTGCTCTTAAGATAACAGTCTCCCAAATTTTTGGCAAATTAATGCAACAACATTTTCAGGTTCAGAGAATTCTTCATAGCCATGGCTGACTCAAAATAATCTTTCAGATTTGTAATGACTTCTAAATAGCACCTTAGTTTACTTCCATCTAATCTTGTGTGAAGGGGGGTGTTCAAAGCATGGTCTGCCAGTCCTGATTTGCCATAATAATGGTAGCGAATGTATTTTTTTTTATGTTCTTCAAGACAGATGCTAACAGACCTTCCTGTCTGCTCACAGTAGGCCAAGTCACAGTCACAAAGAACTTCATACACTCCAAGGTGTGCTCCAGTGGATCAGATTTACTAATTTAACATGAGGTTTGAATGTGGTGCAGAGGCCAGAGGCCATGTTTTGAGTACTTTGGCTATCTTTTCTGATATACCTTTGATATAGAGAATAGAAATAGTAATATTGCGTTCCTGTGTATTAGAGGAGGGAGAAGTAATGGGGCTATGTAGTATTTTATCTATTTTGTAGGAATTGCAGCCATTGGCCAAGAAAATATGTCGCAGATATTTAAGTTCTATGGACAGAGCTGTATCATTAGAACAAATGGCTCTGGCTTTGTGTTTTAAAAATAACTCTGTTTGTAAGTGTTTTAAAAACACTTAGACACAGAGCCAAAGCCATTTCTTCTAATGATACAGCTCTGTCCACAGAACTCAAATATCTGTGCCATACTTTCTTGGCCAACAGCTACAATACAGTGGACAGAGCTGTATCATTAAAATAAGTGGCTCTGGCTCTGTGTGTATGTGTTTTATAAACACTTACACAGAGAGCCAGAGCCATGCGTTCTAATGATACAGCTCTGTCTACAGAACTAAAATATCTGCGCCATACTTTCTTGGCTAACGGCTACTAATACAGTTTTGTGGACAGAGTTGTATCGCTAGAACAAATGGCTCATTGTGTAAGTGTTTTAAAAATACTTACACACAGAGCCATTTGTTCTAATGATAGCTCTGTCCACAGAACTGTATTGTAGCCATTAGCCAAGTAAGTATGGTGATTTGAAATTCATCAAAATATACAGTAAGAAAGTTAATAAAACATCGTTTTATTAAATAGTTCGTTTGGTGTTGTTAATATTTGACTTTATTTTAAAAATAACATTATTTTTGTTAAAAATAAGTCATGAATAATCATCAACACCTAAGGTTATCTGTTAGATTTATGAAACTGTTAAGTAGACCTCAAACTAAACTATCTTATGTTATTTCTTTCACTGATATTTTCTTTCTGGTAGAGAGGTATCACAACAGTTGCATTGCTTTTTGGAATGCCTCTCACATAGATTTTTATACATATAACACTAGTCTGAATATGAAACAACAAATAATATATGCAGCATGAAAAAAAGAGAACAACACACTTGTTTTTAATTAATGAAGCACATCCATCCATAGTTACATGCATTTCAAAACTGACCCAGAATAAGACAAAGTGTGTCAAATGAAAAGGAGGAATGAAGTGTACTGTCACTTACTATCGTAATAATGGAATTAACTCACGTAAAATATTCTTTATTGGTAGACTTTTTGCCTGAGTATCACAGGCATCATCAGTACAAGTACAAAGGCTAATAAACAATAACTGGTATATTCACAAAGTGCACCCTAAGTAGCTAAGGTTAAATTTCCTAAATTTCTTTCAAAAAAAAAAAAATGTATACACATATATATGGGTGTGTGTATACAATTACAAAAGTTAGGAAAGATTTGCTGATTTATAGAGTACTATCTCCCACAAGGGGGAAAGACGTAGACCATCGGATCTCTTTAGGTTAGGGGAGTGAAGTAACGTTTCACACGTTTCTTTGTAAGCCGTTCCATGAGGAACCGACTTTTGTGTATGGCTTTTGTCTTTTTCCAATGAACATAGACACAGAGTTCATTGGAAAAAGACAAAAGTCATTCACAAAAGTTGGTCCTCATGGAATGGCTTTACAAAGAAACACGTAAAAAGTTACTTCACTCCTCTAACCTAAACAGATCCGATGGTCTACGTCTCCCCCCCCCCCCTATGAGAGATTTTGTTATGTTCCATCGAGTCATTTTCGACTCCTAGTGATCCCACAAACATACACTCTCCATTCAGATCTGTCCTTGACCATGTCTTTCAGAATTTCTAAGTGCACTCCAGTTGCTTCTTTAACTCCATCCACCCATTTAATTCTTGGTCTTCCTCTTCTCCTGCTTCCATCAACTTTAGCAAGCATCATCTTCTACAGACTGTCATTTGCTCGTATAATATGTCCGAAGTATGATGATTTTTGCTTGATGATCGCAGCTTCGAGGGAGCAATCTGGCTTTATTCTATCACTGATTTATTGGTTTGCTTTGCAGTCCATGGTATTCTTAGTAAGTTTCTCCAAACCTATAATTCAAATGCATCTATCTTCCTTCTTTCACTCTTTCTCAGGGTCCAACTTTCACATCCATACAGTACCACAAGGAATGCCATTGCTTTCACGATTCTGATTTTTGTTGCGAGGCCGTTATCTTTAAAGATCTTGCTTAAATTTATCATTGCTTTCCTTCTGAGTAATAATCTTCTTCTAACTTCTTCTGTACAACACCTATCTTTATCAATTCAGGATCCTAGGAGCAAAAAATTGTTAACTACTTCCATTTTCTCCCCATCTACTTCAAAATCATCAAGTTCACAAGTTGCCATAACTTTTGTCTTTTTGAGATTAAGTTTAAGACCATATTTAGTACTTTCTTCTTTAACTTTCATAATAAGTTCCTCCAAATCTTCTTTGCATTCTGCTAGCAAGGTGGTATCATCTGTATACCTCAAATTATTATTATTTCTTCCACCAATTTTAATTTCAACTGAAGACTCCTCCAGCCCTGCCATTCTTAACACGTATTCGCTGTACAAGTTAAACAGATACGGAAATAAAATACATTCTTGTCACACCCCTTTACCTATTGTGAAATACTCAGTTTCTCCAAGATCTGTTCGGACAGTAGCTTCTTGTTCATAATAAAAATTCCTCAGAAGGATAATGAAATGCTCTGGGACTCCCATTGTTCTTAACACATTTCACAGTTTCACATGATCTACAAAAAGCCTTGCTATAGTCGAGGAAACAAAGGTAGACATTCTTTTGATATTCCTGTGCTCTTTCTACTTTCCATCTCACATTGGCGATTTGATCTCTTGTTCCTCTGCCTTTTCGAAATCCTGCCTGTTCATCTGGCATTTCTCTCTTCATGAATGGTTCCAGTCTTTTCTCAATGATCTTAAGTAAGACTTTGCTTGCATGAGAAATCAGTGCTATAGTAGTTCTGTAATTTTCACACTCTCTTGCATTGCCTTTCTTCAATAAAGGTATATAAATTGATTTTTTCCATTCCCTAGGCCATGTAGTTATAATCAAATTCGCTGACATTTTTATTGTTTAATTATCGTTTGTACTTGTACTCATGACGCCTGTGATACTCAGGTGAAAATTCTACTAATAAAGAATATTTTACGTGAGTTAATTCAGTTATTATAATAGTAAGTAATATGTCTACTCAAGGTATTTCCTTACTGAAACTTATAGAAGTGTACTGTCAACGTCTGTGAGAGCAGGTCATTTATATACAGGAGGAAGAGAGCAGGTGAAAGTATATAACCTTGGGTGCTCCTGTACTCCCTCCCTCCCTTTCTTTCTTCCAGAAGAGCAGTCTCTGATGTCAGGTGATTTGGCCAGTCTCACAGCCCAGTGTCCAATTCACCCCACAGGTGTTCAATGGGCTGAGATCAGGGCTGTGTGTCATCATCAAGCCATTCTTACAGAGACCATGCTTTGTGCACAGGAGCAGTGTCATGTTGGTACAAGAAAGGGCCTCCCCCAAACTGTTTCCATAAAGGTGGAAGCACAGAATTGTCTAGAATGTCATTATACTTATAGGCAGTAGCATTAAGATTCATTAAAAAATCATGACAAGAGGACCTGGTAGTTCCTCTTGTCATGATTTTAATAGGAGTTCTTAACCATGAAAAACAGCTAAACCTTGAGGCCTCCTCCACCAAATTTCACAGTTGGCATAACATAATCAGGTAGGTAGGAAGTGTTTTCCTGGCATCCCGAAACCCAGACTGCTACATGGTGAAGAGTGCTTCATTATTCCACAGTCCAATGGTGGTGAGCTTTACACCTCTCCACCCAACACGTAGCAATTCCTTTGCTGGTGTTAGGCATGCACAGCTGCGTAGCTATGGAAATCCATGTTTTTCAGCCCCTGACAAACAGCTGTGGTGTTGTACTTGCAGAGGCATTTCGGAATTCCATAGGTGTTTCAACCTAGGAGCGTCGATTTTTCATGCCATGCACTTTAGCACTTCAAAGTCCCACTCTATGATTTTATGTAGCCTACCAGGTTGTGATTGTGCTGTTGTTGCTCTGAGGTATTTCAATTTCACAATAACATCACTTATAATTGATTGGGGAAGCTGCAGCAATAGGTTCAAAGCATCTTCAATTATCAATGGCCGACTTAAACGGATAATCTTCATATCAATGGAAGAATCATCTTAAAGCACATCCTTCCCTTTATTGTTTGACACAACCTTTTGCACTCACTATTACAATCATGATAAGAGGACCTGGCAGTTCCTCTTCTCATGATTTTAATAGGAGTTCTTAACCAAACAAACTCTCAAAATATATATGATTTCCTTACCTTTTCCTTTTAGTAACAACCAAGAGATCAGTGAAAAGGAAAAAGTATAGAGGAGTTTTAGTCCACCGACTGCTCCGACTAAATGTTCTTTTATTGGTTATATCTAAATGCAGGTGGACTAGTTCTCCTCGTTTCACAAGCCAACGGGAAGATGAGATCAGACCCATGGCCTAAAAAAAAAAAGAAGTAAGACCTTAAAATAAAAATTAAATAGTTTTTTGAATAAATCAAATCTCTGCAACTTCTTTTATAGCTTGTTATTTATTAAAAATTGTAATATATAATTATAACAAACTCATTGACTGCATTTACAGAAAAAATGTTGAAATCTAACTGACATTTGAAAAAAATGTCATGCGGTAAGAGATATTTACACTGTCTGAACCCACAGTAGAAGAATTTAACTTTATAAAATTTCAAATTATAAGAATAATGCATTTATAAAGAAACTGATTATTGCTTTTATCCAGTGGTATTATATATGTAACAAATATACAAGCATGTTCTTGATAAGACGAAACTAGAAAGTACCAAATTAAATATTTCTCTTTATGCTACCTTTCCCTAGGGAAATCTTTACTCATTTAAGGTTTCTATATAAACTATTAGTCTCGGTGCAACTGAACTGCAACAATTTAATTATAGTTAATCTTCTGCAGTACAAATTGATGAGATGAGTCAGAGGAAGCTTAATAAAATATAAAGAAAGCATTCCTAATAGACAATAGGTAAGCAATGCAAAACTTAAACTTTAGGACTTATTTACAGTCAACTCTCTCACAACAGCAAACACTGCTGTAATGAACCTGCTCACTATAACAAACTTATGTTAAATTACAATGCAATGCCATCTATAAGAAATTCACTACTATCCACTATAACAAACTGATTTCTATGAGTTTGCTCTAGTGAAAACTCAAGAGCCCACTCAATTGACTGCACATGTTTTATACACTTAATTAAACATACAGCAGCCATAAAAAAAAATAACTCCCCCCCCCAGGGGAGTTTTTTTAAGGCTTAGAGCTTTTTTTGGCTTTTGGTTTTGATTCTGTTCCAGGAGAGTTCTTCGTGAGCTCTTTCATATGGATTTCATGGTGTTTTCTTGAGTGGTGAGATTGGAGTTATATCTCCGTCGTCACAACATGGAAACAAAAGTGAGCGGAATTTCGGTTTCGTATTTCCTATGTAAGAAGCGAAGAATGCCATATAGTCGAGGAAAAGAAAGCATATTCTTTGTGTTTCAACTCCAGTGACAACTACGAGAAAGGCAAAGAAGTAAAGAAATCGATGTCCACGTCGCGAGTTGTACAGCCGTTACATAGATGATTCAAAGTGTGTCCTAAATTACGAGAGGTTAAGACCGCATGAGCATAGTTCAATTCCAAAAGGAACGTAGGAGAAACAGATTATCGGAGAGGATATACCAGGATACTTCAATCAGAAAAGGACAGAGGTCCATATGGAAAACTCAGGAAAGAAAGGTACTGTAAATTATATCTCGTGTTAACTAAGATTCATCTATATTAGTTATCATTATTCTAATACTGAAAACTGTTGAAGTGACCAAGAAAACAATACTAGGACTTTAGTATCTGACAGAATATATTGAAAGTAAGCTGGTAGTGTTAATGTTATATGAGTAATTAAGTGTCCTGAGAATCTTGCATATCTATTATATTGTATAAGAAAGTTTAAATTTCATAGTTATGTGTTAGTGCAGTATATGGTTTAGTTAAGCTACTTAAGTTTGGATAGTTAAATAGTGTGAATTAATCTTATATGTCCATGATTTATGAAGTTATGTGTTGAATGTGTATGGCGGCATGATCGTATTACCCATTATAGGATCATAGCTTAATTATTTATGATAAGCTAATGTCAGTTTGTAAATATTTAGTATAGCATTGAATTGAGTAATTTCTGATCATTCTGAGCAATAAATACAAAATGTTATATTCAGGCAATGACAATCAAGGAAAAGAAGGAGTAGCCATAGTATTCAACACAAAATATGAGGCTAATCTTCTTGAATGGCAGTCAGTCTCAAGTAGAGTCATGTGGGCAAATATGAGAATGGGGAACTGGACAATGAGACTTATTTGTGCCTATGGTCCCACAGAAGGTTCTACTAAGATAGAAGTGGAGAAATTTTTTGAGGCTTTAGAAAAAGCAACTGACACAATGAAAAAGGAAAAGTTGGTCCTTGTTGGGGATCTGAATAGCAGAGTAGGAAATGATTGTGAGATATACAAAAATATTTTGGGAAAATTTGGAGAAAAGAGCAAAGCTAATAATAATGGCAAATATCTGTTGGATTTCTGCTCAGGACATGGACTGGTTATTACTAACACCTTGTTCCAACATAAAAATGTGCACAAATTCACATGGAGAGAAGAGACTAGGAATAAGAAAAGTCTCATTGACTATGTTATTGTTGATAGTGATGTTTTCTCCCTGGTGCAGGACACAAGAGTGTACAGAGGATTTGAAATTGAAAGTGTTCACTATTTAGTCTTGAGCAGGATAAAATTGAATTTCATATTGAAAAGAATAACATGTAAGAGTGTTTTAAAGCGAATAAAAGTTGAGCAGCTCTCAGAAGTGAACTGTAGACTAAAATACACAAAGATTATTGAAGAAAAAATGAAAGAGTCTGAGAACAGGAATCAAACCTTGGAGATTCAGTGGCAAACTCTGAAGAAAACATTGATTGATTCTGCCAGAGAGGCATGTGGTGAGGTTGTGTGCAAGGATAAAAAAATCAGAACTCCCTGGTGGACACAGGAAGTTAAAGAGGCAGTGAAGGAAAAGAAGAAAGCATATCAAAAGTTCCTGGCAAATAAGTCAGCTTTTACTCTTACAGAATACAGAGACAAATGTAAGAAAGCTAAACAGTGTGTAAAACTAGCTAAACAAAAGTCATGGGAGGACTTTGGCAAGAATATAGAAAATAAATATCAAGAAGGTGAGAAAATATTCTGGAGGTTGTAGAAGAAGCTTAGGAATGGAGGAAAGAGTGCTGTAAAAGGAGTTAGAGATGATAAAGGTGACATGAAAATGAGAGAAAAAGATATCCTTGAAGTATGGAGTGAATACTTTGAAAAACTGCTAAATGAAACAAGCAGTGATGACAGCACAGTGATAAAAAACACCGACTAGGCATGCAGTCAGGAATACATATCCATACTTGAAGTAGAAAAAGCCATCAAAGGCTTGAAATGTGGAAAGGCAGCAGGAGTAGATGATATTCGACCAGAAATACTGAAGTATGGTGGTATGAAAGTCTTACAGTGGCTGCACTGCATAATTCAGAAAGCCTGGACAGAGGGACGAATTCCCGATGATTGGAGTAGAGCTCTCATAGTACCCATATATAAAAAGGGAAATAAAACTGAATGTGAGAATTACAGAGGTATTTCCCTACTGAGTGTTCCTGGCAAGATCTATGCAAGTATACTTGAGAAACAGTTGAGAAGAATTGTGGAAGAAAAGCTTGGTGAAGAACAAGCTGGATTCAGGCCAAATAGAGGCTGTCAGGATCAGATCTTCACTTTACGATAAATAGTCGAGAAAGCATGGGAATATAACAGAGATCTGTATTTAAGTTTTGTCGATTTGGAAAAGGCATATGACAAGGTGCCAAGAGAGAAGCTATTCAATACGCTACAGCTATATGGTGTCAATGGGGCATTATATCAAGCAATACTTAGTCTTTATTTGAGTTGTAAGTCAGCAGTTAGAATTGAAGTAAGTACAGGAAGATGGTTTAATGTTAAATCTGGTATGAGACAAGGATGTACATTATCCCCTCTTTTATTCATTATTTATATGGATCACATTATGAAGGAAAGTGGTATTAAACCTGACATCAAAATTGGAGATGTTAATGTCAGCTCTTTGCTTTATGCGGATGATGTTATACTTCTAAATAAATCCACTACAAGTCTGCAAGATTCTCTGACTAAATTGAATAGCTGTTGTAATAGATATGGTATGAAGGTCAGCAATAAAAAGACAAAGACAATGAAAATAGGCAGAATCATTGAAAATGTCAACTGTGTTGTGAATGGAGAACTTGTGGAACAAGTAAAACATTTCAGCTACTTAGGCACGATTTTTACTGAAGATGGTAAATTAAATATAGAAATAGACAACAGAATCAGCAAAGCTGGTATGGTGGGAAGTCAATTGAATAAATTCATATGAAATAAGAAAGAAATTAGTCGGAACACTAAATTAGCTGTATACCAGACAGTGTTCAAACCAGTTTTAACTTATGGATCTGAGAGCTGGGTCAGAAGTAAAACACTTGACCAAAGACTAGAGACCGCAGATATGAGAGTCCTGAGAAAGATTATAGGCGTGAACAGATGGAATCAATATCAATATCATATTAAAAATGAGGATGTTAGGAAAGAACTTGACATTGTCAGCATCCAGGAATGCGTTAGCAGAGCTAATCTCAGATGGTATGGTCACTTAAACAGAATGTGCGAGGAAAGATTAGCAAAACAAGTGTTCTCTGCCAGGTTGGCAGGAAAACGACCCAGAGGAAGACCAAGATATAGGTGGATTGATACGGTACAAAGTGCCTTAGAGATAGAAATATAAGATCTGATAATGTTGGAGTCTTGACAAGTAACAGACTGATTTGGAGGAAAATTGTAGATAGGAAGTTAGTAATGATGTAATTTTTTCATGTAGTACTGTCATATCCTGTACACCCCTTGAGGGTACATGGCAGGAATTTGATGATGATGATGATGATGATGATGATTGAATTGAGTAATAACTAAAATTTGAATTGTACCATGTTAAGGAATTTAATAAACCTTTTGTCCAATGATAAAACAGTTGTCTGAAATTGCTGTCCAATGCACCACTTGAAAAATTACGAACCTAATCACGTGGGAAATTAATTTGTTAAGAAACGAGATAAAGTGTCACGACTGCAACATAGTTACACTTTCTGACATATTTTAGTTCTTTCTCCTTGTTTTTGTATATGATATCTCAAACTAAATATCCCAAAAGGCGCAGCATAATACAAATATTAGGGATATTAAGGGGAGAAATAACTTAAGTATTAGTAAATTTTTTGGTGATATCTCGAGCATAGATAATAGAACATAGATGAGAGGAAATTACTAGTTAGAATAAAAATCATAAATTGGGACACAACAACACTTATTAATAATAATAACTAGTGCATTTGATAACTAAATGATTTTCTTTTAATTAATAATCTATAAAAGAAAATCAATCTTTCAGGAGCTTTTAGTGGTATGTCTGCACTCAAAATAGCCTCAAACCAGACAAATTACCATATCAAATTTTAAAACCAGACAGGTGTCACTGAGGGTAATATACTCTCAATGACCTTATTTATCAGTTTAGTTATAAAAATTTTATTTGCTCTTGAAAATGAAAACTGAATTGTAAGAAATTAAATTACAGATTAAGAGTTCAGATTAGGCATTCAATGCTTAATGTGCCTATACATACTTTTTTTTTTTTTACTTTAAAAATATATTCATTCATTTTTTACTCTCCCATTTGTTATTGTTAAATGATCCTTTTAAAAAATTGTCTTGATAGGTGGATGCATTTGAAAAATTCAAAAATTGCAGTCTTCATTTTCAAAAGGCTAGAAAGGCTGAAAATCACAATAAGAAAAATTTTGCTTTATAGACATTCATCTGGAGCCTTTCATAATTGTGCACCTCCATAGCACAATTGGAAGAACAATGGTACATTTCCCCCTTCAATTGGAAAAGGCCTAAGTTCACTTCTTGTTGTGATGAGAAGAATCATTATATGGTTTTTTTTTCAATTAAAGGTGAGTTAGCCAATCTCGTAAGGAGGTATCAAGGCTTTTTTTCCTGGAAACTCAGGTTTTTCATCCTGCATACAGACAAATTGGCCTTGAGAACACATGCAATTTACAGACAAAAAAATACTACTGGTGGTGGGCAGTAGTGTAGATGATGGTAGTGGCAGTTTGCTGTATTTGATGGATTAAGTAATGATCTGTAGAGCACAAGTCTTTGGACTCCTTGGAGGCATCATGTAATAATAATAAAAATTTCAAATTTTCATTTGGTCCCCCACAAAATATATCAAATCTCCTCTATGCTTCATATCAGTTTCATCATCATCATTCTCACCTGTTCAGGATGGATTGAGTGTTCCATGAATTTTTATGCACCTTTGGGTTCTGTCTACTACCACTCATCATTTGTTAGAATGAGGTTAAGCCTGAGTGGATCTTCATAGCTTCATGCTGTCTTCCTCTCAGTCTTCCACTACTCAGGTTAAGCCTGAGTGGATCTTCATAGCTTCATGTTATCTTCCTCTCAGTCTTCCACTACTCTGCAACCCTTCCACCAAGGACACAGGACAGTCTTTCTTGGCACATCCTGGTTATATGCCCAAACCACTGTAGCCATCTTTTGTGTAAACTATTTAAGATGTTATCAGTGTAACCAACTCTTCCCTTACTTTATCATTTGTCTTTTTTTTTTTTACCCAGTTCACTTTGTGCCACTGATTTTTCTTAAGCATTTCAATTCAAAACCTTTTAATCTGTCTTCTTGTTTGCCAGTGATTCGGCTCTCTGCTACAGTACCACCAGAAGGATCACTGAGTTGAAGAGTTTAGTCTTTAGACTATGGCTAATTTTTTTTGTTTCTACATATTTTAACTTGTTCATTGCTGACCATTATTAACTTATTCTGTGCTTTTGAGTAATGTTTATAGTTACTCCTAGGCAATCTTTCATTGCCTAGGAGTAACTATCAATTATCCAAGGAACAGGTTGAACATGACTCCCCCCACCCACAATGGGATGAGAATTTACTTGTTTCAATATTCCTGAATTTTACTATTGTCTGTGTTTTTATAGCACTTTCTGATTATATTGATTAAATATGGTTTCAACCCTTTTTAATGCAGTGTTTCTATCATACAGTTTCTGTCTATGGAATCAAAGACTTGCTTGTAGTCTACAAAGTTCACAACAAGCTTTTTCTGCTTTTCTCGAGTCAAATCTGCTAGTCTCTAAAACAAGGATTGTATCACTAGTTCCTCTCCCATCTGAATCTCATTTTTTCTTTTCCACGACTTCTTCACAATTTTTCTTTATTCAGTTTTGAGTGATTCTAATAAATATATTGTAAGCATTGCTGGAATGAGAAGAGCCCACAGTTATTGCATTTTCTTTGATCTCCTGATTTATGTATTTGGATGATTTCATCGAGTCTTCAGTCATCGGGAATTTCCTCCTTTTCTAATATTAGGTTGTATAAATAGTTCAGGTATTGTAACCTTCATTGGTCCAATGTTTAGAAATTCCAATTACATTCTATCAAAAGCATTTTAGCTCCCTTCAAGTAGTTTCAGCTTACCAGTTTTAAGCAGATGTGAAAATGTCTTCTTAGGACTACATAACCAATCTGTTCCCTGTGGTTCTGGGACAGTCATATTGGCTCCTATTAGGTCTCATACCAATATTTTTCTCCAGACAATAAAAGAATAAAAATAAATACTTTTTTTTTCATTCTTTAATTATTTAAAAATTAACTAGAATAACATAAGCAGTAAAACAGAGTTCAAACTAATTTTCACAAAAACAGATCCAGTTGGGTCAGAATTAAATGAACTTATTATTTAAGAACAGAAACTACTGGATGAGTAGATAGCATAGCCGCATTCCAACAAACAAACAATGGGTTTTGAATTCCACCATGATATGGATATTTGTGGATTTCTTTAGATCGTAAGTGAATTAGATCACCATGAGCCGAGGTTTGTGGATTATTTAATCCTCAGCCCATCCACAGTACTAATGTGCTATAGGGTTTGAAACTATGAATTGGAAAAAAATTGGAATTTGCATTAAAAACTGCAAGTTTTTAAGTACAGTTAGAGGAATTAATTAATAGTTTCATTAAACATTATTTCATAAAACCATTTTAAAAATGAGGTTATTTTTATATTCATGCTTACTAGGGAATGAAATGGCCTAAACTGTGTTTGGATTCTGCAGCAAACAAGTTTACATTTCCTCTTTTATTAGCATGCGATATGAGTGACGTTATCAGAGTTACATCATAAATCATAAAGAGAACAAACATTTCTTCTTTTTTAAAGCTGTATCCTTCTTGGATACAGCTTAAATTTTAAAGCTGTATCCTTCTTGGATACAGCTTTAAAATTATTATTTTGCAAGCCAACTGCTAGATGATATAACAGACTGAACTCAATGATAATCTTGCTATCACTATTCCCATTTAAACAACAACCATGAAAAGTTAAGCAAAGAGAAGCAAATTGCATGTGAGTAAAGATAAACCTTTCAGATCTGCTTCACAAATATACATGGTCTCAGTTACAACTTCATTCTGCAAAGACTGAATCTACTTTTTTCTAATGGAAAAAATGTGGCAGGCACTGAAGCTGGAGAAGAGTAAGGAGAAATGAAATATGGTGTTTGAAATTGAGATACCTCAAAAAAAGAAGGTAATTAATTAAGTGCCCAAAGTGAGGAAAAGGTATATGAGAAGGAAGAGGATTAGATAGTTGAATTAAGGCCAATGATGGACTGGTTAAAGCCATTAGCAGGTGTCATCATCATCATCATCAAATTCCTGACATGTACCCTCAAGGGGTGTACAGGATATGATAGTACTACATGAAAAATTTACATCATTACTAACTTCTTATCTACAATTTTCTTCCAAATCAGTCTGTTACTTGTCAAGACTCCAACATTATCGGATCTTTTATATATTAGCAGGTGTTGAAATTATAAATCAGACATGTTGAGACTTGACTAACAGATTAGGATGAGTTTACAGAAATTAGAATATTATTAGAATAAGGTTAGCATTTTCAGTAAGGACTAAAAAGAGAGGGACTTAGAGTACTGAATAAGTGTAGAAGAATTGCATCCTATCACAGTGGAAATCCAAGTAGACAATGATGACAACTGCTTTGAGGATGTATAGTTGAAGTAATTAGGATATATATGAATGACCGTCATGTAGCTTTGACATGAGAGATGCCTAGGCAGGCACGTGCTCTAGCGTAAAGATGGGATAGGTGGAACTACGAAGTAAGAGATTATGATAGGCTAAGGGGTAGCTTAGGGCATACCATGGAATGAAGTCTAGATGGAAGGAGATCAACCATGTCCAGTTTAATCCTTCCACCTTAGTTCAGGTCTAAGGGAACATTTGAAGCTATGCATGCATTTCTATAGTTAATGCTGATTGACAAATGATACACCAAAAGCATCTGAGAAATCAAATGGGCATAATGTTAATAATTTATTGCACTGATAAGACATTGCTTATGTATTAAAGAAATGTACAAAGGAACTATAATGCTGCTAAGTTGGTTATTCAATGAGTCTTGCAAAAGAGAGATTCCCTGAGGAGAGAAAGATAGTACTGGTATATAAAGGGGTATTCAGGAATAGGTGAAGGTGTTGAAGTGATTGGTTATGATAATGATGTAGCAACAGAAACAGACAGAGGAGATGCATATACAGTAGTTTTTCAGGATTTTCAAGGTATCTGATAGAATCCTAGAAAACAAACTGGTACTGAAACTGAGAGTAACTTAAGGGTTAAGGGTCACTTAAGGAACTTAGGGGTGCTGAACGGTCAAAGCTGTATAACCGAGAGGAGACCTCCATATAGCCTTTAAAGAAATGCAGAGAACTGACCAGGGTTCCCGATCTAATGTCCACTCCTCATAGTGCACCCTGTTAAGTATCTACCAGGATACTGAATGAATGAGGATAGGTTGGAAATTTGGAATTTAGCTGACCAAATTGTATTCTTATTGGTTTACACCAAAATATAAAATGATGGTACAACATGACAGAATTTCATGCCAGCTGGGGCGAAGCCCAGTTAAACAAGACACCTGTTTTTTTCGCCATGGAACCAGGGCAAACAGCAAAAAGTCAGCTACTGGAGCAAAATCTGAAAGCACACCCCAACTCAACATCACCAGAGTTAAAGATCGGTACTATTAACATAAGAAGCCTGAATGGCAAAGAAATGGAGCTAGCTAAGGAATTAGATAAGTACAAGATCGAAAAGAATAGGGGTGACTGAAACAAAAAAGACAAAATCAGGTGAGATCTTTCTGAGCAATAAATACAAAATGTTATATTCAGGCAATGACAATCAAGGAAAAGAAGGAATAGCTATAGTATTCCACACTAAATATAAGATTAATTTTCTTGAATGGCAGGCAGTCTCAAGTAGAGTGATGTGGGCAAATATCAGAAGATTCTACTAAGGAAGAAGTGGAGGAATTTTTTGAGGCTTTAGAGAAAGCAACTGACATAATGAAAAAGGAAACATTCGTCCTTGTTGGTGATCTAAATAGCAGACTAGTAAATGATTGTCAGACATACAAAAATATTTTGGGGAAATTTGGAGAAAAGAGCAAGCTAATAATAATAATGGCAAATACCTGTTGGATTTATGCTCAGGACATGGATTGGTTATTACTAACACAACGTTCCAACATAAATATGTGCACAAATTCACATGGAGAGAAGAGGCAAGAAATAAGAAAATCTCATTGATTATGTTATTGTTGATAGTGATGTTTTCTCCCTGGTGCAGGACACCTGAGTGTACAGAGAATTTGAAATTGATCACTATTTAGTCTTGAGCAGGATAAAATTAAATTTCATATTGAAAAAAAAAAAAAAAAAAAAAAAGAACACATAAGAAAGTTTGAAAGCGAATAAAAGTTGACAGATATGAACTGTAGACTAAAATACACAAACATTATTCAAGAGAAAATGAAAGAGTTTGAGAACAGGAACCAAACTTTGGAGATTCAGTGGCAGACCCTGAAGAAAACACTGACTGATTCAGCCAGAGAGGCATGTGGTGAGGTTGTCTGCAAGGATAGAAAAATCAGAACTCCATGGTGGACACAGGAAGTTAAAGAGGCAGTGAAGGAAAAGAAGAAAGTATGTCAAAGGTTCCTAGTAAATAAGTCAGCTTGTCTCTATATTCTCTAAGAGCGAATACAGAGACAAATGTAAAAAAGCTAAACACTGTGCAAAACTAGCTAAACAAAAGTCATGGGAAGACTTTGGTAAGAACATCATCATCAAATTCCTGACATGTACCCTCAAGGGGTGTACAGGATATGATAGTACTACATGAAAAATTTACATCATTACTAACTTCCTATTTACAATTTTCCTCCAAATCAGTCTGTTACTTATCAAGACTCCAACATTATCAGATCTTATATTTATATCGTCTAAGGCACTTTGTATCATATCAATCCACCTATATCATGGTCTTCCTCTGGGTCGTTTTCCTGACAACCTGGCTGAGAACACTTGTTTTGCTAATCTTTCTTCGCCCATTCTGTTTAAGTGACCATACCACCTGAAATTAGCTCTGCTAACACATTCCTGAATGCAAACAATGTCAAGTTCTTTCCTAATATCCTCGTTTTTAATATGATATTGCCACTGAGGCCATTTGTTCATGCCTATAATCTTTCTCAGGACGCTCATATCTGTGGTCTCTAGTCTTTGGTCAAGTGTTTTACTTCTGACCCAGCTCTTAGATGCATAAGTTAAAACTGGTTTGAACACTGTCTTGTATACAGCTAATTAAGTGTTCTGACTAATTTCTCTCTTATTCCATATGAATTTATTCAATTGACTTCCTACCATACCAGCTTTGTTGATTCTGTTGTCTATTTCCATATTTAATTTACCATCTTCACTAAAAATCGTGCCTAAGTTGCTGAAATATTTTATTTGTTCCACAGGTTCCCCATTCACAACACAGTTGACACTTTCAACAATTCTACCTATTTTCATTGTCTTTGTCTTTTTAATGCTGACCTTCATACTATATCTATTACAACAGTTATTCAATTCAGTCAGGGAATCTTGCAAACTTGTAGCAGATTTATTTAGAAGTATAACATCGTCAGCATAAAGCAAAGAGCTGACATTAACATCTCCAATTCTGATATCATGTGTAATACCACTTTCTTTCATAATGCGATCCATATAGATAATTAATGACAGAGGGATAATGTACATCCTTGTCTCACACCAGATTTAACATATAACCATCTTCCTGTACTTCCTTCAATTCTAACTGCAGACTTACAACTCAAATAAAGACTATATATTGCTTGATATAATGCCCCATTGACACCATATAACTGTTGTGTATTGAATAGCCTCTCTTCAACTGGAAAAGCACCTGCTCTTTACACCGCACAAAAACCTGGCACGAAAGGAAATTTAAGGAAGCCTGCGAAATCCTGATAAACCACCCAAATATCAACAACAAAGATGGCATGAAAACTCCAAGGATCTGGATGGCACACATTCAGCCTACCTAATATATAAGATCCAGCATAAGTCACGACTCTAGCCAATCCTCAGCTAGTATTAGAAACCATTCCATACCAAATGGCTGGAATGTGTACATGATGTTAATATATGTATATACATAGATACTTGTTGTTGTGCCCAATGTATTTCTACAACCAACAGATAACACTAATAATAGGACTCTAGTGGTGATGTATACATTTTTCCCCCTTTTCTCCCCCACCAGAGGTCAGGCCAACAATCGTTGTAGCGGTTGGTCAGTGTCTTTAACAAACCAGTTTGATTGTAGTGTAGCTTGTTTCCTGTGTATAGTTGTATACTCCAGAAGATGACCTTGACATAAAGGTCGAAACGTCGAATGTAGATTATAGTTATATTAAACTAAAGTTTTTATTCAAACACAGTAGTTGTCTCCATAATTTTCAAAAATGCATTTGGATCACCGTGTAAGCCTAAAAGAAAGGATTCAGATCATCCATGGAAATGATACCCACAAGTGCTGCAATCGCTATGGTAAGCTAAAGATTCATATTTCTCTCTTGATCAATTGGCTGGCCTTTTTAAAACGATGCAGAGACAATAACTTATTCCGATCTGCATCAGGCTAAAAAAGAAATTTACGTCTGCTAAGGCACTCCGTATTTATGACCGCACAGAAAAAGTAATACTTAGAGAACAGATTCAAACAGCCCGCCAAAACTTAGCTACAACAAAATCTGGTTTCAAAATTACAATCCGAACTATCGAACTATATTAATTCAGACATTCTACAAGTACTTGAAAGAATTACTGACAATTCGGCCAAATATACCCTGGAAAAGAATAAAGAAAAACTCAAGACAAAATTCCACAGTTTGAAACAAAATAATGAAACATTTTTTGTTTCATTATTTTGCAATTTTTGAAACAAAAATTGCAAAATATGGCAGCCAATCACTGGAATCCATCCAATCAGAGGACTTCCTCCCCGATAAACACCAACAATGAACAACAAACAAGGGAGACAAGGAGCGATCAACCACCGACAAGCAAGAACCATGTGATTAACCTATCAAGCAACACCCTGAACAACGGCGAACTTACGCTACCGAATAAAAAACTGAACTATGCAATAGCACCTAAAAAGGTAAACAAATTGGATTTTATCTACCACATTGAAAGAGGCATCAGGTCCCTATCCCTACCTAACAATATAGCAGATAAAATACGACTAGAAACTAGTAATGTCCTGAACACTAAGAAAACCATACCGAACAACCTCACAAAAACAGAATTAGCAGCAATTAAATCATTAAAAGCCAAACAAAACATAATAATAATGAAAGCGGATAAAGGCAATGCCACTGTTGTCCTTGACAGGTCAACATACGTACTTCAAATGAATCAACTAGTAGCCGATAATAACACACATAAAATGGTAAATTATAACCCAACAAAAAGGATAAAGGATAAAACAGAGAAACTACTCGAGTCCGTCACTTCTTGGCCACCAGACACGGTTAAAAAACTCAAACCCAACTATGCCCCCCCACAGAATATATGGGGTTCTGAAAATACACAAAGTGTGCCCCTTGGACCAATCGTGGAAGGAATAGACAGTCCCAATTACCACTTAGCCAAGAAATTAGCAGCAACACTAAAGGAGTTGATAGGTCATTCCCGCTCCTACATAAAAAACACACAACACTTTATAATCAAATTTAAAACATAACACTTGACAAACACGACTTATTAGTCAGTTTCGACGTTTCTGCCCTTTTCACCAATGTTCCCATCAATGACACAATTCTCCTACTACAGAACAAATTTCCGCCCGACATTACAGCCCTCTTTGCCCAGGTACTACAGTCAGGTTACTTCATGTGGCAAAATAAATTCTACCTACAAAAAGAAGGTACAGCCATGGGCTCACCACTATCCCCCCCAATCGCCAACTTCTACATGGAAACATTTGAGCAAAGGGCTCTTGATTCCGCCACGCTAAGACCGACAGCCTGGCTTAGATACGTTGATGATGTGTTTGTGATCTGGCCGCACGGGCAACAAACGCTAAACACATTCCTTGACATAAAGGTCGAAACGTCGAATGTAGATTTTAGTTATATTAAACTAAAGTTTTTATTCAAACACGGTAGTTGTCTCCATAATTTTCAGAAATGCATTCGATCACCATGTAAGCCTAAAAGAAAGGAATAGCTTCTCTGTTGGCACCTTGTCATATGCCTTTTCCAGATCGACAAAACTTAAATACAGATCTTTGTTATATTCCCATGCTTTCTCAACTATTTGTCGTAAAGTGAAGATCTGATCCTGACAGCCTCTATTTGGCCTGAATCCAGCTTGTTCTTCAACAAGCTTTTCTTCCACTATTCTTGTCAACCGTTTCTCAAGTATACTTGCATAGATCTTGCCAGGAACACTCAGTAGGGAAATACCCCTGTAATTCTCACATTCAGTTTTATTTCCCTTTTTATATATGGGTACTATCAGAGCTCTACTCCAATCATTGGGAATTCGTCCCTCTGTCCAGTCTTTCTGAACTATGTAGTGCAGCCACTGTAAGACTTTTATACCACAACACTTAAACATTTCTGGTCGAATATCATCTACTCCTGCTTCCTTTCCACATTTCAAGCCTTTGATGGCTTTTTCTACTTCAAGTATGGATGTGTATTCCTGACTGCATGCCTGTTGAGTGTTTTTTAACACTATGCTATCACTGCTTGTTTCATTTAGCAATTTTTCAAAGTAATTACTCCATACTTCAAGGATATCTTTTTCTCCTGTTTTCATATCACCTTCATCATTCCTAACTCCTTTTACAGCACTCTTTCCTCCATTTCTAAGCTTCTTCAACAACCTCCAGAATATCTTACCACCTTCTTGATATTTATTTTCTATGTTCATGCCAAAGTCCTCCCATGACTTTTGTTTAGCTAGTTTTACACAGTGTTTAGCTTTGTTACATTTGTCTCTGTATTCTCTAAGAGCAAAAGCTGACTTATTTGCCAGGAACTTTTACTTCCTGTGTCAAGAAGTTAAAGTCATTTCCTACTCTACACCATGGAGTTCTGATTTTTCTATCCTTGCAACCTCACCACATGCCTCTCTGGCTGAATCAATCAGGGTTTTCTTCAAGGCTTGCCACAGAATCTCCAAGGTTTGGTTCCTGTTCTCAAACTCTTTCATTTTTTCTTCAATAATCTTTGTGTATTTTAGTCTACAGTTCACATCTGAGAGCTGCATAACTTTCATTCGTTTTAAAACTTTCTCACACGTTATTCTTTTCAATATGAAATTAAATTTTATCCTGCTCAAGATTAAATAGTGATCACTTCCGATTTCAAATCCTCTGTACACTCTAGTGTCCTGCACCAGGGAGAAAACATCACTATCAACAGTAACATAGTCAATGAGATTTTTCTTATTCCTTGCTTCTTCTCTCCATGTGAATGTGCACATTTTTATGTTGGAACATTGTGTTAGTAATAACCAGTCCATGTCCTGAACAGAAATCCAACAGATATTTGCCATTATTAAATAGCTTTGCTCTTTTCTCCAAATTTTCCCAAAATATTTGGTATCCGGAGAGTTCATCGAAAAGCAGTTTACCGAAAGACAATTCATCGAAGGCAATTCATCGAACAACAATTCATCGAAAAAGCAATTCACCGAATAAACAATTCATCGAAAATCAGTTTATCGAACAACAATTAATCGAAAAAGCAATTCATCGAAAGACAATTCCCCGAAAAAGCAATTCACCGATGAGCAGTTAATCGAAAAGACAGTTCATCGAAACGCAATTGATCGAAAAACAACAATTCATCGAAAAATCACAATTCATCGAAAATACAGTTCACCGAAAAATGAATTATAAGGCATGTGGGGGCGAAGATGTGTGTGCAATTTTTTTTTTTTTTTTGTTTGTTTCGGATTATTTTGAGAGGTATATATCTTTTTATTATCCTACTATTTATAACTACTATTTATCCTACTTCGTTCGGAAAGCGATTTTTTTGGCGGGGCATACTGGTTGCAGTGAATGATATCCACTGAGGCGGGTATAGTTCAGATGTCAAAAGAACATTTCATAAAGGGATTTCATCCTCGTGAAAATTTTTAGCTCACATTCTAACCGTTGATGAAACATGGCTTCGTCACTGTGACCCAGAGAACAAACAACAGTCAATGGAGTGGAGACACCAAGATTCTCCATGGCCAAAGAAGTTTCGAACCAAACAGTCAGTAGCGAAAGTTCTTGCCATTGTCTTTTAGGATATGAATGGTGTAATCCTTACCTTACCTCAAGAAAAGTGAAACTGTTACAGCAGCTCTGAAGAAATTGAAGGAGGTACTGAAGGAAAATCGTTCGAGGAAGTAAGCAGAGGCGTGTTGCTTTTGCAGGACAATGCACCTGCTTATGAAATCCAACAGACAATATACGACTTGGGATTTCAATATCTACCTCAAACATATATTCACCAGGACTGGCCCCAGGGCCAGCCTTAGAAATTTTGTCGCCACGTGCAGTAGCATATTTTTCCGCCCCTTCCCCTTAAAAAAAACTCTTTTAATGACGTCTTAAAAGCCATGATATTAATCTAGGATTCAACATCTCTGATCATAAATTCTAAATAGCAGCATTTAGAATTTATAGCATCCTACGTTTATCAAGGATGTCAAGCGCCTTTATCAGGGCGTTTAACCTGAAGGTGAGTTAGCCTGTCTCATACGAGGGTGGAAGGCTTTTCCTCTCTGAAACGTGTTTTTTTTTCTTGCCGAAAAACAAGCGAACCGAATTGGAAAAACACGCAGGGATTTAAGGCCAGTTGCTTCTTCCTTAATTCAAAACAACTCAACCCGATCCAATTTCCTTTAGCACTGTGTTTTCTGTGATCTGCCGACCACTGGCATCCTTCAAAAGTCGAATAAGACTTCCAACCGCTGCTCATCTAAATATAACACCAAATGAGTATGCTTCTAAAAGGTTTACAGGTTTGTTTTTTAAGACTCTTTATTCATCATTCCTTATTTTATTATTTTCCTTTCTTAGAGAATATTTTAATCTTTTAATTTTTTTTTAACAAACTGCACCGATCACCTCCTCAAAACCCAGAAATATACCCATGCATATACTCATTAGTATTCTTAGCCTATTCCTTCCCTTATTAACTGCAATTACTTGCTTTCGAGGTTATTCGGGAGATAAGTGCACGTGTCACTCCTGTCGTCGAGGGATAACAGAAACAGGAATAAATAAGTAAATAAAAAACATGATTGAAAAATCTTCAGGAATGAATTTTTTTCAAGTTTTCCAATATTTTTACTCTGAATTCCTGTATATTTTTTTATTATATTGTGAAAAATATTTACATGAAAGAATCAATTTATTATTATTAGTAGTAATAGTAGTAGTAGTAGTGATATTAATGATTAATGCTACTTTCCCTCATCCTCCTCAATATAATGATTGTTGGTATAGCAATGCAGCTTTACTAAGGAATAATTACAGAACAATATGGATTCGTATTGTCTTTCTTGTCCGATTTGCCTATTTCCAGGAGGAAAAGCCTAGTCATCTCAGTATTAGGCCTACTAACTTACGTTCAGTAAATTTATTTATTTATTACATTTATTAATGAAAAAATTTTATTTGGGTTCCGTATTTGAATCTTTTACAAAAAAATGTCGAACCCTTCCAGTTTTCAGTTCAGCTATATTCGGGGAGACAAAAAAAAATGTCGAAATTATGAATTACAATAACTCGCTGACTTAGCAGAAGTTTTCAGTACAAGAAGCTGAATGCACGGTTCAGTTTTAGTTCGTAATGGATCACTTGTATCATGACATTTCCGTAAAGAAGTTCCTAAATGATATTATCAATTTCGCTCTGGCTGGATGAAATTTAATGAAATTTTTAATTTCAATCGACTAGACTTATTGTGACCAAATTTGGTAGAACGAATTTCTTAGCCTATTCTTCCCCTTATTAACTGCAATTACATGTTTTCGAGGTTATTCGAGAGATAAGTGCATGTGGTACTCCTGTCTTCCCTACAGATAAATCGCTAACTGTACAATGAAGCAGGATGTACACTTACATTAAATGTTATAAAATGCAAGAAAATAATTATTACGTTTTAATGCCCACTTCCATATGTTGTCTGTATCATGGGTAACGTACCGCATTGTTACTGAACATTTTCTAAACAATAGTTTGCAAGAAAAATGACTTTTCGATGAATTATGAAAGAATTCATCGAATAATTTTAGGTGAATTGTTTTTTCGATGAATTGCATTTTCGACGAATTGTCGTTCGATGAATTGTCTTTCGAGGAATTGGTCATTCGATGAATTGCCTTTTCGACGAATTGACATTCGTTAAATTGTCGTTCGGCGAACTGTTTATTCGGAAAATTGCTTTTTCGATGAATTGCTGTTCGATGAATTGCATTCGATGAATTGTCTTTCGATTAATTGTTTTTCGATGAATTTGCCTGTAACCAAATATTTTTGTATGTCTGACAATCATTTCCTACTCTGCTATTTAGATCCCCAACAAGGACCAACTTTTCTTTTTTCATTGTGTCAGTTGCTTTTTCTAAAGCATCAAAAAATTCCTCTACTTCTACCTTAGTAGGACCTTCTGTGGGACCATAGGCACAAATAAGTCTCATTGTCCAATTCTCCATTCTGATATTAGCCCACATCACTCTACTTGAGGATGCCTGCCATTCAAGAAGATTAGCCTCATATTTTGTGTTGAATACCATGGCTACTCCTTCTTTTCCTTGATTGTCATTTCCTGAATATAACATTTTGTATTTATTGCTCAGAAAGATCTCACCAGTTTTTGTCTTGTTTTTTTTTCAGTCACCCCTATTATGTTGATCTTGTACATATCTAATTCCTTAGCTAGCTCCATTTCTTTGCCATTCAGGCTTCTTATGTTAATAGTACCGATCTTTAACTCTGGTGATGTTGAGTTGGGGTGTGCTTTCAGATTTGCTCCAGTAGCTGACTTTTTGCTGTTTGCCCTGGTTCCCTTGCGAAAACAACGGGGGTCTTGTTTAACCGAGTGGAGCCCCAGCCGGCATGAAATTTTGTCAGGTTGTACCATCAATTTGTATATTGGTTTAAGCCAATAAGAATACAATTTGGTCGGCTAAATTCCAAATTGCCAGCCCATCCTCATTCATTCAGTATCCAGGTAGATACCCAACAGGGTGCACCACAGGAAGGTGAGGATTGCACATTAGATCAGAAGCTCTGGTCTGTTCTCCGCATTCCTTTAAAGGTAATGTAGAGGTCTCCTGTCAGTTATACAGCTTTGACCCTTAAGTACCCTATGGTAAGAGCATAGAAAATAAATATCAAGAATTTGGCAAGATATTCTGGAGGTTGTTGAAGAAGCTCAGAAATGGAAGAAAGAGTGCTGTAAAAGGAATTAGAGATTATAAAGGTGACATGAAAACTGGAGAAAAAGATATCCTTGAAGTATGGAGTAATTACTTTAAAAAATTGCTAAATGAAATGTAAAGATTTTTTCACAAAGACTTGCGAATTCTCTTTAAACTGTTCTCTTTAAATTCTCCCTCTGACCTATCTAACTAAAAGTGCCCCTCATGGTGCCAAGTTGTCCCGATGGGCTTTAGCCCTACAACGTTATAATCTGACCGTTACATATAGAAAGGGTAGTCGTCTTGGTAACGCTGATGCCCTTTCCAGATTAAAAACTGATATAATTAATTAATGTTATTGGCTTGTTTCTTAATAATGATTATATATTTTCTTGATGTTTAGTTAATGATAATTATATAGTTTTTTTTTTTGTGTGTGTGGGAGCTGCATCGCACCATAAAGCTCTCACCTCATTTCTTGTATTTTAGAGTCAATTATTCGCCTGAGTTTTTTTTTTTTAGATGCAACATCGACACTCCTGTGACGGATGTGCTTCCCCCAAAGGGAGTTGTAAAGATTTTTGTCACAAAGACTTGCGAATTCTCTTTAAACTGTGTACTGTGGCGAGGAGGCGCTGCAGTCGTGACAGAAACAGATGACGCTTGGGACTTCATTAGCAAAGTTTCCGCTGTGTGTGGTATCCATTTTTTTTAAATGTGCCCGAAGTGAAAGAATAAGTACAACATTAGTGTTTGAAAGCAAATTATGTTTTTGTAGTTTCAAGAATCTTGTAAAGCAAGTTTGTGTCAAGTTTTTCAGAAATAAATAACATCACTAGAGTTACATCAGTGAAATGCGTATGAATGTGTTCTAAAAGTATACGTATAAGCGAGCATTCATTCTGCATAATGATCAAGACTTTCACCAGCTTTACCACTCATCACAAGTCCGAGTTTTACTTGAAACAAGCAGTGATATCACAGTAGTAAAAAAACAGTCAACAGGCATACAGTCAGGTATAAATATCCATACTTGAAGTAGAAAAAGCCATCAAAGGCTTGAAATGTGGAAAGGCAGCAGGAATAGATGATATTAGACCAGAAATGTTGAAGTATGGAGGTATAAAGGTATTACAGAGGGTGCACTGCATAATTCAGAAGGCCTGGACAGAGGGGCAAATTCCGGATGATTGGAGTAGAGCTCTCTTAGTATCCATGTATAAAAGGGTAAATAAAACTGAATGTGAGAATTACAGATATTTCTCTATTGAGTATTCCTGGTAATTTTTACGCAAGTATACTTGAAAAACGGATAAAAAGGTTGTGGAAGGGAAAGTTGTTGAAAATCAAGCTGGATTCAGGCCAAATAGAGGCTGTCGGAATCAGATCTTCACTTTAAGAGAAATAGTTGAGAAATGAGGTGAACATAACAAAGATCTGTATTTAAGTTTTTGTAGATCTGGAAAAGGCATATGACAAGGTGCCAAGAGAGAAGCTATTCAATGTGCAACCTCGATTTATCATTAAGGATGTACATTATCTCCTCGGTTATTCATTATTTATATGGATTACATTATAAAGGAAAGTAGTATTAAATCTGATATCAAAATTGGAGCTGTTAATCTCAGCTCTTTAATTGATGCGGATAACGTTATACTTCTAAATAAATCTACTACAAGTCTGCAAGATCCCTGACTAAATTAAATAACTGTTTTAAGAGATATGTTATGAAGGTCAGCAATAACAAGACAAAGACAATGAAAATAGGGGGAAGTATTTAAAATATCAATTGCATTGTGAATGGAGAGCCAAAAAACAAGTAAAACATTTCAGCTCTTAGGCACAATTTTTAGTGAAGATGGTAAATTAAAATAGACAACAGAATCAACAAAGCTGGAATGGTAGGAAGTCAACTGAATAAATTTATATGGAATAAGAGAGAAATTAGTGAAAACACTAAATTAGTTGTATACAAGACAGTGTCCAAACCAATTTTAACTTATGGATCTGAGAACTGGGTTAGAAATAAAACACTTAACCAAAGATTAGATACTATAGATATGAGAGAAAGATTAGCGGCATGAACAGGTGTCATCAGTGACAACATCATATTAAAAACAGGGGCATTAGGAAAGAACTTGACATTGTCAGCATCCAGGAATGTGTTAGCAGAGCTAATCTCAGGTGGTATGGTCACTTAAACAGAATGGGCGAAGAAAGATTAGCAAAACAAGTTTTCTCGGCCAGGTTGGCAGGAAAAAGACCCAGAGGAAGACTAAAATATATGTGAATTGATACGGTAAAAGTTCCTTAGAAGATAGAAATATAAGATCTGATAATGTTGAAGTCTTGACAGGTAACACTCTGATTTGGAGGAAAATTTTAATAGGAAGTTAGTAATGATGTAAATTTTTCATGTAGTACTATCATATCTTGTACACTCCTTGAGGATACATGTAAGGAATTTGATGATGATGACTGAGAGGAACAGGAATAAATAGTAGCATGTCAAACTACTTTCCAGAGGTGTGTGACAATTGATTCTTTTCTTAAATTTCTGCTTAATTCAAAGGTTGACTATTTGAATAGGCTGATTTGGTGGCAGAAAAATGGCAATATCACTTAAATGCTGCAAGGTGTAAAGTTCTGCACTCCAGGCAATAGAGCATAGTGCAATGTACTATGCTGGGAATGGGAGCCAGGAAGCTGATGAGGATAATGGAAATAAGGATTGAAATTTAACGACACATTACAACCGTTGTGAAATCACTCGCAGGATTTCTGTGATATAGAGAAGGATGCTAACAAGTCAGAATAAGAATATGAATGTGTGCTGTTGCATAAGGCATTGCTAGTCTGCATTTAGACTGGGGGGGGGGGTGCATAGTTCACAGGGGCTAGAAGTGAGACATTAAGATTGCAAGGAAGATACTGCAAAGGACAGTGGATGAAACTGCCATTTGCAGTTTCATCCACTGCCTTTCACCCACTGATGCAAATGTCATCTCTGTAATATACATAAAATCAGTGGAATACGTGAATGTGATAGGTAAATAGAATGCATTGTAGGGTGAATAGTGAGTACAATGGCATAGGAGTTTTAGTAAAGTATTATAGGTATTGATGTGTGAAGAATGGAAGTATCTCCCCCATGATAAATGTAGTTACTTCATGCAGGCTCAATAATAAAACTGAAAGGCATCATGAAAGAATAGTAATATATAGCACTAAGGACATTCAAATAAAAATGATACAAAGTTTCAAGAAAATTACATATAAATTTTGAACAATAGTAGTATTGTGTGATTATGTTCATATGGCTTTCCAAGGTTATGTTCTGAAACAGACAAAGTCAATTAGATTGTATCAGTAAAAGTATGTTTATATCTATGAGACTTTCAATCATCACAAAAATAATCAAGGCTGTGAAAAATTAAAATAATTTTGAAAATTTTAACATTTCATAAAATTACAAGTGGAAAACATTATTTAATGAAGCACTTGTTCCATGCTCTTGAAACTCTCTCTCTGCATACAGTTTAATCCCTCTATGATACCAGGCATGGTCCTTTGAGGTAAGAGCTTTTATAACTTAGTCAACTTCCTGTATTAAAGAATTTTCCATCCAGAAAGCAAATATTGATAATAGAACACCCGATAACTCATTGTATCAGCCTGGAGCTACACAGGGAAGCTACACCTTGAGATTTGTTATCTGAATAAGAATAATGGCTTTAATAAATTTAGTTTGTTTTAGTTGGGGTGCTTAAGGGTCAAAGCTGTATAACTGAGAGGAGACCTCCACACAGCCTTTAAAGGAATGCGGAGAACCGACCAGAGCTTCTGACCTAATGTCCAATCCTCACCTTCTCGTGGTGCGCCCTGTTGGGTATCTACTTTGATACTGAACGAACGAGGATGGGCTGGCAATTTGGGATTTAGCCGACCAAATTGTATTCTTATTGGTTAAATCAAAATAAAAAATGATGGTACAACATGACAAAATTTCATGCCGGCTGGGGCGTCGCCCGGTTAAACAAGGCCCCCGTTGTTTTCGCCAGGGAACCAGGGCGAACAGCGAAAAGTCAGCTACTGGAACAAATCTGAAAACAAACCCCAATTCAACATCACCAGTGTTAAAGATCGGTACTATCAATGTAAGAAGCCTGAATGGCAAAGAAATGGAGCTAGCTGAGGAATTAGATAAGTACCAGATCGACATAATAGGGGTGACTGAAACAAAAAAGACCAAAACTGGTGAGATCTTTCTGAGCAATAAATACAAAATGTTATATTCAGGCAATGACAATCAAGGAAAAGAAGGAGTAGCCATAGTATTCAACACAAAATATGAGGCTAATCTTCTTGAATGGCAGTCAGTCTCAAGTAGAGTAAGGTGGGCAAATATGAGAATGGGGAACTGGACAATGAGACTTATTTGTGCCTATGGTCCCACAGAAGGTTCTACTAAGCTAGAAGTGGTGGAATTTTTTGATGCTCTAAAAAAAGCAACCGACACAATGAAAAAGGAAAAGTTGGTCCTTGTTGGGGATCTAAATAGCAGAGTAGGAAATGATTGTCAGATATACAAATATATTTTGGGAAAATTTGGAGAAAAGAGCAAAGCTAATAATAATGGCAAATATCTGTTGGATTTCTGCTCAGGACATGGACTGGTTATTACTAACACCATGTTCCAACATAAAAATGTGCACAAATTCACATGGAGAGAAGACGCTAGGAATAAGAAAAGTCTCACTGACTATGTTATTGTTGATAGTGATGTTTTCTCCCTGGTGCAGGACACCAGAGTGTACAGAGGATTTGAAATTGGAAGTGATCACTATTTAGTCTTAAGCAGGATAAAATTGAATTTCATATTGAAAAGAATAACATGTAAGAAAGTTTTAAAGCGAATAAAAGTTGAGCAGCTCTCAGATGTGAACTGTAGACTAAAATACAGAAAGATTATTGAAAAGAAAATGAAACAGTTTGAGAACAGGAATCAAACCTTGGAGATTCAGTGGTAAACTCTGAAGAAAACATTGATTGATTCTGCCAGAGAGGCATGTGGTGAGGTTGTGTGCAAAGATAAAAAAATAAAAACTCCCTGATGGACACAGGAAGTTAAAGAGGCAGTGAAGGAAAAGAAGAAAGCAAATCAAAAGTTCCTGGCAAATAAGTCAGCTTTTACTCTTACAGAATACAGAGACAAATGTAAGAATGCTAAACAGTGTGTAAAAATAGCTAAACAAAAGTCATGGGAGGACTTTGGCAAGAATATAGAAAATAAATATCAAGAAGGTGGCAAAATATTCTGGAGGTTGCTGAAGAAGCTTAGGAATGGAGGAAAGAGTGCTGTAAAAGGAGTTAGAGATGATAAAGGTGACATGAAAATGAGAGAAAAAGATATCCTTGAAGTATGGAGTAATTACTTTGAAAAACTGCTAAATGAAACAAGCAGTGATGACAGCACAGTGATAAAAAACACTGACCAGGCATGCAGTCAGGAATACATATCCATACTTGAAGTAGAAAAAGCCATCAAAGGCTTGAAATGTGGAAAGGCAGCAGGAGTAGATGATATTCGACCAGAAATGCTGAAGTATGGTGGTATAAAAGTCTTACAGTGGCTGCACTGCATAGTTCAGAAAGCCTGGACTGAGGGACGAATTCCCGATGATTGGAGTAGAGCTCTCATAGTACCCATATATAAAAAGGGAAATAAAACTGCATGTGAGAATTACAGAGGTATTTCCCTACTGAGTGTTCCTAGCAAGATCTATGCAAGTATACTTGAGAAACGGTTGAGAAGAATTGTGGAAGGAAAGTTTGGTGAAGAACAAGCTGGATTCAGGCCAAATAGAGGCTGTCAGGATCAGATCTTCACTTTACGACAAATAGTCGAGAAAGCATGGGAATATAACAAAGATCTGTATTTAAGTTTTGTCGATTTGGAAAAGGCATATGACAAGGTGCCAAGAGAGAAGCTATTCAATACGCTGCAGTTATATGGTGTCGATGGGGCATTATATCAAGCAATACTTAGTCTTTATTTGAGTTGTAAGTCAGCAGTTAGAATTGAAGGAAGTACAGGAAGATGTTTTAATGTTCAATCTGGTGTGAGACAAGGATGTACATTATCCCCTCTGTTATTCATTATCTATATGGATCACATTATGAAGGAAAGTGGTATTAAACCTGATATCAAAATTGGAGATGTTAATGTCAGCTCTTTGCTTTATGCGGATGATGTTATACTTCTAAATAAATCCGCTACAAGTCTGCAAGATTCTCTGACTAAATTGAATAGCTGTTGTAATAGATATGGTATGAAGGTCAGCAATAAAAAGACAAAAACAATGAAAATAGGCAGAATCATTGAAAATGTCAACTGTGTTGTGAATGGAGAACCTGTTGAACAAGTAAAACATTTCAGTTACTTAGGTATGATTTTTACTGAAGATGGTAAATTAAATATAGAAATCGACAACAGAATCAGCAAAGCTGGTATGGTGGGAAGTCAATTGAATAAATTCATATGGAATAAGAGAGAAATTAGTCGGAATACTAAATTAGTATACAAGACAGTGTTCAAACCCGTTTTAACTTATGGATCCGAGAGCTGGGTCAGAAGTAAAACACTTGACCAAAGACTAGAGACTGCAGATATGAGAGTCCCGAGAAAGATCAGTGGCGTGAACAGATGGCATCAATGGCAATATCATATTAAAAATGAGGATATTAGGAAAGAACTTGACATTGTCAGCATCCAGGAATGTGTTAGCAGAGCTAATCTCAGGTGGTATGGTCACTTAAATAGAATGGGAGAGGAAAGATTAGCAAAACAAGTGTTCTCTGCCAAGTTGGCAGGAAAACGACCCAGAGGAAGACCAAGATATAGGTGGATTGATACGGTACAAAGTGCCTTAGACGATAGAAATATAAGATCTGATAATGTTGGAGTCTTGACAAGTAACAGACTGATTTGGAGGAAAATTGTAGATAGGAAGTTAGTAATGATGTAAATTTTTCATGTAGTACTGTCATATCCTGTACACCCCTTGAGGGTACATGGCAGGAATTTGATGATGATGATGATGATAAATTTAGTTTAATCCTTTATCTAAGTGTAAGCAAACAAAGTCTGCACCTGAAGTATCTTCAGGACTGAGGCAACTCGTGATAAAGGTGGACCAAGCTCTCATCACTTGTTTTAGTATCTCCCACAATGCAAAGTACATCTCCTTGAGAACATGTATAATGCTATTACTAATTATATGAAGAGCCAAAGGCTTCAATTTGGCGACATAACTTATTTAAGTTAAAGGGATATTACATCCTATATTGTTTCTTAGCCGAATAAGAAACTCAAAGAGTTTCATGCCGAATAAGAAACTCAAAGAGTTTCATGCCGAATATAGAAACTATATAAAGTTCAGCGATTCCAAGCGTAAGCAAATACCTGGATACTGCAGCAACTGACCCTTTAGGTAGTGCAAGCTGAGGAACTCATATCAAAGGTGGTGCAAGCTCCGATCACTATTCTTGATATTTACCCATAATGTGAACTTAGCTCCTAGGAGCTAATTATTATTGTTTTATTATTGTTCAATATTGAACAATAATACAGCTCCTAGGAGCTAAGTTCACATTATGGGTAAATATCAAGAATAGTGATCGGAGCTTGCACCACCTTTGATATGAGTTCCTCAGCTTGCACTACCTAAAGGGTCAGTTGCTGCAGTATCCAGGTATTTGCTTACGCTTGGAATCGCCGAACTTTATATAGTTTCTATATTCAGCATGAAACTCTTTGAGTTTCTTATTCGGCTAAGAAACAATATAGGATGTAATATCCCTTTAACTTAAAAAAATGTATAATGCTATGCATTAAGAGAAGGGCCTGAAGTATCTTCAGGACAAGTATCACCATCTCCGGGTATGGCTCCTGCTGACGAGACCTCAATAAAGGTCAAAACTGGTTTGGGTAGTGGTCCTTACCTTAATGCATAGTGTTATACATGTCTACAAGGAGATGTGCTTTGCATTCTGGGAGATACTAAGAAAAGTAATGAGATCTTGGTCCACCTTTACCACGAGTTGCCTCAGTCCTGAAGATACTTCAGGTGCAAACTTTGTTTGTTTACACTTGGATAAAGGATTAAACTAAATTTATTATGGTCTAACCAAGTGGGGAAAAACTTCCAACACTAAGAATAATAGCTTGTTGGAAGAGCAACTGTTTCAAATGAACCAGTGCTGAAAAGTTCATGTAGCACTTACTCTAGTTTTTGAAAACATATGTTGGAAGTAATCGTATATTCTTCTGGAAGATCAAAATGGACAGTAAAAACTCCTCCAAGTCCCATATAACTTTTGTCAAACTAACCTCTTACTGCACCCAGAATACTGCTCTATCTGACCCATCCAATTATTTTTAAGAGTGCAGAGTTAGATTTCCTCTTATGATATGCAAAAATTCATCTGGCGCAACATACAATAATGCTGAACATATCCTTGGGCCAAATTAGTGATAAACATTTTGATGAAAAATGCCATCCTTAAAAGCTGATGAAGGAGACAATGCACAACTCTTCAGATGGAATGGATTCATCAGGTGACACTGTGATAAAGTGAAGTGAACATTCGCAAACCATGTGATTCAAGCTATTCAATGAATGATAAAATAAATAAATAAATAAGCATTATATAGAAATTATTCATATACCATTTTTGTTTGCAAGAACAAGCTCTTTAATTTAAACAGAAACAGTTATGTCATCTTATTATAAGCTCTGAAATGTAATAAAAAAACCCATTTATTTTCACTTTCAAATAAATAAATAAATATATAATAAAAATAATATTCACTTACTTTGCAGTCCTTAAAACTAAGATGTCGACTAATTTTCAGCATTTCCTCTATTCTTTCCATTTTACGAGCCCCCTCATTGCAATCAGCAACAATCTTATTAAAGAAAAATATATTTAAAAATATAAATACTCAAAAACAGTACTCCAAGTCCCAGTGTTTTACCCCTTTAAAGAACTTAAATATAGTGTAATTCTTAACTAAGCGTAGGTACTAATGGACAGTAGTCCATTAATACCTACAATGCAAACTGCTGTTTACCTGACTGGCATCTTCACAACTAATGGATTCAAATCTCACAGATACGGATGTCTGCAGTAATCATTATGTGGCAGATGATTTCCATTACCTGTGTGACCACCTGACTGTATAATGGAGGAATGAGGAGCATCCACAACCTCCTTAGGGAGGTTGTGGGTGCACCACCCCAAATATTACAAGGTTGGTCAGATCTGAGAACTTTAAAGTGTCAGGAGTTGAGAAGAAGAGAAATAATTTTTTGAACAGAAAAAAAAAAACATCAAAATTTTTAGAGAATGAGAAAGTTATGTACAGATTCTGTCAAAAAATGCATATACACTTCAGCAAAAGAAAAACTTGTATAAAAATTGTAATACTAAATTTATGCAGACACCAAGGGATGAATACAAGTTACCTTTGACTCCTACAATTACATGAGATGCTCAAAGTGGTTACCATTAGTGACCAGACACTTATTATTATGGCGAACTACTACTTGGGCAACACTGGCAAACTGTTCAGCGGGATTGCTGCACATGCAGTTTCAATTTCTTTCCGAAGAGCCGCCAATGTAGCTGGTTTTCTACAATACACTAAATCCTTTAGAGTCCCCAATAGGTAGAAGTCCAAGGGTGTGTTAAATCAGGAGAACGTGGAGGGGGGGGGGGGTAAACTCAACTGCACCTCTTCGTCCTATCCATCGTCTCTGCAAACTCTCATCGAGGTAAGCTCTCACATCTCAGTGGTGGTGTACCATCTTGTTGGAAAAGAAATTGATCATTCCCATGAAGTGCATGAATGGCAGGTAAAATGGATGTGCGTAGCAAGTCTAGGTACACTTGACCAGTAACAGTACCTTCAAAGAAGAATGGTCCTATTAAACCCCTAGATGATAATCACACCAGACATTGAGCCCAGGTAAATTGACTGCCATGTGAATATGAACGCCTGGATTTTATGGAGCCCAGTAAACACATTTATGCCGATTCACTGTTTCATTAAGCTTAAATTGTGCTTCATCAGACCAAACCATCTTCCTCACAAACTTCTCATCCTCATCTACCATGTGTTGAAACCACTCACAATATTGTATTCTTCGATCAGGATCATCTTCATTCAATGCATGTAATAATCTTGGGATGTAAACTTTCCATTTAGCTGCTTTAAGAATGCACCGTATGCTTGCACTGCTAACTCCCGTTTCACATCCCCATTGTGTGGTAGACTTCTGTGGCGAGCGTGTAAACACCATTGAAGAGGAAGCAGGACTTGTTGCTGTGCGAGGCCTCCCAGTCTTCCCTTGTGCAGCTCACAGAAGGTACCACAGGTCTCAAACTTATCACGAATACGTGCAATTGTCAAGCATGTTGGAGGTTGTGTTGCAAACTCATGCCTCCATTGTCACTGAACTTCACCAACATTCTCAGATTTGAAATTCCACTTTAAAATGGTCTTGTGTTCCTCGAACAACAATCGTGCCTCGGCTATTTTGTTTGACTGTCCTACCAATCATGTGTTGATGCTAGTATTCACGTGAGTAATGACATCTTTTGAGAGAACATCATGCTATACATTGCTACTGTAATTCAATCCAACTTGAAAAAAGTCCATAGATGACATCTGTTAAAGTGTGTATACATTTTTTGACAGACTTTGTATATAATATATTTGTGCTGGGATAAACTGGATGTGATGGATAGCTCAAGAAGAGAAAGTTGATCTTGAAAGGAAATTGGATTATCAAAAGTAAGGGGGGGGTGTTGAAATTTACTAAGCCTGTTTTCACCCCATTTTAGGATGTTGAGGAGATAAGTATTTAAATCACTGGTTTTGGAAGATCTTGAGGCTTCTGTCATTCGAGTACTAGAGGATTTTTCAAATGATTTATGAAAAGTCCTGTCATCACCAAAACTCTGAATAGGATTTGAAGTCAGAGAGAGAAAATCATTGATGTGAAGGAGGGAGCAGTGGGTGAGAGTACAGAACTCTGGGGTACTCCAGCATTGATAGCGAAGTATGATGAAAAGAAGCCATAAACCATGACATGCAATGAATGGCTAGTGAAGAAGTTGGCAATCCAATCATAAAGTGCAGGAGAGAGGCCATAAGATAGTAGCTTGTTTAAGAGGTCTTGATGCTACACACGATCGAATGCCTTTGAAATATTGAGAGTAATAACATGGGTTTCTCCAAATCTTTCCATGGCCTGTGTCTAAATGTGGGTGGGATTTGCAAAGAGGTCAGTTGTAGAGTGAAAATGGCAGAATCCATACTGGCAATCACTAATTAATTGAGGGTCCAGGTAGTGACGAAGCTAGTTGTTGAGCAATGGAACTGCTTCCATGCTGTGGAGTAGATGACAACAGCATATGATAGCTTATATAAGCAATACAGGATGGATGTTAGTTCTGGGGCAAAAATTTTGAGGACAGTTGGAAAAATACCATCTGCACCAGGATCCTTATTAGTAATGAGATTAATCAGAGTTTTCCTGATGTCCTTCTGCAAAAGTTCAGAGGAGGCTTGCAGTGGAGAGTTTGTGATAGTGTGGGAAATTATGCCAAGAGGTGTGCCCTTTCCTTGAGTGAGGTTACCATGATACCATAAGGATGCAGGAGAGAGATGGGGACAGTGAAGGGCAGAAGTTATGACCAAAAGCCCAAGTGAGGGATGAGAAGGCTCAAATGCCAGTTGAACAGGAGGCAAGTTTATTGCATTTTAACTTTTTTTTTTTCTGGCTGTTATGTAAGCTGAATGAGAAGCTGGAGTTTTTAATCTGAATATTATTATTACAAGACATCTCCAGGGAGTCCATGGACTCATCGAGGGAAAGCACTTGCTCTACAACTCTCTGTTTCCACAACCAACTCCATCTACAATGAACTGCATCTATCACCGACCACCATTAGTATTTTCACAGACAATCACATGCTGTATTTTTATCATGGACTGCAAAGTTGCATTTTTTTTTTGAGAACCAGGACTTGGATTTGGGTTATGTGTTTGCAGTAGAATGGGGATTGAAGACTTTCATTCCAGTGAATAATATTTCAGTTATTAGTTCAGTGTAGATTTTTGAATCAGGAGAGTAAAAGCAGTAATTTGACCATGGAGCTGGCACAATAATAGCACCATAGGAAGCAAGACTGAACTTGGCTAGGAGGAGGACAAACTGTAGAGAAGGAGACAAATAGGATTTTGATCAGAGTTGCTAAGGGGAGAGCAGCCATCCATAGTGTATTTGGATGGAGAGGTAGTTAATAGTCCAGAATGTTGGAAGAATGATGAGAATTGTCTGGTATTCTGGATGGTACGTTAACTGTTTGTGATAGGTCATGACTGATGGCAAATAATTCAGCTTCCCTTCTAGTTTGATATGTGAAGATGGAGTAGAGGAGCCAGTGTGTGTGTGTGTTATAGATTTAAAGTCCCCTAGGAAGCAATCTACAATTTGGGTAATTAGTTGAAAGGCAGAAGTTATGTCCTTCACTAAAAATTGACTTCATAAGTCAATTTTTAGTGATAAGTAGTCAAAAAGCATAGGTGTTAGAATAAGGGAAGTAGTAAAAGCAACAAACGAAGGCTATAAAATGAGGTAGGAAAATCTTGTGCCAGAGCAGATCAAAAAGCAGGGATTCCAGGTTGGATAGTTTAGTTAATGCATCCTTTTTATCTCAACAAAGAAACCAGCTTCCAATAACTGATCACACAGCAAAGGTTTATCAGAAAAATTATTCAAGTTCCTATTTTCCTTCAACTTGCAAATCACCATCTGTCCATTTCACAATCCTTCCTACCTTCTCAAAAACAACTTGATCCACTGTTTCATTTGGAAGTATATTAACTTCATTGTTCTCACAGATTTTCTTATTATCATCGGATAACAAGTTCGAGAAAGTCAATGTTTAGAACATTAAGATTATATAATGTATCATAAATGGACAAATCAGGTTTTGAACATTAGGCAATTTCAAGACAGAGTCTTCTTGAAATTGCATTTTATATTAGAAAGATTTTATATATATATATATATATATATATATTAAAAAAAAAAAGCTATGAAAGAGCTACTATCAATAACCTTGTTAAGACTAAATCTGGGGATGATTCAGATCTGATCTCAGTATCCTGATTGTGACTGAAGAATACAATGACTGTGATTCATTGAGATCCTCAGTGACTTTGGGTTCGAGACTTCTCCTGAGGTAAGTACTTGTTAGTTACTAGATTTACGCTATTTCTCTTTCCTTTTCTTCTCTATTACACTTAGTAATTTCATATTCTTCTCTTAACTTATAATTTATAACTGTACTACCAAATCCAAATGGGTGACTGCCAATGGGAAAGCCTAGAGTTTGAGCAGGCATTCATAAATAATTCAGAAGTTCTATGAATTCTTGAAGAGGAAATGAAATGGCCCAGCCAATTGTAGGTTGAGCATGAGAGGCCAACACCCACCTCAAACACTAACAACAGAACAGAGTCCCAGACTTTATACTCACATGCTGGCTCAGATTTAACCCAGAAAACACAAGTTCTGCAAAGTGAGCATGAAAAAAACAACACAAGGAACAAACATCTATTGAAACTATAACCACCCCATGAAAAGCAGAAATAAACTACTATAAGGAAAGGGTTATGCCAGTTATACTGTGAGCTAAGAAACAATGGATGGCAGTGACCACAACCTCAAAAAGCCATAAATAAATTTTACAAAGCCCAGGAGCACAGATGAGGTGGTCCAAATACAACTAGAGATGATGCCTGACTACAAAACATCCAGTACCACAGGTTTGATCTAAAAAATGAAAAAACTTGAAGATGATACCATGCAGTATAATAGAATTTGTAACCACCAAGGAAGTCATAAAAGATCTCCAAAACCACAGACTAAACCCTGTTAAAATTAGTTGTATGCTCCAAGCAGATAAATGATTAACCATTTATCTTAATGCTTCTTGTCTAAGTGAAAATCAGCTGATACTGAGAGATCTGTAACTTGACTATAAAACCAGAACCAATTACAATAGAAGACATCAGCCACACAACGATACCATTCAAAAATTCAGCCACTTGTTATGCTGCTGAAAGGCTGATTACTGCTGCATTATATGTGGAGAAAACTATGCAACAGCCTTCTTGCAAAAAAAAAAAAAAAAAATCACACACAGAAACTGCAGAGGGTGCAAGCAATACTTGGCCACCCAAAACCCAGCAAGAGAAAACCAGATTCAACCAAACTCATGGACATCCCCAGCTAATGTGGATACTCACTTCCTCCCAAATGGCACACCAAACCAACCAGCATGTGTCTCAAACGTGCAGGTGGTGGAATCAAAATTATCAAAACAAGCCAAACTTGAGCAAACAACCAAATCTAGCTAAGCTGCAAATGTAGCAGCAACTTTGGGTGAGTTGTTGAGTTCAGCAAAGCAAATCCTAGCTAGGACTCCACAAACAAGTTTATGAAACACAAAAGAATCCTTATTAAACTAATTATAGGTTAACAAAAGTAGAAGGCCAAACTTTCTACTGATTGTGTTCTGGAACACCAATGATCTAGGAAATAAATTGCAAGACGTACAAGAATTTACAACATGCTACAACACTGAGGTAATTCTTGTAAACAAAATGCACCTCAGACCAGCACCCCCCCCCCCCCTGTCCCCAGTTCCAGTGATGGGGAATCTTAATACTGAAGTCTATAATGACATTCTAGAGAATTCTGGGCTTCAACTTTATGGCAAGTTTGGTGAAGGCCCTTTCTTGTATCACATAGAGACAAAGAGCAAGCTGCTATTTCAACTTCTAAAGGAAATTTTTAAAGAAAAATTTTATTAATATAATCAGATTTTTGACTTTGTAATGCATTTCTAATCTTGATTTCAGCTTTATAATTTGAACATCAAATCAACCAAATGTTTACCTTATTTAGAACAGCCAAAGCCAACTTGCAGCTTTCATAGATAGGGGAGTTTGAGGTGAGTCTGTGAAAAATAGCATCTACAAGAAGAGGGAGTCGGGTTATCCGTTGCATTGGCAGCATCAGGAATGAATGCATATCCAAGCCTTGGCATACTGGGCTACATTCTAGCTTCTTTAATACTTCTGCGAAATTTGGTTTGGTTTCTCTTTAAAATAAAGCAAACAGATTGCATAAGACTAAAGTTAATAAAGTTTTATAGCAATTTTAAAACTAGTATTAAATAAAATACTATACATTAAAGTATTTAAATAAATATACTATAGTATATATAGTATTTTTATTTAAATTAATATCATTAGTGTAATTTAACTACTAATTTTTTTTTTTAGCATTATCACTCTATAAAAATAAGAATTTATACTCCATTTCTATTTATTTGACAATTTTACCCATCTTTATTCCATCTTCCTTCATGTTAGTCTTCTATATCATGGCAAAGTAATGTAGCATCTCAGAATCTGATTAATGCTTATGATAGGGTGGTTAATAATATCTATATTGTTTGCCTTTTTACAGGAGGGAAAAACTCTGCCACCTCCAATGAAACCAGATAACTCACCTTCAGTCTTTGCATCCTCAACAGGATTTGAATGCAGGTCTTTCTCGAGTTCAAATACCAACTGAGCTACAGAAGCTCTTTACAATTTTACATCAACTAAAAATTATTGCAAAGTAACATATCATGAAAAACTTACAAACTGAATACTTTACCTCGGCATACTGATCCTATAAGATGATAGAAACATTGTAAAAGAATATCTGCCCACAAAAACAAGATAGTCTCTCTCTCTCTCTGAGTTTGAGAAAATAGTGATGAATCTTTCTACATCAATACTATAAATGTTCAATATGGTTAGATCAGGTGGCTAAACAGGCCAAAGAAACAGGAAAAAGTCATCATGCTGTTGCTGGAAGTTATTTACAATCAACATGAAAGAATGCAGGGTTCTACAGGGTAGTGACTGTGTAATATTATGAAGTCCTTGTCTTCATGATATATAACACATAGCCGCTCCCACTCAAATACTACCCTCACTTTCTCATGGTAGAACTTGTTATCACAAACAAGGCTCTGGTCACTAGGAATCGGCAGTATAACTAAAACATCTATAACTCAGCATCGAGACATGCAATATATAATGCACGTCTCGATGCTGAGGTAGCAGCCCTACCACCAGAATAGGAACTCTGTGGGCTAACAACCCACAAGTCTCTGAAAATTTAAATACTGTTTTCAAGTCAGATAAATGCAGAAATTGGACAGACTTCTTGGTATCAACTAAAGATTGGAAAATTAGGACACAAATTGGCCAATGGAATTAAAACACTATCAAACAGGAAAACTAGCACAACCAAGAAAGGAGATGGAAAAATATAAAACTGAATTATTGGGGGTTAGCGAAGTAAGATGGAATGGTACTGGTAGGATAAATTTTCCCAGTGGGAATGTTTCTTCATTCAGGGATGCTTAATATAACTGATATACATCAATATGGAGTTGGAATCCTCATGAGCAAAAGAATTAGTCAAACAATGATTGAGTGGGAACCAGTTTCAGAACGAATAATAACAATTAATCTTAAAACTAAATTTGGAAGACTAAGAATTGTTCAGTGCTATGCCCCAACTGAGAATGAATCCTTTGAAGAAAAAGAAAAGTTTTACAGTCTGCTTGATAAAACCTTGACGATAACACATGGTAACAAGAGGATACTTCTTATGGGTGACTTCAATGCTACAGTTGGTACAAATAATGAGATGCTGGAAAATGCAATGGGGGCAAGCATGATTTGGAAGAGAGAAATGTAAATGGTGAACTGTTGGTGGGAATGTGTGGCAAATATAACGAATTCATGGACGTGTGGAATGAGTTTGAAGGGCGAAAGAACTTATACAAGATGGATGGCCTGCATTTGAATAGACTTGGTGTGCGGAGACTGGAAAGAGTGTTGCTGAATGAAGTGAAAATGGATGTGCAAAACCAGGGAAACTAGAACTACCAAGGAGGGGGGGGAATGGATATGCAGACATCAGTGAGACAGATGAGTGTAAGAATGTATATAATGTACCCGAGTCAGCACTAAGGACAAAAAATGGGAATGGGTCATTTAGAATAACGTATCAATATAGGGGTGGGACTAAGGGATCACTGCATTTCATGTATACTAATGCCAGGAGCATTAGGAACAAGAAGGAAGAATTTTTGGCCTTGATTGGCTCTTCCTGGCCACAGGTTATTGGCATTAGTGAAACATGGCTGACGGAAGAAGATATAGTTAGTGGGATAGAATGTGTAGGTTATAGTGTGTTTAGGAGGGACAGAGAGAATAAAATGGGGGGGAGGGTATTATTGATGATAGCTGATGAACTGCAGCCAAGGAGAATTGAAGTTGCATCGCAGGATAGTGAAAGGAGCTCATTTGAGGCTATTTGGTGTGAGATTGAGACCGGCAAAATAAAATATACAGTTGGGTGCTGCTATAGACCAGGTGATGGAATAGATGGTGGAGATAGTATGCATAGGGAAATTGATGAAATGAGTGGAAGGAGGGTAATTATTATGGGGGATTTCAACTATGGTAACATTGATTGGAAGGAGGAGAGGACACATGTGAGGAAGGAAATGGATTTTATTCAATTATTAAGGGATAACTATCTGAGACAGCATGTAATTGAAAATACTAGGGGTGTGAGAGTGCTTGACCTGGTAATAGCATCTGAGAATTTGACTGTAATGAATATGACCATGTTGCCACCTATTGGTGAGAGAGATCATAAGGTCTTGACCTGGGAGGTGGCTAAAGGTGTGGAATTTTCGATTAAGACAGGGTATATGTGGAATTACCGTGCTGGCAAGTATGACAAGCTTAGGAGATTGCTTGGATCAGTGCCATAGCATGTACAACTGCAAGGGCTGGACGTCGATAGAGCATGGGAAGTGGTCAAGGAGCATTTACAGGAGGTAATGGCTGATTGTATACCTAGGGTCCTAATAGTAAAACAAGTAGGGGTTAAATGGATGAATAACACCATTAAGCTTGAGCTGCAAAAAAAGAAACAACTGTGGAGGGAATTTAAAGAAAGGGGTGACCTGCAGGCACACGAACGGTATAAAGTGCAGGCCAGAAAGGTAACGAGTGTGGTAAAAAAAGCAAAAGCGGATTATGAAAGGAAACTAGCTTTGCAAGCAAAAGAGAATCCAAAACAGTTCTTTCAATATGCTGCAAGCAAGAAAAAAACTGTACACGGTAAAATGATTTTAAGGAATGACGATGGTAAGGAGGTCACTGAATCAGTCGATATAGTGGAGTTACTGAGCGCACACTTTGCAAAAGCATATCATCCAGGTGGTGACATTGAAAAAATGAAGGAACCATTAGTTTATACGGGAATAGTGATGAATGAAGTGGAGGTGACTAGTCTATTACAGAACCTTAATGTGAACACATCTGTGGGATTGGATGGTATACCGACACGGGTCTTGCGTAAAGCGGCTAAAGAATTATCAGTGCCCTTGACCATGTTGTTTAATCTGAGTCTCAGGTCTGGCTTAGTCCCGAAGGTGTGGAAAGAGGGGAAAATAGTTTCACTGCATAAAGGAGGATCCAAGACTACGGTTGCAAATTACCAACCGATCAGCATATCAGGAGTCGTTGTCAAGGTCTTAGAGAAAGTAGTCAAGGGAAAAATACAGGAATGGATTGATGAAAACGAGATACTATACAGGGGACAGCATGGATTTGTGAAGGGTAGATCATGCTTCAGTAACTTGCTCAAGTTTTATAACAAGGTGACAGCTGAACTGGATAAGGGAAACGGGTTTACAGTGATACTACTGGACCTGGCAAAGGCGTTTGACAGGATACCACATGCAATACTAATCCGTAAACTACAACATATGGGAATGGATATAAGGTTGGTTGGTTGATGGAGAGATATCAAAGAGTAGTTTATTCAGGAGTAGAGTCCAAAGATGGCCTGTGACTAGTGGTGTGCCACAGGGTTCTGTTCTTGGACCACTGCTGTTTAATCTGTTCATTAACGATATAGGGAAGGATCTAAGTGGAACAATTCATTTGTTTGCTGATGATGCAAAGTTGGGTAGGGCAATAGTGAATGCAGAAGATGTCAAAGTCTTGCAGGATGACTTAGATAGATTGGAGTTCTAGGCTAAGGAGAATGGATGTCAATTTAATGTGACAAAATGTAAGGTTATGCATTTTGGGGTGAAAAGATTAGCAGCAGTATACCACATTGGTGGAACTGTACTCCAAGAGATTGATGAGGCCAGGGACTTGGGAGTGTTGGTGGATAGGGAGATGAAGTTTAGGGGGCACACTGCAAAAGTAGCTAAATCAGCTCATCAACTCACTTGGTTGTTGAAAAATACCTTGACGAGCAGAGAGAAGCAAGTTATTGTACCTCTGTACCGAGCCTTGATAAGACCTCATCTCGACTACTGTGCCCAGATTTGGTCACCTCGGTTCCTTCTTGATGGGGAGGAGGTGGAGAGGATCCAGAGGCGAGTGACTAAGATGATAACAGGTCTATGGAATGAACCATATGAGAACAGGTTGAAGATTTGTGGGTTGCAGAAACTAGTTGATAGGCGGAGGAGGGGAGATATGATTGAGACATTCAAATTGCTAAAGGGATTCTATAGGATTAATTCAGAGGATATTTTTGAGATCAGGACTGGTGGTGGGAGAACTAGGGGACACCTATGGAAGCTGGGCAAGAGTGTGGTTAGCAGGGGTGTTAGAGCTGGGTTCTTTACTTTTAGAGTGGTAAATAAGTGGAATAAGCTGCCAGAGTCTGTTGTGGGTGCTATGACGGTGAACGAGTTCAAGACAAGGTATTATAGATACTGTGAGAATGTAATCGCATAGTTGTGTGGACATGATGTTTAGGGCCTCCCTCGATGAGTCTAAGGACTCCTGGAGTCGCCCGAAATAATAATAATAACTTAGTAATAGGTGGCACAATCTTCCAGCATAAGAGAATACATAAAGTAACTTGGGTGTCACAAGATGGCAAAACACAGAATCAAATAGATCATATTGCCTTCAGCCAAAGGTGCAGGAAAATGTTATTAGATGTCCGAAATAAAAGAAGTGCTGATATTGGCTCAGATCATCACCTAATAATAGGATCTATGTAGTTATATATTAAAAAATCATCATGGGAAAAACATTTAATAGACGGAAATTTGATGTTGCTAAATTACAAAATGCTGAAGTCTGCATTAAATTTAAAATAAAGTTAGGGGAAAATATGGATATTAATTTTGAAGGAGGAAGATATAAGGAATGATGATATAGATGCTAAATGTAAAAAGGTAAAAATAAAAAGTCCTTAATGATACAGTAGAATGTGTTTTAGGATATGCTAAAAGAAAGAAAGAACAGTTATCGATGGAAACTTGGAGACTAGTGGATGAAAGGAAAAAAAAAAAAAAAAGAAGTTGAAATTATGTGCAAGAAGTACTCCCCCAAAAGGAAAACGAACTTAAAGACAAATATAAAAAAGTTAAGAGAAGTGCTAGAAAAGGCAATGGTTTGAAGAACTGGCATTGAGGGCACAACAAGCTGCAGATAAGTATAACACTAGAGAGTGACACAGTATTATAAGAACACTTTCTGGAGAAGCCATGTAAAAGCATGTCCTAATGAAGGATCTAATGAAAAAATTCTAGTGTCAACAGAAGAACAACTGGAAAGGTAGAGACAATATTTTATTCAAATGTTGAACAGTAGCAGTGATAGAGTACAAACAAAAGGAGTAGATGAATTAAAAATTGATACAAGCCCACCGTCTAAATTGGAGATAAAAAAAAAGATATAAAAGAAATGAAAAATGGGAAAGTTGCAGGACATCATGGTATCACAGCACAGATTCTAAAATCTGACAACATTCACTGATATGCTCTACCCACTATTCCAAGATATCTGGGAAAAAGAGACATTCTGTAGGGATTGGAATATAGGAATAATAGTAAAAATACCAAAGAAAGGAGATTTGGGTAACTGTAATAATTCAAGGGACACAAACCTGCTATGTGTCATTAGCAAAATTTTCTGCAAAATTATTCTTTCGAGAATCCTTAATATTTTAAGTGAAGAGAAGAGAACAGTCTAGTTTTAGGCCAAATAGATCATGTATGGACCACAGGTTAACCTTAAAAATAATAATCGAACAGTCGGGAGAATTTAACTTTCCTTTATATTTGCTGTTTGTGGATTATGAAAAAGCCTTTGATTCCATTGCTAGAGATTGTGTGTGGAATGCACTTCAAAACAAGGGAATGCCATAGAAGATAATAAACCTCATACAGGAAGGATATAACAAATTCCAATGCCAAGTGCTGCATGATGGATATCTGACACAATCCTTTCAAACTGTAACTGGAGTGCGATAAGGTGTCTGCTATCTCCCTCATTATTTATACTAGTGCTAGATCAAGTTCTAGAACAGACAGTAATGAAATATGCCAAAGGAATATCATGGAAAATAAACAAAACTTTGGGTGATCTAGACTATGCAGATCATGTATGTAAAATTGCTCACAAACATGCAGATATCCAAAACAAACTAACATTACAAGAAGAATCGCTGAAAGTTGGTTTGAAAATAAATACAAACAAAACAAAAGAAACGACAATCAATGTGAACAACAAGCATGAAGAACAACTGAAACTGGAAAAATTGAAACTGTTTAACATTTTATATATCTCGGCAGTGTTTTATCTGCAGATGCAGGAGAAACTAGAGATGTTGACATAAGGATTCAAAAGGCAAGTAGTGCATATGTAAAACTTAGTAGAGTATGGAAAATGAAAAATATTCACACAGATACAAAATCAAAAATATTTAATGCATGTATTAAATCAGTTTTTTTATATGGATGTGAAACATGGCTGGTTTGAAAGGAAATACAAAGGAAACTACAAAACATTTATAAACCAATATTTGCCGACCATACTTCAAATTTGATGGCCACAAATTATTACTAACGAAGATCTCTGGAAAAGACCAAATCAGCAAAAAAAAAATCCTTGAAATCAGAAAATGAAAATTTAGATGGATTGGACATATACTTAGGAAAGATCATGAAAGAAATATGTCATGCAGCCCTGGAATGGAATCCACAAGGTAAGAGAAAGTGTGTGGCCATCCTAAAAATACACAGAGGAGATCAACTTAATAGAATGTGAGAAGAGTTTTGCTGAACTAAGACCAATAGCAAGGATAAGAAACTGATAGAAAGCATTTACAGACTCCTGACATTCCTGATGGAATCTCTGAGAGAAGAAGAAAGAATGCTCCTGGTCTGACACTTTATGTGGGAAGTTGCAGCGAGTGTTAGTTGACTAGTATAAGAGAATCAAGCATGTTCCAGGAAGGGAGGGCAAGAAGAAAAAAAAAAACAATACCAACATTATCTCCACACCCTAAGGGTATAGAGAAAGCCTTGTGCTGCTTTTTCTATATCCTTAGTGCAATGGAATGATGTGAATTCATTTGAAATGGATAATATTTTATGTTTTTAGCAATTTTATTATTTTTTCACTCCAATCTTCAAATCAATTTGTGTTTGTTTGATAAACCACAGTTTTTTTTTTTTTTTTTTTTTTTTATTGTTGAGTGGTGCAGACAAAAATCAACATAAAATCTTATTCAAAACTGGTAAATATTAATCAATGCTTTTTTTTTTTTAATCCACTAAATACTTAAATAAGATAACTGAAAATTGGGTTTTAATTGGTTGGAAATTTGATACAACTAGTAACCGACCAGTTTTGCCATGTTAACTGGTGGCTTCTGGATTAGATGAATATACATATAACAGCTAAAAACAAACAAGCTTAGGTTACGAATCAATACATAACTGAAAAATATCAAATTCATAGGAACCATTACACAGTCATATACTTTCTTTTAACACAGAAAATATTTATTTACTTAAATATCAAGCCTAAAAAAAGGGAGAGGGGGTGAAGACATTCTTCTCATGGCAGCTTCCAAGATTATCATCTAAACAAGTCTAAAACATTAACAGAAATGGAACTCATGTTCATGCCAATATAACGTAGCATACACTGAACTTTGGTAAAAGCTGGATGCATATAGAAAGGCTTAGGTGTCGTTGATTATTTATAATAATGCTTCATTAATACTTTGCTAGTTTTTGAATTATTTTCCATAATTACTTAGTTCAGTGATGTGCCTGTCACAGTTATAACTGTGCCCTGATGATACTGGTTTAATAAATGTGTTTTTTCCTCTGTGGTATTGTTTATACTGTGAAGCATTATGAATAAAAGTTGGATGGTCTGCAGTAATTAAATCCTCTCTCTCCGACAAAAACCATCGGACTGAAGTAACTATCTAGAACTAACATAGGCAGGGGTTGAGTTGTGGCATCTACAACCTTCCAAGGAAAAATCAAACCTGTGTAATATCAGGAATTATTTGGTGGTGGTAGTCAGTTGTATCACTACTATCATATGCAATAACAGTATTATTTTGCTTACTGTAAGTCTGAAGTGGTCAAAAACTATGTTAATAATCCAATGTTTGATTTTCACATCCTGTAGGCAATATGTAATGTATCAGAGTTATGACAAACTCTGTAAAATCAAACATCACAGAGAAACCAACAATTCTTCTTGATGAAAAACGAAATAACACAAGAATTAAATATGATTAAGTAAGACAACAGGGATACAGTCATTAAAAATATGTAATGTGAAAAAAAAAAAAAAAAAAAGAACCATGTTCACTGTCAAACATCTGGCAATATCATCAGGATAATACACTAGAGAGAGAGAGAGAAAAGCAATGGAGACTTGGGGAAAAAAACAGGTAATGTTTTTTTTTTTTTTTGAAATCAACAATCCAAAGATGAGAAATTTTGTTGGATTACAACCTTTTGATGCATCTAGTACACTTGCTATGCAGAGCACTGTTTATATAGTTTGTAAGATGAGACTGTGAAGACTCTGGAAAGATGGGGGAATGAAGTTAACATCAAGATAAGGTACTGAAGCCAATGACCAATCCATCTCATGATGTTTATGAGAACAAATAATATGAAACTTGATTTTTCTTTGCAAATTTTGTCACTATCACTGAGATGTTCACTTTTCTAGATTTCAGAACTTCTCCCAGTCTAACCAATGTAAGTTCTTAAATGGAAACAGAATTTATAGACAATGGGATGTTTTTTAGAAAAGAACACTATCTTTTGTGAATCTGTAAAAGCTTTGAAGTGTTCTATATTGTAATATAGACACAAAGAGAAACCTCTTAGTATGGAAAGAAATGGAATCATTATATAAGATGTTGGTATCCAGAGGATTCTGAGCATATAATCATTTTTTTTATACGCGTGGATAGGCTTATGTGTTCGTCAGACATGTTGTAATAGGGTTCATGGTATGATAAGAACACAGATGGTTAAGAAAATAACTATTTATTAACTTAAAAGCTAATATTTCGCTGGTATTATATCCAGCATCTTCAGAGCACACAACACAAAATTTGTTACAAATGCAAGACAACCACAATCCGGTGTAACAGTGGGGCTAGCATAAGTGATTGCAGCGTGCAACACAAGACTGAAGTCCTAATATGGCGCCATCTAGGTTTAAAAAAAAAAAAAAAAAAAAATTCAAGTTTTGAAATAGTAGTCCAAATGATAGTCTTAGAAAGTTTGAAAAAATATAAATTAAAAAATAAAAGTAATAAATATTAATTTGGTCTTAGAATGACTGTCTCCCAAATCTTTGGTAGATTTATACAGCCATACTTGTTAAGGTTTGGAGTATGTTTTAAGGATTCTGTTGATTCCAGGAACAACCTCTCTGACTTGTAGAAGCTTCTGTGCATTACTTTTGTTTCTTTCCAATTGATCCTGTGTGCAGGGGTATCCAAAGCATGGTCTGCCAGACCCGACTTACCATAGCGAAAGTGTCGGATATATTTTTTGTGTTCACTGAGGCGGATGTTCACATTTCTTCCTGTCTGTCTGTAGTAGGCTTGATGGCAGGAACAGGGCACTTCGTAGACACCTGGATGTGATAAAGGAGTGCATTTGTCCTTAGGTGAATGGATGAGAGTTGCTAATTTTATATAAGGTTTAAATACTGTGCGTAGTTGGTGTTTGTTAAGCACCCTAGATATCTGTTCAGATGTGCCTTTAATGTATGGGATGGTGATGGTTTTGTTGTAGTCTTCTGTGGTAGATAGAGGGGATTTATGGGTAGCATTTAGCATGTTATCTATTTTATGGGGATTATAACCATTGATTAAGAAGGTTTGACGTAGGTGAGAAAGTTCAGCAGTGAGAGCAATGTCATTGGAACAGATTGCTCTAGCTCTATGGGTTAGTGTTTTTAAGATACCATATTGTCGAGAAGGGCGATGGTGTGATTGTTTTTGTAAGTATCTCCCTGTATGTGTGGGTTTTCTATAAACCGAAAATGATAAGGAACCTTCTGGAAGACGTGTGATCAGTGTGTCCAAGAAGGGTAGGCAGTCATTGGCTTCTAGTTCCATTGTAAAGTGCCGCTCTCAAACCTAGTCTCTGGCTACGCTATGTTGACGATGTGTTTGCTATTTGGCCACATGGCCCAGACACATTGAATACATTTTTAGTGCATCTAAATAGCCAGCACCCTAAAATCCACTTTACAATGGAACTAGAAGCCAATGACTGCCTGCCCTTCTTGGATACACCGATCACACGTCTTCCAGAAGGTTCCTCATCATTTTCGGTTTATAGAAAACCCACACATACAGGGAGATACTTAAATGTTGTAATAGGTGAAACCTATTACAACATTTTTTTTATGTTGAGCCCATACACGAGTGGTTGGTTAATTAACTTATAGTACGTTAGTACCATGTATGGGTAGTGAGTTGAGAAAGGAAAAATTTGTTTACATTTGCTTTAAAAGACTGTATATTGTATTCCTTGGGAAACACATCAGGGGGAAGACTTTTCCATAATACAGCAGTAGCAGGGATGAAAGAGGAGGAAAAGAAACTTCACAGTACACCTTCACCTTGAAACTTGTGAGTTTCAAGGTGTACCGTGAAGGGATGTGTGGCAGCAGCAAGTGTGCCAACAAAATTAGTACTGAGTGCGAGAATTACTGATGCTATTTCAGATGAACATTTGCCATGGAAATATTTATAGTATACACATATTACAGAAATCAAATGCCTGTGAAAAAGTGGGAGGAGTGAGTTTATTATTATTAACATCTGACCTCCATGGAGTCAGAGGCTTATTGTGGGAGGTACACACCATTGCACACACAATGCTCATCCAACTGTGCTTTAACCCCCCCCGCAACCAGGCATGATGTATATAGACATCCAGCTAAATCTGGATATGATTTTGTACCAACTATGGAATAACAGACAGAGAGGGCTACATGGTGTGTAGTGTTTTCAGAGAGCTCCCGAAAGCTAAGTATAATTTTGAGTGAAAATTGGAATATTGGTTTAAATCATAACGTAATATTGTCTATTGTTGGTAGCTTGTTGTGTTTGTGTGATTTTGGTGTGAATTCCATTTTATTTAACTTAGTATTTTCACGATATGTTTCATAGAATAGCACATGGCACCAATGCGACGTAAGATAATGGCATCCAAAAATTCGCCTTTGTTCAAAAATTGTAATGCGAGGGAGTTTGTCCAATGTGATGTGTGTGTGATGTATGCATTCCCGAAGGACGCTGGAGTTTGGATGGAAAGTGATAGTGGTGGGAGAATGTGCAGAGAGTGTAAGCAAAGTGAGGAATTGAAGTATGTGTCAGATCGTGAGATAGTTATGGTTGAAGAAAGCCAGAATGTGAGTGAAAATAGTGGCTTGATAGGGAATTGCGATGTTGTACAAGATGGCAATGAGAGCGGTGATCAAAGAAAGAGTGAAAGCAACTATACAGAGAGAGAAAATGGTTTAAATAATGAAAAAAATTAGGAATTATTTGTAGGGAGTGAGATCGCTTAGTTGCGCGCACCTGCAAAACTCTTTCCAGAGTGCCTCGGCTAACGGAAATAAACAAGTGTTTGAAAGGAAAAATAAGCGTAAGAGTGGGAGAGTTTCTGAAATGAAGGAAAGAGTGTTGTATGGTGACTTGTTATTAAGAGGAGTGACAGATGGGAGTTTAACTAAATCGTACTCACCAGGTGCAAAATTTAAGGATGTAAGTGAGAGAATTAGAGCGCAAAAACAGAGGGCGAAAGAAATGATAATTGTGGTAGGTATGAATGAATTGAAACGAGATAAATTTTTTATGAGAGAGGACTTTAAAGTATTGATAAAGATAGCGAAAGAAAAGAGTGACAGAGTTAGGATGGTGAGTCTGTTGCCGCAGTACGACAGAGAGGAGTTTAGAAGGAGGTTCATAATTGCAAATGACTTTATGCGATTATGCAGGCGGTGTGGAATTTGTGGACGTGTGGAATGAGTTTGATGGGTGAAAGGATTTATACAAGATGGATGGCCTGCATTTGAATGGATTTGGTGTGTGCGGAGACTGGAAAAAGTGTTGCTGAATGAAGTGAAAATGGATGTGCAGAACCAGGGAACTAGAACTACCAAGGAGGGAGGGAAGTGGATATGTGGACATCGGTGAGACAGTTGAGTGTAAGAATGTATATAATGTACCCAAGCTAGTACTAAGGACAAGAAATCGGAATGGGATAGTTAGAATAACGCATCAATATAGGGTTGGATATTTAGAATAACGTCATGTAAAATTTGATCACTTCAAATTTTACATGACGTCATGTAAAAGGAGCTAAATATCTGTGGAGCTAGCTGAGGAATTAGATAAGTACTAGATCGACATAATAGAGGTAACTGAAACAAAAAAAGACAAAAACTGGCAAGATCTTTCTGAACAATAAATACAAAATGTTATATTCAGGCAATGACAATCAAGGAAAAGAAGGGGTAGCCATAGTATTCAACACAAAATACGAGGCTAATCTTCTTGAATGGCAGGCAGTCTCAAGTAGAGTGATGTGGGCTAATATCAGAATGGAGAATTGGACAATGAGACTTATTTGTGCCTATGATCCCACAGAAGGTCCTACTAAGGTAGAAGTAGAAGAATTTTTTGATGCTTTAGAAAAAGCAACTGACACAATGAAAAAAGAAAAGTTGGTCCTTGTTGGGGATCTAAATAGCAGAGTAGGAAATGATTGTCAGACATACAAAAATATTTTGGGAAAATTTGGAGAAAAGAGCAAAGCTATTTAATAATGGCAAATACCTGTTGGATTTCTGTTCAGGACATGGACTGGTTATTACTAACACCATGTTCCAACATAAAAATGTGCACATTCACATGGAGAGAAGAGGCAAGGAATAAGAAAAGTCTCATTAACTATGTTATTGTTGATAGTGATATTTTCTCCCTGGAGCAGGACACTAGTACAGAGGATTTGAAATTGGAAGTGATCACTATTAAGTCTTGAGCAAGATAAAATTGAATTTCATATCGAAAATAATAACATGCAAGAAAGTTTTAAAGCGAATAAAAGTTGAGCAGCTCTCAGATGTGAACTGTAGACTAAAATACACAAAGATAATATATTTTCTTCAATAATCATTCAAAAATGAATGATTATTGAAGAAAAAATGAAAGCAACCAAACCCTGGAGATTCAGTGGCAAGTCTTGAAGAAAACTCTGATTGATTAAGCCAGAGAGGTATATGGTGAGGTTATCTGCCAGGATAGAAAAATCAGAACTCCATGATGGACAGAGACAGTGAAGGAAAAGAAGAAAGCACATCAAAAGTTCCTGGCAAATAAGTCAGCTTGTGCACTTAGAGAATACAGAGACAAATGTAAGAAAGCTAAACACTGTGTAAAACTGGCTAAACAAAAGTGATGGGAGAACTTTGGCAAGAACAAAGAAAATAAATACCAAGAAGGTGGCAAAATATTCTGGAGGTTGAAAAGCCAAACGGCTTTTCAACCTTTTTCAAATTTTTGAGACCTCAAAAAAAAAGGTTGAAACCGGTCTGGGTAGTGACCTCTCCTCATAATGTAAAGCAGTACTACATCTAAGAGCTGTGTGTTTTTACATTATGAGAAAATATCAAGAAAAGTGAGGGATCTTGCTCCACCTTTGCAACGAGTTGCAAAGGTGGAGCACTACCAAGTGGTCACTTACGCTTGGATCCGCTGACAATTCGCCGGCATGAAACGTTGAGATTGTGTTTTCGATCTTAGTTTCGCTTACTGGCTGAAAAACAATAAGGGATTTTTATCCCCTTAACTTATTCTGGAGGTTGTTGAAGAAGCTTAGAAATGGAGGAAAGAGTGCTGTAAAAGGAGTTAGATATGATAAAGGAGAAATGAAAATGGGAGAAAAATATATCCTCGATGTATTGAGTAATTACTTCGAAAAATTGCTAAATGAAACAAGCAGTGATAGGACAGTGGTAAAAAACACTCAACAGGCATCCAGTCAGGAATACATATCCATACTTGAAGTAGAAAAAGCTATCAAAGGCAGCAGGAGTAGATGATATTCGACCAGAAATGCTGAAGTATGGTGGTATAAGAGTCTTACAGTGGCTGCACTGCATAGTTCAGAAGTCCTGGACAGAGGGACGAATTCCCAATGATTGGAGTAGATCTTTCATAGTACCCATGTATAAAAAAGGGTAATATTACAGGGGTATTTCTCTACTGAGTGTGCCTGGTAAGATTTATGCAAGCATACTTGAGAAACGGTTGAGAAGAATTGTGGAAGAAAAGCTTGGTGAAGAACAAGCTGGGTTAAGGTCAAATAGAGGCTGTAAGGATCAGATCTTCACTTTACGACAAATAGTTAAAAAATTATGGGAATATAACAAAGATTTGTTTTTAAGTTTTGTCGATCTAGAAAAGGCATATGACAAGGTGCCAAAGGTGAAGCTATTCTATGCATTACAATTATATGGTGTTAATGGAGCATTATATCAAGCAATACTTAGTCTTTATTTGAGTTGTAAGTCAGCAGTTAGAACTGAAAGAAGTATAGGAAGATTTTTTAATGTTAAATCTGGTGTGACACAAGGATGTACATTATCCCCTCTGTTATTCATTGTCTATATGGATCACATTATGAAGGAAAGCGTAAAATTGGAGATGTTAATATCTGCTCTTTGCTTTATACAGATGATGTTATAACTTCTAAATAAATCTGCTACAAGTCTGCAAGATTACTTGACTAAATTGAATAACTGTTGTAATAGATATGGTATGAAGGTCAGCAATAAAAAGACAAAGACAATGAAATATAGGCAGAATCATTGAAAATGACAATGGTGTTGTGAATGGAGAACCTGTGGAACAAGTAAAACATTTCAGCTACTTAGGCACGATTTTTAATGAAGATGGTAAATTAAATAGGGAAATAGACAACAGTATCAACAAAGCTGGTATGGTAGGAAGTCGATTGTAATAAATTCATATGGAATAAGAGAGAAATTAGTCGGAACACTAAATTAGCTGTATACAAGATGGTGTTCAAACCAGTTATAACTTAGGGATCCGAGAACTGGGTCAGAAGTAAAACACTTGACCAAAGGCTAGAGACCACAGATATGAGAATCCTGAACAGATGGCGTGAACAGATGGCATCAATGGCAATATCATATTAAAAATGAGGATATTAGGAAAGAACTTGACATTGTTTGCATCCAGGAATGCGTTAGCAGAGCTAATCTCAAGTGGTATGGTCACTTAAACAGAATGGGCGAGGAAAGATTAGTCAAACAAGTGTTCTCTGCCAGGTTGGCAGGAAAACGACCCAGAGGAAGACCAATATATAGGTGGATTGATACAGTACAAAGTGCCTTAGATGATAGAAATATAAGATCTGATAATGTTGGAGTTTTGACAGGTAATAGGCTGATTTGGAGGAAATTTGTAGATAGGAAGTTAGTAATGATGTAATTTTTACACGTAGTACTGTCACACCGTGTACACTCCTTGAGGGTAACTGCAGGAATTTGATGATGATGTTTTTCAAATTAACTTTTGCCAACAGCAAAATTAAAAAGGTAAAATTAACTGAAGACATCATGTCATAACTTTTTTTTTTTTTTTAAAACGCACTTACCTATTGATTTTTCCTGTTTTATTTGCAAGAGAAAAGACAGAGGAAACTGATTTTTTTTCTTTTTTTAAATGAAAACTCCTACTCAACTAATTCACTTTTAGTTTTTGAAATATCCATTATGTTACTCACTTAACAGATGGTATTCAAATCAAGGTTTTTTTCAACTGGACTATGGAGTATGGAGGCATACAGATTTTCAGAAACTAGCAACCAAAATAAAACTCCATAAAAAACATGTAAATGACATCCAATCGATGTGAATAATGCTCCAAATATTCAAGTCTGAAGATTTCTTTTTTTATTTAAAAGTTTGAAAAAAAAAAAAAAAAGCGATCTGTTTAAAAACAGTACATGAAACTTCAGAGAAACAAAGAAAGGATTACGACAACTGAGTGCAGATTTCCAGAGAAGGCTAGAACAAGGAAAGATAAGGAAAAACATCTAAACAAAAGGTGCAAGGAAATTGAAGAAAGCAATATTACAGATAGAACAAGAGATCTATCTGTTTATAAAGATAAATGAAGTTACAAGATTAGGAGTTCCCTAGATTAGGAGTTCATCATCATGAAATTCGTGACATGTACTCTCAACGGTGCACAGGATATGATAGTACTACATGAAAAATTTACATCATTACTAACTTCCTATGTACAATTTTCGTCCAAATCAGTCTGTTACTTGTCAAGACTCCAACATTATCAGATCATATATTTCTATCGTCGAAGGCACTTTGTACCGTATCAATCCACCTATATCTTGGTCTTCCTCTTGGTCGTTTTCCTGCCAACCTGGCAGGAAACACTTGTTTTGCCAATCTTTCCTCATCAATTCTGTTTAAGTGACCATACCACCTGAGATTAGATTTGCTAATGCATTCCTGGATACTGACAATGTCAAGTTCTTTCCTAATATCCTCGTTTTTAATATGATACATTGATGCCATCTGTTCATGCCTCTAATCTTTCTCAGGACTCTCATATCTGTGGGCTCTAGTCTTTGGTCAAGTGTCTTACTTCTGACCCAGCTCTCAGATCCATAAGTTAAAACTGGTTTGAACGCTCTGTTGTAAAAAGCAAATTTAGTGTTCCGACTAATTTTTCTCTTATTCCATATGAATTTATTCAATTGACTTCCTACCATACCATCTTTGCTGATACTGTTCTCTATTTCTATATTTAATTTACCATCTTCACTAAAAATCGTGCCTAAGTAGCTGAAATGTTTTACTTGTTCCACAGGTTCTCCATTCACAACACAGTTGACATTTTCAATGATTCTGCCTTTTTTCATTGTCTTTGTCTTTTTATTGCTGACCTTCATACCATATCTATTACAACAGTTATTCAATTTAGTCAGAGAATCTTGCAGACTTGTAGCGGATTTATTTAGAAGTATAACATCATCTGCATAAAGCAAAGTGCTGACATTAACATCTCCAATTTTGATATCATGTTTAATACCACTTTCCTTCAGAGGGGATAATGTACATCCTTGTGTCACACCAGATTTAACATTAAACCATCTTCCTGTACTTCCTTCAATTCTAACTGCTGACTTACAATTCAAATAAAGACTAAGTATTGCTTGATATAATCATCCATTGACATCATATAACTGTTGCATATTGAATAGCTTCTCTCTTGGCACCTTGTCATATGCCTTTTCCAGATCGACAAAACTTAAATACAGATCTTTGTTATATTCCAATGCTTTCTCAACTATTTGTCGTAAAGTGAAGATCTGATCCTGACAGCCTCTATTTGGCCTGAATCCAGCTTGTTCTTCACCAAGCTTTTCTACCACAATTCTTGTCAACCGTTTCTCAAGTATACTTGCATAGATCTTGCCAGGAACACTCAGTAGGGAAATACCTCTGTAATTCTCGCATTCAGTTTTATTTCCCTTTTTATATATGGGTACTATTAGAGCTCTACTCCAATCATTGGGAATTCGTCCCTCTGTCCAGGCTTTCCGAACTATGTAGTGCAGCCACTGTAAGACTTTTATACCACCATAAAGGTGATATGATACTTCAGCATTTCTGGTCGAATATCATCTACTCCTGCTGCCTTTCCACATTTCAAGCCTTTGATGGCTTTTTCTACTTCAAGTATGGATATGTATTCCTGACTGCATGCCTGTTGAGTGTTTTTTAACACTATGCTATCACTGCTTGTTTCATTTAACAATTTTTCAAAGTAATTACTCCATACTTCAAGGATATCTTTTTCTCCTGTTTTCATATCACCTTCATCATTCCTAACTCCTTTTACAGCACTCTTTCCTCCATTTCTAAGCTTCTTCAACAACCTCATGAATATCTTACCACCTTCTTGATATTTATTTTCTATGTTCTTGCCAAAGTCCTCCCATGACTTTTGTTTAGCTCGTTTTACACAGTGTTTCACTTTCTTACATTTGTCTCTGTAATCTCTAAGAGCAAAAGCTGACTCATTTGCCAGGAAATTTTGATATGCTTTCTTCTTTTCCTTCACTGCTTCTTTAATTTCCTGTGTCCACCATGGAGTTCTGATTTTTCTATCTTTGCAGACAATCTCACCACATGCCTCTCTGGCTGAATCAATCAGGGTTTTCTTAAAGGCTTGCCACTGAATCGCCAAGGTTTGGTTGCTGTTCTCAAACTCTTTCATTTTTTCTTCAATAATCTTTGTGTATTTTAGTCTACAGTTCACATCTGAATACTGCGCAACTTTTATTCACTTGAAAACTTTCTTACATGTTATTCTTTTCAATATGAAATTCAATTTTATCCTGCTCAAGACTAAATAGTGATTGCTTCCAATTTCAAATCCTCTGTACAGTGTGGTGTCCTGCACCAGGGAAAAAACATCACTATCAACAATAACACAGTCAATGAGATTTTTCTTATTCCTTGCCTCTTCTCTCCATGTGAATTTGTGCACATTTTTATGTTGGAACACGGTGTTAGTAATAACCAGTCCATGTCCCGAGCAGAAATCTTACAGGTATTTGCCATTATTATTAGCTTTGCTCTTTTCTCCTAATTTTCCCAAAATATTTTTGTATGTCTCACAATCATTGATGAATCAAAGACTGAGCTGTAGTTAAGACTGGTGGCAGAAAATAAATAATTTAAGTTATGCAGATGATACAATACTCATAGCAGAAACTAAGGAAGATCTGGAACAATTGATTCTATTGGTTAAGAAAGAAAGAAAGTAACAAAGCTGGGCTTAATTTAAACATTGACAAAACAAAAATGATGACTTCTGGCAAGTCATGAACAGTTCTAACTTTGACAGTTAGAATTGTCAAAGTTATGTATGGATGTGAAAGCTAGATTATTAAAAAGGAAGACAGGAAGTGAACTGATTAATTTGAATTATGGGCATGGAGGAGAGAATCCCATAGAATGCAAGAATAAACAATTTTAAAGAGTATCAAGACAGATGCTCCTTTAGGCAATGATCGCTAAACAGAAGTTGATGTGCTTTGGAGATATTATGTAAGCAGATGAATCACTGGAAAAGGCATTTATGATGGGGAAGATTGAGGGCATGATAGAAGAGGAACACTACAAAACAGTTGGATGAACAACATAAACAACTTTGCTGATTTGAATTTGCAACTGCTGAAAGAAAGGAGAAGAAGCTGAGCGGGATGGAGAGCTTTTTATCACAAATTCAAGAAGAGTCAAAAACAAATGGATAGCACAAAACAACAATATAGCAAATGTAAAAGCTTTGAGTATTATTTCATTAAATTAAAATGAAGCTTAGAGCCATTTATTAATTAATAAGCACATTAATCAAATTCAAGTAAATTCATTAATCATATTCAGTATTCTGTAATTTCAAGCTCTTGTCTGTAGATTTGTAAAGAGTCAAAATTATCTGGCTAAAATCCCAATAAAATATTGCACTTTGGTAATTTGTAAGAGGGGTGTTTAGTACTGTTACTGGCACTGCTGCCTTACTGCAATAGCCATGATCGGCATCATGCATCTTAACATTCAGTAAGTTTAGTGCAATACTCAATATTATGTTGCACTATGTGTGTGTGTGTGCTTCTTAGCTGTTTTATGAAACTGCCTTTCAAATTCAACAGCAAACAATATTCGTTTTATGAAAAATATGTGCCATTGAGATTTGCAAGAAACTCAGGAAAAAAACACGGTTGAGATGTAACGATTTCAACCGTTAATGTCAATGCACCAGAAGCAGTAAACAGAGCAACAGTATTCACCTAGTGAGAACATTTTAAAAGCAGAACAAGTTCATAATGTTCAAAGCAGGAGACCAAGCAATGCATTACAGAGTTTGACTAGTGAAAAAGCTGATGGATTGCTGAAGAATGACAGATTATTATTATTATTACTTGATGCCTCCAGGGAGTCCAAAGACTTATCATTACAGGAACTGTCTAACTGTTCAAATGTGCCAATTAAAATGGTTATTATACCAAATTGTTACAGTATGATTAAACCAGAGCCAAGTATGTGCAATGCAGATAGCCTGTGATCTGAGTGATGAACAAACAAAAACACATGCAGAAAACTGACAGCAAAATTAGATTCTTGTTGAACAAACTGATTTTTTTTTAATTTATTTTTCTTTTTATCATCCACATCACTTGGTATAGTCTGAGAAGAGACCATAACCCAGAATTCCAATAGCAATTAAGTATAAGCACAAAAATTTGCCATCACCAAAGAAGTGCTGATATGGTCTTTTGACTCCCATAGCATGACTCCTCAGGTGGAACTTCAGAAGGAACTAATTGTTGAATATTATGCAAAGACATTTAAGCTACTGTGCACAGTATGTAACGCAATACAAATAAAAAGATTCTTGATAAAACAGTGATTTTTATCTTCAAGAAAATAAATTATAGAGAGTATATGTAGTAATGAAGCCTAATGGTGTAACACCAGCAGAACACCGACCTTACAGTCCGAACCTTTTCCCATACGATTTCTGGCCATATCTGATAATTACAATGTAAGTTAGAAAAATAAAAATTTGGCTAACAGAGAAGCAGTCAACTGCTACCATTACCATTATCCCATGCAAGCTATTTCAACTTACTGCACATGTCTGAATGTGGGTGGTATGATGAAAAATTACAATATAGTATGCAAAGGACAATACTCTGAAAAAAAAAAAAAAAAATTCATGTCCAAGTGTGCAGATACCTCACTAATTTTCAAATGTCCCTCATATTTGAGTTCAATTTCTTGCCAAGAGACAAGATTTTGTGCACTGATGATGGTTTTATGCTTAATAATCTTTATTACTGACCTATTAAAAGAATTTTCACTGCTTATACATGTGACAAAAATTACATGGAATTTTATTCAAAAACTCTAATATATTTCATCCAACATTATGTGGACATCATCAGGATGGGAGGGAGGGAGAGAGACCATTAGCAATATTCACAACATGAATCACAATAAATCATGCATATATTAGCTTGTGTCTTGGTTGAAGCTGAAGTATGATATTACACTGTTAAAGTTCAAAGGAACAACTGTAGAAAATGGATAAAAAATAAAACGATAAAAAAATAAATTACTGAGATAAAGAGCGAATAGGCTTCACTTCGGCGAAGTACATTTATTGAAATTAAGTAGATATTGAATCCAACATTATTTCTTAGCCGAACAAGAAACTCAAAGATAGAAAATTATAAAAGTTTGACGAGTCCAAGCGTAAGCCAACAGGTGGTACATGCTGGGGCAACTCGTAGTAAAGGTAGAGTAAGCTCCGATCACTGTCCTTAGTATTTTCTCATAATGTAAAACACAACTCCTAAGAGATGTTATGCTGTTATACATTATGGGAGAAGGTCACTAATGTATAACAGCATAACATCTCTTAGGAGTTGTGTTTTACATTATGGGAAAATACTAAGGACAGTGATCAGAGCTTACTCCACCTTTACTACAAGTTACCCCAGCATGTACCACCTGTTGGCTTACGCTTGGACTCGCCGAACTTTTATAGTTTTCTATATTCAGCTAAGAAATAATGTTGGATTCAATATCCACTTCATTTGGATAAAAAATAATTTAAAATAATTGTTAATTAAAAAAAATTATGAATAATTAATAGTGATCACTTTCCAAAATTTAGATATTTGCATGCAGTCTGATTGGTTCAGGTTAGGACAATTTTGTAGAGTTTTGCATTTAAAGGAAAATATGATCAAATTTGAACAGAATGAAGAAGTTATGTCTGGTTCCGAAAGAACTGTGTTCAGTGTCAATAGCGTAAGAAGCAAGACCAGACTTGTCGGATTCCAAAAATGTAATACAGTCTTCATGTTCTTCAATTCTAATCAAAATAGAACTACCAGAATGTCCAAAATAGTAAAGATTACATGAGCAAGGTGCTTGATAGGCAACTGGTCAAGCAAGAGGTGGTAATGTATCCTTTGTAGATGGTAGGAAGGAAGACAGTTTCTGAGCTTATTTGAAGGAAGTGCATAGATTGAATTTATGAAGAATCCTTGCTATTTGTTCTGAGGTTCCTTTAAGCTAGGTACTGAAATTCTTTTCACATTGGATTGTAGTTAGTAGAAGGACAATAATTATCAATAAATTTTTGAATGCTAGTTTTGTTGTATCCATTGCATATGAGACTGCTTTTCATTTTATTCAGTTCATCTAATAAAGGGGAATCCGAAGAGCATATCATATGAGCTCAATGTACAAGACTCTTGATAACACCCATTTTCTGAGATGAATGATGATGGGAGGATGAAATATATTGGAGTTTTTGAATAAAATTCTATAAAATTTTTGTTACTTATGGAAGCTATGAAAGTTATTATGTTCAGTGCACATTTTCCATTAAACTATGTATTACTGACCAACAAGATACACTGAAAAATAATTAAAAATATACAGAACAGTCAATAAAGTTGAAACATATAAGTGCTTATAATAAAAGTAAATTCAAATATTTATATATTGTCATCAACAGCTTTCTTTAGACCACTGTGGGATGAATGCTTCTTCCATTTTGGCTGATCTTGTGCATTCCTTGCTATAAATGTCCATAATATCTTTTATCTCATCATCCCATCTTCCAGTGGTCTACCTGGTTTATGATAACCAGTTTTTGGTGTCCATTCTATTGTTCTCTTTGTCCATCTGCTGTCAGACAATCTCATCACATGGCCTGTTCAGCACCATTTATTGCTTTTTATTACTACTGCAATGTCCATTGCTTTTGTTTACTTCCTTATCCAATTATTATTCTTTTTATCTAACTGTGTTATTCCCCCCAAATGGCTCTTTCCATGGTTCATTGTGTTATTTTCAGTTTCTCTAATTGTTTTTTTAGTCAGGCTCCAGGTTTCACTACCAACAGGCCAGTGTTGAGAGTACACACTGATTATAGATTTTAAGCAGCTTGGTAAATTGTCATTCAATATATCTCTATAATGGTTAAAAACTTTCCATCCAGTAGCTATTCTAGCTAAAATTTCATTATCAGTTTTATAGTTGTTTGTAATGACTGGTCCTAGAAATTTGTATGAACTGACCATTTCAATCTGTTTTCGATTTATTTCTGTTCTGAAGTATTTTCACTATACATTATTTTTGATCTGTCCATATTTATATGCAGGTCTATCTCCAAGCTCACTTCATATAATTCAATAATCATGAGTTCTAATTCTTTTGATGTTACTATTAATATGATATCATCAGTGAATTGTAAGTTACGTAAGTATTTTCCATCAATATTCAGTCTCCTTTTCTTTCAATTCAGTTTTTTCATAGCATATTCAGGGCTGTAGTGAATAATTCTGGTGAGATAGCCTCCTCTTTTTACTTCTATTTCTCATTCTTTTCTATTTAAATTTATTACTGCTGAACCTCTTTCACATGCACCTTCCATTCCTATGTGTTTTAAAGATTCTAGCTTCTTACATAGAGTTAAAGGCTTTTTCATAATCTATGAAAGCCAGAGAAACTGGCATATTATATTCCTTTGTTTTTTTTTCCATTACTTAAGGCTTGTAAACGATCTAAAGTTGAGAAGAAAGTTCTGAAACCTACCTGTTCTTTTCACTAATGGAAATTTAATATATCGTTTATTCTGCCATCTATAATTTTTGTAAAAAGCTTATAAAGGACAGAGAGAAAAGTTATAGGTCTATAATTTCTTATGTCAATTTTATTACCTTTCTTATAAAAGATGACTTTTCCAGTATTCCAACTTTTAGGGATTGTTCCTGTTCTTAAAAACTCGGTATATAATTCTTCTATTTTTATATGCAAGAGATCCCCTCAATTTTTCAATATTTCTATTAGTATTCCATAAGTTCTGGTGCCTTTCCATTTTCTCATTTTTGTAAGCATATGTTTTAGTTCATTATCTTTGACTGTATATTCATTGTAATAATTTTCTCCTTTTCTCTATTGTTGTTCTCTATTACTTTGTCCTTATTTGTGTATAATTCTTGATAAAATTTAGCTATAATCTCCAACATGTTTTTTGGAGATTATAGCTAAACACAGATTATCTGTTTGCAATCAGCATTCTTTTTCATATTTTATACTTGTCATATAAAGATTACATGCATTATCTAGAAGTTTTCTTTACATATTATTATATGAATTCCCAGATAAATTTTCAGCATTCCTTATTATATTTTTTTGTTAGGATATACTGTTGAAATTTCAATATTCAATCCATTTTTTTAATGACATTTTCTAAATTTACTTGAACTTTTTCTTTTTCTGTTTCTGATATTTCTAAGATGTTTCTAGATTTCTTTTCTTTTTCTTTCCATTCCTAGGTTTATTGCTATTTTGCTTCAAACTAATCTATGATCTTTGCTTATTCTTATTTTGTTTTATAATAGTTATGTCTTGTACCATATATGGTTTGTCTGTTAATATATAATTCATTTCATTTTTGTTAGCTTCGTTTGGATGTCTCCAGATCCATTTGTTTTGAGGTTTCTTTTTGAAAAAAAGGTTTATTATTTTTAGATTTATTTCTTCTGCAAATTACATTAACATTTCTTCCCTTTCATTTCTTCTGCCAATACCATTAATTTCCACAGATGATTCATTTGGATTTTTTCTATCTTTGCACTGAAATCTCCCATTAAAATAATATTTACCATTTTCTAGAAGATGATGTATTTGATTATAAACAAGTTCTGTGTAGCTACTTGTAGGTAGATAAACTTGCACTATCCTTAAGATATATCTTTTATTTAGTCTTTTTGTGTATGGCAGAGTCTGATATGAATTTTACATCTTCTAACTTATTTTTTATTTTATTGTTTATCAAAAAAAGTTTGGAAATGTTTCTTCATGTTACCTTTGCCAAAAATGCTTCATTGTGATTATATTAGTTTGTCCATTACTTTTTTGGAGGTGTCAAATAATAATAATAATAAAAAAAAAACCAACACTGATTGATTGTTTTCATCTTGTTTTCCACTTATTATTAGTAGATGCTGATTGCATAGATCTTGGATCACACTTCCCTTTCATCTATATTCACTTATTTCGATTATATCCAATTTAATACCTTCAAGCTCTTTATCCAGGTTTACTAATCTGTCATCACTGATAAGAGTATTCACATTATAAGTAGTTATGTACAGAATTATTGTTGATATCACGTCTTCTTGTTTAATGACTTTTCCATTTTTATAACTTGGTTAGGTGTATTTCCATTTAAGGCAGCACTGCTTTGCAAGTTTGGAAATGATTCTTTATGTTACCATTGCCAAAAATGCTTCATTGTGATTATATTAGTTTGTCCATTACTTTTTTTCTCTTAATATTCATGGAGGTTTTTGGTCTAATCTCCCATGTCAACCAGATGGATTGGGAGATGCATTTTATAGCTTTATAGTAAAATAATAGGGAATGGAAGGAGAAGGATGGAATAGAGACCCTCAGCCTTTAAGTTACTCTAATAGCAAAGGGTCTGAAGAATGGTAGAAGTTAGAAAGTAACAAGATGAAATTAAGGAGACAGAAAAGGGATTTAACCATCAGAGAAGCATGAAGTACAATGAAATCTAGCTCAGGTACCTCAGGGGTGCCAGTTGCATGCTCACCAGATGTGAGCCCTTCAGGATACACGCACATACTGTATTAATAATTACCCCACAGCAAAAATAATAATTTAAAAAAACCTTAACTGCTCCTGAATATGAGGGGGGGGGAGGTCCTATGATGACAATTTTGAAATAATAATAATAATAAAAATAAAAAAATTCAAATTCAAAAATCAAATTATGACTGTAATTAATTACTTCAGTTCCTTCAGTATTCTATCCTTATATACTTGACTGGTGCAATACTTCACATACACTGAGAAATATTTACTACCATGCTCATAGAGTATATCACAAACGTCAGAAATTATAACATTCTCCATCCAGCGATTTTCCAGGTCGGTTAACAGCCTGCAAATTTATAAAACAGTTGGAATGATATAGTAAAAATAACAGAATTCAAAGAAATTTTAACTCAATTTTTTTATTGCTTAAAATCTATATTCACAACATAAAAACCCTTTTTATACTACAACAGAATATGAGGGGGAAAAAAAGAAAGAAAAAAACAGAAGTACAATGCTTTTAGGATGTTTAAACATATATTATAAAGATCAGTTGTAATACCAGCAAGATTCACGAATATTCTATATATTTCACAGTATTTCATCTCTTTAGTTAAGAACACTTATCAATTTCCTGATATGTACCTCCTAGGGATCTTCAGGTTACCATGACAGCACTAAATTATTAAGTTTACATATTTATTAATCTCTTATCAACAATTTTCCTCCATATCAATCTACTTGTGAGCACTCCAATATTGTCAAGTCTAACATTTCATGCTTCTAAGGCACTTCTGACTGAATCAAGGCCTTGGTCTTCCTCTGAGTCTCTTTCCTGCCATATTGTGATCAAACACCTGTTTTGCTCATCTTTCCTCAGCCATTCTATTTAAGTGGCCATATCACTTTATATTACCTCTGCTGACACATTCTTGAATGCTAATAATGTCAAGTTCTTTTTCTAATATCGTCATCCTTAACGATTCTGTTATTGGTTACTGTTTTTCCCTTTCAGTCATTTCTGACATAGGTGAATTTGTTTCATTGCTCACAATGTATTTCTGGTGAGATTTTTACAGGGTAGTTCACCATTGCTTCCCCCCCCCCATTTTATCCAGGCTCAGGACTAGCATATGGCTTGGACGTATTCACGACTGTAATCCACGTGTGTTCACGGGGCCGGTTTGCCTGTTCTAGGAGATGAAAATCCAAAGTTTCGAGGTGAAAAAAACCCTAGCTCTGTATGAGACCAGCTAACTCAGCTTTAGTCAAAAGAGACCAGATAAAGGTTCCTCACATCACTGATGGGAATCAAACCCAGGTCTTTCCGACCAAAGGGCTTTGTCTATACTGACTAAGCTACGGAGGCTCGTCATTGGTTTACTCCCTTAATTTTCCTCAGAACCTTCATATCTGTGGTCTCTAATCTTTGATGAAATGTTTCATTACTAACCCAACTCTCAGATCTATAACTTAAACTGGTTTGAACACTGTCTTGTGTACTGCTAGTTTGGTGTTTTGGCTAATTTCTCTCTTATTCCATATAAATTTATTTAGCTGGCTACCCATCATACCAGCTTTGCTTATTCTATTGTCTATTTCCAGATTTAACCTGACACCAGAGAAACTAGACATATTAGGGGGAAGTAATCAAGCAAGTGCCTAGCCACCACTGGGATAGATAAAAATCAGTGCAGGAATGATTATGAAGAGCTGGGTGCAGTTTGCCAGGTTTCAAATCAGAATAAACAGGTAATGACATTATGTAAGAGTAACTGAGGGTCCAAGGGGGATGGTGAAATGAATGTACACGAATGCCCGATGTGTCAGAAATAAAGGAGAGGAGTTTTTAGCATTGATCAGCATAACGTGGCCAAAAATTATTGGCATCAGACGATGTAGTTACATTATTCTCTGATATTCTCATAGTTACAGGGATAGAATGTAATGGACATTGTATTTTCAGAGAAGATAGAAGAAATCAGGTAGGAGGAGTATCATTAATGATAGATGAAGAACTTCAACTAGCAAAAAAAGAAGTTAAGGAAGATTGTCTGATGGAAATGATTCATTTGAAGCTGTTTGGTTGGAGATAGAGGCCAATAGAACAAAATATATTGTTGTTGCTGCTAGAGACCTGGGGGTCCCAAAAGAATATGTGAACGACATGCATCAGCATATTAGCACAATGAGTGCAGGTTCGAGCAATTATCATGGGAGACTTTGACTATGGTGATAGAGATTGGAAGGAAGGAAGGGCACATGGCAAAGTGGAAATGGAATTTATAGTTTCTAGGGGGATAATTACCTGAAACAGTATATGATGGAAGGGACCAGGGGTTTGAGAGTGTTGGATCTGGTAATGACATCAGAAGATCTATCTATAACTGAAGTAGCAATGCTACCTCCGATCGGGGAAAGTGACCATGCAGTCTTGTCCTGGGAGATTGCTCAACATATGGAAATTTCAGTCAAGGGTTTAGGCAGATTACAAAAGCTGGTGATAAACAAACTTAGGAGGTAACTTAGAGCAGTGCCATGGCATAAGAAACTACACAGAATGAATGTTATTCGTACATGGGAAATGATCAAGGATTGTTTGAGCAAGGCACTATCAGAGTGCATACCCAGGATAAATCCTGCTGGATTTATCCTGGGTATTTATCCAGCAGGATAAATCAAGTAGGGATCAAGTGGATTACTAGCAATATAAAGCAGAAGATGCAAAAAAGAAGGAAGGAATTTATTGTGGAAGGAATATAAACAAGAAGGTGATCAGCATACCCACAAGCAGTATAAAGCACAAGCACGAAGTATAGTATAGTATAGATAACTAGTATAGTAAGGAAGGCTAAATCAGATTTTGAGAAAAAATTATCTAAACAATCAAGTAAATTAAGTAAATCCAAAAGAATCTTTTGCTATGTAAGCAGTAAGAGAAAGAATGATTACAGAAATATAACTTTACTCAGTACTGATGGTTAGAAAGTCACAGAAGAAGAAAAAATAGTACGGTCAATAAGTGATCACTTTGCAAGAGTATATCATACAAGTGGTGACTTTGCAGTTACTGAGGTGACAGAGACGGATGTGAGCATTGAGGTAGATGAACAGGAGGACCTCAATATATTGAAAAATATCAATGTGAATACAACAGGGTGGCATGATATGTCTGCTCGTGTGCTACAAGAATGTGCAAGTGAACTGACAGTGCCTCTGACAAAGTTGTTTAATCTAAGGCTCAGCAATGGCAAGGTTCCAAGGGAGTAGAAAGAGGGTAAGATAGTTCCATTACATAAAGGTGGATCCGAGACAGAAGTAGCAAATTATAGACCAATTAGTATTGCTAGAGTGGTGATTAAAGTATTGGAAAAGTTGGTTAAAAGTAAAATTCAGGAATAGGTGGATAGGAATATGATACCTTATAGGAGTCTGCATGGCTTTGTAAAAGGTAGGTCCTGCCTCAGTAATTTATTCACATTTTATAATAAGGTGACAACAGAACTGGATAAAGAAAATGGCCACACCATCATACTGCTGGACTTTCAAAGGCATCTGACTGAATACTGAATGGAAAACTATTACATAAGTTGGAGCAAATGGGAATGGACATGAGGCTGGACATGGCATGGATTGGGACAGTTGACAGACAGACATCAGAGGGTGGAGCAGAATCAAGGCAAATGAGGGTGACTAGTGGAGTGCCACAGAGTTCTGTACTAGGACCACTATTCTTTAATTTGTATATTAATAACATAGCAGAAGATTTGAAGGAGGACATTCAGTTGTTTGCTGATGATAAAAAACTAGGGAAGGCAATAGTTGATAAAGGTGATGTAGATATCTTACAGGATGATTTAAATAAATTGGCAGTGTGGGCAAAGGACAGTGGTTGTCAATTTAATGTAAAATGTAAGGTAATGTGCTTCGGGATGAAAAGATTACACACTTTGTATCATATTGAGGGTACATGTTTACAGGTAATTGATGCCACTAGGGATCTGGGAGTGATGGTAGATAGAGATTTGAAATTGAGATGCCGCCTTGCAAGAGTTGCCAAAATTGCTGAGAGGATTATTGGATGCTGAAGAGCACATTAACAAGTAACACTAGGGAGTTATTATCCCTCTTTATAAGGTTACAATTCAGCCACATGTTGACTACTGTGCACAGATTTAGTCACGTATGTTTCTTGAGATCGGGAGGTGGTGAAGAAGATTCAGAGATATGTGACCAAGCTGGTGACAGCAATGCAGAATGTTCCCAATGAGGACATACTGAAAGTGTGTAGGTTGCAGAGTTTAGCTGACAGGTGAAGGAGAGGATATATGATAGAAACTTGTAAGTTATTAAAGGGATACTATAAGATTGACACAGAAGAAATTTATAAATACATGGGGAGTAGGGAAGAAAACAGGGGTCACAGCCATTTAAGAGTGTGGTTAGTAAGGGTGCACAAACTAGGTTCTTTTCTTGGAGAGTGATGAATAAGTGGAATGGATTGCCAGAGATGGTTGTGAGTGCTCCAACAGTGTGAATAGGTTTAAGGACATGTATACTTATATAATAGGTATTGTGTTAATGAATAGAGTGGGCTGCCCACAATGAGTCTCTTGACACCATGGAGTGCCCATATAAATAATAATCTTCACTAAAAACTGTGCTTAAAGACCTGAAATATTTTACTTGTTCTATAGCAGGGGTTTTCAATGCATTGCCCATGGAGCTCTTTGCCATGGCAATTTTGAAAAAAAAAACTACTTAACATTAAAACGCGATTAAATAAAAATAATTTCAATGAAACCCACGGGCCTCATTGAAACACTATACTGCAGTATTTAGAATTGTAACAAGCTTAGGAGATTGCTTGGTTCAGTGCCATGGCATGTAAAACTGCAAGGGCTAGATGTTGATAGTGCATGGAAGGTGGTTAAGGAGTGTTTGCAGGAGGCAACGGCTGACTGTATACCTAGAGTCCGAATAGTAAATCAAGTAGGGGTTAAATGGATGAATAACATCATTGAGCTGCAAAAAAAGAAGCAACTGTGGAGGGAATTTAAGGAGAAAGGTGACATGCAGACACATGAACTGTATAAAGTGCAGGTCAGAAGGGTAACGAGCGTGGTAAGAAAAGCAAAAGCGGATTATGAAAGAAAATTAACCATGCAGGTTAAAGAGACTCCCAAACAGTTTTTTCGATATGTTGCAAGTAAAAGAAAAAATGTATACGGCAGAATGATTTTAAAGAATGCCGATGGTAGGGAGGTAACTGAATCAGTTGATATAGTTGAATTACTGAGCTAGCACTTTGCAAGAGTACATCCAGGTGGTGATATTGCAGGAATGAAGGAACCAACAGTTTATATGGGAACTGTGGTGACTGAAGTGGAGGTGAATAGTCTATTACAAAACCTCAATGTGAATACATCTGTGGGATTGGATGGTATATCAGCTCGTGTCATACGTGAAGCAGCTAAAGAATTGTCAGTGCCCTTGACCACATTGTTTAATCTGAGTCCCTAGTCTGGTTTAGTCCCGAAGGTGTGGAAAGAGGGGAAAATAGTTCCACTGCATAAAGGAGGTTCCAAGACCGCTGTTGTAAATTACCAACTGATCAGCATATCAGGAGTCATTGTCAAGGTCTTGGAGAAAGTAGTCAAGAGGAAAATACAGGAATGAATAAATGAAAATGGGATACTGTATGGGGGACAGCATGGTTTGGTGAAGGGTAGATCATCTTGCTCACGTTTTAAAACACAGTGATAGCTGAACCGGATAAAGGTAATGGGTTTACAGTGATTCTGCTGGACCTTGCTAAGACCTTTGACAGGATACCACATGGAATTCTAATCAGTATATAGAGTTGGTGAGATAGATAGGAGGGTGGTTGATGGAGAGATATCAAAGAGTAGTTTATTCAGGAGTAGAGTCCAAAAGATGGCCTGTGACTAGTGGTGTGCTGCAGGGTTCTGTTCTTGGACCACTACTGTTTAATTTTTCCTTAACGATATAGGAAAGAATCTAAGAGGAACTGTTCATTTGTTTGCTGATGATGCAAAGTTGGGTAGAGCAATAGCGAATGCATAGGATGTCAAAATTTTGCAGGATGATTTGGATAGTTTGGAGGACTGGCTAAGGAGAATGGATGTCAATTTAATGTGGCAATATGTAAGGTTATGCATTTTGGGGTGAAAAGATTAGCAGCAGTATACCACATTGGTGGAAATGTACTCCAGGAGATTAACGAGGCCAGGAATGTGGGAGTGTTGGTGGATAGGAAGTTGAAGTTTAGGGGGTGCATCGCAAAAGTGGCTAAATCAGCTCATCAAATCACTTGGTTACTGAAGAATACTTTGACGAGCAGACAAGCAAGTTATTGTTCCTCTGTATCAAGCCTTGATAAGACCCCATCTAGACTACTGTGCCCAGATTTGGGCACTAGGGTTTCTTCTTGATGGGAAGGAGGTGGAGAGGATCCAGAGACGAGTGACCAAGATGACTGCAGGTCTATGGAATGAACCTTATGAGAACAGGTTGAAGATTTGTGGATTGCAGAAATTGGTTGATAGGCAGAAAAGGCGTGATATGATTAAGACATTCAAATTACTGAAGGGTTTCTATAAGATTAATTCAGAAGATATTTTTGAGAACAGGACTGGTGGTGGGAGGACTAGGGTCCATCCATGGAAACTAGGCAAGAGTGTGGTTATGAAGGGTGTTAGAGCTATGTTTTTTACTTGGAGAGTTGTGAGTGAGTGGAATAAGCTGCCAGAGTCTGTTGCGGGTGCCATGACAGTGAATGAGTTCAAGGCGAAGTATGATAGATACTGTGTGAATGTTGAATAGTTGTTCTTGACATGATGTTAGGGCCTCCCTCGATGAGTCTAAGGACTCCTTGGAGTTGCCCGTAATAATAATAACATGCTTTCCAGATTCACAAAGAATGCTGTGCATTTGATACTTTACATAAAATCCCATAAAAATAAATATTAAATAGGCATGTTTGTTCAGCCATCTACCAGTGCCAAGCGGTACTTAAGTACTAGTACAAACATCGCAGATAGATGGCTGAAGCAGTAGTTCATGCGAGTGCGCTGTGTAGTGCCTTCCAGATACATCTCGAAGGTTCTCAATACTTCATTATTTTCATATAAATACAAGAGGATTTCATCCACAGTCAGTCAGGCAGTCTTGAACAGTGTGATATTCGTGTCACGATGCAGGTTCGTCGTCTCAGCCATAGCCTATTGTGGTTTTATATTGCCAGACTTTTTTTCATTAGTGTGAGACATATTCAGTGGATAATAACCGTTACATGGCCATTTTGGATAATTTTTTGGGTTCACCTTCCATCACTATGGCGTCTACGAGTAAAAAGTGTAAATCAAGTGATTCTTGTCGAGTTTTTAATGAAAAGTGGACCAATTTGTACTTTTTTGTGCCAATCGACAATAAGCCAGTGTGTTTAATTTGTCATGAGTCAGTGTCAGTATGAGACAAAGCATCATCCAATTTCTATCACCTTCAAGGGCAGCTTCATGTGGACAAAGTGAACTGTCTCCAAATTGATTTAAAATGCCAGCAGGGTATGTTTAAAAGGCAGAGCAAAGCGTGCGTCAAAGTAAGTTATGTAATAGCTAAAAAAATTGCTGTCTGGGTAGTGGCCCTTCCCTTAATGCATAGCATTATACATGTCTGCAAGGAGATGTGCAATGCATTATGGGAGATACTAAGACAAGTGATGAGAGAGCAATCCACCTTTACCACGAGTTGCCTTAGTCTTGAAGATAAAGGATTAAATAAATTTATTATTATTATTATAGTGGTATTAAACCTGATATCAAAATTGGAGATGTTAATGTCAGCTCTTTGCTTTATGTGGATGATCTTGTACTTCTAAATAAATCCGCTATAAGTCTGCAAGATTCCCTGACTAAATTGAATAATTGTTGTAATAGATATGGTATGAAGGTCAGCAATAACAAGACAAACACAATGAAAATATGCAGAAGCATTGACAATATCAATTGCATTGTGAATGGAGAACCAATAGAACAAATAAAACATTTCAGCTACTTAGGCATGATTTTTAGTGAAGATGATAAATTAAATAGGGAAATAGACAACAGAATCAACAAAGCTGGTATGGTTAGAAAGTCAGCTAAAAAAAAAAAAAAAAAAAAAAAAAAAAAAAACAGCTAATGCCTTTTTATTCCCGTATACGGGAGTAGGCGAGGCCATTTACCCTATCTAACTTTTGGAGACTGAGTGGGCAATTCAATCTCCACTGGTACCCAATCAGAGACAGATGGCCCAAGGCTATCACTAATTAAGCGGTACGCAGTGAAGAGAGACGGCTCAAATGTGCCGCCATCTCGTGGTCCCTAACCCTAACACAAATATATTTAATGTCTGAAATAATGTGGGTTCTACGGTCGATTTTCTTGAGTTTACAGGACGAAAAACCTGCTTGCCCGTGCCAGAGATCGACTAACTCGGGAACCGGTCGAAAAAAGGCTTAGAAAAATTTCCTCTAGTCGCCGACTAGACTCGAAACCAAGACTTCCTTCGTGCGGCCAAGCGCGGTGGTGTGCAAACGCCACATCCACTGAGCTACACAGGCTCTTGGTAGAAAGTCAACTGAATAAATTTATATGGAATAAGAGAGAAATTAGTCAAACACTAAATTTGCTGTATACAAGACAGTGTTCAAACCAATTTGAACGTATGGATCTGAGAGCTGGGTTAGAAATAAAGCACTTGACCAAAGACTAGAGACTGCAGATATGAGGTCCTGAGAAAGATTAGGGGCATCAACGGCAATATCATATTAAAAACGAGGATATTAGGAAAGCACTTGATATTGTTAGCATCCAGGAATGTGTTAGCAGAGTTAATCTTGGGTGGTATGGTCACTTAAACAGAATGGTAGAGGAAAGATTAGCAAAACAAGTGTTCTCTGCCAGGTTAGCACGAAAAAGACCCAGAGGAAGACTGATACAGTAAAAAGTGCCTTTGAAGATAGAAATATAAGATATGAACAATGTTGGAGACTTGACAGGTAACCGATTGATTTGAAGGAAAATTGTAGATAGGAAGTTAGTAACGATGTAAATTTTTCATGTAGTACTATCATATCCTGTACACCCCTTGAGGGTAAATGTCAGGAATTTTCCTCTTTCTGAGCTTCTTCAGTAGTCTCCAGAACATTTTGCCGCCTTCCTGAAGTCTTCTGATGACTTTTGTTTAGCTACTTTTACACATAGCTTAGCTTACTCTTACATTTCTCTCTATATTCTTTTAGAGCATCTGCTGATGTACTTGCTATAAACTTTGGGTATGCGCTCTTCTTTTCCAGGATTGCTTTTTCAACTTCTTGTGTCCACAATGGTGTTCTTATTTTTCTATCCTTGCAAACAACTTCACCATATACATCCCTAGATAAATCAATGTCTTCTTTAGAGTTTGCCACTTAGACTTCAAGATATGCTTCTTGTTTTCAGTTTGTTCTTCAATAATGTTTGTATAGTCAAGTCTACATTTACCTGTAAAAGCTGCTCAACTTTAATTCTCTTCAAAACTTTCTTATATACTGTTCTTTTCAATGTGATATCCCTTTTTATCCTGGTTAATACTAGGTAATCATCACTTCCAATTTCAAATCCTGTGTACACTCTTGTATCTTGAATGAGCATGAAGATATTACTATCAACAATGACGTAGTCAATGAGGCTTTTCTTATTTCTTGTGTCTTCTCTCCATGTGAACTTGTGCACATCTTTATGTTGAAACATGGTACTATTAATGACTAGTCCCTGTCCTGAGCAGAAGTTCAGTAAATACTTACCATTATTATTAGCTTTGCTCTTTTCTCCAAATTTTCCAAAAATGTTCCTAAACTGCCTTCCAGTCAAGAAGTTTAGCTTCATGTTTGGTGTTGAATGCTAATCGCTACCCCTTCCTTGTTAGAACAGTTGTTTTCTTCCAAGAACACTTGCTAAACCATAAAATCAAGGACCATCAAATTTGGTAAACAGCTTCCTCCCATGTTAATTAAAGTCACTGACAATGTGAAAATATATAATCTGATTATACAGAAGTGGATGTTGAAGGAAAAGGGAGGATGAGTTTATAACATGGATTCCACTGGAATCCAATACTATGACTTGAAGATGATTGAAGATATTCTTGAGTTAGCCAAAAGAGAATGTATGATTTAGATTATGTTGCATAAGCATATGTCTGTCATATCATCACAAAAGTTTGTCTATACATAATGACCATACATCCACTAATCTCCCAATATTGACAAACAGACAGTAGCTGTAAAATTAGTTTAAGAAAAAAGTAAGGACTACAGAATGCTGCTTATTATTATCACATCATCAAAATCTTACATGTATTGTTGAAGGTTCATAACAAATACTATGCTACAAGATAGGATACTATGCTGTTATACAACATTATTAATTTACATTACTAATAGCTTCACAGCAACAATTTTCTTACATAATATGCCAAGTCTCCAATATTGTCAAATTTAACATTTCAGTTTTCTAAGTTTTCTATTAACTAACAATCCACCCAGATGATCATTTTCTGGGGGTCTTTCTCCTGCTATGAAACACCTGTTATGCTGAGTTTCTTTTCCCATTCTGTTAACTGACCGTAACACTGTATTAAACCAGATCTGCTCATACACATTGTTGAAAGCTAATGTTATCAAGTTCTTTTCTAATATCTTGAATTTTTAATATAATTCTGCAGCTGATGCTATCTATTTACTCATCTAATTTTTTTCAGAATTCAGGCTTGAAAAGACACATGATGTTTTCTCTGGTCAGACTTGGTCTATTTTTTTACTGCTGATTTTTCATACAAAATTTGTTATAGCAGTTATCAACTGAATTAAAAAGTACTAAAGACTTGTATTAGATTTATTTAGGAGTACAGCATCATTTGCATAAAGTAAGAAATTCAGCTGTAGATTTTCACACTTACATAGGATTTGATGCTACTTTTTTTTTTGCAATCTGATGTACACAGTCTTGCCTAAATACTGTTACAACTTCCACATCCCCCACACTGCCCACAGAATTGTGCGAGCCTGGTTCTGGTAGATGCACTGTGTGCAATCAACATTCAGGTGTTCATCAAAAGAGAGAGTTATCCAGCTGTACAGGTTAATGCAGCGGGAAGATTATGAGAACCATGTAGTTGTAATAGCACTTCACAAGGTTGGAATGTGGCCGCCTTTTATGTTCAACATGCTAAAGACACATGAGATCAGTAAGATGTTTGGACTATTAACTGTTATAACGATACAGAAAACATACCAGACAATCAAAGAACAGGTTGGCCACGCTCTGTTAGGATGCAACAGCTTGTGAAGGCTGTGAAGACATGACTCCACTATAATCCTGTGAGAATGCAGAAAGTGATGTTGTGCGAGATGAACCCCTCACAGACAACTCTATGTCACGTCTACCAGCTGATGACCTAGGGTGAGAGCCTACTGTCGTTCTACTGGACACTTCCTAACATCACAACTTGTGGCAGAAGGTGATAAAATCAAAGGCACTTCTTTGGCAGTATGTGACCAACAGACACAGAGATATCCTCTTCACAGATGAGAAGATTTTGACCATTGAATTGAAGAGTTGTTTTACCAACAAAATGATTGGGTATATGTCCCTGATGGTCGCACAGCACATGCCATAGCACCCAGTATTCAGAGAGGTCACCACCCTTCGGCAGTGATGGTTTGGTAGGGGAATGATGTATCAAGGGGTATCTGTGAGAAAAGGGTTAAAACCTCCACTGAAGTGTATCAAGACCATGCCGGAACCTGTGTTGTTCAGAGGAACAACACCTGTTTCATGGTAGGTAGTGGACCTTCCAACAGGACTCAGCCCTTGCATACAATCTGGTTGTCAATTGGAAGTCTCGATCTAAATCCATTGGACTTCAGAACTTGAGATAGTAGCCTGCCTACAAGAAATGACACCTCACAATCGCCACCCTGAGGGTGGATTTGGATGAGCAATGGCACTTCTGTTGAATGTTGTGTGTGTGTACTGCTGCTGCTATATGCACATTATATATGTGGTTTGTGTGTGCTGAAAACAGTAAATGATTTACTGATAGATTAAAGGTTTATGCACTGTTTAAGTTGTAACAGTATTTTTGGATAGATTAGGTATATAGATTAACAGCAGAAATAACACAAACCTTGTCGTGCATCTGATTTTACATCAAACCATATTCCTACACTTCCTTCACTTCTAATAGCTTAAGAATAGGCTACATATTGCTGACATACACATATATATATATATATATATATATATATATATATATATATATATATACTGGCTAGAAGACATGACATGACAGAAAAGAGATGGGAAATTTTAAAATAGTATACATATGAGGTGGCAAGAGACTGTTCAAGTACTAAGAAGAGAAATAAGAACAAAGAATGATTATCAAAGAATAACTGGAAAACTAATAAAGGAAAAAAAAGGATATAAATAAAATTATGTGTCAGAAAATTAAAGAAATTTATCAGGAAATAATAGAGAGAAAGATCAGTTAGCTAAAAGATCAGCAAAAGAAGATATGAGAAATTACATGGATAGTACAGTAAAAGCTAGAAGTTGCAGAGTTAGCATACACTTGAAAGGTTGTATGAAGTGACAAGGAAAAGCATGCTCTGAAGGAATATGTGAAAATGATAGCATAGCAATAGAAATGTTTAAGACAACTCAAGAATATAATTGAACAGATTATGTTTTGAAGCTTCCTGTATTCAAATTTATAGCTTTTGCACTGATAGAGATAGAGTACACATAATTACTACAAACTGTGAAATTCCTGATAAATATCTGAGAATAATAAAAGAAAGATGGAACTGACAAGGATACAACAGAAAAACTGATAAAAGCAAATACTGGTTTCAGAAGGTTACCAAAAAGATCTTCGATAGCATTGTGAAGCCGCTGTTATTATGTGAATTAGAGACATGGAAATTGACAAAGATTGCTGTTTTCTTAGGTTACGAATCAAGCAACTAAGGTCTACTGACGTTAATACACGTGTATTATGGCTATTAATGCATGTGTTCTTCTTGATGGTTTGTCTGTTCTGCAGGATGAAAAATCAAACTTTCTGGGAGGAAAAATATCTGTCACATCCATATGAAACCAGCTAACCCATCATAAGGTGAAAAACCCTTATAATAATAGTGCTTTGCATCTGAGATGGGATTTGTATCCAGGTCTTTCCAACAAACTGACAAAAATGCAAGAAGCCAAATTAAATAGTTCTCAAAGTGCCTGCATAAAATATTAAAAAGATACTTGCCATGAGGTATAACAATTTATTTATTTATTTTTATATTTTTTATTATCCCATGGTATTATTACACCAGATCATAGAGGTCGAGTTCATGTATTTTATACAGCACCTTTTCTGGGTTGCTATAGAGTTCACATTTGGAAATATGAACATACAGTTTAGCAAATGCATTGGTGATGCTTCCTTGATGTTACAGATTTTGCAGGTGGGGAAGACTTTTATGTCATTGCTAAACTTGGTCTTATGTGGCCGGTCTTGAGGTGAGAGATCATGGTAGTGGCCCTGCGATTAAACTTGGAGTTGATGGTAGCTCCTGGATTTTCTGCTGAGTACCAGCGGTGAGTCATGTCCTGAAGAATTGTTCTTTTTATGTTTTCTTTTTGGATGGTTTTAAAAAGATCGAAATCTGTGGTATCACTTGATGTTGTGGCCATTTTTGCTACTTCATCTGAAGTTTCGTTTCCCTTTAATCCCACATGGGATAAGATCCACTGGAAGATTATTTCAGAATCCTTATGTAGTTTGTTTATGTTTTTTGCTATGTCTCTAAGTATTTCTTGATGGCTAGTGTAGCAGTTCTTAATAGCTTGAAGGCCTGCTAAGGAATCTGTGAAAAATATAAACTCCTTCGGGTTTTGTTTGTCCAAATATTGCAGTGCTGTATTATCATCATTCATCATCATCAAATTCCTGCCATGTACCCTCAAGGGGTGTACAGGATATGACAGTACTACATGAAAAAATTACATCATTACTAACTTCCTATCTACAATTTTCCTCCAAATCAGTCTGCTACTTGTCAAGACTCCAACATTATCAGATCTTATATTTCTATCATCTAAGCCACTTTGTACAGTATCAATCCACCTATATCTTGGTCTTCCTCTGGGTCGTTTTCCTGCCAACCTGGCAGAGAACACTTGTTTTGCTAATCTTGACTCTCCCATTCTATTTAAGTGACCATACCATCTGAGATTAGCTCTGCTAATGCATTCCTGGATGCTGACAATGTCAAGTTCTTTCCTAATATCCTCATTTTTAATATGATATTGCCATTGATGCCATCTGTTCACGCCTCTAATCTTTCTCAGGACTCTCATATCTGCGGTCTCTAGTCTTTGGTCAAGTGTTTTACTTCTGACCCAGCTCTCAGATCCATAAGTTAAAATTGGTTTGAACACAGTCTTGTATACAGCTAATTTAGTGTTCCGACTAATTTCTCTCTTATTCCATATGAATTTATTCAATTGACTTCCCACGATACCAGCTTTGCTGATTCTGTTGTCTATTTCTATATTTAGTTTACCATCTTCAGTAAAAATCGTGCCTAAGTAGCTGAAATGTTTTACTTGTTCCACAGGTTCTCCATTCACAACACAGTTGACATTTTCAATGATTCTGCCTATTTTCATTGTCTTTGTCTTTTTATTGCTGACCTTCATACCATATCTATTACAACAGCTATTCAATTTAGTCAGAGAATTTTGCAGACTTGTAGCGGATTTATTTAGAAGTATAACATCATCCGCATAAAGCAAAGAGCTGACATTAACATCTCCAATTTTGATATCAGGTTTAATACCACATTCCTTCATAATGTGATCCATATAGATAATGAATAACAGAGGGGATAATGTACATCCTTGTCTCACACCAGATTTAACATTAAACCATCTTCCTGAACTTCCTTCAATTCTAACTGCTGACTCACAACTCAAATAAAGACTAAGTATTGCTTGATATAATGCCCCATTGACACCATATAACTGCAGCGTATTGAATAGCTTCTCTCTTGGCACCTTGTCATATGCCTTTTCCAAATCGACAAAACTTAAATACAGATCTTTGTTATATTCCCATGCTTTCTCGACTATTTGTCGTAAAGTGAAGATCTGATCTTGACAGCCTCTATTTGGCCTGAATCCAGCTTGTTCTTCACCAAGCTTTTCTTCCACAATTCTTCTCAACCGTTTCTCAAGTATACTTGCATAGATCTTGCCGGGAACACTCAGTAGGGAAATACCTCTGTAATTCTCACATTCAGTCTTATTTCCCTTTTTATATATGGGTACTATGAGAGCTTTACTCCAATCATCGGGAATTCGTCCCTCTGTCCAGGCTTTCTGAACTATGCAGTGCAGCCACTGTAAGACTCTTATACCACCATACTTCAGCATTTCTGGTCGAATATCATCTACTCCTGCTGCCTTTCCACATTTCAAGCCTTTGATGGCTTTTTCTACTTCAAGTATGGATATGTATTCCTGACTGCATGCCTGGTCAGTGTTTTTTACCACTGTGCTGTCATCACTGCTTGTTTCATTTAGCAGTTTTTCAAAGTAATTACTCCATACTTCAAGGATATCTTTTTCTCCTGTTTTCATTTCACCTTTATCATCTCTAATTCCTTTTACAGCACACTTTCCTCCATTCCTAAGCTTCTTCAACAACCTCCAGAATATTTTGCCACCTTCTTGATATTTATTTTCTATATTCTTGCCAAAGTCCTCCCATGACTTTTGTTTAGCCAGTTTTACACACTGTTTAGCTTTCTTACATTTGTCTCTGTATTCTGTAAGAGTAAAAGCTGACTTATTTGCCAGGAACTTTTAGTATGCTTTCTTCTTTTCCTTCACTGCCTCTTTAACTTCCTGTGTCCACCAGGGAGTTCTGATTTTTTTATCCTTGCACACAACCTCACCACATGCCTCTCTGGCAGAATCAATCAATGTTTCCTTCAGAGTTTGCCACTGAATCTCCAAGGTTTGATTCCTGTTCTCAACTCTTTCATTTTCTTTTCAATAATATTTCTGTATTTTAGTCTACAGTTCACATCTGAGAGCTGCTCAACTTTTATTCGCTTTAAAACTTTCTTACATGTTATTCTTTTCAATATGAAATTCAATTTTATCCTGCTCAAGACTAAATAGTGATCACTTCCAATTTCAAATCCTCTGTACACTCTGGTGTCCTGCACCAGGGAGAAAACATCACTATCAACAATAACATAGTCAATGAGACTTTTCTTATTCCTAGTCTCTTCTCTCCATGTGAATTTGTGCACATTTTTATGTTGGAACATGGTGTTAGTAATAACCAGTCCATGTCCTGAGCAGAAATCCAACAGATATTTGCCATTATTATTAGCTTTGCTCTTTTCTCCAAATTTTCCCAAAATATTTTTGTATGTCTCACAATCATTTCCTACTCTACTATTTAGATCCCCAACAAGGACCAACTTTTCCTTTTTCATTGTGTCAGTTGCTTTTTCTAAAGCCTCAAAAAATTCCTCTACTTCTACCTTAGTAGAACCTTCTGTGGGACCATAGGCACAAATAAGTCTCATTGTCCAGTTCCCCATTCTCATATTTGCCCACATTACTCTACTTGAGACTGACTGCCATTCAAGAAGATTAGCCTCGTATTTTGTGTTGAATACTATGGCTACTCCTTCTTTTCCTTGATTGTCATTGCCTGAATATAACATTTTGTATTTATTGCTCAGAAAGACCTCACCAGTTTTGGTCTTTTTTGTTTCAGTCACCCCTATTATGTCGATCTGGTACTTATCTAATTCCTCAGCTAGCTCCATTTCTTTGCCATTCAGGCTTCTTACGTTGATAGTACCGATCTTTAACTCTGGTGATGTTGAGTTGGGGTTTGTTTTCATATTTGTTCCAGTAGCTGACTTTTCGCTGTTCGCCCTGGTTCCCTGGCGAAAACAACGGGGGCCTTGTTTAACCGGGCGACGCCCCAGCCGGCATGAAATTTTGTCATGTTGTACCATCATTTTTTATTTTGATTTAACCAATAAGAATACAATTTGGTCGGCTAAATCCCAAATTGCCAGCCCATCCTCGTTCGTTCAGTATCAAAGTAGATACCCAACAGGGTGCACCACGAGAAGGTGAGGATTGGACATTAGGTCAGAAGCCCTGGTCGGTTCTCCGCATTCCTTTAAAGGCTATGTGGAGGTCTCCTCTCAGTTATACAGCTTTGACCCTTAAGCACCCCAGTGCTGTATTAATGGCTATTAATTCTGCATGCCATTAGTTGCATCCAATACTGTTAGTTGTTTTTAGTTCTATATTATGAGAACCATAGATCAGTACGCCACTCCCATAATTGCCATTTGGATTTTTGGAGCCATCTATGTAGATCTTTATTGAGTCAGGTACATATTCCATTATTTTTGAAAGGGCTAATGATCTCAAGATTTCAGTGTTTTTTAGGCTTTTTTTCTCATGTTTCCCTATTTCAGAGTTGATAACTATATTTTTCTTGTCTTGATTTGGAGGAAATGCTGGTAAGTTGGCTATTTTATTTGGACAATCCAAGGGAATTTTATTTTCTTTGATTTCATGCATTGTTGATTTTTTCTTTATTCTATTTGTTGGTTTCCAGTTTTTAAAAAGTTCACTTGTTCTATGATGTGCAAGGTTGGCTCTTTTTTTCTACAAATTTGGTAAATTTTTCTTGCCACCTAATTTTTAAAGGAACACGGTTGGATTCGAATTCTTCTATTTTTCCAGGAGTTGTATTCCTTAGTCCACATATGATTTTAGCTGCATTTTTCTGAATTTTTATAAGCTTGTCTAAACTGGTTTGTGATGTATGCATCCAGATTGGCGAAGCATATTCCATTATGGGACGGATAATAGAGGTATATGTGACTTTTAAGGTTTTAGCATCGGCTCTCCACTCTTTACCTGAGATACTTTTCATGATGTTTATTCTTCTTTTTGCTCTGACTGCAACATTGTTGATATGTTTATTGAAGCTTAGCGATGGATCCAGAGTAAATCCAAGGTATTTGGGGTTTTCATTAAATATAATTAGTTGAATGTTTAGCTTAATCTTTGGTCTCCACTTTCTGAGGCAGTTGTTAATAGTAAAAACAAATTTCTGATTTAGTAGGGTTAATTTTGATTTTTTGGTTTTCACAGTATGTAGCTAAACTTTCAATGGCTTTGTTTAAGGTTTTTAGGTTGTTGTGAGCTGAGAATAGGACCCAATCATCAGCATACATAGCTATCTTTGTTTCTTTATTTATATTTTTATCTAAGTCATTCAAGTAGATGGAAAAAAGGAGTGGGCTCAAAATGCTACCTTGAGGGAGTCCCTGTCTTATTTTTCACTTTCTTGGAAAAAGTATTATTTATTCTAACTTGAATTGTTCTATTTCTTAGAAAGTCATAGATCCAGTTAAGAACTTTCCTTTCTTATAAATTATAATAAATAACAAATTATAAATTATATAAATATATAAACCAAAAGAAATTAATGTTTTCTTCAGAGTTTGTCATGGAGTGGCCTCTTTTTGATTACTGGATGGAAAAAAACAGATAACTTTTTTTTTCTCCAATAAGTCTACAGTTTACTTCAGTATTAACATAAGTCATATCAACATTAATCTAATTGATAAGACTCTTATTTCTTGTGTGTTCAGGTAAATTTATGCACATCTTTACGGCATAACAATCCATGTACTGAACAGAAATCCAGTAGTTACTTATCATTACTGTTAACTTGGCATTTTTCTCCCAATTTTCTCAACATTTCTATGTCTGGTATGTATTCATTTCCTACTCCACTGTTTAGTCTCCAACAAGCACCACCTTTTCCTACAGCTAAGGTTCTCCCTGAAATGATTTGGAAAAACTCCTCCACTTCTTCCTTAGCAAAGCTTTCTGTGAGACCACAGACACAATTATGTCTTACTGTCCAATTTCCATTTTTAAATGTCATAACATGTCCCATTTTACATGTTACTGATTTCTCATTTTCAAATGTGTACACATCCCTCTACTTGAAAATGGTCCCCATTAAAGAAGTTTCAATTTTTATTAAATACTATATCTATTCCTTCTTTTCTTTGATCACCGCTTCCCAAATATAACATCTTATAGTCAAAGTTTTAGGTATTTCACCTGTTTTAGACTTGCATCAGTAACACAAATTATATCTAACACATTACTTCTTTCATTCTTTGGATAGCTAATACATTGACAGTTCTGCTGAGGGTGAATTTCCCCAATAGGTTACTTTTCATTGGTCGCCCTAATTCTCTGAATAATCAGTAACACAAATTATATCTAACACATTACTTCTCTCATTCTTTGGATAGCTAATACATTGACAGTTCTGCTGAGGGTGAATTTCCCCAATAGCTTACTTTTCATTGGTCGCCCTAATTCTCTGAATGAAAACAGTGAGGTTCGTGTTTAACCAGGCGATGTCTCAGCCAACATTATATCATGTACCATAATTTCTGTTTGTGGTTTAAATTAATTACAGAATACAATTTCAATACAATACAATTGTATTGTATTGAATTCAAAGAATACAATACAGAATACAACTAAATACCTAATAAAGGGATGCTCATAAGAAGGTGAGGAATGGACACTGGGTTAGAAGCTCAGTCTGTTCTCCACTTTCCTTACAAGGCCATGCAGGGATCTTCTCCTAGTTACCTAGTCCTGATTCTCATGCAACACTTAAGATGCTTAATTCTCATTTTATGAAAGTTCAGAAAAAACATGCTAATGCCTTTTATTCCCCTATAGGGAGTAGGTGAGACAGTTTTAGCCGTATCCAATTTTTTTGAAGACTGAGGAGACAGTTCAATCTCTCCACCAGTAGCCAGAGATAGCTAGCCCAAGACTATCATCATGAATAGCATCCAATGAGAGGTAGACAACTGTTGCCATCTCATGGTTCCTAACCCTAACAAAGTATATTATTTTTCTAAATTGTGAGAGTTCTATGGTCAATTTCCTTCAGTTTACAGAATGAAAATCTGAGTTTCCAAGAGAAAAAGCCTGCTTGTCCATCAGAGATTGACTAATTTGGGAACAAGCCAAATAAAGGGTTAAAAAAATTCCTCTAGTTTCTTCTGCATCCTAGTGCTATGGATGCAAACAGTACTTCCACAGGCCTCAGAATTAATTATTCACCTGTTATTTTACTCAGATATCATCCTCTGACCATTAGTTCCTTAATTCTGCAGTGCATTCAGTCTTGATTTGTTGCAATATTTCAGTATAAAATATTTCAATTAGTGCAAGTCTGTCTCCTTAGTCTAAAAACTAGACAGATGAATTTTTATGCTTGATATGCAGATACATTAAGACAGAGCTATGTATAACTGACCAAGACTAAACAATGGTTTCTGTTAATTTAATGTGAAAGCAAACATGATCAAAAGTTGGTTGAAACTTACTGATAGGCCATCACATATGCTAATTGGCTGGGAAATCTTCCATTTAAGTCCAAAATAGCATTGTCATTTTTTGGATTTAAAATTATTTGGGTATATTTCAAATAATTTTAAACTCAATTTTACAAGGGACAAACATCGAATATTTCAATGTTTATTTCCTCTATCATCCAGGCATCAAAAACCCATTCTGTTTAAGTGATCATATCACTTGAGAATACCACTGCTATATATTAACAATGTCAAGTTCCTTCCTAACATCTTCTTTCATGATATAATTCTGCAACGATGTCCTCTGTTAACTCCCTAATCTTTCTCATACCACTCGTATATTTGGTTCAGATCTCAAACAGCTCTCAGATCCATAAGTTAACATGCATTTGAAAACTATATATATATATATATATATATATATATATTTATTTATATATAGTTTAGTGGGTTTTTTTTAATTAATTTCTCTTATTCCACATAAATTTATACAGGTGATTCCCATCCACACCAGCTTTGCTAACTCTGTCTATTATTATTATTATTATTATTTAGAGACCTCCAGGGAGTCAGAGACTCAAAGGAGACCACATGCTACACACTCCAGCTATCATACTTGTTCTTGAATTCATTCGAACTGCTTGCACACACAGCATTCAATGGCATTTCATTCCAATCACACACCACTCTATGAGAGAAAAATCTAGCCCTTATCCCCCCTTCTTAGCAGCATTCATTCTCAGCTTCCAAGAATGCCATGCCCTCTTGTCCTTTTCCCCACCCTCCATAAATTGAAAAATTCCATCAATTAAAATCCTGTATGACCTTTTCAGAATTTTGTAAGTCTCAATCATATCGCCCCTCTTTCTCCTGTCTGCTAGTGTCTGCAGTCTACAAATTCTCAATCTGTCTTCATAATCAGTATTTCACAATCCTGATATCATTTTTAATTCTCCTTTGCACTCTCTCTCTCCACTGCATCAGAATCACAATGGAAAATTGTGATTTGAATGCATTTGGTTTCAGGAGTCTGGAGAAATGATTTATTGGTATGAGACCTAATACAGAGAGTTGGGGGAAACTAGACTATGATGGGAGGAATGATGACAATCTACGAATAAGAGTGACTAAGTTATGTAACTATACTAATGCTATGAATATGCTTATGTAGGTCATTATGATGAAAAAATGACTGTGCACTAGTCAGGTCCAGATATATTAAGCATGTGTAAGTTGTCTATATAAGTGAAGCATTAGATATGAATAGAAATAGAAGTTGTCCAACTGGGTTATGCAGACTACAGAAGAGAATATACTAAAAAAAGCACAGAGGTAACTTATGTCTGTACGCAGATGTCAGGATATAAAGAAAAAAGGAGTTGAGTTTGTTGCCCTAATGGATATGTTCTGGTCTCAGATTATTTGCATTATTGAGCCCCAGCTCTCTGAAGCAGAAGTATTAACTGGTACTGAGAGTAAAGCATAAATGAAGAAAGGAAGGAGACAATATAGAGAAGGGGGGGGGGGTGCAATGCTAATGATATCAAATGATTTCAGTCAAGTTATGGTAGAATGCTATGTGCAATATTAGTAAATAATTACCATGTAGTGACGTCAGATGGTGTCATACCATGTAGCATTGAGTTTTAAGCTATATGGTGAGAGGTGGAGCCTAATATTCAATGCACGGAGTGTTGTTACAGACCTAGTAAATCAGATGTTAGTGATAAGGAAATGCATTGCCAAATAAACCCAATAAATGATTCGTCATCATAGGTGACTTTAATTATTGGAATACTGATTTGGTTGCCAAGAAATTTAATGAGAAGAATGAAGTCAAATTTATTGAGACAAATTCCTTAAGCAGCATGTGAATTTGAGATCAAGGAGTATTAGAGCTGATTATAGTGTTGGATGGGGGTGAGGAGGTTTCAGTAAAAGATATGGCTGTTCTGCCTTCAAATGGTGAAAGCAATCATGCTGTACTGACCTAGCAAGTGGCTATGTGTGGATATTCCATTCAGAAAAGGTCACATGCAGAACAACAAAGCAGGAAAATATGACCAGCTGAGGAGAATATTAGGTTTGATCCCATGATAATGGTTGAGTGATGGAAAGGATATATTTGAAATATTTAAAAAATACATCAACGATGCAATATTAAAATGTGTCCATAGAGTTTGAAGAATAAACAGGGTGGAAGTGAAATGGATGTCTAATCTTATTAAGCAAGAGATTCTTAAGAAAAATATAATGTTGAAGGAATACTGTGTAAATAAGGATGATGTCAGTTATGAAAATTATAAGGTGCAGACTAGAAAAATTACAACTATTGTATTGTAAGGAAAGCTAAGCAAGTATAAAAAAGAAACTGGTAAGCAAAGACAACCCAAAAGAATTCTGGCTTTATGTTGCAAACAAAAAAAAAGAATGAATGTGAAGGAATAACTCTCCTGAATGTTGATGGTATACAAGTGGCAGATACAGAAGAGACTGTTCAACTAATGAGTGTCGGTTCTGCTAAAATCTATCAACTTGGTGTATGCAACATAGAGCTCAATGCTACTTCTGCACTGGTTAAAGAAACTTATTTCTATAAGGAGGAGGAAGGACACTACAGCCCATCCTCAGTTGTTCAGTATCTAGATAAATATCTACTAAAAATATACACCATAAGAAAGTGGAGATTAGGTCAAAAGGCTCAGTCAGTTCACTGCATTCCTTAAAAGGTTATGTGGAAGTCCCCTCCCAGTTATCTAGCTTTTGACTCTTAAGTGATCCCTTTTCATATCTTCATTTAAAATTTCAGGCAGGATGTAGTCATCTTCTATAACCACAATAACATGCTCTGGTTGGTATGCATGTTTATTTTATGCATATAATATAGAAATATTGGAATAAGTGAAGAACTGGTGATAGCTGCTTGAATGACTTAGTGTCTCCTCCGCTTCTTGACTGGTCACGCTTCATGAAAATTGCCACCTAAGAGTATATGTTTCCCAGTGAATGTCATTTGTCAATTCAACAGATTATGTACTGTCATTTGATACTGCTAGTCTATCAGAATCATCACTGCCTCATTCCATATAATTAAATCAATAGTGGTTAAATTTGTATATGATTTTACTGAAATATGAATTGTTTTGTGATGCTCTGAAATATAAGTTTCTATTTTAAAAATGTGATTATTAATTTGGAGAAGAAGCTTTAATAACCCTTGAGCAGTTCTTCCTTTCATCAACAGGATAGCAAAGCCTACAGTGCTAATAATATGAAAAAATAAGTAACAATAAGTTTAGGTTGGGTTTAACAAGATCAAAAAAAAAAAACAAAGAAAATTATGCTATTCTTCTGGCATATCAAAAATAATGAAATACATACAGCAGAGAAATTAATCCAAATAAGCCGATTTTTTCTTCAAGTTTTTGGTTTAATTTTTGTTTCAGTTCATAATAATTTTGGTTGAGTGCTGCATGTTTTAACGTCTCTACAATGTTTATTAATAGCACTATGTGTTTTTAATAGTGCAAACAAGTTAATGTTTTATTCATTTCATGTAGATATAAAATTGATACATCTCCAAGAAAGCGTTCAAAAATATGTACTCTTCTTCTCAGCACACGTCAATAACTCAAAGACAAATTGCCAATGAGTGTGGTGTTGATTTGGGTGCAATTTTAAAGAGGTTTAGGGAGACATGTACTTTTTCTCCTTACAGAAAAGGAAAACTGCACTTACTCAAGATCGTTTACTAGTTAGGAAAAAAAAAATGAATCCAAGATTGTCTGCTGTAGACTTAAATAGAGACGTGGCAGCTAGTGGGATTAATGTTTTGGGCACTATAGTCCATTGATGATTGTTGGAAGCAGAGAGGACTGCCCAAAGAAATTTCTATGCGGAAAAAAAGAGGCCTCCAGTTGGAAAAAGTGTACAAAAAGTTGTACACTTTTGCCAACTGGAGAAGTATCTGTTGAGAAGTGGAAGTGAAAAGTTCAAGAGAGAGAGAGAGTAACCCTGTGTTCACAAATCAGCAACTGAGAAGATTTCTTCTGCCCATCTTCATTAAGTTCCTAAACACGCAGCTAAAAAAGATGTTCTGCAGTTGTTTTACACATGACAGTCCAAGGTCACTTCTGCCTGTTGACAGTATGATGAAAAGTGACCAATACATGAAAATATTGGAGAAAAAGGGTGGTACCACATATCCAGAAAGACAAAGAACTCATTTTTGAATAGGATCTCACTCCAGGCCACACTTCTAAAAAGTGAAAGAGTTCCTCAAAAATCATAGCATTCAATTGCTTCAGTGGCCTGGGTGACTCTCTGACATTAACTGAATAGAAAATTTATGGGCTACAATAAAAAGAGACTTGGAAAATTAAATTGTAATACAAAGGATAACTTAATACAATCCATTATAAAAGTATAGTTTTGAAATGCAGAAATAATAAATATATATTCTACGCTGGTAGAGTCTATGCTAAGTGAATTAATGAATTTATTAGGAACAGAGGTGCACATATTAGGCAAAGAAGGAGTTTAATTTTTTTACTTATTTTCTTGCAAAATTAAAATTTTTATTTAAAATGTGAGTGTTTGGATTAATTTGTTCGCTACTGTGCTCGAGGATGAAAGAAAACAGACCAAAATGGCAATAGTATATTATAGCATAATTACTCAGATTGCTTTTATTCATTTATTTAAGATTCTGTTTGGTTTTAGAAGAATAACAATACAGTATAACTTTTTTTCAAGTATAATTGCAAATAATGATGTCAAATAATCCTGTGGGAGATTTTAATATTATTTATACAGTTGATAAGTTGATTATCACTATAGCATTTTTAGGGACTACAGGAACAGTTTGAAAGGGATTTGATTAGGACCTTTTCAAAAATTTGCTATAATGAGAGTTGGCTATACTATGTGCTATTTAATGGGGGGGGGGGGGGTGAAAAAAGTGCTGATTTACCAGGTGACAGTATGCAATATTTTTTCCTACTGCTTGAACAGAGACTATATGCACACACAACAAGCAGTCGTGTTGATTATTACAGCACTGGAATTTTTTGAGATTATGAAACAGCTGTTTTCAAACACTCATTAACAAATTAAAATATCTATGTGGAAAATATCTGATTTATATCAAAGCAAAAGAAATGCATACCTTATGCTAACTTCTCTAACACTCATTATATCAGAAAAAAGAACTTGTCTTTCTTTTCGATCTAATACACATTTTGGTGAACATTCTTCATTGAACTCTGGGCAGAGCATGAAGTGTGATACTAGGATGTTGAGACTCTTTAAGTAAGATGCCTCAGAAGTAATTACTTCAAACATTGCTTCCTGAATTTTACGATTCTGAGGTGAAATAGTTTCTAAAATTCCACTCTGCTTCACCTAAAAGGAAATAACAGTTGTGTATAATCAAAAAATAGCTTAGTTAAAGAAATAAAAAAATTCGAAGACACATGCTGGGTGCTAAAGGAGGGTTAACAGTAAAGAAGACAATAAAATAAACAGCCTACAAGATATGACTGCAACAAGAGGCATTAATATTGCAGCAAAATATTATGTGTTGATTTGACTTTATCTCATAATCTTGATATAATTTCAATCATAAGTCAAGTTTTCTATGTTAATTTCAGTTTTTCATGTTAATTCCATGTGTGATCATTGTCCTGTTTTCAATAGTGTAGCCTTATACACAATCTGCTTACTAACTCATCTGCATTTACACTCTCCAGCTCAGCTCACTCCTATCACACTGAGGAAGAGACTCGATATGTTTACTACTGTGCTCTTCTTTTTTAACCTCACTCAACTCTTTCATATCTTCCTCATACCATACTTTTCTCCTTTCAAATAATTCATTCCAATAATTATGCAGTTACAAGTGTTATTGGTTTTCTCTTTTAAATGATTTCATAAATCTATTAAAATACAAATCCAGTGGGTCAACAAGCAATTTCATTTGCACATGCTGACTATAAGAGTGCTATAGCCAATATTAAAAAAAAAAAGTCACTGCCCACTGTTAATTTATATATCACTTATAAAAAATATCCTTAACACACACTAATTACATCCTTTCCTATAGAGTTACATAGTGATCAGCATTCATTTCAGATAAAATATGGAGACTACAATATCTTAGAAATAATTACTTTAATTCCGATGTTTTGACCTTCATATTAAGGTCATCATCTGGAGTAGAGCTTCTTAAACTATGGGTCGTGACCCTAAATGGAATCACTAAAAATTTGGCAATAGTAAAAGGTTTCTGAACGTGCAACAACCAAAAATGAATTCAAAAACAAACGCGTAATGAATCCGAGGTGTTTCTGTCAGCACTTGCCTGTGTTGCATCATGGTACTTCACTGCAGCCTTCGTTCTGAACACACAACATGCACACTTTGCACTGCACTGCACATGCCGTCATGCCATGCAGCGCCAATGAACGCTGCCAGAAACACCTCGGCTCAGATTTGAGACTACTGTATTGTAATTCTTTATGTAAAAGGTAAAATTATATGTATACCAAAGAATTGTTTTAAAATAAATTTCTTTATGATTTATCATCAGTAAATGTTTGATTTGTATACCTATATGCCCAGGATTGAGTAAAAATTTCTCGGACGAAAAAGGGTCACGAGTGGAAAAAGTTTAAGAAACTCTGATATGGAGTATATACATATTTATACAGAGACAAGCTACGTTTCGACTGTTATTATAAACCGAACAACACATTTGGAAAAAATGAATCAATTAATCTCAGACAACAGCACCTATCAACTTGTTAACTATAACTCAACTACACACACACACATACATTTTCAAGGTCCACCTTTCCTAATTGGGTTGTGGGGGAAACAGCTGCAAGAAGAACTTCCAATGGTCATGATCCTCTGCCACCAAGCTCAAGTGTTCTGGTGGGATTCCAAAACGTGTCCACCCAAGGTTTTGGATATAATCTATCCAGCGAGTCCTAGGCCTTCCACCCTCTGGCTTGGCAAAGAGGGCCTGCTGAGGGAGCCTCTCTTGTGGCATTCTGACCAGGTGCCCGTACCAACGTAACTGTGATCTCTAAACACGGAGAAGCAGCGGTTGAGTATTGAGGGTTTCCCAAATTGCAGAGCTTCTGACTCGGTCGAGTCTTGTCAGCCCAACAACCCCTCGAAGGAACCTCATTTCAGCCACTTGGATTCGTGTCCGCATTCTTTTGGTCATTATCCAACTCTCATGACCATAGGTGAGGATGGGAACATAGACTGTATTGAAGACAGCCAGCTTTGCCTTCTGGCTTAACTTCCACTTAAATACTACCGAACAGCCAAGCTCCCTCAATATTGAGCTTGCTAAGCCAATTCAAGTATCTAGCTCTACATCCCATTTTCCATCATTCATGAATATGAACCCAAGGTATTTAAACTTCTCCACCTGCCTCATTGGGACTCCACTTACATGTAGAGTGCACTGGGATGGTTGTCTTGAGCCCACAAAAGTTTCAGTTTTGGCCACACTGATCTTCATTCCGGAGTCTGCACAAACAGCTACAAACCTATCCAGGGTCTGCTGGAAGTCATCTGTGGAAGAGCTAAGCAGGACTAGGTCATCTGCAAAAAGCAGACGTCCAATGCTACATCTTCCAATTCTGACACATAATAAAATTAGTTTAATCCTTTATCCAAGTGTGAGCAAACAAAGTTTGCGCCTGAAAGTATCTTCAGGACTGGGGTAAGGTGGTACAACACCAGGGCAACTCATTGTGAAGGTGGAGCAAGCTACCAACACTCCTATCTCAGTATCTCCTATAATGCAAAACACATCTCCTTGCGGATATGTCTAATGTTATGCATTAAGGGAAGGGCCACTACCCAGACTAGTTTCGACCTTTGAGGTCTCTTCAGTGGGAGCCAGGCCCAAGTGGAGATACCAGGCAGAAGCATTAGCAGGTCATCTCTACCTATAGGAGTTGCCAAATGGTGTGCCACCCTTTTTTAATAAATTACTCTGGATTTAGAGAAAGATGTTGAAAGTTTATTTTTCACTTGGTTAGAGTATAATAAATTTAGTTTATTTAGTTTAATCCTTTATCCAAGTGTGAGCAAACAAAGTTTGCGCCTGAAAGTATCTTCAGGACTGGGGTAAGGTGGTACAACACCTGGTGTAGTTTAATGGGGTAAGGTGGTACAACACCAGGTATTGTACCACCTTACCCCAGTCCTGAAGATACTTTCAGGCGCAAACTTTGTTTGCTCACACTTGGATAAAGGATTAAACTAATTTTATTATACTCTAACCAAGTGAAAAATAAACTTTCAAGAATTCTGACACACTTACTGCCTTGGCTGTGCCTATCAATCCAGTCCATAAATATTATGAAAAGGAGGGGTGACAGAACACTCCCTTGGCGGAGGCCAACGGAGACTGGAAAGGTTCAGACTTTGTGCTGTTTACCCTGACACAAAACTCTGGGCATTCATACAGGAACTTGATGGCAGCTAATAGTTGGCCATCCACTCCATACTCCTTGCCAAAGCTTATCCCGAGGAACCCGGTCATATGCCTTCTCCAAGTCCACAGAACATGTGTAGACATTCTTGGTATATTCCCAAGATTTCTCAAAGACTTGCCTTAAAGTGAAGATTTGGTCAGTTGTGCTTCTACCAGGACGAAAGCTACATTGTTCTTTCTGGAACTTTGACTCAACTATGCTCCTGCACCGTCTTTCCAAGCACCTAGCATACACTTTCCCAGGCAGGCTGAGCAGAGAGAGAGAGAGATGTCCATGATAATTACCTTCTGGTCTCCTTTCTTGAAGACTGGTATTATTATGCCTGTCTGTCATTGCTTTGGTGCTCACCCAGATATCCAAGCAGCCTGACACACTCGAGTCAGCCAGAGAATACTGTCTCGATTTAAGGCTTTTAGCATTTCGGGCAGAATTTCATCATCGCCAGCAGCCTTGCCCGATTTTAGCGATTTTATTGCTAAATGGACCTCTTCTACTGTGAGACTAGTCATTGCCCCAATCTGCACCTCTTGGATGTCCACAACTGCTGGGTCACCTGGGTTAAGAAGGCTCTCAAAGTATTCCCTCCATCTGTGGAGAATAACTCAACTAATTGGACAAAAAAGAAAATGGAAAAATTACAGTTAAAAAACTAATTTTACACTACACTCGTTCCCCGAGAATTTACAGTTTACCCAAGATTCACAAACAGAACGCACAGCTCTGGCCAACAGTTGAAGGTATAGATAGCCTCAATTATCACCTAGCCAAGAAATTAGTGTCAATACTCAAGGAGTTGGTAGGTCATTCACCTCCTGTATATATTAAAAACACAACATTTTGTAAACAAAATTAAAGACATCACAAGATAGGCAAGAGGGCAGCTGTAGAATGCATATTCTACTGTTTCCAATCGGTAACAGGTGTCACAGATTGGATCTCTGATGCTGAAATACCCCCATTTGATGGTGTTGACTGGAAGGCAGCCACATGCAATTCTCTAAGCAAGATCCTTCCTGTTAGGGTATCCTTGGAACGTTCACAAATTGTGAAACAAAGTATTCTTGTCAGTACCCAACTGTGGAATTTCAAGGCAAAAGAGATTAAAGATTTCTTTATATCAAATTTTATTTTTTTTAATGAAAGAATGTCAATGCCACATTGTTTTAGAAGTGTCTTAAAGTTAAGCACAAAGTGTTGTAGTATTCAGGAACAATTTCAGCTTTTGGACCTTTATAATCATTTAACTCCCAAATGGGAAGATGAAAACCTAGGTTTGTGAATTTGTGAAGGAGGTCTGCACATGTGTGATTAGTCTGCAATATTTTATGGATTTTTGAAATTGTATTGCTTAAATAGCAGAATTTTAAAACTGGAAGTCCAAATCCTCCATGCTTCTTTGATAGTTAAAGAAATTTCTTTTTTAACTTCTTGGTATCGGCTGCACCAAAAAAAATTGTGCAGGCTTATTATATAATTGTTTTTCTTCAGCTTCTATGATGTCTGTAATATTTATTATGTACAACTGAGCAGGAAAGATTATGGTTTTGAAGAAATGACTTTAGGAGAAAAAGAAAGTGGTCCTATTTTCCAGTCTTCTAACATTTTAAAGTTCTTCGACTGGTAATATTGGGTAGGTGGAGAAGGGAATTCCAAGTATAATGAGGGGGTTCTCTCTCTTATGGGTTAGTCCAAAAGGAATGCCTCCAAGATCCCACTTTCCAAAAACTTTTAATTTTGTCTTTTCTGCATTAGTAGATAATCCACTGTCTTGCTGAATTTTTCCAAAATACCAAAAAAAAAAATAATAAATAAAATAAAATAACAATATAAAAAAAAAAAATATATATATATATGTGGGTTGTTCAATAAGTAACAATACTAATTTTACTGTGGTGAAACCACTCATCACAATGTTAATTTCTGTTGAATAAAGAAATGTTGCTGGTACGTATTAACAAAAGAGGTTGATAGATGGAGTATACGGGCTGATGTGCCAGAGTGTCACGTGACTAAACGCAAGTGCTCATCGGTGCGACCAGTCTTCGAAATAGAAGCATCCTTGGAACAGCGTTATGCAATTAAATTTTGTGTGCATTTGCAAAAATTGGCATCGGACTCTTTTAAACATGATATGCGAAACTTTCCACGATGAAGCAATGTCGAGGGCAAGTGTTTTTCGCTGGCATAAAACTTTTAAGGAAGGAAGGCAAAATGTGGAAGATCTTGAACGTGAGGGAAGACCTTCAACGTCCATCACAGAGACAATGATCAACACAGCAGCGATTATCATCAAGCATGTCAAAAGGAAGCGTCCATTGCTGAAGAATGGCTTCTTATTGCACCACTATTGCTGGTTGTGTAGTGGACGTTTTGCAGAAGAACAACACAGATATCCTAACACACCCTCCATACAGTCCTGATCTCGCACCATGTGATTTCTGGTTGTTTCCTCAGCTCAAGAAACCACTAAGAGGCCACCATTTCGAAAGCAACAAAGCATGTGTAAAAGCTGCATAGGTGGTTTTGAAAGAACTCTCAAAAAACGGACTTTCAAGTGTTTAAGAAGTGGACGCAACGTTGGGACAAATGCATAGCATCTCACGGTAGTTACTTCGAAAAAGACCATGTAAATGATGATTAAAGGTAATCTGTTTTCTGTATAAATATAGTCTTATTACTTATTGAACAGCCTACGTATATAAATATATATATATATATATATATATATATATATATGATAATGATTCCATATATATATATATACAGGGTGTTCGGGATAAATTTGACATATTTATAATTAATTATATTTTTCCGTAAGTTACATGTATTAAAACACACTTCTCTTCATTTAAAAGTTTGGACCCTTCTTCATTCATATACAAGATGTCAGAAAGGATGGATAGCTGGAACCCACCTGAATCATGGAAGAGAATAACTTGTATCATGATGATTCGTGCCCGCCATCAAAATAAGGATATTACGACTGCTGCCCAATGCTCCCTGAATACAGTAAAAACAATCAGGCATGAACTAGAGACTTGCAATGGTGACTACGAGGATGTAGCAAGAAGAAAGATCCCTAGCAGACGATCTGATTGCGTTCGTACAGCAGAATTCCTCGCAAATCTGCAGGAACAGGTGTTGAAGAACCCTGGCATTGGAATTCGGGCTTTGTTCGTGGAGTTGCTAACTGTAGTCAAGCCCTGGATAACAAGGGTAGCCAATGGTAGGCCGTATGTATGGCAGCAGGATTCGGCCCCTTGCCACACCTCTGGGAAAAGTCAAAAATGGTTGTCTGAAAATTTCTACGACTTCACCAGTCCAAATGTTTGGCCTCCAAACTCCCCAGACCTTAACCCCATGGATTATTTTGTATGGGGCGCAGTTGAAAAAGACACCAATCGCACTTCCAGTAATACAAAAGCCCAGTTAATGGATAAAATTAAAACAGTTTTTTGCGGCCCTTCCCAGGGAGACTGTAGCATCAGCTTGTTCGAGGTTCCGAAGCAGAATTGAAGCTGTGATCGATGCTAATGGTGGTTATTTTGAGTAAATCTTGTTGATAGTATTGTAATTAACTCTGCCTGTAATGTTTTTTTGTCAATTCATTAAATTTAATAGATACAAAGAAGATTTTCTTTTTCCTTACGAAACTGTCAAATTTATCCCGAACACCCTGTATATATATTAGGATAACCAAGCAATTTTATATGCTTGGTCATTTTAGCTCCTAATCCCAAGTATGCAAACAATTAAGTTTGCGCCTGAAACAAAGTTCAAGTCTAAAGATGGTACAACACCAGGGCAACTCATTGTAAAGGTGGTTAAAGCTTTGATCACTATTCTTAGTATTTTCCCATAATGTAAAGCACATCTCACTAGAAGATGTATACTGCAATGCATTATGGGTGGGGTCACTACCCAGACCGGTTTCGACCTTTTTTGAGGTCTCCTCAGTGAGTAGCTAGACCCTAAATACCAAGGTTTTAGTAATACAAAGCCTTATCAACTTTACCTATATAAGTTGCAACAAGGTGTATTAAGTTTTAATAAAAATCTCTGGAGGAGATATTGATGGGAATAAATTTTTAACTTGGGTATATTGTATATTAGGATAACCAAGCAATTTTATATGCTTGGTCATTTTAGCTCCTAATCCCAAGTATGCAAACAATTAAGTTTGCGCCTGAAACAAAGTTCAAGTCTAAAGATGGTACAACACCAGGGCAACTCATTGTAAAGGTGGTTAAAGCTTTGATCACTATTCTTAGTATTTTCCCATAATGTAAAGCACATCTCACTAGAAGATGTATACTGCAATGCATTATGGGTGGGGTCACTACCCAGACCGGTTTCGACCTTTTTTGAGGTCTCCTCAGTGAGTAGCTAGACCCTAAATACCAAGGTTTTAGTAATACAAAGCCTTATCAACTTTACCTATATAAGTTGCAACAAGGTGTATTAAGTTTTAATAAAAATCTCTGGAGGAGATATTGATGGGAATAAATTTTTAACTTATTATGGGAAAATACTAAGAATAGTGATCAAAGCTTTAACCACCTTTACAATGAGTTGCCCTGGTGTTGTACCATCTTTAGACTTGAACTTTGTTTCAGGCGCAAACTTAATTGTTTGCATACTTGGGATTAGGAGCTAAAATGACCAAGCATATAAAATTGCTTGGTTATCCTAATATACAATATACCCAAGTTAAAAATTTATTCCCATATATATATATATATATATATATATGGAATCATTATCCTTCAAATCCCACTACTTCATCAGCATATGCTGATACCTTAATACAGCATATGCTAGAATATAAATTAAATTAAACTTTAATGTATATTTCCAATATTTCGACAACGTCACGATGCCATCTTCAAAGGAACTTAAAATAAAGACACGTGCACGCAGGCACTACACACAGTAAATGAGGACAAATCGAGGAAGCTATTGTTTCTCCTAAAAGTCCCCTAGCGGTAGGTATTCTTGGCCATTGGGCTGAAGGTCTCCTGATGTACGTCTCCCAAATTTTGGGCAGTCTCATGCAACCAAATTTGTTGAGGTTTAGCATGTTTCATAGGTCTGAGACTGATTCCAAGAAAAGTCTTTTAAATTTGAACTTGCTACAGTGTATTATTGTGGTTTTCTTCCACTGTATTCTGTGGTGTGTATCCAGAGCATGGTCTGCAAGACCAGAGTGGCTATACTGGTGAAAACGGATGTAGTCCTTGTGTTCTGAAATTCTGATATTCGCTGTCCTGCCTGTTTGGCCAAAGTAGGACAGCTTACAGCTGCAAGGGACCTGGTATACACCAGGTAGGTCTAGGGGAAGTGGTTGGTCTTTAGTGGAGCAGATAAGGGATGCCAATTTTCTATATGGTGGTCTGTAACAAGAGGTCAAGTCATGTTTTTTTAAGATTTTGATAATTTTTTTCCTGAGGTCCTCGGGTGTAGGAAATGGTGATGGATTTAGAGTAATCCTTGTTGTGAAGGGGGGAGGGTTGTGGTTTACTGGTTTCAATATTTTTTGGATTTTTTTTTTTTTTGGGGGGGGGGGGGGGTAGCCATTGGCTGAGAAAGTGTTGAGGATGTGATTTAGTTCAGTGGTTAGGGCATTATCATTTGTTGAACTTATTAGTTTAGCCCTGTTGTGTAGTGTCTTAATAACTCCATATTGTTGTGAGGGGGAGGGGGGGAATTGTTGGTGAATATATCTGCCTGTATGGGTGGGTTTTCTATAAACTGAGAAAACCAAGGTTCCCTCAGGCAGGTGGATGACTAGTGTGTCTAGGAAAGGGAAGCTGTTGTTTTCCTCTTTTTCCAGGGTGAACTTGATTCCGGTTGTTTAAGTGTGTTAAGAAGGAGAGAAGTGTATCAGAGCCATGTGGCCAAATAGCGAACACATCAACGTAGCAAAGCCATATGGTTGGTTTTTGTGGGGCAAAGTTTAAGGCTTTCTCTTCAAAAGTCTCCATAAAGAAGTTGGCCAAGGTGGGGAGAGTGCTGAACCCATGGCTGTCCCCTCATTTTTTGTTTGTAGAATTTTCCCTGCCAAACGAAATAGCCTGAATTCATTGTGAACTGAAATAGGGCTGAGATATCGGGAGGAAATTTAGCTTGGATTAGCTCTAAGGGTTTCCTTGAGTGGGACATTTGTGAATGAGGAGACGATGTTTAGCTAATTTGTATGTGGGGAAGTCAATGCCATCCACTATGGGACACAATGGCACATTTTCTTTATGTATTTTTGGGAGTCCATATGGGGGGGGGGGGTATAGAGTTAAACGGTTTTAATTTGTTAGTAACTTCTACAGGCCAAGAAGTGACCTTCTAAGGAGACTACTGAGTTTTCTGATTTGTGAGTTGGTGGGATTGTATTCAATAGGGAGGTAAGTAGACCGATCTAATAATAGAGCATTAAGCTTATCCGTGTAGTCCGTTTGGTTGAGTACTACGGTGGCATTTCCGTTATCCGCTTTGATGATTACTATTTCTTTGTTTTTCTTCATTTCCTGCAGAGATTTATATTCACTATTGGATATGTTGGGTTTTGGTGGTCTTGCTTTGGTGAGAACAGAAGCTACATCCAGTCTAATATTCGTCCTCATTTACTGTGTGTAGTGCCTGTGTGCATGTGTCTTTATTTTAAGTTCCTTTGAAGATGGCTACGTGATGTTGCCAAAATATTGGAAATATATATTAAAGTTTAATTTAATTTATATTCTAGTGTACATTGTGAATTCCTTAAGTTAATTAATAATCATGTATAATCAACGTATAAGCCTTTCTACGAGAAGTATATGCTAACGGATAGTTGAAGGAACTGTTATTCCTCTCACAGCATGCATATTGTCAAATTCCTGTAAGAATGGTTCAGGAACCAATGCAAATAGCAGTGGATTAAGAGGACAATCTTGCTTTACTCCTTTTTGAATTTTGACCGGGTCTGACAGGAACCCATTAACTAGGAGTTAAATTGGGTAGTTGAATTGGCATAGGCTCCTTTGATAATGGATAGTAGCTTTTTACCTATTCTATTCCACATCCTCCAATTTGCTGGAGGATGTGGAATAGAAGGGGATGCTTGAGTAAGGCCTACTGATAGCACTGGCACGGACTGCTTTTTCATTTAACCAAGCAGATTAGATCATGTAGCAGAAATAGATAAATTCTACTACTTGACCTGGTACTCTATATACCTGCATGCTTTTAATTATGTATCTTATTCCCACTTTGAGCCTGTTATTGATAATTCAACCTTTATTGAGGTTTCATGAGTGGTAATACATAAGGTTGAAGTAATGCAGAAGTCATATTTTCATATACAAGTAGCCAAAAGGTGTCACACCTTATTATTAAAATACTCTGGATTAGAGAGAGTTATTAAGTTTTTCTGCTTGGTTATTCTATAAATTAAAGATACCAAGAGATTATATACTTGATACATCCTTTATCCAACTGTAAGAACAAAGTTTGTGCCTGAAGTATTTTCAGGAATGGGACAACTCGTATTATAGATGCTAATGATTTCACATCACTTGCCTTAGTATCTCATAATGCAAAGCACGTATCCTGGCTCCCACTGATGAGACCTCAATAAAGGTCGAAACCGGTCTGGGCGGTGACCCTTCCCATAATGCACAGCATTATACATGTCTGCAAGGATATCTGCTTTGCATTATGGGATACTTAGGCAAGTGATGTGAAGTCATTAGCTCCTACATACGAGTTGCCCCAGTCCTGAAAATACTTCAGGAGCAAACTTTGTATGTAGTAGGCATGTTTCAGGCCAAAGAATATTGCAATCTGTGTCTATTCCATGTTGAGTCAGACTAGATTTATTAGATTTCCTGTGGTAAATATATGAATGATGTTTTTGTGCTCTCTTTTCTATTGAGTGTCCAGTTTGTCAGAAGTAGGACAAATGGCAGTCACAAGGAACTTGGTATACACCAGGCAGAGACATCGTGAGCATTTATCTTTTGAAGAGGGAGGGAACAAGTTGATAGTTTATTGACAGGTATAAAAGAAGCCACTAAATTGTATTTTTTCAGAATTTTGGAAATTGGTTCTAAAATTCCTGAAATGTATAGGATTAGAACTCGACATACTGTTTCCTTGTTATTTAGGTTAGGTTTGTAGGAATCAAACAGATATTGTGTAGTCCTTTCTGAGAAGCCATTTAATTTCATATATTGTTTAATATTTAAGAGTTCTTCCTGTAATTGATGAATAGTCGAACAAATAGTGTTAGTATGTCGAAATAAAGATTTTATAATTCCCGTCTTTTGAGAAGTATGGTGTGCAGATGGTGCTGAAGAATGTGGTGTCCGGTGAAAGTGGATTTTCGATACACTGATGTAGTTAAATCACCTGAAAGAATAATTTGGTATAATACTGTTAAAATAAGTTATAAAGGAGAAAATCAGCATTTAAAGAAAAGAAATACAGAAAGTTCAGAATGGTTAGTGTCATTAAGAAAGCAACAGAGACTACAAATGAATTTGAAAGAATGAAGAGAAAATATTTTTCTTGACAAAAAAAACAAAAATCAAAACAGAAGTTCTAAGCTGGAAACTTAGTAACATAGTAACAACTGAAAATTATTTCTTCCGTTTTTTTTTTCACCACAACTGAACAATTTTCATAGCAAAATAATATGCTAAAAATAACTATGATCAGTTGCAATGCTAAATACTCTTGTTTTTTACTGAAGCCTATTGGTCCTATTACTGCCTAAATAGCTGAAATATTTTAACTGTTTTATAGGTTCTCCATTGAGAATGCAGTTGAAGTTTTCTATATTCCTGCCTATTTTCATAGTTTTGGTCTTTTATTGCTGACTTTCATGGCAAATTTATTACATCTATTACTCAATTTAGTTAGAGAATCCTGGAGACTTGTACTGAATGTTTTTGAAGTAAAACATGTGCATAAAGCAAAGAGTCAAGTTTGACATCTACTATTCTAATATTGGGTTTAATGCCACTTCATTTCATAATGTGATTCTTGTAGATAACGAATAATAGATAATGTGCAACCTTGTCTCATCCCTGATTTTACATCAAACCATCTTCCTGCATTTCCTTCAATTCTAATTGCTGACTAACAAATATAGACTCTATTTTTTTTTTTTTTTTTTTTTTTAAATAACGAAACCTGTGGTGAGATCACAATTAAAAGAAACACACGTAGTAAACACAGTGGAAGTTATTTAATTGTAAATATTTCATCCTAAGTATCTTAGGACATCATCAGTACAGTAGTTTAAACAATAATAGGAATAACATACAGTTAGGGCACATGATTACAATAGAATCTCATTAAACATGCGTAACGTGTTATAGAAGTAAAAATAAAAAATAAATAAAAAAAAACCTAATAATAATTATTTTACACAATTTTGTATGACAATTTCCCATACTTTAGGAATGGTAAGACATCGTTGCGGTTGAAATTTGGTCTATGTAGTAGGGCTTCAGAACTTTCTTTATATAAATGTTCATGTTTATATAAAGAGCTACATAAAACTTTTAGACTTTTCCCAATGGATCCTATGGCTTGGATTTTCAATTCCATGTTGAGAGAGGCCAGATTTCTGCAGTTTAAAAAGACGAATGTGGTCTTGATGTTCCGAGATGCGTTTCTGAACAGACCTACCTGTCTGTCCAAAGTAATACAATTTGCATGAGTATGGAATCTTATAAACGCCAAGCAACATCAAAGGTGAGCGTTTGTCCTTCCTTAGGAGAAGGTAACAAGTTGTAAATTTGGTTGATAGGTTTGTAAGTAGTGGCTAAATTGTATTTCTTCATAATTTTAGAAAGATGTTCGGAGATGCCTTTGATGTAAGGAATGGGAATCCTATGGACTTCTTCTTGTGGTCTGATATGTGGGAAAGTGACTGATGATTTTTTTGAGTTGTTTTAGGATTATATCCATTTAGGATGGCTGTATTTTTGATTACTTCGAATTCTTGGTTTAGAGATTCTTCAGAGGAGCAGAATTTGTGCACTCTGGAAACTAGTGATTTAATAATGCCAGATTTCTGAGATGGATGATGAGCGGAAGAATTGCGAATGTAGCAACTTGAGAATGTAGGCTTGCAAAAGACAGACATGGCAATGGAACTGTCTTCTTTTCTCTGAATGTGTAAATCCAAAAAGGAGATACCCTGTGGAGATTCTTTTTCTAATGTAAAGTTGATGCGATGATGAAGAAGGTTAATTTTATCTAGAAACAGTTGTAATTCATGTTCGGGATGATCCCAGACTGCAAATACGTCATCGACATATCTTAACCAAATTTTTGGTTTCGGTTCAAAAGTGAATATTTTTTCCTCAAGGTGTTCTAGAAACAAGTTTGCTAGGTTTGGTGATAAAGGAGATCCCATTGCTGTTCCTTCTTCTTGCTTGTAAATTTGACCTTTCCAGATGAAGTAACCTGATGCAATAACAAACTTAAACAATTCAACTATATCAGATGGAAATTTTTTATCAAAAAGCAAGCCATTCCTTACTACTCAATCAGTCACGAGTTTCTAAGCAAGAATTAGCAACAAATAATTTAAAAATTACAGAACTAGAAACAGACTTGTCAAATACGTTAAATCAAGAATTGCTACAATTAATTATAACTGTCTCAAAGAATTCAGGGAAAAAAAAGCTTTTGATAAAAGCAATAGTGCTGTACATAATATCTTAATCTACCAAAACGGTCAAAAAACATCACTAACAAATTACCAATGGAAAAATGGGTAGTCAATTTATCTAACCGTCCACTAACAACAGACGAATTAAATGTTCTAGCAAGAGGCTATAAATTTGCGATTTCACCAAAATGTTTCCCATATTTAGACTTTATACATAATATAGAAAGAAACGTCAATCTCTCTCCAGTACTGAAGCCAACAGACTTCGTTTAGAGGTAGCTAAAGGGATCTACAATGCCTTTCTTGCTTGTAAATTTGATCTTCTTGCTTGTAAATTTGACCTTTCCAGATGAAGTAACCTGATGCAATAACAAACTTAAACAATTCAACTATATCAGATGGAAATTTTTTATCAAAAAGCAAGCCATTCCTTACTACTCAATCAGTCACGAGTTTCTAAGCAAGAATTAGCAACAAATAATTTAAAAATTACAGAACTAGAAACAGACTTGTCAAATACGTTAAATCAAGAATTGCTACAATTAATTATAACTGTCTCAAAGAATTCAGGGAAAAAAAAGCTTTTGATAAAAGCAATAGTGCTGTACATAATATCTTAATCTACCAAAACGGTCAAAAAACATCACTAACAAATTACCAATGGAAAAATGGGTAGTCAATTTATCTAACCGTCCACTAACAACAGACGAATTAAATGTTCTAGCAAGAGGCTATAAATTTGCGATTTCACCAAAATGTTTCCCATATTTAGACTTTATACATAATATAGAAAGAAACGTCAATCTCTCTCCAGTACTGAAGCCAACAGACTTCGTTTAGAGGTAGCTAAAGGGATCTACAATGCCAAACCTTCGGAATTAAATATCCCACCATCAGAATTGAAAGCTATTATATCCTTAAAACGTAATAAAAACATAATCATTACCAGAGCTGATAAAGGAAATACCACTGTGGTTCTTGATACAATTCATATGACTGAAAAATGAATTTACTTCTTCGAGATCGTAATACTTATGCCAAATTGGATTATGATCCTACAAAACGTCAACTGAGAAAATTAAATAAGCTACTTAATGAAACTTCCTCCTTAGATGAAGAAACTATCAAAAAACTTAAGACATACTATGCCAGACCTGCTAGAATTTATGCCTAAGCTACACAAAACTAATGTTCCACTCAGACCCATTGTACACTGTATCAGCAGTCCAACTTACAAGTTATCAAGATTCTTATCTAACCTTCTCTGTCCTCACATAGGCCACTCAGTTTCTTCAATCGAAAATTCTACAGAGTTTCACACAAAAATGAAAGACATTCAACTGTCAAAAACTGACTTTTTAATCAGCTTCGACATTGTCTCTCTCTTCACGAACATTCTCCATAAAGAAACAATAGAATTACTAACTCAAAAATTTCCGTCTGATATAGTTGAATTGTTCAAGTTTGTTATTGCATCAGGTTACTTCACCTGGAAAAGTCAAATTTACAAGCAAGAAGAAGGAACAGCAATGGGATCTCCTTTATCACCAAACCTAGCAAACTTGTTTCTAGAACACCTTGAGGAAAAAATATTCACTTTTGAACCGAAACCAAAAATTTGGTTAAGATATGTCGATGACGTATTTGCAGTCTGGGATTATCCCGAATGTGATTTACAACTGTTTCTAGATAAAATTAACCTTCTTCATCATCGCTTAGAAAAAGAATCTCCACAGGATATCTCCTATTTGGATTTACACATTCAAAGAAAAGAAGACGGTTCCATCGCCACGTCTGTCTTTCGCAAGCCTACATTCTCAGGTCGCTACATTCACAATTCTTCCGCTCATCATCCATCTCAGAAATCTGGCATTATTAAATCACTAGTTTCCAGAGCACACAAATTCTGCTCCTCTGAAGAATCTCTAAACCAAGAATTCGAAGTAATCAAAAATACAGCCATCCTAAATGGATATAATCCTAAAACAACTCAAAAAAATCATCAGTCACTTTCCCACATATCAGACCACAAGAAGAAGTCCATAGGATTCCCATTCCTTACATCAAAGGCATCTCCGAACATCTCTCTAAAATTATGAAGAAATACAATTTAGCCACTACTTACAAACCTATCAACCAAATTTACAACTTGTTACCTTCTCCTAAGGAAGGACAAACGCTCACCTTTGATGTTGCTTGGCTTTTATAAGATTCCATACTCATGCAAATTGTCTTACTTTGGATAGACAGGTAGGTCTGTTCAGAAACGCATCTCGAAACATCAAGACCACATTTGTCTTTTTAAAGGACAGAAATCTGGCCTCTCTCAACACAGAATTGAAAATCCAAGCCATAGGATCCATTGGGAAAAGTCTAAACTTTTACATAGATCTTTATATAAACATGAACGTTTATATAAAGAAAGTTCTGAAGCCCTATTACACAGATCAAATTTAAATCGCAACAACGTTCTTACCATTCCTAAAGTATGGGAAATTGTCATACAAAATTGTGTAAAATAATTATTATTAGGTTTTTTTATTTATTTTTTATTTTTACTTCTGTAACACGTTACGCATGTTGAGATTCTATTGTAATCATGTGCCCTAACTGTATGTTATTCCTATTATTGTTTAAACTACTGTACTGATGATGTCCTAAGATACTTAGGATGAAATATTTACAATTAAATAATTTTCACTGTGGTTAATACGTGTGTTTCTTTTAATTATAGCCTGTATTGTTCTGTATAATGTCCCATTCACCTCACATAATTGTAGTGTTTTGAAGGGCTTTTCTCTGGGTACCTTATTGCATGCCTTTTCCAGATCTATGAAACTTAAGTACAAATGATTGTAATTAAACAATTTTTATCAGACTCTTTTCAAGAATACTTAAATAGTCTTGCCTGGGGCATTAGCAAAGAACTTCTAATTCTCACATTCAGCTTTATTCTCTTTTTTAAAGATGGAACTATGAAAACCCTACTCGAATCATCTTGAATGTGACCTTCTGATCAGGCCCTCTGAATTATGTAAATTAGCTAACCACTGCAAAACTTTTATACTTCCATATTTGAGCATTACTGATTGAATATCATCCACTCCAGCTGCCTTTCTACATTTTAAGTTTTTGATGGCTTTTTCTACCTCAAGTACGGACATGTATTCCTGTTGGAATTCCTTTTAAAAATTTCCTATTACTCTTATATCACTACTTGTTCTGTTTGACTGTCTTTCAAAATAATCAGCATTACTTCCAAGCTTCCATGGAGTCTGAAGACTAATCTCAGGAAGTCAAACACTCACTGACCACAAATAACCATCACACCTTGCCTTGAACGGATTCAATGTGCACTCACTACCTGCTCTGGCAATGCATTCCGATTGTTAACCACCTGCCAAGCAAAAAATCTTTTTATCTCTTAACTCGCATATCTTCATACAGTTTCTGGGGGTGGGGGGTGGGGATATCCTCTTGTTCCTGCATCACCCATTATCCTCTGCAATAATTCCCCTGCATCTAATTGGTAGGCACAACTATTACATCTAAATCATATTAGCCCTCTTCCTCTTATCTGCTAAGTTCTGAAAACCACACATTTCCAATCCTCTGTACACTCGTGTATCCTGAACCAGCACAAAGATATCGCAATCAACAATGAGACTTTTCTTATTTTTTGTCTTCTCTCTCTCTTCTCATGTGAACCTGTGCACATCTTTATGTTGAAGCATGGTGTTATTAATGATTAGTCCCTGTCCTGAGCAAAAGTTCAGTAATACTTACCATTATTATTAGCTTTGCCTTTTTCTCCAAATTTTCCCAAAATGTTTCTATATGTCTGGTGGGATTCATTTTCTACTCTGCTATTCAGATCTCCAACAAGGACCACATTTTCCATTTTCTTTATGTCAGCTACCTGTTCTAATGACTCAAAGAATTCTTCCACTTCTTCCTTGGAAGAAACTTCTGTGGGACCATAGGCACAAATAAGTTTCATTGTTCATTTCCCCATTTTGAAGTTTGCCAACATCATTCTCGAAATTGCCTTCCAATCAAGAATTCCAAAACATTTCTTTCCATAATATACTTTGGGCACCAGATGTCAATATGAACAATATCTAATAACTGATGTTTAAGAGATAAAATGAACAAATCATCCTTCATTTACTGGCCTGATCTCCAGTAATTATTCTATGCTCTGGTTATTATTCTGGACTGTGCTTCTAGATAATGTCCATTGTTGAAGGATATTATTTGTCCCAGATAAGTATACTCTGGCATGCATTCAATGTTGATGTCATCCAGCAAAAGAAGAATTTTTTTTTTATCTATTATTCATAATGTGTTTTTGTAAAATTCATTTGAAGTCCCACCAGCTAGTTTGTGTTGCTCAGTTTCTTTATCATTCCTATCAAATCACTGGAGTCGATGAGAAGATGGCAATATCATCATCAAACTGAAAATTTAGTTAGTTTATTTTCTTAGATATCAATACACTTGTTAGTGCAATTAAGGTTTAAGAACAGATGTTCAAAGTCTATCTGTTAAAACCTACAGCTACAAGATTACCATGAAGATCTTTACTGCATGGGAAGCAATCTCCTTTCTTTCTGCTTTACTTTTGCTATAAATATATTTAATTTTTACACCTTGTTCCAGTATAGAGTATGTAAAAGAGTGGTGGCATATGAAGTCTAATTCTTGATAATAGTTAATGAAAGCCAAAATAAAATCAACAAAATGTAGAGATTGTTATATTCATTATATCTCTCAATAATTTGCTGTGCAACTGTTTGCATCTGTTGTAGAAAAGTTTTTTCATAAATCCCACGTGCTCGCTCATATGACAGGTTTCCATCTATTCTGAGATTCTGTTTTGAATAAGTAACTGATAATTTTGCTTGTGTAAAAAGATTATAATTTGCTCTGAGATGTATTCACTCATAATGTTATCACTGGATTTTGCTAGAGTAAGTATCAATTTCTCAAGCCCAAAATTTAACAGTACAATATTTATCTCAAATTTGAAAAAATTTTTTCTATTTTTCACCTCATGTATGCCATTCTCAGTTTCTATGCTTTTGCTCTAATACAGCTTCTAAATTCTCCACTAACAAGCCCTGTGGTGCCATAATGAAACTGGTTGGAATTAGAATACAGTTTGTTATAGAACTTACTTGCTATTTATAAGTTTTCTCCATGTTTCGTGGATTCTTCATTTTCCTTTTTTTATTTGATTGGCATCTTTTGCCATTTATAAGTTAGCATGATTTGTCAAGGAATCCTTTATTAAAGCAGCATTAGCATTTTGCATTATAATAACAACTCACCTTTCTACAGTGGGCTGTAATCATTTCGTTACTTGTTTTTCTAATTCTTTTTCTTTTGTATTCAGATGCATTTCAAAGCAAATAAAAGTTTATATATATTTTTATTGCATGTATGTTTATGAAAATATATAATTAAATTTCAATATTTCTCTGTGAATACAATCATTACTACAAATATATATGATTTATTTTTAAATTATTGAAGCTCCAAACCAGTGCACTGTGGTACAGAGTTTCAAAATGATCTGTTAACAGCTGTTATATACAGAATTTCCTTCATTTGATATCAAAGGTGGTTTTGAAATAGAAACGCTCTTCATAAGAAGTGGCACCTCTATATTAAATAAATAATGCAGTTACTGTCCATTCGAATTACTATGAATTCAGTGCCATTCATTGAACTGATTGCAACATTCAAGTTGCAAAACAATACAATATCATGTTTACTTTTTGGAATTACACTTTTTCCACTCACATACGTATATGATATCAATAGGCAAAAGACCAATAACTTTATTATTAACTTAATCGTTCATTTGATGAGCCTAATATGCAAGAAGTTTAGCAATGCAATATCACTAATTAATAACTGGTTGGCTCATAAGCTTCTTAATAACTTGCTACTGAGATGCTAAACCTTATCATTCATTAATTTTTGGACTTTTTAAATTTTGTTTTATTAATTTTACGTAAGGGCATGCATGCATGCATGCACACAGACAGACAGACTTGTATTTTTATTTATTTTCAGAAACATTTTGCTCTAGAGACTAAACATGGAACCTTATCAAGCCACGTCAGACCTCCAATAAACAGGATAGTGGTCTCACACCAGATAATGAAATTTATCTCCCACCTAAAGATAATCACAAACAATGATACCCATGACAGGATTCAAACCTGCAGCCTGTTGTTGGTTGGAGAGCAGATATGCTAACCACTCGGCCAACCAGGCTAGCAACGTTTCTTTCCAATAAAAAGAAGGAAATCAGAGAACTCTTGTGAATTTATATCAATGTGCATTTTCTTTATCAGTTTGATGATAGAATGATAGGAATTATGAAGCCATTCAGACAAGTATCCTAGGCTTTCATTGTGTAGAATTTATGATGACAAAAACACAAGGTTAGAACAGGAGTGTGCACTGAACCCCAGAGAAAAATTTTAAAAAATTTTGTATACGATTTATACATATATATATATATATATAAACACACAATTAACCTACCACTGAATTCTAGAGTGCGCACTTATCATACTTGTTTGATCTTGAAGCAACAGGCACTGGCAAATGCTGGCATGCATCACCAGTTACTCAAGCAGTTACAGCTGACTCTCGTGTCATAACATTTGATGAACTTCTAATTCGACGTGAGTGAGCAATTCTATGTTTTTGAACTTATCTGTTTTTATTAACAGTTCTTTAAGTTTAAGATAAGATTTCTATTTTCATGAAGGCTTAATATAGTTCTGTAAATTTAAAAATAAATTTTTTCATTTTGAATGCGTATGTCTAGTTCTTGCCTGCTCCCCTAATTTTGCTGATTACTGAAACCTGTTTGTTGTATTTGTGTGTGTATTCGGTGTATTTGTGTGTGTTCTCATGTTTTTTTTATACAATATCTTTCCTTTTTATTTACATATAGTAGGTTTATTCCTAAAATTTAACTGATGAATTATCCTAACTCAGTATATCCCATAATGCAAAATTGCATTATAGGAGATACTGAGATAGGAGTGTTGGTAGCTTGCTCCACCTTTGCAAAGAGTTGCCCGGTGTTGTACCACTTTACCCCAGTCCTGAAGATACTTTCAGGCGCAAACTTTGTTTGCACACACTTGGATAAAGGATTAAACTAAATTTATTATAGTCTGACCAAGTGAAAAATTAACTTTTAACATCTTTCTCTAAATCCAGAGTAATTTAATAAAAAGGTGGCACACCGTTTGGCAGCTCCTATACGAGGAGATGACCTTGCTAATGCTTCTGCCTCAATAAAGGTCGAAACTAGTCTGGGTAGTGGCCCTTCCCTTAATGCATAACATTATACATATCCGAAAGGAGATGTTTTGCATTATGGGAGATACTGAAATAGAAGTGTTGGTAGCTTGCTCCACCTTTGCAAGGAGTCACCCGGTGTTGTACCACTTTACCCCAGTCCTGAAGATACTTTCAGGCACAAACTTTGTTTGCACACACTTGGATAAAGGATTAAACTAAATTTATTAAATTATTTAATAATAAGCTTTACTTTTTGAATAATTTTTTTTTACAGTCAGTTACCCATTACTTTGCAAAAGAAAATGAGCAGAAATAAAAGCAGAAGGTGATAGCAAGCGCCAGTTTAATGAACTGTGGGAAAATGAGTTCTTATTTATTGCGGGTCCTTCAGGAAAACCGTTGTGCATTGTTTGTGAAAGCACTCTCTCAGATAATAGAAGACATGATCTTAACAGACACTATAGAAAACATCAAGCTGAATTAGAAGAAAAACTGAAGTTAGTTCCTGGGTCTGAGTTGTGGAAAGAATATGTGGTTAAGAAAAAGGAAGAAATAAAAAAGAGACAAAATATATTTGTGAAACGAAGTCGTGAAAGTGTGCCAATGCTGGAGGCGTCTTATGAAATTGCCTTTGTGTTAGCTAAAAAATACAAGCTTTCTCTGATGGAGAGTAAGTTGTTAAGCCCTGTCTCGAAAAATTTGCAAAATGTCTTGATGATAAGAATGTTGAAAGAAAAGTAAACCAAATTGCTCTGTCCAAGCAAACAATTACAAGACGCATTGAAGAACTTTCCCATGATGTAACTGAGCAATTGAAAGACCATGTTCATGCTTGTTCTTGCTTTTCTTTAGCCTTGGATGAATCCGCTGACATATGTGATGTAGCCCAATTAGAGCATTTTTATAAGAGGAATTGATGGTGATTTTAACATCTTTGAAGAACTTATCGGTCTTGAGTCACTTCATAGAAAAACCAGAGGATCAGACATATTTGACAAGGTAAAGTCAAGTCATGTATAGAAAATCAACAACTAGGTTCTAGTAAGCTCATCAGTGTTTGCAATGATGGAGCGCCATCATAGGTAGAGTTTCTGGGACTGTAACTTTACTTGAAAGGTTTTTAGGTCATTCTCTACTAAAGTATCACTGTATTATACATGAAGAATCTGTGTGGAAAAACTAAATTTGAAGCATGTTATGATACCAGTTGTAAAGTGTGTGAATAAAATTAGAGCAAGAGGGTTAAACAGAAGTGAATTCAGAGAATATTGTGAATTGCTAGATATGGAATATGGTGATCTCATCCTTCATTATGAGTTGCGCTGGCTTTCTAAAGGACAAGTTCTCAGCAGATTTTGGAAGCTGAAAGAAAGTGTTCGTAAGTTTCTGGAAGAGAAGGATGAGCTGCATGAAGAAAAAGCCCTGTTGTGTGATGAGAAATGGCTATTTGATTTAGCATTTTTAGTTGATGTTTAGTTGAAAGTGTGTGAATAAAATTAGAGCAAGAGGGTTAAACAGAAGTGAATTCAGAGAATATTGTGAACTGCTAGATATGGAATATGGTGATCTCATCCTTCATTGTGAGTTGCGCTGGCTTTCTAAAGGACAAATTTTCAGCAGATGATTTTGGAAGCTGAAAGAAAGTGTTCATAATTTTCTGGAAGAGAAGGATGAGCTGCACGAGGAAAAAGTCCTGTTGTGTGATGAGAAATGGCTATTTGATTTAGCATTTTTAGTTGATGTTACAAGCCACTTCGATGATCTAAATTTGAAACTGCAGGGCAAGAACAAATTGTTTCCTAGCTTAGTAAATGACATCAGTGCATTCAAAATGAAATTAAAACTGTTCATCTTCCAGTTAGAAAATAGGGATTTAAGTCAATTTCCACATTTAAAAGAACATAGTGAATCTGTTGAAGATAATGGCAACTTTACAGAATATACTGAGAAACTCAGATTATTGCAAGAGTCCTTTAACAGTCGTTTTAGCGATTTTGCCGAAGAAGAAGACTGCATACTTGCATTTATAAATCCCTTTTCACTTTTACTGAACAAAAATCTTGACGATGCCTAGTAACATACAAATGGAACTTATTGATCTCAAAACCAATTCTTTATTGAAAATAAAATTTAATGAACTTCCATCACTCCCAGATGCTTCTGATATAATTAATTTCTGGTGATCGTTGCCCTGTGAACATTTTCCAGAACTGAGAAAATTTGCGTAGAGTATTATCTGTCATTTTGGAACTACATATAGATGCGAACAAGCATTTTCATCAATGAAAATGATTAAGAACAAACTACGGTCACGACTGACTGATTCAAATTTGAAAAACTGTTTGATGCTTTCTGTAACTGATTTAACTCCAAACATTACAAGCTTAGCAATTTCAAAAGTCTCAAAAAAATAATTTATATTTATCTTGTCTTTATATGAAATCCTTTTATTGAAAACTGCTAAAAGTGTCTATATTACCATATATATATATATATATATATATAATAAATCATTTTATGCATAACTGTTAAATATATCCTAAATTTAGTTTAATCCTTTATCCAAGTGTGAGCAAACAAAGTTTGTGCCTGAAAGTATCTTCAGGACTGGGGTAAGGTGGTTTCTCTAAATCCAGAGTAATTTAATAAAAAGGTGGCACACTGTTTGGCAACTCCTATAGGTAGAGATGACCTTGCTAATGCTTCTGCCTGGTATCTCCACTTGGGCCTGGCTCCCAATGAAGAGACCTCAATAAAGGTCGAAACTAGTCTGGGTAGTGGTCCTTCCCTTAATGCATAACATTATACATATCCACAAGTAGATGTGTTTTGCATTATGGGAGATACTGAGATAGGAGTGATGTTATCTTGCTCCACCTTTGCAACGAGTTGCACCACCTTATCCCAGTTCTGAAGATACTTTCAGGCGCAAACTTTGTTTGCTCACACTTGGATAAAAGTTAAACTAAATTTATTATGTTAAATATATCCATATTACCATATTTTAAAAGGACTGAAAAGTGGTATAAGTTTGTATGGCGCATCTTAATTAAAAAATGAAAAAAATTGATGCATGAACTATAAAAGGTTGGCCAACCCCTGGGTTAGAACAATTACTTTATTTACCACTAAGAAAAGTAACACTCAATGTTTCGACGTCATCATCAGGAATACACACGTATGAACAAAACACAAGAACAAATCATAATACACATAAAGTAAGCGATAGTAACTACTTATACATTAACATGACCTCTAATGAGGGAAAGAAAAAAGGGAAAAGTAACATTTAAAATTAAAAAAAAAAAATAAATAAATAAAATTTTTATATAATAAAAACATAATCAATAAGGTATAATAAAATAAAATATTAAAAGTGTAACGACATCAACTGCAACTCTACAGTCCTCTTATCCCTTAGGTTCTTCCCACTAATCAGGTTTTCTTGTGTTAGGGTTCTGCTATCATGTTCTTCTGAATGCTATGTGGGTTGCAGATGGGTTTCCAGAATCTTTGAATTGCTAGTCCATCAATTTCTTGTTGAGATTAGGATGATGAAGAATCAGCATTTCACAAGCATTGAATTTTCTTTCAAACCAAGTTTTGGTGTGGTGTAGGGACTTGGTGCCTTTCCAATTAATTCTGTGACATGTATGGAGTACATGATTGGAAAGGTCTGTTTTATCATTGTGAAAGAATTTAATGTGGTGTTTCTATCTTTTTTTTTTTTTTTTTTTTAGTGGGATTGTGCATCTTGTTTCCCCCTATGTAGGACAAGTTGTAGGTACACTGGATTTTGTAAATTCCTGGGTGAACAAGGTAAGGAAGAAGACATTTGGGTGAGCTAAGTATATGCTTTTTAATTTTGTAGATAAGAATGTTGCCTTAATATGTACTTATGCCATGTTCTATCAATTTTTTTTAATATTCCCCTAATGTAAGGCATTGCTATAACATTTTTGTAATTTTTTTTGATCTTTTGTAGCATTATTGTGGAGAATCTTATGAACCATGTTTTTGTTGTAACCATTCTTTATAAAAGTCTGGCTTATAATTCCATATTTATTCTTCAGTGGCTGCTCACTTGAACAAATTATTAAGGCTCTATGTTTGAGGGTGCTGATGATCTGTGTCTGAACAGTTCATTGCGGGAAAATTGATCACCGACAATTCATTGCAGAGAAAATTCCTCACTGGAAAATTAATCGCAGATATATGTGAAAAAAAATTCCCATATAAGAAATACAGTAGAACTCGGTTATAATGATCACGGTTACAGTGAATTCACGTTTATAACGAATAATTTTGAAGGTATATTTGAATTACATTTGATTTAATGCATGTATTTCATGTTTATTACGAATTCATTTCACGGGAATAACGAACAAATAATACATGTGTCGTTCCTTTACTGACATTTCGTACATACGCATTTTCTGGTTGTGGAAAAATGTCGGGAGTCAAACGGAAAATTTTATCAGTTTCCGAAAAAGTAGAAATTATACGGGAGGTGGAAAGTGGCCAATCAAATCTGACAGTAGCAAAGAAGTATGGTTTGTCCCTATCTACAATATCAACAATTTGGAAGAATCACGAGTTGACTCTGAAAGCTTTTGAAAACAATTTATCGAAGTGTAAAAAACTTAAAAGTGTAATAAAAGTAACGTTGACGAGGCACTTCTTTCGTGGTTTAAAGTGCAATGAACTGCTGGCTTACCTATTAGCGGACCAATTTTGAAAGTTCAAGCCGAAAAATTTGCTGTTCAACTTGGTTATAGCGATTTTAAATGCAACAATGGGTGGATTGATTGCTTTAAGAACAGAAACAATATTGTCTACGCAAAAGTAAGTGGCGAGGCATTGTCCATTGACAAAAACGTTGTTTCTGACTGGATCAAGAATGTATGGCCGGACATCAAACAAAGGTATGGATACAACAACATTTATAATGCAGACGAAGCAGGGGTTTTTTATAATTTAATGCCCGATAAAACTTTTCAATTTAAAAACGAAAAGTGCATTGGCGGAAAATTTATCAAAAATAGACTCACAGTTTTAGTTTGTGCGAACATGACCAGTAGCGATAAAAGAAAGCTTCTTGTAATTGGAAAATCGGCAAAGCCTAGATGCTTTAAAAACATAAAGAAACTTCCCGTTGATTATACAGCAGATAAGAAGGCCTGGATGACATCTTCAATTTTCTAAAATGAAATTCGCAAGTGGGATAAAAATCTTTGCAGTGAAAACCGGAAAATTTTGTTATTGATAGACAACTGTCCTGCCTATCCTGTAGTGGCTAATTTAACAAACATAAAACTTGTTTTTTTGCCACCGAATGTGACATCTGTCTTGCAACCACTTGATCAAGGCGTAATTAGATGTTTTAAATCCCATTTTCGTCGTCTGTTAGTCTTGGAACTGATAGAACGCAGAGAAAAATCCGCGAAAAATGCTTATGCTTAGCTTACGACTCGAAGATCAGTGTACTTCACGCAATACATTTAATGAGTGATGCTTGGAATTTGGTGTCATCGTCTACGATACAAAACTGTTTTAAGAAAGCTGGTCTTGCGGAATACGAGTGCGAATCTGAAGAAGATGAAGAGGATAACTTACCGTTATCAGCATGGTTAAAAGCTCAAAACTTGATCAATTTTGAAACGTGCGCAGAGATTGATAATTTTATAGACATTGATAATGGCGTTGCAACTTCGGATATACCGACAGACGCTGACATCTTAAAACAAATCTCTCATACACCAGAAGAAGATAATAGTAGTAGTGACTCCGAGGAAGAAAATAGCAATGATGAGAAAATCGTTACCTGGTGTGAAGGTAACGAAGCAGAAAATGCTTTACATATTTTAACAAGATTTATGGAATCACGATCTGTAAGTTCAGATGACACATTCAAGCATCTTAGTGGTATAAGGAACAATTTCAAACATATGAAATATGCGTCTTGTGCAAAGCAAAGCATGCTTGATGATTTTTTATGTAAAATGTGAAGTTTTAAAAATAAATTTTTGTTCTTTATATGTATGTATGCACATATGTATTTATGTTACCCAATATACCTATGCTGAGAAAAATCTGAAAACATTTTTAATTCGCTCAAATTATGACCTTCTTGGATATAACGAATAATGGTTATTACGAACAAATATATGCGGTTCCGTGAAATTCATTATAACCGAGTTCTACTGTATTTAACAAAAATTAAGAAATATTTTAAAGAATTAAGAAATATTTCATTATTTAATATTTCAATTATATTTAGCTTTTTGAAAATTTTTATTCGATATAAAGTTATTCATTGTGGATATATGTGAAAAAAAAAAAGAAATATTTCCCATATAAGAAATATTTTTAAAAAAATTAAAAAAATATTTTTAAGAAATTTAAGAAATAGCCGGCCTGATTGGCCGAGTGGATAGCATATCTGCTCTCCAACCAAAAGGCTGCGGGTTCAAATCCCGCCGTGGACATGGATACTTGTGATTGTCATTGGACAATTGCAAATATCCATGTTGGTGTAGTTGCAGTCAGTTGGTGATTAAATGTTGAAGACAGAGTTGTAGAGCAGGTGCCTTTCCTTGATGAGTACTTGGACTCCTTGGAGGTATCAAATAATAATAATAATAATAATATTTCGATCACACGAGGGTGTTCTGAAACCTTCTCGGTCTCGACCATAGATGGCAAGACTATCCACAAGATTATTTTTTCCTAAGTTGGTACATCTGTCATAAGTATCCATGTGAAATTGCAAGTCATTCTATCAAGTACTGTAGTTTGCTTTATACAGCTGTCTGACAACAAGAGTGCTGTCTGTATCCCTTGAAATGGATAAAATTGAGTATCATGCAGTTATAAAATTCTTTGTAAAAGAAGGTTTAATGGCAAAAGAAATTCATTCAAAGTTCATAAAAGTTTATGGGAACTCTTCTACTATGTTTTCGACAATTAAGAAATGGGCTTCTGAGTTTAAACGTAGCCATACCAGCCTTGAAGATGATCCACATGAAGTATGTCCAAAAAGTGTAACACCACCAGAAATCACTGATCAAGTGCACAATATGGTATTGGATGACTGGCAAGTCAAAGTGAGTTAAACTGCTGAGACTATAGGCATTTCAAAAGAATGTGTAGGATATATTTTGCACGAAGAATTGCAAATGAAAAAGCTTTGTGCAAGATGGATGCTTGTTCATAGCAGATCAAAAACGCACTTGCATGAAAATCTCTGAACAGTGCTTGGAGTGTTCTAACAAGAATAAAACTGATTTTGTGCACTGATTTGTTACTATGGATGAGACTTGGATTCACCATTACACACCAGAATCCAAACAGCAGTCAAAACAGTGGACAGAAGCCAGTTGTTAGTGCCAAAGAAAACAAAGTCAGTTCGATCAGCAGGAAAGTCATGGAATCGGTGTTTTGGGATGCTAAAGGTATTTTATTTATTAATTATCTTGAAAAGGGTAAAACAATAACCGGGGACTATTATTCTGATCTTTTGACCAGACTAGACAAAAAATATTTGTGAGAAAAGATACAGTTTGCAGAAGAAAAAAATAAAATCTTTCATCAGGACAATGCATCTGTAACAAAGGTGTTTTGGCAATGATAAAATTAAGGGATCTGCACTATGAATTGTTGGAACATCCACCCTATTCTCCAGATTTGGCTCCCTCTGACTTCTATCTCTTCCCAAAACTAAAACTCTTGCTTGTTGGTCAGCGTTTTTCTTCAAATCAAGAGGTGATTGCAGCTGTAGAGGGATATTTTGCAGATCTTACTGAGAACCACTACAGGGAAGGAATAATGACAACGGAGCATCGCTTGAATAAATGTATTAGTCTTAAGGAAGATTATGTTGAAAAATAAAAATAATTTTGAAATTATAAATTCGTTTTTTCACTGTTAGGCTGAGAACTTTTCAGACCACCCTCGTATATATATATATATCACATCTGGATGGGTGTCTAAGTGTGCAGAAATATAACGAACAGTTTGCAGAATAAATATTCTTAAATATGATGCCCTTTCTTCCTATACCTATTCCAGTTTTGTATATATTAATATTCCATCAGCAGAACCTGCAGTATTTAAGTAATAAAAAATATTTATAACTTTTTAAGAAGAAACACAAATTAGGAAACTCACCGATCAATAATATATTATTTTCATTGTAAAATAATAAAAATACTATGAAAATCTAATTAAAATCTAAACAAATAATACATAAATACATATATTTTGTGCAAATTATCTTGCACTGCATTTACTTTTCATATATCGGTATCAATGCAATATTATTTCAATTTTGTAGCGAATAATACTTTCAGCGAATTTTTTTGTGATGAATCTTCCAGCAATGAATTTTCATGGTGATAAATTTTCCCTGCGATAAATTGTCCTCTCGATGTATAATAAAATTAGTTTAATCCTTTATCCAAGTGTGAGCAAACAAAGTTTGCGCCTGAAAGTATCTTCAGGACTGGGGTAAGGTGATACAACACCAGGGCAACTGGTTGCAAAGGTGGAGCAAGCTACTAACACTCCTATAATGCAAAACACATCTCCTTGCAGATATGTCTAATGTTATGCATTAAGGGAAGGGCCACTACCCAGACTAGTTTCGACCTTTATTGAGGTCTCTTCAGTGGGAGCCAGGCCCAAGTGGAGGTACAGGCAGAAGCATTAGCAGGTCATCTCTACCTATAGGAGTTGCCAAATGGTGTGCCACCCTTTGTTAATAAATTACTCTGGATTTAGAGAAAGATGTTGAAAGTTTATTTTTCACTTGGTTAGAGTATAATAAAATTAGTTTAATCCTTTATCCAAGTGTGAGCAAACAAAGTTTGCGCCTGAAAGTATCTTCAGGACTGGGATAACCTTTTGGCAACTCCTATAGGTAGAGATGACCTGCTAATGCTTCTGCCTGGTATCTCCACTTGGGCCTGGCTCCCACTGAAGAGACCTCAATAAAGGTCGAAACTAGTCTGGGTAGTGGCCCTTCCCTTAATGCATAACATTAGACATATCTGCAAGGAGATGTGTTTTGCATTATAGGAGATACTGAGATAGGAGTGTTGGTAGCTTGCTTCACCTTTGCAACGAGTTGCCCTGGTGTTGTATCACCTTACCCCAGTCCTGAAGATACTTTCAGGCACAAACTTTGTTTGCTCACACTTTGATAAAGGATTAAATTAATTTTATTATACTCTAACCAAGTGAAAAATAAACTTTCAACATCTGTCCTCTCGATGAATTTTCCCTGTTATAAATTGTCCTCTCGATGAATTGTCCGTGAACCTTGATGATCCCTAGTTTTGGTGTTGGATGATCATATGAATTGTTGTGTATTATGTATTGGCCTGTGTGCAGAAGCACCAAGTGTTATTTTTTATTAGTGGTAAGTAAAGTTATTACTCTAACATGTATGCTTTTGTCTCCATGAATTCTACAGAATAAATGCCGATCACAGTGTAACTATAAGAGAGAAAGAATGAATCCTATTAGGGAGTTTGTGGATGTGCAGAATGAGTTTGATAAATGAAAGAACTTATACAAGATGGATGGTTTGTATTTGAATGGATTTGGTGTTTAGAGTATGGAGAAAGTGTTGCTAAATGAAGTGAGGGATTGAAAGTGCAAAATCATAAAAAAAGGAGATATTTGGGCAGGGGGGGGGGATAATCTGTTGGGTCTATAGATACCAATGAGACAAGTGAGTGTAAAAATGTACAAAAAAATGCCTAAGTTAGTACCGCTGGTAACAAACCAAATTGGGATGGCTAGTATAAAGCATAAGGATAATTTTGGACCTAGGGGCTACTGTGCTTTATGTACACTAATGAAGAAAGAGTATTTGGAACAGAGGAGGGGAGTGAGTTTTTAGCACTGGTTAGTTACTCTTGACCAAAAGTTATTAGCATTAGTGGGACATTACTAACAGAAGATGATATTGATGGTAACTGATGAAATGCAGGCAAAATGAGGAACTCTGCTCTCTCTCGGATCTCCTCATGTCTGAGGACTCGTGACCTTCCTGATGATGCTTCGCCATTTCTTTCTCTCCTGTGCTTCTCTTATTGCTTGTTCTAGTTTAAGTCCAGTGATTCTTGGTATTTGGTCAATCCACCTGTTGGGGGGTTTTCCTCTTTTTCTTATCCCACACGGTTTACCCTGGATGATTACTTTTTCCAGGCAATTGCCTTCCCTTCTATATATGTGTCCAAAATATTACAGTATTCTCTTTTCAATTATGTTTATCAGTCTTGTGTGGATATTCAGTTCTTCTAGGATACTTTTATTTGCTCTCTTTTCTGTGCAAGACACTCTTAACAATCTTCTCCAGCACCAGAGCTCAAATGCCTCAATTCTTCTTCTGTCAACTTTTGTCATAGCCCAAGACTCAGAAGCATTGAGAAAGATCGAAAAAACTAAGTTTGTACAAGCTTAATTTTCGTCTTTTTGAAGTAGTGCTCGATTTATCCAGATCTTGGTTAAATCAGTCATCGCTTTCTTAGCTAGTGCTATTCTTCTTCTTCTTATCTCTTTTTCACATCCATCTTTTTTTTTTTTATTATCACTCCAAGGTAGTTAAATGAAATTTGACAATTTCAATTCCCTCTATATCTATCTCTTCTGCGTTGTTTAAAATCATTATTCTGGTTTTATCTTGATTTAGTCAAACTGTGGCTTAGGCTTTCCCATTCTAATTGATTTAGGATGGATTTTAATTCCTGTTCGTTTGTTGCTATTATCACTGTGTCATCCGCATATCGTAGGTTAGTGATTGTTTGGCCACCTAATTTAATGCCTCCATTCCACTTTTCTAATATAGTTTTGCTGTAAAGGTTGAATAGTAATGGTGAGAGTATGCATCCTTGTCTTGATCCTTTTTCAAATTGGAATGCAGGGGACAGTGAGTTTTCAATTCTTACTGTTGCTTGATTTCCTTGAAATAAGTTCTTTATGAGGGTTATTAGATGGTTTGGTATTCCTGATTCTTGCTTGATATCCCACCTCATGCAGTCAAAGGCCTTGGAGTAATCTATAAAGCACAGATAAAGGCTTAAGTTGAATTCCCTTGTTTTTTTAATTATTTGTCTGATGTTAGATATATGATCTCTGATGTGAGATATATCATCTCTAGTCCCTCGTCCTTTTCTGAATCCTGCTTGTTCTTCTGAGATCTGATGGTCTATAAAACTTTGTAATTTCTCCTTAATAATGTGTAGTAAAATCTTGCTGGTGAGATAAGGACAATGGTGCGGTAGTTTTCACAGTTGTTGTGATTGCCTTTTATGTAGATTGGGATAATGGTGGAATTGGTCCAGTCATTCGGCCATCTTCCAGATTTTGTTGCATAAATCATGTATCCAGTTGACTGCATTCTCTCCAAGGTTTTTCAACATTTCAGCTGGTATTGAATCAGGGCCTGGGGCTTTGTTTTTCCTTAATTTTTTGATTGCTTGTTCTACTTCACTTTTGAGGATCTCTGGTTCTGTTTCCATGTTTTCCATAGCTCCTTTGTCTTCTTGTTGAATAGCTGGGTCCTTGTAAAGCTCGGCACAATACTCTTTCCATCTTCTGGCTATGTCATTAGTATCATTTAAGATCTTGCCGTTTTCCTCTGCAATTATATTAAGTTTTGGTTTGAATTTTTTGGTTATATCCTTAACCGTCTTGAATAAATCTGTTGTTTCATTAGAGTTGGAGTGTCTTTCTATTTCTTTACAGATGTTTTGGATATAGCTATTTTTATTTTTTTGACAAGATTTCTTAATAGCTTTATTCAGGTTCTGGTAATTTGGGTTTTGCCAATATCTGTTATTTTAATTTGTTTCCTTTTTTGAATTAGTTCTAGGGTTTCTTTTGTAATCCATAAACTACCATTCTTCATTTTTATTGGGATGTTTTTGGCTGCAGATTTTGCAATGGTTTGTTTAAGGTGTGTCCAATATGATTCAATGCTTTGTTCCTGAGATGTGCTTTTTTGTTTCTTGAGCTCTGATTCAATGTCCATTGTAAATTTGTTGCCCATTTGTGAAAAGTCATATCTTTTGAGGAACTTAGAGATCAGTGATAATAGTCTGCAAATGTTTGAGGCTATCTGATGTGAGATAGGAGCCAACAGGGCAAAATATACAATTGCCTGCTAACTGTTGCTAATAGACCTGAGGATGCAAATGATGATGCAGACAGTGTGCTATGTGATGATGATATGCATCAGCAAATAACTTCATTGAGTGGAGGGTGGGTGGGTAATTATTATGAAAAACATGGGAAAACAGATTAAGAGGAGGAAAGGACACAAATGGGAGGAAGGAAAAAATACAATTTATGCAGTTACTAAGGAATAATTATCTGAGAAAGCACGTGATGGAAGATATACCAGGAGTTTGAGAATGCTAGATCAAGTAACTGCATCAAAGAATATATCTGTAACCAAGATGGCCACATTGTCACCAACTGGTGAGAGTGACCATGTGGTCCTAACCTGAGAGATGCTAAATATGTGGAATTTTCAGTTAAGTCAGGACATATGTGGAATCACAGGGCTGGTAAGTATAACAAACTCAGGAGATTGCTTGGTGTAATACCATGGCATGAAAAACTACAACTGTTGGGTGTTGATAGTACATGGGTGGTGATCAAGGAGTGTTTGAGAGAAGTAATAGCAGATCTCATACCCACAGGCAGGAGGATAAATTAAGTAAGAGTTAAATGGAGTTACCCATACATGGTACTAATGTACTATAGGTTGACCAACCAACTTCCTGTGTATGGGCTCAACATTAAAAAAAAAAAAAATCTGTAGAGGGAATTCAAAGAGAAAGGTGATCAGCAGGCACATAACAAGTACAAAGCACAGGTCAGAAGGATGACCAGAATGCTAAGAAAGGCAAAATCAGAGTATGGAAGAAAATTAGCAGTGCAGGCCAAAGGTAATTATTATTATTATTGTTATCTGAGACTTCCAAGGAGTCAAGAACTCATTGAGGGAGGTTGGAAGTTTGTTTTTTTTATGGTCTAATTTTTATTATAGTTATTTTAGAAGTGAAAAAAACTTCAAACATCTTTCTCTAATCCAGAGAATTTAATAATAAGGTGAGACACCTTTTGGCAACTCATATAGGTAAATATGAGTTCTCCATTACTTCCACTTTAGTATCACCACCTCTGGGTCTGGCTCCCACTGACGAGACCTCAATAATGGTTGAAACCGGTCTGGGTAGAGGCCCTTCCCTTAATGCATTGCATTATACATGTTTGCAAGGAGATGTACTTAGCATTATGGGAGATACTAAGACAAGTGATGAGAGCTTAGTCCACCTTTACCATGAGTTGCCTCAGTCCTGAAGATACTTCAGGTGCAAACTTTGATTGCTTACACTTGGATAAAGGATTAAACTAAATTTATTATCATTGAGGGAGGCTATAAATCACCCAAACCAGCTGTCATACCTACCCTTAAATTCATTCACATGCTACATGCACTCATTACACTTAAAGGCAAATTATTCCACTCATTCACTGGTCTCTGAGAGAAAAAAAACATAGCTCTTACTCTTTCTTGACTGTGAACAAACTTAACTTCCATGGATTCCCTAGTGTTCTCTCCCCACCTTCCATATAATGAAAAAATTTCATCAGACAATATCCTAATAACACCCATTCAATTTAGATTATGAGGACAGATTGTCAGCATATAGTTTACAGACCAATCTTTCTCTTGTTTCTTCAGTCTGTAATCCATATGCTGACAATCTGTCCTCATAATCTAAATCCCATAATCCACTCCATAATATAAAATGATAAAGCTTTTTTTGCAATGTTTTCTGTCAAGTTATTTGAAACGTTTTGAAACTCAGGGCTACCCTGAGTGTCGAGTCTTCAAAATTCGAGGAGAACAGGCCTACCAGTCCGGAACACTCAGGGGGTTGGGAATCCCATCCTTTCAAGTCTTCAAAATTTGAGCCATCAGAATTCAAGGAGAACTGGCCTATCAGTCTGGAACTACTGAGGGGGGGGGGAAGCCACCCCTAGTCCAGATATAATCTTTGTAACTCTTCTTTACACCCTTTCTACAGCTTTTTTATGCCCTTTGGAATCTGGGAGACCAAATCTGCGCAATAATCCATTTGCGGTCTTATTAAAGCTTTATAAATAGGCAAAATGACTAGATGTCAAGGTTTGCTTCATCATCGCAATTATCCTCTAAGTTGTCTTTGCAACTTTTGCTTTATGACCATTGAACTTCAAATTCCTATCCACCAATATGCCAAGATCCCTTCCCTCCTCAGTTTCTTGTAGCAAAACCCTGCTAATATAATATGCCGCTTGAAATCTAATCATGCCAAAGTGCATAACTTTACACTTACCAACCTTAAACTGACAGCCATTTTCATTTGCCCAAATTTCCAGCCTATTCAAATCATTTTGTAATGATGAACATCAGTAGCATCCTCAATTGCCTTGCTTATCTTTGCATCATCGGCAAACAATTGTATATTCTGATGTTAGACTCTGCCTGATGTCATTAATGTAGAGATTGAACAATAATGGACTAAGGACCGAACCCTGAGGTACACCACTGGTCACCTTAAATCTGGCAGATTCACACCCACTCTATACCACTTTTTGATCTCTATCTGCCAACCATTCCTTGATCCGAGTCAAGAGTTTATATTCCAATATCCCATATTCTCCAGTTAATGCAACAGCCTTTCATGTGGTATCCTATTAAATGTCTTAGAAAAATCCAACATTATCATAGTGTATCCATTCCCTTTATCCAATTCAGCCATAACATTGTTATAAAATATGACCAAATCGCTAAAACATTACCTTCCTTTAGCAAACCCATGCTGCTGCGAGTGCTTACCAACTTCTCTAAAATTATTCACTATCAAACCAAAGATACTGATAGATCAGTAGTTAGACACATCAGCTTTAGCACCACCACCCCTTGTACAATGGAACTATCATACATTCCTTCCATTCCTGTAGTATCATTCCTGAGCTGAGACTCAAGTTATGCAAACATTTTAAAGGCCTAGCCAAAATCGGCTGAACATTCCTTTAGCAAACGGACTGATATTCCATCTGTTCCTATAGACAAATTCTTATCCAGGTAATGCAACAGCTCTTCAGCTTCATTTTCATGAACCTCCAACTCTTCATCCAATGTAGCATTGTGAACCATGTGACATACACCTGGTTGATATATCTTAACAAAGTGAGCACTCATTAATTGAGCAATTTCATTAGCTTCTGTCACCAGAGCATCATCTGCATTCAATAAAGTTTTTCTTTCCCATTCATTCTTTCTTTTCCTTGAGGAATAACAATAAAATTCTTTTGGAATGCCTTTAGCTTGAGTAGCCAATTTCTTTTCATACTCCAATTTAGCTATCCACACAATACATACTCATTACTTTTCTGGCCTGAGCTTTACATATTTCATAACTCCTCTCACTCTTTTTCTCACGATATTCATTCCACATCATTTTCTTCTTCTGGATCTCTTTCTTAATAAGGTTGCACATCCATTTCACTCCCAACCTATTTAATCTTCAAACACTAGAGACACATTTACTGCCTCATTTAAGCACTTTTTTAAAAAATTCCCACGATAATTGCTGACATTTTTCCCATTCAGCAACTGATACCATGGGACCAAAGATAGCATTCTCCTAGGTTGATCATAATTTCCAGCTTTGTAGTTCAACATGTAACTTGTTCTAATTGGAGCATCGATACAATTAGATACTTCCCAAGAAAGCACAACACGATTGCGATCACCAACTGGTGACAAAAAGGAAGAATTATTATGGAAGAATAATTCTGACAAATGTTGATGGTAGGGAGGTAACTGAAGCAGACAAAATAGTTGAATTACTACATGAGCATAGTTTCATACCAAAATAATAAGTGGTACTAAATCAGCATTATGTGAGTAAACTGGCAACAGTCGACTCATTGCTATTATATGTCAAAGGTTGCTCACTTGCATAATTTTACTTTGATCTCAAACATCAAACACTATTCACTATCCATAAAATACGACTCTGTATTAGATGCACTTTGCAACAGTATATTAGGCAGAGATATTGCAGTAACAAGAGAGGTAAGGGTTTATGTGGAAATTAGAGACAGATAAACTAGAGGTGCATAGGATATTACAGAACCATGATGTCAATACAGCTGTGAAATTAGATGGTATACCAGCTTGAGTATTATGAGAAGGTGCTAGGGAATTGGAAGTGCCTTTGACTGCATTATTTAAGTTTCAGCTCTAGTAGCAAATTATTAACTGATCAGCACCTCAGGTGTGATGGTCAAGGTATTGGAGAAGTTGTTTATGGGAAAAATCCAGGAATGAGATAGTATATGGAAGACAATGTGGTTTTATGAATGGTAAGTTATTCCTCAGTAACTTACTCATCTTTTAAGTAAAGGGGATAAAAATCCCTTATTGTTTTTCAGCCAGTATGCGAAACTCTAAGATCGATAACTACGATCTAAACGTTTCATGCCGATGAACTGTCGGTGGATCCAAGCGAAAGTGATCACGTGGTAGTGCCACACCAAGGCAACTCGATGCAAAGGTGGAGCAAGCTCCCTCACTATTCTTGATATTTTCTCATAATGTAAAAACGCACAGCTCCTAGGAGATGTAGTACTACTTTACATTATGAGGAGAGGTCACTACCCAGACCGGTTTCAACCTTTTTTGAGGTCTCATCAGTGAGTAGCTAGACCTGGATGATAACAGAGCTTAAGTGAAAAGAACTTACATGCCTTCGCTATACGAATGCCAGAAAGGTGTGCCACTATATTATATTATAACATATTATAACTAAGATGAAAAGCCAAACGGCTATTTTTTCTGGTGAGGTTAAGTAAAGGGGATAAAAATTCCTTATTGTTTTTCAACCAGTATGCAAAACTCTAAGATCGATAACTACGATCTAAACGTTTCATGCCGATGAAGTGACCACTACCAAGTGGTCACTTACGCTTGGATAAGCCGACAGTTCATCGACATGAAACGTTTAGATTGTAGTTATCGATCTTAGAGTTTCGCATACTGGCTGAAAAACAATAAGGGATTTTTATTCCCTTTACTTATCAACCTCGCCAGAAAAAATAGCCGTTTGGCTTTTCATCTTACTCATCTTTTATAATGCAGGTGACACTGAGTTGGATAAGGATAACGAGTACATAGTTATACTGCTGAACTTTGGAAAGGCTTTTGACAGGATACTGCACAGAATTCTGATGAATAAATTTCAGCAAATTGGGATAGATATGAAGTTGGTGATGTGGATATGAGGGTGGCTGATAGTGAGATACCAGTTTATTCAGGAGCAGAGCCCAGTAGTAGGCCTATGACTAGTGGCATGCCACAAGGCTCTGTACTTGGACACTACTATTTCATTTGTACATTAATGATATTGGAAATGATCTGAGGGACAATATTCAACTGTTTGCCAATGATGCAAAATTAGGTAGAGCAATAGTCAATGAAGATTATGTTAAAATTGCAGGATTTAAATAGACTGGCAGTGTGTCCAAAGGAAAACAAATATCAGTTTAATGTGGCAAAGTGTAAGGTTATGCATTCTGGGATGAAAAAATTACCAGCCGTGTGTACCATATTGATGGAATACTCCAGGAAACTTAATGAAACCAGGGATATGGGGGGGTTGGATAGAGAGTTGCAGTTTAGAGGGCATATTGCAAAAGTAGCAAAAACAGCTCATTGTATTACTCAATTACTGAAGAATATTCTGACAACAAGCTGTTATACCTAGGTTTCTTGGGGAGGATCCAGAAGCAAATGACCAAAGTGATGGCAGGTCTATGGAATGCACCTTATGAGGACAGGTTAAAGATTTGTAGATTGCAGAAATTGGCTGATATGATCGAGACAGAAATTACTGAAAGGTTTTTACAGGACTGATATAGAGGAAATTTTTCTGAACAGGTCTTGTTGTGGGAGAACTAGGGATCATCCTTGGAAATTGAATAATGGTGAAGGACTAGATTTTTTTGCTTGGAGAATGGTGAATAAGTGGAAGAGGTTGCCAGAGTCTGTTGTTTGTGCCATGACTATGAATGAGTTCAAAGCAAAGCATGATAGATCTTATGTGAATATTGCATGGCCTGGCATAATGTTTAGGACCTCCTTAGATGGGTTTACAAACTCCATGGAGTTGCCTATGTAATAATTATAATAGACACTTCCCGTAGGATTAATTGGATGAATCACTATTCTATTAGCAGTGCTAAACTTCATTAACATACAGTCACAGGCATACCCTAAGAGGTACTGAGCTTGTAGGATATCTGAAAATGTGCAGTGCAATAAAGAGTATGCTTTGTATGTCACTGTAGATTTCCCAAAAGCTTTCAGTATAGTTTCCCCATCCATAACTTGGTTTGGTATTAATGCTCATATATATCTGAGGTTCTCAAATCTGTTTTTATCTAAATTAGTGAATTCATTTAAGACCCCCTCCAAGCTCGATAGGATATCTGATATATATATATCAGATATCCTATATATATACAGGGTGTTCGGGATAAATTTGACATATTTATAATTAATTATATTTTTCCGTAAGTTACATGTATTAACACACACTTCTCTTCATTTAAAAGTTTGGACCCTTCTTCATTCATATACAAGATGTCAGAAAGGATGGATAGCTGGAACCCACCTGAATCATGGAAGAGAATAACTTGTATCATGATGATTCGTGCCCGCCATCAAAATAAGGATATTACGACTGCTGCCCAATGCTCCCTGAATACAGTAAAAACAATCAGGCATGAACTAGAGACTTGCAATGGTGACTACGAGGATGTAGCAAGAAGAAAGATCCCTAGCAGACGATCTGATTGCGTTCGTACAACAGAATTCCTCGCAAATCTGCAGGAACAGGTGTTGAAGAACCCTGGCATTGGAATTCGGGCTTTGTTCGTGGAGTTGCTAACTGTAGTCAAGCCCTGGATAACAAGGGTAGCCAATGGTAGGCCGTATGTATGGCAGCAGGATTCGGCCCCTTGCCACACCTCTGGGAAAAGTCAAAAATGGTTGTCTGAAAATTTCTACGACTTCACCAGTCCAAATGTTTGGCCTCCAAACTCCCCAAACCTTAACCCCATGGATTATTTTGTATGCGGCGCAGTTGAAAAAGACACCAATCGCACTTCCAGTAATACAAAAGCCCAGTTAATGGATAAAATTAAAACAGTTTTTGCGGCCCTTCCCAGGGAGACTGTAGCATCAGCTTGTTCGAGGTTCCGAAGCAGAATTGAAGCTGTGATCGATGCTAATGGTGGTTATTTTGAGTAAATCTTGTTGATAGTATTGTAATTAACTCTGCCTGTAATGTTTTTTTGTCAATTCATTAAATTTAATAGATACAAAGAAGATTTTCTTTTTCCTTACGAAACTGTCAAATTTATCCCGAACACCCTGTATATATATATATATCAGATATAAAATATTAATGAAGAGTTGTAATATCAAGGATATGGATATGGTTTCAATGGGTATTAACAAAATATAAAACAGTTTCAAATATGGTTAAGTATGAATAATTACTATCCAAATGTGCTAGCTACTATGCTGCAACAAGTGAAATGGAAGAAAAAAAAAATTTTTTTTTTTTTTATCAGGATAGAAATAATCAAATTCCACTTCTTTTCTAAATTTAACACAATCTCAGCCTAATTGGCTAAGTGGATGGCATCTCTGCTCTCCAATAAATGGTGACAGATTCAAATCCCACTATGGTATGGATGTTTGTGAATGCCTTTTATTAGCCTAGAATGAAATCTGTAACCTGTCCAAGAACAACAGCTCCCCAACTGTTCTTGGGCAGGTTACAGATTCACTCTCGTTTCCTAAAACTTTTCATAGACGGGAATATATAAAAAATTGTCTTGGTCTGGCCTCTTCACAAATTCAAAAATTGGGTTGGAAACCTATTGATTAACTATTTTTATTCAGAAAACATTTATTCACTCTGTTTTCAGAAATCAGAGCAAATCTGATCTCATGAGCATAGTTTCATACCAAAATAATAAGTGGTACTAAATCAGCATTATGTGAGTAAACTGGCAACAGTCGACTCATTGTCATTATATGTCAAAAGTTGCTCACTTGCATAATTTTACTTTGATCTCAAACATCAAACACTATCCATAAAATATGACTCTGTATTAGATACTCCTTATTACAGGATAAAAACCGCTTTATTAAAAGCTGATACAATAAAAATACAAAATGACAGTAGTTACAATAAAAAAATTTACGACAGGAAAATACATTATACTTGACTTACTTCGGGAACCTCACACCATAATGTCCTCTGTCCTCGTCTATCTTCAAGTACTAATTCCATTGCTGATAACTGAGATTTCAATGTTGAACGTTTGTCCATTTCTTCACTTTTATCCTGACTACCAGCCGTGGAGTATATATCTTCTTCATACTCAGATTCAGAACCATCTTCATTATGCCACAATGCTGCTTGATGTTGTACATATCTTTGATAAAACTGATAAAGAGGTTCCTCTTCAAAGGGTGACTTCAGTGTCTTGAATTTTCCAAAGAAGCAAAAAGAAAATTAATTTTATTTAATTCACACTAATTTATGAATTTTACAGTAACTAAAAATAACAGAATAGTCAAGAAATAACATAGCATTTGTGTTTGGAAAGATAAGAATAAGGTCTTGAAGGAAATAACAGTCATTCTGGTCATGTTAAGCTATATTCAACCTTTTATTTTAAAAGTCAGTTGTGGAGAGAAATTAAGTATATTTATATATAATTTTATTTTGATTAGTTAGAATATTTCAGATTCATACCAATGATGGTCCACTGATTTCAAAAATCAACATGTTGTGAATATAAAAGAATGAAGCTCAAGTATTAAATTGTAAATATTTACTGTAAACATGTACTTATAATATAGTTTTATATATTAAATTACTCTCTATAACTCTCTAAGGTGAGCTGACGCATCATATTTTCTGTAAATTTACAATTAGTAAACTATTTCTAACATTCCTATTAACTCAAATTCTGATTAAATACAGAGGACAATTATATGGCCATTCTAGAATTACCTAATATGTGCTTAAAGAAAATTTTCTCTCATAATTAAACTCAATTCTGAAATGATAATATCAGATATTATACATAACTCGAATAGAGCATTCAGTTGAAAGTTTAATAGTTTCTCTTGACTTTATGGGAACTTCCTGTCCTCTTTATGTTATTTATTTATTGATTCTTTTAGTCTTATCTCTCAAATTTCTTAGAATAAAATAATGATTAAAGATCTCACTTGACTAATATACTTGCATATGTCTTCTTCTCCTGGCAAGCAAGGTTCATTAAAACCATCCTCCCTTCCTTCATCTGCTGAAGTAGGCATGAAGAATAATTGCTCTGACAAGAGGAGTACACTTAAATAAACAGTTCCAAAGGCATTTCCAAAAAAACACTTTACTGCAGATTCCTTATCATTTCATGGAGTAGATGCCACTTGTTTCCAATCGTGCACAAAATATTCTCACTAATATACAAAGGCTTGAACATTATACTGTCCTTTAGTATGAACTTCACAGTTCCTCAGAGAGAAGATAAAGATGCACGTAAATATTTTTGAAGATCACAAAATTTAAGACAGCAATTTTTTTGCTCCTTTCTATCTTTTCTTTCTAGCTTGTTCACTGGCTGGTGTTGCTGTCACCTGCTCCAAAACACATAACTACAGCATTTAAACATTTAATCATTATGCCAGTACTAAGATTCAAAGCAAAACTCTAGTTACAAAATGGTGCTGTTAGTACAGCGAATGTGCATTACAACAGTATATTACACAGGAAAACTACTACTATAAATAAACATACAATAATACATATACAACATCATTTTTATCTAGCTCTTTCAGGATTAAATAACAGGAGCAAGTAGACTACTGATAATACATTTGTTTCCTTTGTTTCACCATCACTGAACTACACAAAAACTGCAGTAACACTAACATGTACAATTGCATTAATAAATGTGAACAAATATGTATATATACTTTTAGGCTATTTTATCATATAACGAAACTTAAGCTTCATTTGTGAAATTTTCACTCAGTATATGTAATACTATAAAAAAAGTAACATAAGTAAATAGCAATTACATGAGATTTTTACACACCGTTCCACATATTTAACTTGCCACTGCCAGTCAAAAATCCGAATGAAAAGGAGAGTTGATATCAAATACAGTCAGATAAACAAAATTCTAATCAATAAATTTTTTGGGATCACTTAAGAATCAAAGCCAGATAAATGGGAAGAGACCTCAACATAACCTATAAAGAATTCAGAGAACCAAATGGGTTTCTAACCTGATGTCCAATCCTCACATTCGCATGGTGTGTGCAGCTAGATGTCCAGTGGGTACTGGATGAATGAGGATGGGTTGGCAATCTGGGACTTAACTGACCAAATTATATTCTGTATTAGCTTAAAACAGAAACAAACATGATGCTATATGATGAAATTTCATGCTGGCTGTAGCAATGCCCAGTATAAAGGCCTGCAGTTTATCAGAGAACCAACGTGAACAGTGAAAAGTCAGTAGCTGGAACAAACATCAGAGAAGAATTAAAGATGGGAACCATTAACATAAGAGGTATAAGAAGAAAAGACATCGAACTAGTAGAAGAACAAGTAAGTATCATGTGGACATAACTGTGTTACTGATATGAAGAAAATGGTAAAATAATAGATGAATAAATAAAAAAGTGAGACCCTGTTGGGTTGGTTTTACTTCAAATGTCCCCCCCCCCCCCCCCAATTCAATGAACACATTTGGTAGTGGTTAAATTTATACTCAGCTATAAATATGAATTTAAATAATTCATGGAATTCCACCCTAGATGGGCCTACATTTTTTGGTTGAAGACCAAAACAGTAATAACAATCCTGTTCTATCCTGGTCAATGCTTATGGGCAGACCCACACTGTACTTTGCTGGCTACTCTGTGAATAGCCAGCAAAGATTGATTATGGAAGGATAACACCGAATGGAGAAAATAGTATAAGAACAACTGCTGCAGAGGATATAGTTGAGATATTTAATGAACAGTTTAAAAAGGTGTTTCATTCTTCTGAATGTGACATCATGGAGAGTCTAAGAGCAGCAGATGATGAGGAAAGACTGACTGTAAGTAAGCAAGAAGTATATGGGGTTGGGGTGGTGGAGTAAACTTTATGTTAATAAGGCTATGAGACTTGATATATCACCAGGCATTTTGAAAGAATGTGCCACAGTTGACATCTGGCTTGACATATTTGTTTAATATGAGTCTTACAATCAGTTCCAAAATAGTGGAAGGAAGGAAAGATTGTGCCACTTCATAAGGGAAGTGATAGAACTCAAGCATCAAAATTATCTGTGTGTCAGTTTTGTGGTTAAAGTGTTGGAGAGACTGGTTAGAACCAGCCTCCAGAATTGGGTTGACAACAGCAATACTATCTTTGATTAATAGCATGGATTTGCTAAAGGGAAGTCATGTAATAAGTCGATTACAATAAGGTGACAGCTTCATTGGACAAAGGAGATGATATACAGCAGTATACTTAGATTTTGCAAAGGATTTTGATAAATTACCACATGATAAGTTTATAGTCAAACTACAGCATATGGGAATGGATATTAGACTAGTGCATTAGATTGGAGATTGGCTATCTGATAGATATCAGCAAGTTGTGTATGGGGGGTGGGGGGATATCCAGAAGCAAAAGTTGGGACAAACTATGAGGAATAGAGCAGATGTTCTTGTCTTAGAAGAAAGCCTGAACAGATTGAGTGCATGGGAGTGGGGATGCCAGTTCAATGTTGCAAAATGTAAGGTTTTAAAATTTCAAAAATAAAAATGGGATGTAGAATTTACTCTTGGTGAGGATATATTGTTGGAGGTGGAGGAAATAAGAAATCTTGGGGGTGATGGTGGATAAGGATCTAAAATTTAGAGGACACATTGCCAAAATTGTGAGGACAACACAATGAATTCTGGGAATGATGCTGAGAACACTGGCTTGTAGAAGCAAAGAGATTCTGGTTCCATTGTATGTGGCCTTGATTAGGCCACATATGAACTACTATGCACAGGTTTGGTCACCAGGTTTTCAAAAGGATAAAGAGACGTTGGAAAGGGTCCAGAAGCGATTGACTAAGGTAATTTCTCATGAGTCTTAGAATGTCTAGAATGTTGAATATGAAGAAAGGTTGAGAAGATGCGATTTACAGAATCTAGTGGATAGGAGAAAGAGGGGCAATATGATAGAAACTTTTACAGGATTAATGCATTTTTGGAAATTATGGAGGCAACTACCGTGTTTGAATAAAAACTTTAGTTTAATATTACTAAAATTTTACAATTTTAGCTTTTTTTTCACCAGAGGTCAGGCCAACAATTGTGGTAGCGGTTAGTCAGTGTCTTTAACGAACCAGTATGATTGTAGTATAGCTTGTTTCTTGTGTATATTTGTACGCTCCAGAAGATGACCTTGACATAAAGGTCGAAACGTCGAATTGTAAAATTTTAGTAATATTAAACTAAAGTTTTTATTCAAACACGGTAGTTGCCTCCATAATTTCCAAAAGTGCATTCGGATCACCGTGCAAGCCTAAAAGAAAGGATTTACAGGATTAATGTTGAAGACGTTTTTCATAAAATGGTGGGAGATTCGGGAAGAACAAGAGGTCATCCCTGGAAGCTGTATAAAGAGAGTATGAGCAAGAGAGTGAGACGAGAAACTGGTTTTTTGCATGCAGAGTTGTGAACGATTAGAATACTTAGCCTGAGAGTGTGGTGTCTGTAGAGAATTTGAATGTGTTTAAGGCAAGGTATGATGAGTTGTATGACAAAGGGACCTCCTAGATGAATCACTGACTTCATGGAGTCTTAGAATAATAATAATTATTCTAATGATAATTTTTCTAATTCTAATAATAATGATAATAATTATCCTAATAATAATAATAATAAAAATAACCGCTCGGCCAGCCTGATTGGCAGAGTGGTTAGCATATCCGCTCTCCAAGGGCTGCAGGTTCGAATCCTGCCGTGGGCATGGATGTTTGTGATTGTCTGTAGAAATAGCAGTTGTGGTGGTCGGTGGTAGATGGCGTTGGGGTAGTTGCAGTCAGTTGCTGGATTGAGTGGTGGAGACAGAGTTGCAGAGCAGATGCCCTCCCTCGATGAGTCTTTGGACTCCCTGGTGGTGTCAAATAATAATAATAATTCTGTTCTGTTTTACGCTTATGCACAGACCTACGCTGTGCCATTCAGGCTTTAAATACTAGATTCAACAGAATATGGTGTTTTGTGAAATGAAAAACTCAAGTTTTCAGGAGAGAAAAACCATCACCTCTGTAAGAGAACAGTTAATTCATCTTCATAGGAAAAGTCCTGATAAGGATTCCTTGTATCATATATGGGATTTGAACCTAGGTCTTTCCAACTAAAAGGCATCATCAAAACTGAATGAGCTATGGAGGGGCTCTTAAAATAATAATAATAAATTACCACTGTAGAATTTTTTGGATATGACTGATCCTTTTGGAAAGAATGTTCATGCTAAGATGGATCCCACAGACATTCACTTTTGAATGCTGTGAGAAGTGAAGATTACTGCACTGAAGTTGACAAATGATGCAGTTAAAACACTTAATCAAGAAAGTAAAATTCAGAGAATAAATGTTGTATTATGCACCCAAGAAATGAAAAGGTGGTAGAAAATCCAGGAAGAGATTTGAAGTGAATACAAATTGATATGATATGGCTGTGATAATGTTAAAAATGGTGTCAGGACAATGGATAGATATAGTAGGAGACAGTGGTGGAAGTTAGAATAATAAGTGATAGGTCTTCATCATCAAATTCCTGCTATGTACCCCTCAAGGGGTATACAGGATATGATAGTACTACATGAAAAATTTACATCATTACTAACTTCCTATCTACAATTTTTTTCCAAATTTGTCTGTTACTTGTCAAGACTCCAACATTATCAGATCATATATTTCTATCGTCTAAGGTACTTTGTACCATATCACATCTATATCTTGGTCATCCTCTGGGTCGTTTTCCTGCCAACCTGGCAGAGAACACTTGTTTTTGCTAATCTTTCCTTGTCCATTCTGTTTAAGTGACCATATCACCTGAGGTTAGCTCTGCTAATGCATTCCTGGATGCTGACAATGTCAAGTTCTTTTCTAATATCCTCGTTTTTAATATGATATTGCCATTGATGCCATCTGTTCTTGCCTCTAATCTTTCTCAGGACTCTCATACCTGCGGTCTCTAGTCTTTGGTTAAGTGTTTTACTTCTAAACCAGCTCTCAGATGCATAAGTTAAAACTGGTTTGAACACTGTCTTGTATACAGCTAATTTAGTGTTCTGACTAATTTCTCTCTTATTCCATATGAATTTATTCAATTGACTTCCCACCATACCAGCTTTGCTGATTCTGTTGTCTATTTCTATATTTAATTTACCATCTTCATTAAAAATCGTGCCTAAGTAGCTGAAATGTTTTACTTGTTCCACAGGTTCTCCATTCACAACGCAGTTGACTTTTTCAACGATTCTGCCTATTTTCATTGTCTTTGTCTTTTTATTGCTGACCTTCATACCATGTCTATTACAACAGTTATTCAATTTAGTCAGAGAATCTTGCAGACTTATTTAGAAGTATAACATCGTCTACATAAAGCAAAGAGCTGACATTAACATCTCCAATTTTGATATCAGGTTTAGTACCACTTTCCTTCATAATATGATCCATATACTCACAGATAATGAATAACAGAGGGGATAATGTACATGCTTGTCTCACACCAAATTTAACATTAAACCATCTTCCTGTACTTCCTTCAATTCTAACTGCTAATTTACAACTCAAATAAAGACTAAATATTGCTTGATATAATGTCCCTATTGACAGCATATAACTGTAGCGTATTGAATAGCTTCTCTCTTGGCATCTTGTTATATGCCTTTTCCAGATCTACAAAACTTAAATATAGATCTTTGTTATATTCCCATGATTTCTCGACTATTTGTCCTAAAGTGAAGATCTGATCCTGACAGCCTCTATTTGGCCTGAATCCAGCTTGTTCTTCTACAATTCTTCTCAACTGTTTTTCAAATATACTAGATATATAAATATATAAATCTTACCAGGAACACTCAGTAGGGAAATACCTCTGTAATTCTCACATTCAGTTTTATTTCCCTTTTTTATATATGGGTACTACGAGAGCTCTACTCCAATCATCGGGAATTCGTCCCTCTGTCCACGTCTTCTGAACTATACAGTGCAGCCACTGTAAGACTTTAATACCACCATACTTCAGCATTTCTGGTCGAATATCATATACTCCTGCTGCCTTTTTACATTTCATGGCTTTTTCTACTTCAAGTATGGATATGTATTCCTGACTGCATGCTTGTTGAGTGTTTTTTACCACTGTGCTATCGCTGCTTGTTTCATTTAACAATTTTTCGAAGTAATTACTCAATACATTGAGGATATATTTTTCTCCCATTTTCATTTTACCTTTATCATCTCAAATTCCTTTTACAGCACTCTTTCCTCCATTTCTGAGCTTCTTCAATAACCTCCAGAATATCTTACCACCTTCTTGATATTTATTTTCTATGTTCTTGCCCAAGTCCTTCCATGACTTTTGTTTAGCTAGTTTTACAGTTTAGCTTTCTTACATTTGTCTCTTTATTCTCCAAGAGCATAAGCTGACTTATTTGCCAGGAACTTTTGATATGCTTTCTTCTTTTCCTTCACTGCCTATTTTACTTCCTGTGTCCACCATTGAGTTATGATTTTTCTATCCATACAGAAAACCTCATCACATGCCTCTCTGGCTGAATCAATCAGGGTTTTCTTGAAGGTTTGCCACTGAATCTCCAAGGTTTGGTTCTTGTTCTCAAACTCTTTCATTTTTTCTTCAATAATCTTTGTATATTTTAGTCTACAATTCACATCTGAGAGCTGCTCAACTTTAATTCGCTTTAAAACTTTCTTACATGTTATTCTTTTCAATATGAAATTCAATTTTATCCTGCTCAAGACTAAATAGTGATCACTTCCAATTTCAAATCCTCTGTACACTCTGGTGTCCTGCACCAGGGAGAAAACATCACTATCAACAATAACATAGTCAATGAGACTTTTCTTATTCCTTGCCTCTTCTTTCCATGAGAATTTATGCACATTTTTATGTTGGAACATGGTGTTAGTAATAACCAGTCCATGTCCTGAGCAGAAATCCAACAGGTATTTCCCATTATTATTAGCTTTGCTCTTTTCTTCACATTTTCCCAAAATATTTTTGTATGTTTGACAATCACTTCCTACTCTGCTATTTAGATCCCCAACAAGGACCAACTTTTCCTTTTTCATTGTGTCAGTAGCTTTCTCTAGAGCTTCAAAATATTCTTCCACTTCTACCTTAGTAGAGCCTTCTGTGGGACCACAGGCACAAATAAGTCTCATTGTACAGTTCCCCATTCTGATATTTGTCAACATCACTCTACAAAGTGATAGGTTGATGGCTATAAAGGTGGCAATGGAAAAAGTAGTAATAACATAGCTGGTGCATTATGCCCAAGGGAAGTTGTGAGGGACATGAAAAGATGATATTTTGGAAGATGAAGTTTTGCAGGGATGACATTTCTGGTTGCAACCAGGTGATCATCCCTATAGATTAGGGTGAGCCTCATACCTGTTCACCCCTTAATCTTTCAGTTCTGAACATATTTCCTCATCAGTTCTGAGAAGACTCATCTACAAGAATTGAATGTTTTTTACCTCGATACCTTGATGGACCCATGTTTCACTCAGGATTTCTCCATGAGTGCAGGTCACAAAGATGCCTCCAACGATCTCAATTTTGAGCCTCTCTCTTCCATGTTATACCCATAGATTTCACTAGTGGATCTTCCCATCTTGTAGGTGGTCTTCCTGGTTTTCTCTTTATTCTTGGTTGCCAGTTGAGTATTCTATATGTCCATTTGTTATCCCTGAGTCTGGCTATGTGACCTGCTCATCTCATCTTGCTTTCATATACTGCAGTTACCACATCTTTTATGCCTGATCTCTTTCTTAGTTCTGTGTTTCTAACATGTTCCATTTTGCTGATGTTACAAATCCTGCGTTCTATTGCACGCCGAGTTATTCCGAGTTATTGCACGCCGAGTTATTCTCTTCTTTTCTTGTCGTGTTTCATGTTTCTGATCCATATGTGAGTGATGGAAGAATGTCACTATTAAATAGTTTTCCCTTTGCGGAGATGTCAAGATTTGGATCAATAAGTGATCCAAATCATTTACTGATCAGTAAATGATAGCCATGCAGCTTTCTTTCTTTTTGCTAGTTCATATAAATCGTTATTTATTTTTATTGTCTGTCCTAAGTAATTTTATGACTCAACTTGTTCTATAGGGATGCTCTCAATACATTGGTGACTGTCATTTGTGTAGATTTTTGATCCATTTTGTTTTTTTCTAGATTCATTTCTAAGTCTATCTTACTGCTGTTTGTGTATATTTTTTCACCCATTTCTTCTAGATCTTTTGGATTGTGGGATATCAGTACTAGATCATCGGCAAACATTAGGATTTGTAGTTTTTCACCATCTATGCTTATTCCTCTGTTTAGGTCTATTTTTTTCAGAATGTATTCTAAAGTGCTGGTAAATAGATTTGGGGAGATCACATCGCCTGACAGATCCCTCTCTTTATATCTATATTTATAGGTTGATCAAATAGGGTTATTTGTGTGGTCTGATTTTTGTTAATTTCTTTTATCATATGGATGTAAGTAGGCTCCACATTTATTTCCAGTAAGGCACTGATGACTACATTGTGTTCTATGGTATCAAATGCTTTTTTAAAATCAATAAAGAGGAAACATAGAGGGGTTCGGTATTCTCTCCATTTTTCTGTTAGTTGTGAAATGACCTGGATATGATCTATTGTGGAGAAGCCTCTTTTGAATCCTGCCTGCTCTCTACTGGAGTTGTCTTCTAGTGTGTTTTGAATTCTGTTCAGGATTACCCTGTTCATGATTTTACATATGTGAGAGAGTAGACAGATTGGACGATAGTTTTTTATGTCTTCCTTGTTCCCTTTTTTTGAATAGGGGTGCAAAGTCCAACTCTACCTCCCCGTGGTGCACCCTGGGGGTGTTGGGAATCCTAACCATTATCGGACCTGGATCCAACACCACTAACAGAGCTCTGGCGAACACTTCAGAACCCTGGTCAGGAGAAGTGTATATGCGGCTACAGCAAAGATGCCACTATAACAACAGAAATGGCCCCGAGTCCTGCATGGCCAACACTCACCTTTCTACAGTGGCGGTAAGGCAGTGAGGCCAGGGGCGCTAAGAATCTCGCAGATGAAAACAGACCACCTCTTAAATCTATGAAAATGGCAATCGGTACCCTCAACACTCGAACTTTGGCAAGAGACTACAGAATAGATTTATTAATCAAAGAACTAACCAACATCAAATTGGATATCCTGCTAGTGAATGAAACAAAAAGATTGAAAGAACTGACAGCAAGATGGTACAATGGCAAACAAGGTGGACCGGGCTTCATTGTTAAATCTAAGCTCACCAAGTCGATCCTTTCTTGTAACATCATATCTGAAAGAATAGGTATACTCGTAATTGAAACAGAGAACAATATAACAATAAAATTAATATCCTACTATGCTCCAACATCTGTAGCGATAATCAAGAAATAGAAAATTTTTACATGAATCTTGAACAGGCAATAAATTACAAGTCAACATACACATTCGTTGGTGATGACTTTAATGCCAAAATGGATATAGAAAAGAATACAAGAAGTTTATAGGACCACATGGCCTGGGAGAAAGAAATAGAAGAGGAGAGAGAGATTAGCTGAATTTGCTGCAGCTGAACAACTCTTTAACATGAACACTTTTTTTAACAAATGCAGGGAAGAAGAAGATGGACTTGGCAATCACCGAATGGAGACACAAAAAATGAAATTGACTACATTTTAACAGACTGTAAAAGTATGTTTCGCCTATTGCACCAACATTTTGTACCAGTCTTTTACAGTCTGTTAAAATGTAGTTAAAATGGTCTATTCTGACCAGACTCCTCAGAGCTATTATAAGAATAGACCATAAAAAAGAACAACATATCAGGGCAACATCAAACCACAAAAGACAACCCAAACAAATAGACTACCAAATAGAACTGTTACATAAATGACGCCTATGCTGACTTTATTAATAAATGGGTGCAAGAAAAAATCAGAAATTCCCAAGAAACAAAAGAAAAGAGAACGACTCTCACCTCAAATTATAGAACTAATGAAAAAGAGAAAAGAACTGAAGAAAATTTTCTAGGATACAAAATTATCTGTAAGTTACTAAGGAAAAGAATTCCCGAAGAAAAGCTTTCAGGATACAAAAACTAAGAGAAGCAGTGCAGGCAAAAACCAGTCTGAAAAAAATAGAGAAAGACTTAAATTTGAAACAGTCAATTCCATCTGCTTTACAGGATCAAAATGGAGAAAAACATACTAATAGAAAAAGGATAGAAGAAATTGTGCAGAATTTTTATGATCTCTATGCAACTAAGTGCCAAGTTTCAGAACCTATCATTCCAAAACCAAGCAATATACTGGATGTACTTCAGAAGAAATAGAACATGCTCTTAAGAAAATGAGTAAAGGTAAAGCCTCAGGACTTGATCATGTTAAGGCTGAAGAAATCCAACAAGGTGGACCAATTATTTTCAAAGCGTTGGCTGCCAGATTCACGTGGTACTTCAAAGAAAGAAAGATTCCAGAGGAATGGAAGACCTCAAAAACCATACTTCTATTCAACGTTTTATGAAATGTAAATGTTATTGGAATTCCACCCACTGATGTTTCTCTAAGTAGTTTTCCAGAATGTTGTTGACATGTTTCTTAAAGGATATCACCAGAATGTAGTTTTTCATTCTAAAACACACTTGTTTGCAGATTCTCAAAAATCTGCAAAAGAGTGTTTTGCAGGTTTTGGAAGAACCTGCTAGTCCTAAACCCTTTTGGATAAAGAAGGGTGACATTTTACGAATTGGCTTTTCACCTGTTGCATGGATGATTAGAAAAACTGGTACATTTATATTGGTATCATGTCTTTTGTTTCTTACTTCTGTTATTAAAAGGAGTATCAATAGTATCATTATTTTGTTAGGGCCCCTAGAACAACTGAAGATGAGGAATTCATGCTAGAGTAGTTTTATTTGTTCACTGCCAGAACTCCCTACTCATCACACCACAGAGACACACACATGGACACCAGTTCTCCGGCCAGCAATGACTACACTTGGGAGTGGAAAGCTAGGGCTACCCCTGATGTTATAGGAGAACCACAGCATGGATGTCCATGGATTCCAGCGATGGTAGTCTGGAAGACAGTCTCTTTTACTATCTGAAGGATAGTAAAAGAGACTCAGACGAAGTAAAGTGAAGAATATGAAGAAAAACAAAGGAAAAGAGGAAGAATGAAAATGGCCAGTACCATCACTATGAGGTCCTCTTCACCCAAACAGGTGTCTAATGTGGAGGGGTGTACCAAGCAAACAGTTGGCTGTTGCTGCAGAGGGTACATCACGCACAACGTTATATGTGAAATAGTTTCTTGTTTCCAAATCTGCTACAGTACTCAAATACTTGTTGCTACCATTTGCCAGATCCAGCATCTGCAGGCTTTTTTTGTTGTTGTTTCCAAGATTGAAAATGAAATTCAAAGGATGCTATTTTGGCTCAGTGGAGGTAAACTAAAAGAGTATGACTGCCAAGCTCGATGCTATACACCTACCTGGAGAATTGCAAAAATTTGTATGAATGATGTAAACAGTGTCTTGAGTTAAGGGAACATTATAATACGAGGGTGTGCTAAAAAGTTTTGATAATCACATGAAGGAATTGAGCTAGAAACATGTAACTTACACATTATTCTACATATTCCCCATGAAGGTTATACGTGTTACAAAGGTGCTGCATCATTTGCAATCTTCTGAAAAAAAATGTCTTTTCCTTATTGCACAAACCGGACCTCCGCTGCAGATATAACTTTGTCATCTGTGGTAAATTTTGTTTCTTTCAAGTGTTTCTTTAAATTTGGGAATAGGAAATAGTTAGATGGGGCCAGGTTTGGCAAATAGGGTGAGTGAGGCAGATATTGAAAGCCCAAGTTGCATATTGTCTGTGGGGTTTCATGAGCAGTGTGAGCAGATGTGTTGTCCTGCAAAGGCAACATGCCTCTGCTCTTTTTCCCATGGCATTTTTTTCCTTCAGTACCTCCTTCAATTCCTTCAGAACTGTTGAATAAACTGCTACTGTAACAGTTTCATCTTTCTTGAGGTACTTGGTAAGGATTACATATCCATATACCAAAAGACAATGGCAAGAACCTTCCCTGCTGACTTTTGGGTTCAAAACTTCTTTGGCCGTGGAAATCCTTTGTGTCTTCACTCCACTGTTTGCTGTTTGGTCTCTAGGTCATAATGATGATAAAGCCACGTTTCATCAACACTCACAATATGAGCCAAAAATTTGCACCTGATTTCTCAAAATGTGCTGTCATCCCAAAATCCCTTGAGATGACAGCACATACATTCTCTCTTTTGGTCGGCATTCAAACATTTTGAGGACCCACTTCATCGAGAGCTTCTGCATGTCCAGCTGTTGTGAATAATGACTTAACTTGCTCCCTGAATATTCCCAGGATAAACTCTGCCACCTGGCAACTGTTGGATGCTAGGGCACAGTCCCCTAAAGTCTCACATAAAGTTTGGTGAATCTCAGTTGCAGACTTTTCTTGCAGCATGAAAAACTGGATGACAGCTTGCATCTTCAAATTTCTTCAAAACCTCTGACATCTCTTCTTATATATCCTAAAAGAAAAAGAACAAATTATTACAATTGGTTGAAACATAGGGGTTAAAGGGTTTTTAAGATATGTTCTTTCTTGTGGTTATATCAGTTGCTTTAATATCATTTTTGTTCTAGGTGTTTATCAGAACTTTTCAGCCCACCCTCATAAATAAACACATAATTCATCTTTCTGTAGTTGCACTTTATTTTTTTACAACTGTTGTCTCATTATTTAACGAGCACACTGTGTATAGTACAAACATGCTATACTAAATCATTTCTGGATGGGATTTACATTCAAAATAAAAGAAGGAAATGACTGCAGCCAATCAAAAAATAAATAAATAAAAATTGCATTTTGTAATAGTATTCTTTAATAGCGACATTTTCGTTATCCCAACAAATGAATCTAATGCTATTTCTGGCATTCATAGACAGCAGTAGTAGACTGCAAACATGAATTTGTTTTACCTAATTGTGCCATTAAAATGGGTCTAATTCAAACAATTAGACCCTTAGTCCACCCGCAGTACTAATCACTTAAAACTTTCATAGGCGGGATTCACATAAACTTTCATTAATTCCATAAAATTAGGAAGAGATCATTTTGATTTAATTTTGTTAAAAAAAAAAAAAAAAGGAAAAAAAAAGCAATAATTAGTCTTGAAATTTGATTAGTTTAACAATTAAATTTACTGCACTGCATTGCTTATATTGTGAATAAATACAGACCACACCATCAAGCAAACCTATTTTTATTCCTTAGCCATCCACAGTGCTGATGTAATAAGTACATTGGCTAAGGGATAAAAAAATCTTGAAACCCTGCTAGTGACCAAAAACATGGAATTTTACAAGTCATTTCAGGCTTCTAGTAAACAGAGAACTACGCTCTCATTGGGTGATGAAATTCACCTAATAATATTCACAAATTCATTCCTGCAGTGGGATTCAAATCTATTAGCAACTCACTGAGAAAATGCACTAGATGATCAGTCAAGAAGGCTGGTTAAATACTAGTTTTAGGTGGTTTATACCTGGTAACTGCTAAGTATTTTTTTAAATACTTTCAGAACCTTACTAAATGCAAATGACTACTATTTCTACTATTTTAGAGTGATCTGCATGCTTGCTTAAGATAAGCTATGTTGATAATCAAAAAAACATATGAAACAAGCTCTGTACTCAGATGGTGTACCAGTCTGAGTACAGCTGCAGAAATATTTTTACACAATTCATGTGAAATATTTTAGAAGTCTTTGTGTGCTTTCATGATCACATTTGAATTGATCCAGTTATTTGAAGCATCCTGGAGGCTGCCTCAGTAATTGGTTCCCAACTAGAGGTAAAACACTGATAATCAAGTACTTGCTTGTTTTACCTATTGTGTTGTGATAAATCATTAAACCATGATAACAATAAAAAGTAAGTGGATATAGGAAATAATTCTAACATACATGCTGGAATTATAGTAAATCATTTGACACAGTACTACAGACTGTCCCAAATTTGGGAGACATACATCAAAAGACCTTCAGCCCAACGGCCAACAATACCTACATAGCCCACTGGGGGGGGGAGCACCATCAGGACTTTTAGGAAAAACAATAGTTTCCATGTTTCCATGCTTCTTCCTAATTTACTGTATGTAGTGCCTTGGTGCACGTGGTTTATTTTAAGTTCCTGTGAAGATGGCAACATGACATTGCTGAAATATTGGAAATATTTATTAAAGTTTAGTTTAATTTATATTCTATTGTACGTTGTCAATTCTTTAAGTTATTTAGTAAGCATGTATAACCAATGTATAAGCCTTCCTACCTAGAATTACAGAATGGTACTGTGTACAAAATGTAAAAATATAGCATTAACGATAATGTTCTGCTGCAGTAGGTTAAAAAGTAGAAAGAGAAGGATTGAATTGTCAGTCTTTATTGTGCTGAGACTTGGTGAAGTACAAGAATAACTGTTGGGACAATTGCTGCTCTTGATATTATGTTGACTGCTGTCTAAGATAACTTGTAGTTGGAAATCTTCATTAGGACGCCCACTACAAGTTATCTTGTATATCGTATTCGCAACATATTGACAACATATCAACATACTGGCACCAATGGTTTACACATTAGTCCAATGACAGTCAATGTGCTAATTAAGGAATTGAATGTTTAATATTAAAATTTGCAGATGACTAAAGTGAGATTAAAAATAAATAAGGATTTACAAGTTCAGGTGATATTAAATAGAATATTTTGTTGATAAAAGAAACAGTAATTAAGACTAAACAGCTCATTTGTGAAATAAAACTCCTTGTTAGCACATTATTTATGTAAAGAAAAATTAAAACAGTATAGGATGAAAAGGATTTAGAAAGATTAATAGTTAAATATGAGAATTTTAAATAGTGCAATAGAAAGCCAAAATTACAAATGGGTTTCTTTCAATAAGGTGTAGGAATGCTGAGAGGAGGTACAGAGGTGTAATCATTCCTTTCTATAAAATGATGCTCAGAGAGTACTCTATAAGAGTACTCTAAATGATGTATAAGAAAAGAGAGCAGCAAGATTAATAAATAGAATCAATGTTAACTCATCATCATCGTCAATTTACTGATATGTACAACCAAGAGTTTTCAGGTTACTATGACAGCACTACATGATTAAATTTACATTATTATTAAGTTCCTATCCTCCAAATCAATCTATTACTCGTGAACACTCCAACATTGTCACATCTAACATTTCATGCTTCTAAGGCACTTCTGACCGAATCAATCCACTTAGACCTTGGTCTTCCTGGGTCTCTTCTCTGCCATCTTGGCATTAAAAACAACCTCTGATAACCTTTTGTCAGACATTCTATTTAAGTGGCCATACCACGTTAGATTAGCTTTGCTGACACATTACTGAATGCTAATAATGTCAAGTTCCTTTCTAATATCTTCATTTTTAATATGATTCTGCCATTGATTCACTCTCCTAATTTTTCTCAGAACTCACATATCTGTGGTCTCTAGTCTTTGATCAAGTGCTTTATTTCTAACCCAACTCTCAGATCCATAACTTAAAAACTGGTTTAAACACTGTCTTGTATATTACTAGTTTCATGTTTTGGCTATTTCTCTCTTATTCCATATAAATTTATTCAGCTGGTTATCCATCATATCAGCTTTGCTTTATTCTGTTGTCTATTTCCAGATTTAACTTGCCATCTTCACTAAAAATTGTAGCTAAATAGCTGAAATATTTTATTTGTTCTATAGGATCTCCATTCAGAAAGCAGCTGAAGTTTTCTATGCTCCTGCCCATTTTCACAGTTTTGGTCTTTTTATTGATAATTTTCATGCCAAATTTGTTACAAGTGTTATTCAATCTAGTGCAAGTCTCCACATCTTGGAGACTTGCACTAAATATGTTTAGGAGTACACATCTGCATAAAACAAAGGGCTAAGTTTGACATCTCCAATTCTAATGTCTAGCTTGATACCACTTTCTTTCATAATGTGATCCATATAGATGATGAATAAGAGTGCATCCTTGTCTTACCACTGATTTTAATCCAAACTACACTGCTCAAAACAATTAAAGGATATTTTAGTTTCTCTCTGATAATTATAAATTTCTGCAAATAATTATAACTATTGGGCTTTATACACGAATAAATATTTCTTATTTATGGATAGGGTGTAATTGATGAGATATTGTTTAAATAATCAATATTTATTACAAACTGAGTTACATTTGTAAATTATTTTTATAACTGTATAATTTACAAGAAAACCAAAATATCCCCTAATTGTTTTGAGCAGTATATCTCCATGTATTTCCTTCAATTCTAACTGCTGACTTACAACTTAAATATAAACTCTATTGCTCTGTGTAATGTTCACTTCACTCCATATAAATGTAGCATTTTGAAAAGATTTTCTCTGGGTACCTTGTCATATGCCTTTTCCATATCTATAAAACTTAAGTACAGAAACTTGTCATATTCCCATGATTTCTCAACTATTTGTGTTCAAGTGAAAATCTGAATTTGACAACCTCTATTTATTTGGCCTGAACCCAGCTTCTTCTTCTCCAAGTTTCTCTTTCACAATCTTTCTCAACCTCTTGTAAAGAGGTTGAGAAAGTATGCCTGCATAAATCTTATCAGGAACACTTAGTAGAGAAATTCCTCTGTAATTCTCACAATCAGATTTATTTACTTTTTTATAGATAGGTACTATTACAGCTGTATTCCATTCATTGGGAATTCAACCTTCTGACCAGGTCCTCTGAATTATGCAGTGTAAATGTTTTAGTGAATTATGCCAACGCAACTTTTATACCTTCGTACTTAAGCATTTCTGGCCAAATATCATCTATTCCAGCTGCCTTTCCAAATTTCAAGTTTTGATGGCATTTTCTACCTCAAGTATTGATATGTACTCCTCTTTGCATTCCTCTTGAAAATTTTCTAGTATGGTTCTGTCACTGCTTTGTTCATTTAACAGTCTTTCAAAGTAATTACTCCAGCCATCTAGGATATCTTCGTCTTCAGTTTTCATATCACCTTTGATTCCTTTTACAGTACTCTTTCCTCTATGTCTAAGCTTCTTCAATAGCCTCCAGAACATATTGCCACCTTCCTGATCTTCCCATGACTTTTGTTTAGCTACTTTACACACAATTTAGATTTCATTTTTTCTCTGTATTCTTTTAGGGTATCTACTGACTTATTTGCTAAGAACTTCTAGTATGCTTTCTTCTTTTCCAGGACTGCTTCTTCAGCTTCTCATGTTCAATATGGTGTTCTTATTTTTCAATCCTTGAAGACAACCTCACCATATACCTCCATAGCTGAATCAATCAATGTCTTCTTCGGAGTTTGCCACTGAGATTCCAAGGTTTGGTTCTTGTTTTCAATTTGTTTCATTTTTTTTTCAATAATGTTTACAGTCGAATCCACAATTTACTTGCAAAAGCTGCTCAACTTTAATTCTCTTCAAAACATTTTTATCCTGGTTAATACTAGGTAATCATTATTTCCAATTTCAAATCCTCTGTACACTCTTGTATCTTGAACAAGCATGAAGATATCACTATCAATAATAACGTAGTCAATGAGGCTTTTTCTTATTTCTTGCGTCTTCTCTCCATGTGAACTTGTGCACATTGTCCTGAGCAGAAGTTCAGTAATACATACCATTACTGAATGGTATGTATTACTGAGATCTCCAACAAGGACCTCATTTTCCATATTCAGCATCAGCTGCTTGTTCTAATGACTCAAAAAATTCCTTCACTTCTTCCTTGGAAGAACCCTTTGTGGGACCATAGGTACAAATAAGTTTCATTGTTTGTGTCTCCATTTTGAAGTCTGCCCACATCATTCTACTTGAAATTGCCTTCCAATCAAGAAGTTTACCTTCATGTTTAATGTTGAATGCTAATACTACTCCTTCCTTTCCTTAATCATTATTGCCTGAAAATAACATCTCATACTTATTATTTAGTAAAATCTCATCTGTTTTTTGTCTTCTTTGTCTCAGTAACTGATTATGTCCACATGGTACTTTTCCAATTCTTCTGCAAGTTCGATTGTCTTTCTATTAATATGCCTTATATTGATGGTTCCTATTGCAGTTCTTATGATGTTGGGTTTATTCTTTTGCTTCTAGATATTGAGTTAGAGCTTGTTTCAGTAGCTGACTTTTCACTGTTCACTTTTGTTCCTTGATGAAAACAGCAGAGGGTGGGATGGGAGCTGCTTGTTTATCTGGGTGACACCCCAGTCTGCATGAAATCTCATCATGTTGCACCATCATATGCATTTGTGGTTTAAGCCTATAGAGAGTACAATTTGGTCAGCTAAGTTCCAAACTGCCAGCCCATCACCATTTATGCAGTGTCCAGTAGATACCTACTAACAGGGTGCACCATGTGAAGGTGAGGTTGGGACATTAGGTCAGAAACCCCAGTCGCTCTCTGCATTCCTGAAAGGTGACACGGAAATCTCCTCCCTGTTATTTGGCTCTGACCCTTAAGCGACCTGTAGTGTTTACTCTTATGAACAAAATTTTAGTTTTTTGTATGTTAAGGTAAAAAATATAAGAAATAAAATAATAAGAGAATAATCACTTAAATAAGGTTTTTATAAATCTGATCAGGAGTCAAACAAGTTAAATTGTTTGGATATTTTAATAATACCTTGATAGTTTAATAATAATACTCCATACCAGGAATTACATACTGAGGTACTGTTTAGCGACGTACATATTAAAGCATATTAAACAAAAACCAATAAAGGATCACTGTAGGTTACATTTATGGAAATATTTTTAGTGAAAGAAAGTTACTCACTAACTAGAATAAATTTAAAAATGTGCAAGGACTGATATCTAACAAATAATAATTTCCTTAAATAATAATTTAAGGAAGCTGAATAATTGATTACACTAAAGGTTCCTTTAGTGTAATCAATATTCATTGTATCACTCTGGGATCAATATTCATTTGGGTAGAACTTTGATAAGTTTCATGGAAATGATTTGCAGATTTGAAATAATTATGGGCATTTTTTTCTTTTCATAATAATTTCCTTAAATAATAATTTAAGGAAGCTGAATAATTGATTACACTAAAGGTTCCTTTAGTGTAATCAATATTCATTGTATCACTCTGGGATCAATATTCATTTGGGTAGAACTTTGATAAGTTTCATGGAAATGATTTGCAGATTTGAAATAATTATGGGCATTTTTTTCTTTTCATAATAATTTCCTTAAATAATAATTTAAGGAAGCTGAATAATTGATTACACTAAAGGTTCCTTTAGTGTAATCAATATTCATTGTATCACTCTGGGATCAATATTCATTTGGGTAGAACTTTGATAAGTTTCATGGAAATGATTTGCAGATTTGAAATAATTATGGGCATTTTTTTCTTGAGGATTTCATATGTGTTCTCATATCAATACTGCATAACGTCGAAAGTTTTTTCCACTTGGTTATACTATAAATTAAAGATGCCAAGAAATCATATTCTTGGTCTAAGCATTTATCCAACTGTAAACAAACAATGTTTGTTCAAACATTGTTAGGATAAAGGGCTAAACCAAGAATATAATTTCTTGGCATCTTTAATTTATAATATTGCATAAGTTTTTTTTGCTGATATAATGAAAACAAAAGTTTCACAAAACACCAGCCTGGCTGGCCAAGGCGTTAGCGTATCTGTTCTCCAGCCACAGGGCTACAGGTTCGAATCCCGCCGTGGGCATGAATGTTTATGGAAATACTAGTGGTGGTGGATGGCGGTAGATGACGTTGGTGTAGTGCAGTCAGTTGGTGGATTGTGTGGTGGAGACAGAGTTGTAGAGTAGGTGCCCTCCCTCAATGAGTATTTGGACTCCCTGGAGGTGTCAAATAATAATATATGACTTTATTACACATGTTAAGGTAAAAACAAAACATAAAAGTTAATAAATATAATTTTATTAACATTTAAATACAGCCCTCAAAATAAACAATACAAAAACCGAAATTAGGAAATATTTTGTTTAATGTAATGCATGTAATCTGTTCGATAGTTTGATTTGAATTTTGTACAAATATTCAAATCTAAATGTTTCAAAACTACAAAATCTGGCTGTTCATGACCCATGACATTGATTTCATGACCCACAGTTTGAAAATTACTGCACTAGAACTTCACTCTTCATTTTTTCCTCTCAAGGATTTGCAAATAATTTTTGAAATTGCCTAGAGCAGCGATTTTCAATTGGTGTGCCGCGAGATTTGTGAAAACAAATTAATTGAAAGAAATAATGTTGTAATTTGTGCATTTATTCCCTTGAAGCTCCCAAAAAGGATAAGTAATTACTAATTAAATATAGTTTCTGGGAAAATTCCCACGTTACTCCTCTTAAACACTATTAATATAATTATGGCTATTATAGCCTGTTTTTGTTTAGGAGTGTTCCTTATTTTAATACATTGGCTAACATTACTCAAAAAAGGGGTATATATATATATTTTTTAGGGCATTATGGGTGAGTATAGAAGGCAATATGGCTGAATAAAAGAGGTGGAAAAAATTTTGTACATACCTTGTTTTTGGTTCTATGATGCCTTCCAATTCCAAGATCTTGTCCAAAAATTTTTTCCACCTCTTTTATTCTGCCATATTACCTTCTATACTCACCCATAATGCCCTAAAAATATATATATACCCCTTTTTTGAGGAATGTTAGCCAATGTATTAAAATAAGGGACACTCCTAAACAAAAACAGGCTATAATAGCCGTAATTATATTAAATAATTACTATTATTAATATCTTCTGTATGTAAATCAGTCAAAATTATGCCTATTTTTTGCCAGATTGTCAAAAAAATTAAAAGAATATATTTTTAGTGTGCCACAGAATTTTAATAATTAGTCTAGGTGTGCCATATTATGAAAAAGGTTAAAAATCACTGGCCTAGAGGATTACAAGTCTGTTCGATATTCAAAGTTCTGGTAAGAGAAAGTAATTTGGACCAAAGTTGAGTGAAAGGCACTGCCTTCTTGGTTTGCTTGTCCAGCAGTCTAGGATTCATTTGCAAACTCTCACTATTAACTTTAATTGGCATTTTATTCCCCCCCCCTTTAATATTTAGTAAATATTTAGTAAAATAAGTCAAGCAGCTGTATGCACTGCAAGTGGAAAAAAAGTATACGAGCTTTATACTTCAAGATCACAGAAAACACCAATAACCTCAGAGGATATTAGTAGACTTATCGAAAGGAAGAAGATTTAATACATTTTTTTTTTTTTTTTTTTAAAGAATCCCATTCACAAAAGGCTGTAAACTTGTACACAGAGTGGCTAAAGACAGATAATAAAATAAAAAAAACTCTGCTCTACTTCAAGCTACTTTAGGCTTATAAATTGAGCAGCAGTCAAAAATCACTTGCCAGCTATGAGCACTTTGTCAAGACACAGAGAATAGGTAAATATCATGAACAAACACCCCTGTTAACAGTGTTGTTAACATCAAAGAGCCTTGAAGCAAGATAAAGTATTTTTATTCTTAATGCATGCTGGAAGTTTACTGTAGTGAGAGTTGAATGTATTATCACTATACCAAAAAAAGACATAATGGATGAAATTTAAAAACTAAATCTCATTACCTCTACAGATAAACTGCCTTCATCATCTCTCATGGATATCCCTTTAATATTTTCATCCATTAATGCAAAAATATCCTTGTCTATAAGTGGAAGAATAAGGTTACTGCTAGAATGACCAGAAGATGACTTCAACACATCATCATTCACTTGAAATTGGCTCTCTGTGGATGACTCTGAACTGGCCAATGAACTCCTATTAAAATATTTTTTATCATTAAAGGTTCGTTTCAGTACTTGAAATCAAACTTTGTAAAGAATTATGTTAAAGATTTTCATAACATAAATATTAGAGTATTACTGTTAATATTCACAAACAGTGCACACCTCTTTTTAATACATGCATATTTAATTAAATCTTTAAAACCATTTTTAACCTACCTAAATTTAAAAGATGAAGAACTACTACTATCCCCATCAGGAAGAGAGTCACTAGCAGAAGACATAGAACTCTGACTTCCACCTTTAAAACTTGAAACAAATGAAATAGCAGGAATTCCAGGGGCTGATGTAGTTCTCAACACTGATCATTAAACAAAAATATGATAAATTTTTCAAAATATTCAAAAATTAATGCAAATTCACAATTAAGAAAAAAAAAAGGGAACATATTGATAATAAAAGAACAGCTGAAATATAACAAATGCCAGTGAACACAATTTCATTTTTAATTACTTTTTTAGCAATTAAGAATTACTGATGAGAAAAAATTTCACTGTGAATTAAAAAGTTTATACATTTTTAAGAACAATTAAAGAATATTATTCAAGTTTACAATACAGTTTATACATAGTGTGATTCAATGAGATAAACTTTTATTTGGTGCATGTGACATGTTGCATATAGATAAATTTGAAAATATACAACATATGGTGTGTATATTGAAAAATAAGATGTCAAATTAAGTGAGTAAAGTGTCTATATTTACTCAAATTTCAGGAAATATCCTAATCTATCATGCAAAATGCTTTCAGTAATGTTTTAATGTAATCTGTAAGTTCCTTGTGATAATGTTAATGTTTTCAAAAACATGTTCTTTGACTCAAATATCTAAAATTACTAATTATTTCAGGAGCATACATTACATGAAAAAATTCCCCTTATATCGATACACGATATATGCTATGTAGCATCATTCTGTAGCTCTCTAAATCTATAGGTCACTTTCTACACTGAGTATGTTGTCAAAGAAAATTGGTCCCATTTTTATAATTGGGATAATGTACATAATACACAAATTTTTAGATGTGTTTTAGATGTGTTTTGCACAAGCAAAACACATCTAGCATGAATTCTTAGTAAGGCAGAGTATATTCTGGTTGATCACATAACAGTGCAAAATGTGGAAAGTTTTTCTGCTTGGTTACAACACATTATGCTTAACAATCTTGTACCCAAGTGCAGTACAACAGTGAAATAACTTCAGGACTGATCTACTTGTATATAGAGGCTGCTGACTTCACATCAACTGCCTTAGTATCTCATAATGCAAAAACATCATGAGAAGAGTCACTAAGCCAAGTTTCGACTTTTACTGAAATCTCATCAATGGGAGTCAGCCTAAGTATATACCAAGATTAAATTAATGAAGACGTCATACATTTTACACATACAAGTAGAAAAAGGTGTATCACCTTAGTTAAACTTGTGATCCTTGTAAACTTCATAAGAGAATTTACTCGATCACAATTTAACAAGTAGAAACCTTAATGAGAAAATAGTGCTTGCATCTAGGTATAAATGAAATAAATATATTGAAAAGAATAGCAAAATCTATAGGACAGTAGTGAGGCCAGCTATGACATATGCTATAGAAACTGTGGCCCTGAGGAAAAATAACATCAGCAGGATGGAAGTAGCAGAGATGTGAATGCTTAGGTGGATGTGCGGTGTGACCAGAAAGGATCGTCTGAGAAATGAGTATGTCAGAGGAACAGTGAAAGTTACAAACTTAGGAGCGAAAATACAGGAGGCAAGGTTGAGATGGTTTGGTCATGTGATGAGGAGGGAGGACGAATATGTGGGAAGGGTCATGAAGATGGATGTGCAAGGAAGGCGGAAGCGTGGGCGGCCAAAGAAGAGATGGAGGGAGCTGGTAGAAGAGGACTTGAGAATGAAGAACTTGGATGTGGTGACAGCCCAAGACAGGAAGGTATGGAGGAGACTCATTATCAACAGTGACCCCACTTAAGCGGGAGAAGCTGCAGAAGAAGAAGAAGATACTGAAAAGAATAATTGTTAACTTGTATAAGAAAATTGATTGTGTAATAATAGAAAAATAAGATAATTGATTTACAGTATTTAGTTATAAAAGTTTTGCATGTAAAAGGCTTGCTTATTATACACTTGAAACTAGAGATTGTAAGTTATGCTAATTCTTAGAAAAATTGGGTGAGTCAATAGCGTTTGATAAAGCTGACTCAGAGGATTAAGGTCACGGTCCCCCTATTTAGACACCTCCGTGGGTCAGTCACGTGTGCACGGCCCTTCAAAGGTAGAAGTTTCAGCAGGGGATGCAGCCCTAACACGTTACGAGAAACGTATCATGATATCGCAGGGGAAAAAAATTAATTGCAGAAGGTGCCGGTAGGATCAAGATATAAAACGGTTAGGACCCCCCCCACACACACACACATGAGGTCTTTTGCCAGTTTTCGTTTGGAGGTTACCATATGAGTTTCCTGAGGGACAGTCAGAAGTCCCCCCTCTGTCTGCCACGACATGGAATATTAGTAAGGGGATTTAGGTGCCATTTTCCTACCATCGAGAACAGAGGCCGCCACATGGTCAGGAAGAAAGGTATTTACTGTATACTAAGCAACCCTGGTCTAAAGGAAGGAGATAATCAATAGAAATTGTGGATATCCTCATGGCATTTCTGATGACTGCAGAACAGCAGATAGATCGTGATTCCTTAGAAGAAGCCTGATATGCTGCAATCGAGATGGCCCTCATAATCTGAAGCATCCCAAATATGTCCCACTACAGAAGGAATATTTCTTCAGGAATCGCAGACAAGTAACATCTAGTAGAAGAGCTTCATCAAACGGTATTGTGAAAGATTTTTCTGTTAATTTAGTATGACTGTAATTGTACTCGTAGTTCGTATTACTAAGCAATTTGAAGGACTTGAACTAGGACTTTAGCTCACTTGATGGTATAGAGAAAGAGGGAACTAGTTTATCAATATTACTGAACGAGCGATAGTGTGTATAGATATTAGTATATTTGATTTACTCTTAACTGAGAAAGGTCAAAAAAATTGAATGTGGCGTTCATTATAGCAATGGAATTGCTAAGCCCACATAACTCTTGTAAATTAATGTGTGTAATCCAATTGTGTCTAATTGAATTATTGTGCTTAAGCAGGTGAAAGATTTAAGCCAACTAAATCATTGACAGGAAAGACCCTTTATCTTGTGTGTGTAGAGTCTTTTGTTGAGGCATAACAGTTTATCCCACGTGATAGTGTAAAATTTTCATTTTTTGTATTTTGGTAGACTTATTAACATTGTATTAATTTAGTATTGAATTGGAGTTTTTAGAATTTAATGTATTGTATTGTATTTATGAGTTTAATAAACTTTTGCTTATCAAATAATTAATTGTCTAAAATTGCCATTCAATGCACCGCTTGTAATAACATACGAACCTAGGCGCAGGGGGGAAGAAAAAGTTAAGTTACGAGATCAAGGTTACGACTGCATGATTATTTCACAGGTAGACTTATTTAGGAATTGCTTCTTGTTTTAAATTTCTTTATAAACTAAATGTCCTAAATGGCACAGCTTTAAAAAATAAATGTTTTAGGATACTAAGAAGAGCAAGAGCCTTAGATTTCTAGTACATAAGTGACGATACACGGAGAAAAGGGATAAGATATATAAAGGAAAGTAAAGTATAAGGGAAATATATATTTAAACAAGAATGGTGCAGCCGGTAGGATGGGGTTCAACTAATTAAACTTAGAGGATAAGTTATTCACAGCAAGTTGGTTTTGGATACAGATCAAACAACTGAAAGGCAAAAGTTATATTTTGTGTATTGTTGGAAAATTTTTGTATATTTTACTGTAAACTGGATGCAAGTATGACAGATCCCTCTAGTAGTTTAGGCATGAATGATAGTGAATTTTTTCAGTATATTAACCCCCAACAAGTGTTCCCTCAGTTTTTGGGCAAAGATTCTGATGACGTCATTAGTTTTTTTTTTACATAGAAGAGCTTAGAAAGGAGGATGGACCGCCTTTCAGTTATTAGTCTTGCTCCGTAGTAAACTGGTGGGGAAGGCAAAAACCTTCCTTTACTCCTCTCCCATCCTCAAAGAGACCCTAGATTACTCTCGCTTGAAGACAGTCCTGATTTCTCAGTTCTCCAAACTGGGAAGTTTAGGACCAAATTTGTGGAAACTCCAGAGGTGCACAAAGAAGGATAGGCAGAGTATAGCTGAATTTGACATCAGATACTAACGGTGGCAAGTACGCTGAGTGTCCAAGGTGAAGAAAAGCCTCAACTGGACTGGGCCATCTTTCAACAGTTCAGACAGGGAGTCAAAGCAGAATTAAAAGAGACTGCATTTAACAAAAGGTTGACCAATCTATGTGACTGCTACAATGCTGTCAAAGAGCGTGAACAAATGCTTGGAGACCCCCCCCGTGCCACAGCTGTTCCAGGTCTGGTCAATGCAGTTGAAGAGAAAGGAAATCCAGAAAAGAGGCATGAACAAATCAAAGAAAATAGGGAAAAGAGAGAAGGACCTAACGTGAGAGAAGGGACAGAAGAGAGTGATAGACCATTGATAAATAAATTGACAGGGTCCTATGCTGATACAGATAATATCAAGGCCTTGGTTAGACAAGAAATAGGAATTCTCCAAAAGCCCATTATGGATCGGCTGGATGAGGTGATGACACAACTGGGAACTTTGTAAAGACCCCAGCGTCTAGTCATAGCAGAACTGAAGAAACTGCTAGGTTAATACGAGAAGAAGTTGAGCATCTACAAAGACCCCTTCTCAATCGGTTGGATTCAGTGATGCAGAGGCTATCAGAAATCACCTCCCAACAAGCAACAGTAAATCCTCCGAGTCAAGGGAGAACTACTGATCTGAGCAATGGTAGAGAATCCCCAAGGTGCTTGATGTGCGACAAGATTGGACATCTTGCTCGTGACTGTTATGTAAATAGGAAAAGCTTCAGTAAGGGCCATAGTGGAGAGTTAAACTCGCACACTTATACGAGCAGAGTATGGAATAAAAGGCAAGGAAAGAAGAAGCAGCCTAATGAATTGATGGTGATAGCCAGTGCATATGGAAAACAGTGCAAAGCCTTGCTGGACACTGGAGCCCAGTCGTCCATCATATCTGAGGATTTCTTTATGACAATACAGCCCTATATTAAGGATAATATCACCCATCTCAGACGACCTGTGAGAATATCAGGTGTTACAACCTCCAGCACTCATGCTTCAAGATCGGTGAATCTCAAGATATACCTACAGGAATTCAAGTTGTGTGTTTGGCAAGAGTTTCTGGTCCTGTCAGGGTCCTCTCTCCCACAAATTAAACTGATTCTGGATAGTGATTTCCTGTCAAAGTATAAATTCAGGTGTGATTATATAAGGAGGGAGACATACCTACTAGAAAGGAAACAGATCAAAGGAAAAGACAACAATCCACGTCAAGGAGGAAGCCCTAATATAAATGCTCCCACAAGTAAGAAGAATAATGTTAGATGTCAAGGAGAGCAGGAGAATCTGGTCTCAGACACAGTTCTCCAGGTACACTTGGTTAGAAGAGTGCATTGGGGCAAGTATACCAAATGAACGAATGTCAACCAGGGTGGGGGAAAGGAACTATGAGAACCTGAATAAAGTCGGGACAGAACCAGAACAAATCAGGTTTAACCTTAGACCCTGACAAAATGGTAGGGTAGACCACAGGAAGGGAGTTTATCCTCTGAGTGAACATACCTCTGATGAACGGAGTTCTGACGAAAGGATCTTAACATGGGATGCATCTCAGACAGCTAACCGAGGTGCGAAAGAAGGTAAGTAAGGCAAATAGGAGAAGGAAACTTAGAAAGAAAAAACACAGTCAGGATAAAACACATAGCAGAATTCAGTGCCTACAATTCACCAGGTGTTTCTTCAATAAGCAAAAAGTTCCTGACGGAATGAGGAGAGAAGGAATAGAAAGTTTGTCAGTAAACAGAAAGGAATCCAAAGGGATGAATTACACCAGTAGAAAACTAAATGACAATGCTATCAAACACAAGGGCACACTTTAGTTCTATAATCTGGGGAATTCACAGCATGAAAAGTGGATAAAGAACAGAAAATCCTTGGCAAAATTGGAACTCCAGATATAAGAAAAATTTTATGAAAATTTTTAAGGAGGGGGAAACCTTTGTTAAATTTGTGATCCTTGTAAACTTCATAAGAGAATTTACTTGATCACAATTTAACAAGTAGAAACCTTAATGAGAAAATAGTGCTTGCATTTAAGTATAAATGAAATAAATATATTGAAAATAATAATTGTTAACTCATATAAGAACATTGATTGTATAATAATAGAAAAATAAGATAATTGATTTACAGTATTTAGTTATAAAAGTTTTGCATGTAAAAGGCTAGCTTATTATATAATTGAAATTAGAGATTATAAGTTATGCTAATTTCTTAAAAAATTGGGTGAGCTAATAGCATTTGATAAAGCTGACTCAGAGGATTAACTAGAACCAAAGTAAAGCCCAAGATCACTGTCCCTGATTTAGACACTGCTGTGGGTCAGTCGCGTGCACACGGCCCACCAAAGGTAGAAGTTTCAGCAGGGGACGCCGCCCTAACACGTTACTAGAAACGTATAATGCTATCGCAGGGGAAGAAAATTAATTGCAGAAGGTGCCAGTAGGGTCAAGATATAAGAGGGTTAGAAGCCCCCCACGAGGTCTTTGGCCAGTTTTCATTTGGAGGTTACCATATGAGTTTCCTGAGAGACGGTCAGGAGTTCCCCCCTCCGTCCGCCACGACATGGAATATTAGCAAGGGGGATTTACGTCCCGTTTTCCTACCATCGAGAACAAAGGCCGCCACATGGTCAGGAAGAAAGGTATTTACTGTATACTAAGCAACCCTGGTCTAAAGGAAGGAGATTATCAATAGAAATTGTGGATATCCTCATGGCATTTCTGATGACTGCAGAACAGCAGATAGATCGTGATTCCTTAGAAGAAGCCTGATATGCTGCAATCGAGATGGCCCTCATAATCCGAAGTATCCCAAATATGTCCCACTACAGAAGGAATATTTCTTCAGGAATCGCAGACAAGTAATGTTTAGTAGAAGAGCTTCATCAAACGGTATTGTGAAAGATTTTCTTAATTCTGTTAATTTAATATGGCTGTAATTGTAGTTCGTATTACTAAGCAATTTGAAGGACTTGAACTAGGACTTTAGCTCACTTGATGGTATAGAGAAAGAAGGAACTAGTTTATCAATATTACTGAACGAGCGAATAGTGTGTATAGATATTAGTATATGTGATTTACTCTTAACTGAGAAAAGTCAAAAGAATTGAATGTGGTGTTCATTATAGCAACGGAATTGCTAGGCTCACATAACCCTTGTAAATTAATGTGTGTAATCCAATTGTGTCTAATTGAATTATTGTGCTTAAGCGGGTGAAAGATTTAAGCCAACTAAACCATTCATGGGAAAGCCCCTTTATCTTGTGTATGTAGAGTCTTTTGTGGAGGCATAACAGTTTATCCCACGTGATAGTGTAAAATTTTCATTTTTTGTATTTTGCTAGACTTATTAACATTGTATTAATTTAGTATTGAATTGGAGTTTTTAGAATTTAATGTATTGTATTGCATTTATGAGTTTAATAAACTTTTGCTTATCAAATAATCAGTTGTCTGAAATTGCCATTCAATGCACCGCTTGTAATAACGTACGAACCTAGGCGCAGGGGGGGGAGGGGAAGAAAAAGTTAAGTTACGAGATCAAAGTTACAACTGCATGATTATTTCACTTGTAGACTTATTTAGGAATTGCTTCTTGTTTTAAATTTCTTTATAAACTAAATGTCCTAAATGGTGCAGCTTTAAAAAATAAATGTTTTAGGATACAAAGAGGAGCAAGAGCTTAGATATATAAAGGAAAGGAAAGTATAAGGGAAATACATATTTAAACAAGAATGAGACACAACACCTTATTATTAAATATGCTAGATGAAAGATAGTTGTGAAAAGTTCTCCTACTTATTATTTTTATGGCTTAGCCTACTTTCATTTAGGAGTGCCCCCTTTTTTTCAATGTCATTGGCTTTTTACTCAAATCTTAGGCATTCCTGAAGTGTTATAAAAACTGATATATGAAGAATAATATAGGAGGAAAATTCGGACATACCTTTTTGGATGTTGTTGGCTGTCTGCTTATCCCAGTGATATGCATTCATCTGCTGTTAAAGGAAGAGGGTTTGGGAAAAATGGGGGTAAAGCAATGTGGGAAAATTATTTGAAAAAACCTAGGTTTTTTATATGTATAATATTATATTATTAAGGGTGGGTAGAGAGTGCTTTGGGAGAGGGGGCGAGAGAAGGATCTGAAATAGAAACTGTTTTTTGGGGGAAGAGGAACGATTGATGGGAAAAGGTCAGGGGTGGGAGTAACAGGGATGTGAGCCATTTAGACAGTGACTTTTCCTTTTCCTTTGACAGACCTTTTCCCATCAATCCTGCCTCTTCCCCAAAATATAGTTTCTATTTCAGATCCTTCTCTCACCCCCCTGCCAAAGCGCTCTCTGCCCATCCTTAATAATAATCATCAGGCTTTTTTCAAATAAACAGAACAAAATATCATAATTTATTAAACTACTGATGGTATGCCTGAAATTATGCTGTCTAGTTCAGAATATAATCTGTGGCCATTGGAGTGAAGGTCATCATGAAATTATAGGCACCTAAATTTTAATAATGCTATACTTTGAGATTTGGGAAATGTTTCATTGCTGATACTGATTCCAACTAAAATCTGTCAGATTGTAACAGCTCCTATATAGTATTATCATTTTAATGCATTTAACTTGTGTGAAAGGAGTGCCCACCATGTGATCTGTTAGCCCTGAATTTTCATATTGATAGTAACATATCCATCTTTTTTGTCCTTCAAGGCAGATATTAACAGTTCTTACTATATTTAGTTGGTTGAGTTTCATGCACAAGGTACTTTACACAGTTCTGTATGTCTCAGAGTTTGTTCTTAGAAGAATGGATAAGGAATGTTAATTTTATTTTGTTTTTCTTAAAATGCATTTATTTATTATATTCACATATAATAAATAAATTTATTTAATTTATATATTTATTTATATATTATATATATATTATATATTATAATATATATAATAATATATTATAATATTATATATATATATATATATATATATATATATATATAATATTATATATATTATATATTAAAATATATAATTTATATATTATATATTTAATTTATTTTGTTGTATGGTCTAATAGCCAAAGAAAGATTTATTACAATACAAGTTTAGATAATTGGCTGTCATGAATAGTCAATATTTTACCATTAATATATTCCAGAAACTTACTTATAGCGATCATCTAATATTAATTTACCTCGTCTTAGAGTCTGCATTGCAACTTGAAAGACCTGCATCACATTACTTGAATTTTGATATGTAAGGAAGTCGTGTTGATAGCATTCTTCATATTCAGTCTACTTGCCCCTTTAGACAGTGGTAGAATCCCTTGGCTAGAGATCATGATGAATTAATGCAGATGGCACATCACTCCTGCTGTGCATCCCTTAAGGGCAGGTATTTATAACTGTGGATATGTGTGTTCACATGGCCAATTTTTAGTTTTTTCATTATAACCATTAGTAGTAAAGGTAGGTCTGATAATAAACATTGCTTTGTTTAGAAGAGAATCCATAGAAAAAATTTTATAAGCTCTGTCAACTAAGGATTTGATTACACCATATTTCTGGCTATGGTGATTATGAGAGTTAGAATCAATGTATTTACCATACCAGGATGAGTTGGTTTTCTATATACTACATGCTATTCATATACTACATGTAGAAAGAAGATTAGATGTTTATTTTGAGACTTTATATATTAATCAGCATATATTTTATTTAAATCAATATGTAATCTATCTAGAAAAGAATTTCAAGCCTTATCTGTTACTAAAACCCACAAAGGTTGGGCAAGTGTAACTCATGATAAGAATAACAATTTTAGAAGTTCTACTAGTTCTACTTCAAGATTGTTCTACATACAGAAGCATTGACAGAGACCCTACTCAATCACAAATCAACAAACTTAATAGCCTCTTGGATGAAGTTCATTCCTAGGATGAAAAAGCTAGTAAAGAAGATTTCTTCTATCCTGCTTTCCACTTAAAACAAATTTCCTCCCTTAGCTCACTTTGGAGTGTACTAGATTCCTTGTTCCAGCAATCCCTCTATTTTAGCCAAATGATTCATAATGTAAACATCTCATGATCAAAATATATGGATTATACCCTTTTTCTCCAAGCCAAGAAATCTGCTCTTGCAGAATGTCGAGTTTCTACTACCATAGAATCCTAATGAACAACACAAAAATCCTTCACACAAGTCGTTTCAAATTTCATACATATTATGAATTGCACATTCATAATATGTATGTGCAATTCTTATACAAACCTTCCACTTTCCAGCCAACAGGCCTTGAGTGATAGATTAACTTCAATACCTTCTGAGAGACTACTACATCCTGCTTATTATAGGCCTGAAGTGGCTTCAAAAAGTTCCATGTCTGTTCCCATGATACTAATACAATATAATATAATGTGGGATGCACATAAAATCTTCTGGAATCAAATGAAAAAAAAACTTACAAAAACTTCTCTTGGTAATTAGAATAAATCCACCTATAATGATTTTTTTTATACAGACTATATTATGAAACTATGCAGACCTTTAATAAATGAATTCATTTATTATTTCTGATAATTTATTAAAGAAAATATTTAATTGCATAATATCAAATTTAGCACAGAGAGAGAAAGAGAGAGGAAATCTCAAAATTCCTACAGGAATTTTATGAGATATATTAAATGAACAGAATGCAATGTATAACATCATCTTCATAAAGCAAAGAGCTGACATTAATATCTCCAATTTTGATATTAGGTTTAATACCACTTTCCTTCATAATGTGATCCATATAGATAATGAATAACAGAAGGGATAATGTACATTCTTGTCTGACACCAGATTAAACATTACACCATCTTCCTGTACTTACTTCAATTCTAAGGGCTGACTTACAACTCAAATAAAGATTAAGTATTGCTTGATATCATGTCCCATTGACACCATAACCATAGCATTTTGGATAGCTTTTCTCTTGGAACCTTGTCATATACCTTTTCCAGATCTACAAAATTTAAATACAGATCTTTGTTATATTATTATTGTTAGAGAAATACCTCTGTAATTCCCATATTCAGCCTTATTTCATTTTTTACATATGGGCACTATGAGAGCTCTACGCCCAATAATCTGGAATTGGTCCCTCTGTCCAGGCCTTCTGAACTATGCAGTGCAGCCACTAGACTTTTATACATCCATACTTGAATATTTCTGGTCGAATATCATCGATTAATGCTGCCTTTCCACATTTCAGGCTTTTGATGGCTTTTTCTACTTCAAGTATGGATATGTATTCCAGATTGCATGCCTGGTCAGTGTTTTTTACCACTGTGCTGTCATCACTGCTTGTTTCATTTAGCAGTTTTTCAAAGTAATTACTCCATACATCAAGGATATCTTTTTCTCTAGTTATCATGTCACCTTTATCATCTCTAATTCCTTTTACAGCACTCTTTCCTCCATTTCTGATCTTCTTCAAAAATCTTCAGAATATCTTGCCACTTATTGATATTTATTTTCTATGTTTTTACCAAAGTCCTCCCGTGACTTTTGTTTAGATAGTTTTACACAGTGTTTAGTTTTCTTACAATTGTCTCTGTATTCTCTAAGAGCACAAGCTGACTTATTTGCCAGGAACTTTTGATATGCTTTCTTCTTTTCCTTCTCTGCTTCTTTAACTTCCTGTGTCCATCATGGAGTTCTGATTTTTCTATCCTTGCATACAACCTCACCACATGCCTCTCTGGCTGAATCAATCAATGTTTTCTTCAGAGCTTGCCACTGAATCTCCAAGGTTTGGTTCCTGTTCTTAAAGTCTTTCATTTTTTCTTGAATGCTTTTTGCGTATTTTAGTCTACAGTTCACATCTGAGAGCTGCTCAACCTTTATTCGCTTTAAAACTTACTTACATGTTCTTCTTTTCAACATGAAATTCGATTTTATCCTGCTCAAGAATAAATGGTGATCACTTTCAATTTCAAATCCTCTGTACACCCTAGTGTCCTGCACCAGGGAGAAAATATCACTATTAACAATAACATAGACAATGAGACTTTTCTTATTCCTTGCCTCTTCTCAATGTGAATTTGTGCACATTTTTATGTTGGAATATTGTGTTAGTAATAACCAGTCCATATCCTGAGCAGAAATCCAACAAGTATTTCCCATTATTATTAGCTTTGTCGTTTTCTTCAAATTTTCCCAAAATATTTTTGTATGTCTGACAATCATTTCCTACTCTGCTATTTAGATTCCCAACAAGGATCAACTTTTCATTTTTCTTGTGTCAGTTGCTTTCTCTAAAGTCCTATAAAAATACCTCCACTTCTACCTTAGTAGAACCTTCAGTGGGACCACAGGCACAAATAAGTCTCATTGTCCAGTTCCCCATTCTGATATTTGCCCACACCACTCTACTTGATATTGCCTGCCATTCAAGAAGATTAACCTCGTATTTAGCGTTGAATACCATGGCTACTCCTTCTTTTCCTTGTTTGTCATAGCCTGAATATAACATTTTGTATTTATTGCTCAGAAAGATCTCACCAGTGTTTGTCTTTTTTGTTTCAGTCATCCTTATTATGTCGATCTGGTACTTATCTAATTCCTCAGCTAGCTCTATTTCTTTGCCATTCAGGCTTCTTATGTTGATAGTACTGATCTTTAACTCTGGTGATGTTGAGTTGGGATGTGTTTTAGGATTTGTTCCAGTAGTTGACTTTTTGCTGTTCGCACTTGTTCCTTGGCAAAAATAATTAGGGCCTTGTTTAACCAGGTGACACCTAAGCCAGCATGAAATTCTGTCATGTTGTACCATCATTTTATATTGTGGTTTAAGCCAATGAGAATACAATTTGGTCAGCTAAATCCCAAATTGCCAGCCCATCCTTGTTCGTTCAGTATCCAGGTAGATACCTAACAGGGTGCACAACAAGAAAGATGAGGATTGGACATTAGTTCAGAAGCCTTGGTCGGTTCTCCACATTCCTTTAATGGCTATGTGGAGGTCTCCTCTCAGTTATACAGCTTTGACCCTTAAGCACTCCCTTAAGCAAACCTTAAGCTCTTAAGCAAACAAAAGTTTGAAAATGAAAAATCTTCACATGCTATACACTGTAATAAGCAAAAAGCAAGATAAGTTTGGTGCATATAAGGATAACATTCTTTCTAAGAGTGTATATTATACATTATAGGAGATGAAGAAAAACCTGAATGTTCTATATGCAAGTGACACATTGTGAATATACTTCACATACAAACTTTGGTTTTCTTATGACAGGGAAAATATAAAAATATTTTCCAAATGAAAATAAGAATATAATTTCTGAAATATAATATACTTTCTGAACTCAGTAAAGAACTTGTTAGAAATACTGAAACATATATCAGAAAGTGGAAATAGCATATAAGAAGGAAAAGAAATTTATTGTTATTGAGGGATAACTACACTTCAGCAGCACAATGACAGAAGGGATCCAAGGATTAACAGTGCTGGATCAGGTGAAAGCAACAGGCAATATGACCATAAATACTAGCCACTTTGTTTCCAAATGGAGAGACTGATAATGATTTCTGACTCAGGAGGTGGACAGTGTATGAAATTATAATTAGAAACTAAATTGGACTATTGGCAAGAAAAACAACATTTTTCAAATATGACTAGTACTACACTGGACATCTCTGCCAAAATCAGGAGAGTCACAACAATATACAGAATATACTGAAATGAAACAAGATGAAATCATTAGGGGAGGATCTCTCTCACACATACATAATGAGAATGCATTTACTCTATTAAGGATACAATGGAAAATATAATATACTATCTACCAATAAATGCCTGGACACTTTAGCAATTTACAACTGATACCAGCAGGCAAACCCTAATATCGGGAATGTCCATCTTTGACTTTGATCACCTCATGAACCCTTTGAAGAAGGCTTTCCACTAATCTGCAGCAGACACCAGGTGGAATTTGTCTCCATTCCTCCATCAAAGCAGCAGTGAGTTCAGCAACAGATTGAGGATGCTGCTCTTGACCTCAATCACTGCTCCAATTGTCCCACAGATGTATGATGGGGTTGAGGTCAACACTCTGCACAGGCCAAGGCAGTTGTTTAACACTCATCTCTTCATCCCATTCCATAAGAGCTGCAGCTTTGTGGGGAGAGGGTATTGTCATCTTGATAGTAGCATAGGTCAGATCTAAGAAAACTTCCCAGTGTAGGCAGCACCTGATTATCCAGAATATCAAGGTACTGAGCTGTCTTCATGGAACCATGGACAACAACCAGGGTTCCCACTCCAAACCAGCTGAATGCACCCCACACCATTACTCCTCCACTACCAAACTTTACTGCGGGTACAACACACTGTGGTAACAAGTGTTCATCAGGCTGCCTCCACACCCACACCACGTCATCAGACTGGAAACAAGTGAACCTTAATTCCTTGCTTCACAGTACAGTTTTCCAGTGGTCAATTGTCCAGTTCACATGCTCTTTGCACCAGGCCAGATGAGCCGCCTTGTTCGGTTTGTACAGCTATTCTTCCAGGAAACCCAGTAAATGGAGTTCTTTTTGTACAGCATTAGTGCTCATCATTGTGTTACTAGTGATCTGGAACTCATCGTGGATGGTCTGTGCTGATTGTAGCTGGTTTTTGCATGCTACCTGTTTTAACCCCCCCTCCTGTTCCTGTCAGTCATTTTCAGGCAGCCACCCTGGGTGTTTTCCTGCACTAGTGATGCCAGAACATTTCCATTTGTTGATCACATCGCTAACCGTTGCTTTTGGATGTTCCAGTTGAGTGGCAATAGCACATATGGACATACCATCAATGTGACAGCCCACGATGACACCTCTGTCTCTCTCTCTCTCTCTCGAAGTCACTGAGTTCATGTTGTGTTGTCATCCCACCTGAACTTAACTGCCATGATAAAATACTGTTGCCTGTAATCAGTACAACAGTTTTTATGTTATTAACAAACCTGGAATGTTCCATAACTTCCTATAACAGGGATGTCCAGACAATTATAGGTAGATAGTGCATATAGAAATATAGATATAGGTAGATAGTACATATAGAGATATAGATATGTAAATCCATTAAAAGTCTGCATAGTTCATAAGTCTAGTAATTCATAAGAATCAGTCAAAGAGAGATGTCAGACTGCAATTCCAGAGCTAGAAGGATAAATCAGGTGGATGTTAAAAGTGGGAAAAATGGCATCGTTATGCAAGAAATATATAAAATGACAATTTGTGAAAGGAATTTAGGAATAGAGATGAATGAGTGCATGAAAACAGTACAAACCATAAGCTTGAAGGATGACAGGCATGATAAGGATCATAGAATCTAATTATAAGAGGAAACCCTCAGTAGTTCAGCTAGTAAAAGCCACTACTTGTCTACCACAAGGAGGGCAGGTTTTCTCTCTCTCTCTCTCAAACTCTCAAACTGAGAAGACCACAAAAAAGTGAAAGGTTACAGCAAGAATTCAAGAATGAGTGGAGAGGAATATAATATCTTAATACAAACTTGGCTTTGTTTAGGGATGATCCTGTCTTAGCAATCTACTCACATTTTATAATATGACAACTGCATCAGATAGGAAAAATAGATGCACCATAATACTAAACTCCATAAAAGAGTTGGATAGGGTACCACAAAGAAAATTACTATATTTAGAGAAGCAGATAGGGATAGATAATATTGTATTATTATGCAGGTTTCACCAGGGAGTCTAAGGACTCATTGACAGAACGTCTCATTTAAAAAGTCTGTTTCTCCTTGAACATTAACTGAAAACACACTCAAAACATCTAATAGTAGCTCATTCCACATAAGAAGAACCTGGACCTCCTATTCTTCTTCAACATACCCATGGTCAGCTTTCAGGGAAGATCCTAATTTCTATCCACATCTACCTTAAGTTGCAAAATCTTGCTTGTATCTATATCATAAGGTCCAATTACTAACTTGTATATTTATATCAATATCACATCTCCTCCATCAATTCCTAAAACGTTTAAGTCCATATTCCCTCAATTTATCCTTACATGTAAAATTCCATTATCCAGTTATTATCTTGATTACCTTCTGCTGGATTTCTTCAGCTCTCCTGCCATTGTAACAGAGATGGATATATCCACACTAGCAGTATAGTCCAGATTTAGTCTTATCAAAGCCTAGTAAAGCTTGAGAATACCTGCCTTTTTCTTAGATGTTATTGTTCTCTTCAGCACCGCAGTTAATAGGTGCAATGACTTTACTTAGGTAATACAGCCTTAAAAATTAATTCTCTGTCAACTATAATCTCCAAATATTCAACTTTATTGACTACTACTACTTGAAACAAATTTGCATTAATATAAGACTGTGCCTGCAATGCCCTCTGTCCAAAATGAATATCCTTGTACTTGGCAACAATGAAATAATATTCGCTGTCATCTGACCAGTCTGTTCAAGTCTCTGTGCAGGAATTCTGTATCATGTCTCATATTACTCTCACCAAATTAGCACTGTAAGAAAATGAATAGACCAGCAATATTAACTTACAACAATAGCCACGTACAGAAACCTGGAATACCTACCACTGGTCACTTTCTTTATCACAGACTCAGCACCTTTATACATTACTTGCCAATACTTATCAATCAGCTACTTTCCTATCCATGCCACAAGTTTATTTGCATAACAATCTCTTTGAGTGTGTATAAACAACCTCAAATGTGAAATCCTGTTAAATGCTTTGGCAAACTCCAAAAGTATCATGGTATATCCATTCTGCTTATAAAACTTTGCTGTCACTCTGCCATAAGGACATGAGCAAACTGCTAAAGATCTACCTTTAACAAAACTATGCTCTGCTCTCAAGAGCATCGGTTCCAAAAAGGTGGTACGCATACCTCCGGGGGTACGTGCTGGGCCGTTCGGGGGTACATGAAAAATAATCAGTAATGGCAGAAAAACAAGTAAACAAAATGCAAAACGTTAGTTATGGAACAATAAATGTTAAGTTTGAATCACTGCTAATGGAGACACTTCAAAATTAGCTCACATTAGCGAAGGATGATTGGTGAGGGCATGGCTATGAACCCCTCCCTTAAACCACTCTTCTACCAATCATTATGCCCAGTTCATGCATCACTTTTGTCACCCATCCTCCTTTTCAGAACAATTGCGTGTTATTAAGAAATGACCTTTCCAGATAACATAAATATTATTAATAAAAATAAATCAAAAGTTTGTTAAATACTTGATCATCATTATCAATATTTAATATGAAGTTATACTTATTTTTGTGTTACGAATATTGTAAAATTAAATCTGTGGTTTGTACTTTTAGAGTAATATTCCTTTCCCAACTCATTACCTCATTTCCACTATTTTACATTAAGATAGGCTGAATAAAAGTGTCAATATTTAAAAACAAGGGGTACAATTTACAGAAATGGGTTTAAAAAGGGTACACAAGTGAATGGGAAAAGGTCGGGAACTACTGCTCTATTGAATCAGAGTGCTATCCATCCATTCACTTTGGATGCAATTTCTAAATACCTTCTCCAATACCTTGATGACTACACCGAAGATACTAATTGGTCTCTAATTCACTGCATCGTACTTGATCCACCTGTCTTGGATTGGGAAAGGGGTTGATTGTTTTTTTGATTATGTGAAAACTGTAGCCATTAGATAGGAGGTGTGGCATATGTGATTGAGTTCTGCTGCAAGAAAAGCTTCAATGGAACAGAGGTTATACACTCTGTTGTTAATAATACCATACTGCTGAGAGGGTAGGGGGGATTGTCGATGTATCTGCCTATGTGAGGCCAAACAGAGAACACAATGATATATCTTAGTAAGATATTTGAGATGGACTGAGTCAAAAACTTTATTTTCAAAATCTTCCATTAAAAATTTAGTGGGAGAGGAGGGAGTGAGAGGAGAGAATCCATAAATTACCTTCTATCTGTAAATTTTGTTCTTCCAACAGCAATATCCAAAATGGATTGTAAAGGAAAAGAAATCTATGATATCAGGAGGATAAACTTTTTTAAAAGTGATAAGGCGTCATTTAAGGTAATGTTGGTGAACAGTGAGCTGATGTCAGAGCTTGACTAAGATATGTGTATTATTAATCATTCCAATAGAAACTTTAAATGGTATTTTTAATCCTTTCTCAGTGCTGTTTCACTCCTTTAGGTCTCCAATATAAGTTCCTCCCAGCAATTAAGCCTTAACACACAGATAAGGCATGGACTATATTTCATAAAGCCATGCTCTCCTCCATAGAGTATTATATTTTATTATCCATCGATTCCTGAAGTTTGTCTTTGACTAACTTCTCCAATACCTTTGCCATTATTCCTATGATACGAATTGGTCTCTAATTCACTTTAGACCAATCAGTACTAGTCTTAGAAGCTCCTTTATGCAAAAGAACTATTTTTCTCTTCTGCTCCTTCGGACATTGGCCAGATGTAAGGAGAACCAGTTAAAAAAAAGATTAAGGGTATTGGGAAAGCGAAGAGGATTATCAGGAATTCAGACAGGTAGATGTATGTTTTTTGTTAGGTCACCACTTACAGCAATCACGTCAGTATTCCATCCAGCTTCATTGGCTGTCACAGAAAAGGGTTAAGTTGGGATTGTAGATGGTCAAGCTTCAAGGAAAGGCAGATGAAGAGATCTAAGTATATCAGAGTTTGGAGACCAGTAAATGCATCAAATGAATGCTATCAAATTTGTCAAGGAAACCTTTAGTCAGAGGAGGATTTTAAAAACTCAGCAGTGATCCATCTGCACATGGTTGCAAAGTGTATTTATGTGCTGTTTAGCCATTTCAAGGTCTGTTATTAATTTGTCCAAACATGTAAATAATGTGCTTGGACAAATTAATAAAAGACCTTGAAATGGCTAAACAGGCAAGATATGTAAAGTTTATTGAGTGTTGATAGCATCATATGCTATACTTAATTATGTTTGATATAGTAGATATACAGTTAATTTATATATTAATTTACATGTAATTTCTGTTTGTCCTTGCATGATAACTAAGTATAGAGTCCACATTCTTTTATATATTCATTTGTGCTACTCATATATGACTGCTGTATGAATGATGTATTATAATTATTTGGATACTTAATATTGACTTCCAGCTCTTGCTAGTTTCATACTGTTATCAACCTTCAGGGACCAGTCCCTTCTTTTTCTTCACTTGCCACTTCTATCGAACTCACACTGTAACAAATTAATGAACTATCCTATCCAAAACTAAAAGAAATTCACTAAAGCATGCAAATTATCCACTATAACAAGTTGGCCAGATGTAAGGAGAACCTGTTAAAAAAAATATTAAATATAACTGAGAGTGAAGAGGATTATCAGGAATTCAGACAGGTAGATGGACAATATTTTTTGTCAGGTCACTGTTAGGTATTCCTCTTGTCTCTATGAGTTTGTTGCAATGAGTCAACTGCATTGAAAAAGTTTTCCTTGTATATATTTTATAAAATCACTTAATGTTTCTGCCACGTACATATATGTATGATGAATCATTGACTCGGTTGAAATACATATTGTAAAATAGAGTTGAATGACTTAAACCGAGAGTTAGGTAAAAAAGGGAGTTTAACAATAAAACACGACTAGTTTCAGCTTATAACAGCCTTCATCAGGTGACATTATGAAAGAAACGAAAAAACACTAAACACTGAAGGTTAAAAAAACTATGAACAATATAGAGAGTCTCTATACATAATTAGCATGAAAACGTTGTAGTTGTATTTAAAGCTGTTCTTTCGTTTGTTGCACTGTTGGAAGAGGGCGTGTGTGTGTATGTATGTATGTATATATATATATATATATATACACACACGTTTCCAAAACTTCACTCCATACTAAGTAAACCTAAAGTGAAACATCTCCCTACTCAGTATCCAGGAATCTACAAGAATTTGTGTGATTGTGGAAAGCCATATTATGGCCAGACAGCTAAATCAATCCTTTTGCGTATGGAAGACACCTGAGAGGCATTTCCTACAATAGGACCAGAGCCAGCGCTCCCTCTAGTTCTCGTCTCTATTAACTCAGATGAAGGCCACCAATACCTCGTAGACTGGCCAGAAACTTCTAATATCCATGTGTGTTATGATGAACTCGAAAGAAAGATCATCGAATCCAGAGAAATTTCAGATTCATCACATATTAACAGCAGCCTTAGTTTCAATCTCTCTGATGCACACATTACCACTGTTCAGTATTGGCGCACTCGTGGCAGCTCAAACACATAGTCAACTTTAATTGGAACTCAAGCTCTTATTCCTGTTTTTAAATGTACTATTGTCTTTTATACTAGATCTGTTGATGTAATTTTATGATGTCTCTGTCATTTTTTGTATAATTCTTTGCCTGTGATACCTGAAGAAGTTGAATCATTCAGCGAAACAAACCAGTTGTATCTTATTATTAAACCTTCTTGTTTTTTCATTCTCGGTATATAGTCATTTAACTAATTTTATATATATATATATATATATATATATATGTAGAAAGTATTTTACCTTGGGTATAATAAATGTTAATATTTATTAACCTTGGGTATAAAAAAAAGTAAAAACCAGGTTTAAAATAGCTTGATATCTTTAACACACACACATATATATATATATATATATGACTATCTGTAATATTAACTCGGAATTGGGATATGTTCGTATTTATATATACTGACTTAGAACCAAGAAAAAACAATTAAATTTATTCAAAACGAAATATGTTTCATTGGATTGTTTTCTATGTTCCCATGCCTGAAGAAGTCGGACAATCCGATGAAACATGTCGCGTTTTGAATTTTGATTTTATTTGAATTGTTTTTTCTCGGTTATAAGTCAGTATATATATATATATATATATATATATATATATTTCACAGCCAGATTGGTTAGCTGAGTGGATAGTGTACTTGCCCTCCACTTCCAGTCCTCAGGCTGTCAATTTGAATTCCACTGTGGACAGAGATATCTATGAATGTCTTAAGTGGAAGATAAAATCATCACCCAGTGTGAGGCTGTTCCAGTTTGCCTCTAGAGCAGGATTTCTGGATTATCTAATCTTTAATCGACTTATGATACTAATACTAATGTTCTATAAATTCTATAAATTATGCATGGATCACATAAAAAAAATAATAATTAAAAACTTACCAAACTCTGTCATCCTGATGTTATCGTTGTTACCTGTCTTTGTATGTTTCCACCATCACTTCTTACAGCTGCCTTCCTCTCATGAAACCTAGGCTAATCTGATTACAGTATTATCAGAGCCTTTGTAAACAGGAAAAGTAACTTCCCTTATTTTCATTGAATTTTCTTTGAACTTCAACTCTCTGCCTACTATCATTCCTAGATCTCTCAAGTAATCAGTTTCTTGCAGTGCTGTCTTACTGATTATAACTGGACTTGCACTATCTTCTGCAAAGTCTCCTCTCACACAAAACACCCTACCTCCAACAACTCCTGACCTTGTATCCTTTGGCACCACAAAGGTGTCAAAATAAGATGATCTCAGGAATTTCTACTCCTCCTTTCCATGGTCTGACTATTGCTCTGCTCCTCCAACACAAACACCTGTTCCAAGTAAGTCACAGAAATTATCCTTACTGGTACAGACCTCCCATTCTATCCAAAATCCTGATACACTTTCCAAGCCATGGTTCAACATAAAGTGTAACAAAGCAGTTGAAGAAAAAATTCAGCTTGCTAAAGGCAGCTCACATTAATAATCCCAGCTTTATACATGAACTATGCCAAAGCATGTGCAACAAATGCAAAACAGTCATCAGCATATATAAATCTGATTTCATAAAGGCAAATAGCAGAAAACTTGTCTCCTGTCATAATGGAAGCCATTCCTTCTGGTCCTTTGCTAAGACAAGTGGACACAACTTCTGATCAACTGCTCTTTAACCTCTTTTTCATCCTGATAGTACTGATGATACATCACTCAAAGATAAGACTGACCTCTTAGTATCAATGTCGTCCTCCAATTCCTGCACAGATTACAAAGGCAAATCACTCCCACCATACCAGCATCATGGCTCCTGTAGTTTTTTTTTTGGCAAAAAGACAAAAAAAAATTTTTTTTTGCACTAAAACAACCTACAAATTGTTATTATTGTTATTATATGACACCTCCAGGGAGTCCAAAGACTTATCGAGGGAGGGCACCTACTCTACACCTCTCTGTCTCCACCCACTACACTGAACTGCAACTACAACAACGCCATCTAACGTTCACCACCACCACCACCACCATTTTCACAGACAATCACAAACATCCATGCCCACAGCGGGATTCGAACCCGCAGCCTTTTGGCTGGAGAGCAGATACGCTAACCATTAGGCCAACCAGGCCGGCAAAAAAAACCTACTGCCAACGCTGGCTAACTTGGCTATGGTCGAGAAAAATCCTTAAGCTGCTCACGTCGTCGAGGGGAATCGAACCCAAGACACTCCTTCCCCAGGCATATGGTTGCGAAGCGCAAAGCCACTCGCCACTCGGCTAACTGCGGGGACAAAATTTCCTCTAGTTGGCGACTCGATTTGAACCACCAAATGCCATAAAAAAAACTAATGCCATCTCTCCAATTGTTCTCAAACATTGTGCTCCAAATCTAACATAAATCTGCCAATCTATTATACATAGCTGGTACAAATATCTCAATGTGTAGAAGCAATTATATATCTAGTTTATTCCAAAAAAAATGAGATAGAAATTTACTGTTCAACTGCCATCACCTCAGTCCTTTTTAAAATAATGCAGAAAGTCATCAATAGTCAACTCCTCCAATAACTATAAAGGCCCATCACTTAATCAACAACACCAGCATGGATTCTACCATTCGAGACCCAGGGCTGACCTCTCAGCCAACACTATCCACCACTGGATGCATGCCATAGAAAGATTCGGAGAAGCATGTGTTGTTATTCTTGACATTTCCCGAGCTTTTGACCACATCTGGCATTGAGACCTTCTAAACAAATTGCTATTCTTTGGTCTACCTGCTTCTCTCTGTAATTGGGTAGCCAGCTTTCTTCTAATCGTTAACTGCATATCATAGTAGACAGCTCGCTTTCTCTCTCTCTCTTTTTTTGAGCTTCACCCAATGCAGAAGTGACTCATGGCTCTGTTCTATCACTTACTCTCTTTCATTTGTATATAAATGATCCCCTCTCATTCACCGCTAATCTCATTCACCGCTAATCCCATTCACAGCTTTTAAGATGATAGTACTCTCCATTCACCTTACTCATTTGACAAACCATGCAGTGCTCAAAAATCCCAATCTTCAAGATCTACCAGTACCTTAGATTTACATACCATTCTTCAATGGGGTGAGGACAATCTGATCACTTCCAATGCCAAAGTGCAGTCTTGCCTTTTCTTTTGGAAAAGCGATCTCAGCTCACTTCTGTTAGTGATACATAAATCATCCGACAGGATCAGATCTCTGCATGGATTAACATTTACCTCCAGTCTTTCCTAGCATAAACACATCACATCAATAACTTTCTCAGCATCCAAAAAACTAGACATTCTCTTTCATTCAACATGCTATTTTATACCCAACTAACTCTTACTATACAAATCTCAAATTTGCCCATCCTCAGAATACCGTTCACATGTTTGACATGATGCAGATAAAACCTCTCTGAAAATCCTTAACACTGTCCAGAGTAGATCAGTTTGGCTCATAGATGATCCTTCTCTTACAAACTTTTAACTATATTTCCCAAATTCATTATTTCAGTAGTGTACCTATTCTACAGGTACTTCAGTAGTCGCTGTGTCACTGAACTAGCAACCATTATTCCTCTATTTTCTGGTGCGCCTGTTAATACAAAAGCAACAAAAGCTCAACATTCTTTTTCAGTACAACTGCAAACACAAACCTGTTTCTCCTCATCCTCTTTTATCTCATCTACTTCTGTAACAGTCTTTTTCATGAAGTATTCCTAAACAAGTACAATCTGCAACTTTTCAAAAATTCAATCAACTCCTTTCTCTACCTCACCCCACACATGCCACTTATGTGCTTAAGGTCTTGAAACCTCTCATGCATGGGATCAATATAAAATGTAACAAAATATCCACATCATTCATATAAACTATAATAATAATAATGAAATTATACTAAAACCAAACACCATATTTTTGTTTTAATCCTTTACCCAAGCATAAGCAAACAACGTTTGCACATGAAGTACCTTCACAACTAGGGTTACTTGTACATGGAACAGATGACTTCACATCAGACTGCTCTAGTATTCCATAAGTTAACAGCACATTTCCTTCTGTATGTTTATATTACTATGCATTTTGGGAAGTGTCACTACCCAAACTGGTTAACTTTTACCGAAGTCTAGATCAGTGGGAACTAGACTACCAATGAGAGCTAAATCAATGAAGTTACGTTTTATATGCAAGTAGCAAAATAGTGTATCCCCATATTACTAAAATACTCTGGATTAGATAGTAGTAAAAATAGTAGCCCAGTTATAAAGATACTTCTTGTGCAAACTTTATTTGCTCATGCTTGGGGTAAAGAATTAAAAGAATATAATTGATCGTCCCTCTCTTACTAATTCCCCTCTACCTCTATCTCACAGATGCAGTGTTTTAGCACTGTGTCTATTCTACAGGTACTTCAGTGGTCACTGAACTAGCAACCAGTGGTGGTGGTGGTGTATTAGGTCTCTGAATATTTCTTGATGCAGAAACTCTTCTTATAAAAGGGCATTTGATATCAATTATATTTGGTTTAATCCTTTATCCAAGTGTAAGCAAACAAAGTTTTCACCTGAAGTATTTTCAGGAATGGTGCAACTCGTGGCAAAGGTGGTATAACTTCTCATCACTTGTCTTAGTATCCCATAATGCAAAGCACATCTCTTTGCGAACATGTATAATGCTATGCATTAAGGGAAGACTCACTTAAGGGAAGGGTCAGGTGCAAACTTTGTTTGCTTACACTTGGATAAAGGATTAAACCAAATATATAATTGGTAGAATATAGCCAAGGGAAAAAATTTCTGGCATTTGATATCATTGCAACCTGGTTGAGAACTAGCTCCTTTTGGATATGTGTGTATTATATAGAGTTTATTCTTCATTTTCCAGTATAATTTACTTTGTATCCAAGTAAAAACTTTCTACTATATAATCATAATGGTTTACTTGGCTGAACTGACTTTAGAACATGTTCTCAAAATGCCTGTTTTGAAGAAATTTCCAATTTTATTTATTTATGTTCTTTTTAGAATGACATTTTTGTTTAATGAATTGCACCACAAAATTGGCACATTGTCAGTTACCTTTAATATATGGCTCCTTTAGCTAAGATGATCATGGTATCTAATTAGAGTGCTGGTTAGTGTGACAGAACACACTGAACCCACACTAACTTAACCTCTTCAACCTACAGGCTATAGGTTCCAATACCACTCATGCATGCATGTTTGTAAAAGTGTGTTGGGTGATAGATGATTTTCATTATCTGGTAAGGAACCACATCATCCTGCATACTGGAAATTCTGAAGTGGTTTGCAAAATGTAGGTGAGTGGGTGTGCACTATTGACAGTTGACATCCAGATTATCAAATCCTTAGTTCTTCCTATTCCAGTACTTAATGTGCTACATGTTTACAAACCAAAAACACAGGACTATCATAAAAAAATAAAATAAAATAAAATAAATTTAACATTTCTAGATTATCTATGTTCTTTTAACTATCATAATATTCATACCTCTTGGTGAAGACGAAACATCATCAGTAAAGAATGATTTAATTTTTTCTTCAGATAATATTTGCTCAATTAATGGCTCTGTATATGCAATTCTGTTAGATCTGTTCTGGTATGCTGAATCCAAAGAGTATCCTTTTCTCAACTGTTTATGGGCTGATGTTGACAGGAAATGTGTCTGTTTTGAAATTTCACCTTGAGCTTTTGAAAGGCAAGCAGAACTTACTGGAGGTAGTGGTGGTGGTGTTTTAGGTCTTTGTATGTTTGTTGATGCAGAAACTCTTCTTATAAAAGGGCACTTGATATCATTGCAACCTGGTTGAGAACCAGCTCCTTGCTTTTGGATGCAAGTATTAGACAGAGTTTTCTCTTCATTTTCCTGCTGATTTTTGGATTGTTCATCTGTCAAAGACAACTGTACATAAAATGTAGGACTCGGTTTGTTAATTTCATTCTCAGAGATTGGCGGTACGGTTTTCTTTTGCCTAAGAAAACATTTTATTAGTGTTTTTTTTCTTAGGGGACGTAGTAATATCCTCTTGCAAATGAACATCTAAACCTATTTCTTCTGATATTGATTTTGAAGTTTTACTTTTCTTTAATTTTGATGTTGAATCTAAATTCATATCACTTCTTGTTAAAGACCACTTATGTCTTAAGTTATGTATCTTTTTACCAGTTCTTTTCGCAAAAGAATTTGTGCTGCCATTAACCTTAGAAGCAGTTTTATCACAGGAAGAATGCAGCTGATGATCACAAATTTCCGAGGCAGGACTTGTTGAACGACTTCCAAATGGTAATAGAGTTACTGTATCTTCTTCATCTTCCTGATTACATATTGCTAAACTTTCATAGACAGGCTCGTAAACATGATCTGTCTCTGTCGAGCCAGAACTATCATCAACGTCATCTGTCTGAAACAATGGAAAAAGAAAAACACAAAATTGCAATTCTACTTGACAACATTATCATGCTTATCAAATCTAAGTCAACCTTTTTTTTTTTTGTATAAAAATGAATAAAATAAAAAATTCACCATACAAGATATCACATGCCAAGATACAGTAAAATACTCTGTTTCTGTTCAATGCTACTGAGTTCCAACATGATATATTTACAGTACTATAAAAATGCTTAATAGGGTGAAAAGAAATATTTAAGAGAAATTCTTAAACTCTTATTCCTGTTATTAAATTCTAGCAATATATTAGATGCAAAATTCTGAAACTGCGTTCTCAAGAGTATTATTATTATTATTATTATTATTATTATGTGACATCCAGGAAGTCCAAAGACTCATTGAGGGAAAGTCTGCCAACAGTATCAAACAATTAACCCCTTCCAACTATTAACCACACTCAAACTTGCTTAACTTTTTGCAAGCCATTAGTAGCAAAGGCTCTCCCAATCGACCAACCTTTGCTGGCTCTTGTCTTTTTCTGCAATGAAAATCAGTACGTTGCACATGGGCAAAATTTATAGCCTACCACATAAGCAACTTGAACTTTAGATCAATCGCTTATAACTTGCCAATGTTAGAGCATAAATTACAAAGCATTTGCTCTGGGGAAGACAAAAGGATATTTCAACTCAGCTACTTTGACTAGAGAGCTATCTCAAATTAAGAACAACAAAATAAAAACCCTCATGCCAGTGACTACCTATTAAGTTACTGAGAAGCATAAAATTATTTTCAAGTATTTTTTAAACAAATTAAAAACCTTCTATATGATTTTAATGAAGTGTGAAAAAACAAATAAAGAGTATAAACATGCATAAGAATCTGGATATTAAATCAATTGAAACTAATGCCTTAACCAAACAAAATGTGCACAATCAAGAACATATCATCATCTGATCAAAAAAAAAAAAAAAAATGCAGCTATTTTATGCATTATTAGAATTATTTGAAAAGTCACATTTCTTGAAGCATTTTTGTTTTCATTAATGTTCCATCCATGTGCAAACCTGCATATTTCTGACTACTTCATTGTTTCCAATGGTGTGAATTATGCTACCTTCCCACCCCATATCTATCTATTATGTATAATGCTGTCACTTTAGGAAGATTTGAAAACATACAGGTGAATCCCAGCATATGAACTTAAAGCATTCACAGAAATGTGTTTGTTGGATGTTCATAAGCTGAATTTATTTATTTTTTTTTCTTAAGTATATTGTTAAATTTTTAATGCATTTCTGAAATAAAAATGAGGTTGAAGAGCTCTTGCATAACCTGGATAAGAATTTGTCAATAGGGACAGATGGAATAGCTGCCCCATTTGTTAAAGGAAAGTTCAGCTGAATTGGCTAGGCCTTTCACACATTTGTATAACTTGAGTCTCAGCTCAGGAATGATAACACAGGAATGGAAGGAATGTATGATAGTTCTATTGCACAAGAGTGGTGCAAAAACTGATGTGCTAACTAATGACCTATTAGTATCTCTGGTGTGGTAGTGAATAATTTTAGAGAAGTTGGTAAGAACTGACATACAGAAATGGGTAGACAAGCATTCTATACTCTTCAGGAAACAGCATGGGTTTACTAAAGGAAGGTCATGTTTTAGCAATTTGCTCATATTTTATAACAATGTTACGGCGAGTTGGATAAAGGGAATGGATACACTATGATAATGCTGGATTTTTCTAAGGCATTTGATAGGATACCACACAATAGGCTGTTGTGTAAACTGGAGAATATGGGATTGGAACATAATCTATCGACTTGGATCAGGGAATGGTTGACATACAGATATCAAAAAGTGGTATACAGTGGGTGTGAATCAGCCAGATTTAAGGTAACCAGTGGTGTACCTCAGGGTTCAGTCCTTGGGCCATTATTGTTCAATCTATACATTAATGATATCAAGTAGGGTCTATTATCAGATTTGCAATTGTTTGCTGATGATGCGAAGATAGGCAGGGCAATCAGGGATGCTACTGATATTCAAAAATTACAAAACGATTTCAATAGACTGGAAATTTGGGCAAACGAAAATGGCTATCAGTTTAATGTTAGTAAGTGTAAAGTTATGTACTTTGGCGTGATTAGAGTTCCAGCAGCATATTATATTAGCGGGGTTATGCTACAAGAAACCGAAGAGGCAAGGGATCTTGGTGTATTGGTGGATAAGAATTTAAAGTTCAAAGGTCACACAGCAAAAGTTGCAACTACAACTCAGAGGATAAGAAAGTAATTTTGCCTCTTTATAAGGCTTTGATAAGACCACACTTGGATTACTGTGCGCAGATTTGGTCTCCCGGGTTCCAAGGGGATAAAGAAGCTGTGGAAAGGGTGCAAAGAAGTTGCAAAGATTATATCCGGATTATGGGATTTAGATTATGAGGACAGATTGTGAGTATATGGATTACAGACTCTGGTTAACAGGAGAAAGAAGGGTGATATGATAGAGGTCTATAAACTTTTGAATGGATGTTATAGCATTTCAACTGATGAAATTTTTCGTTATATGGAAGGTGGGGAGAGAACATGGAGGCATCCATGGAAGTTAAATTTATCTGCAGTAAAGAAAGTGGTAAGGGCTAGGTTTTTCTCCCAGAGAGTGAGTGAGTGAGTGAATGGAATAATTTGCCCTTATGGGAAGTGAGTGCATCTAGTGTGAATGAATTCAAGAGTAGGTATGATAGTTGGGTTGGGTAATTTACAGCCTCCCTCAATGAGTCCTTGACTACCTGGAGGTGTCAGATAATAATAATAATAATAATAATAATAATAATAAATTATATTAATATGAGGATAGCAATAATGAATAATTCAAAAATAATTTATTCTAATTGTTTAGATTAATTAAACATGATGTCCTTTTTGGTTCCTTCATGGAAAGAAATCCAGTACACTATAAAGTAACAACTATCAGTACACAACCAATATAAAGTTAGTAATTTCATATTAATTAATTAATACGAAATTATATGTTTTATTATATGTTTTTACAATAAAAGTTTACTGTAAAAATAAATAAATTGAAAATAATTAAAATTTTTCACTTTTTTCCTACATTCTCTGTTTGTAGCAGGCCAAGTCTATTAACACAGTGTGAAAAAACTAAGCATTGTCTTAGTATGTAATGGTGCTACCCTGTATCTCCAACCAGAGGCTAGGTTAAAAGACTAATATAAAATTTTAATTAATTCTGAAGAGCAATTTAAAAGACAAACCTGGTTGTATATTTTTGGATTGACTGTTGATTTGAGGTCAGCAAAGGTCATACTGCACCAGGACATGGGTTACAGCTATACACATGGTGTTGGTAGGTAAATAAATAACTAGTAAATAATTACAATAATTACAAGGAAGGAGATAAAATAGTGAATGGTATAAAATATATGTACAAAGTTATTAGAACATAAATGAATAAATAAAATGCATGTACAAAGTTTAGCATTTATAATGAGGCATCTATGTATATACAAATTCATAATCAAATGTTTTTGAATAAATTAATGTGTTTTAAAAATCTAAAAATGTTGTGCAACTGTCTGTCTGAGCCTGAAAACATCCGACTGAGTATATACGCTTGGCCAGTAAATAAAAATGTAATTTCTCTCTTGTGTCATGTGCTTGCAGTCTACCAGAATACGACTAATGGTAAGATGGGTGTAGCATTTTCCATGCATAGGTGGGTCATCAGCCCTCAGTAATAAAAATGTGTGAGATGACTGACCTATACAGAGACTAGCAAGAACAACTTCCTCTCATCTGTTCCTATATTGACTAGAGTGCCAGTGCTTAATGCTGGGCTTAATCTCAAGTAATTTGTTCGTCAGTGCTTGCCATGAAAATTGCCATTGTGCAATTAACTATGATTTTATATTACCTGTGTGTATGTAGTCAAGTATAAGGGACCATCGAACAGTAGGTTGAGAAAGTGTGAGCGGATTTAACAGCTGCAGCTGTGATGTCATTTTCCTTAATTCCAATGTGGCTGGGAATCCAACACAACCAAACACCAAAATTAAGGGTCTTTATTTTGTGCAACAGTTGAAGCACTTCAAGCACTGGATGTGGATTATACATCCGAGAGGAGATAGCCTGCAAAGAACTCAAAGAGTCTGTAACTTCTGGTTCTTTGATATGCACAAGCACGAGCTGAATGGCATGCAATTCTGCTGCAAATGGGTGGGATCTGGTTAGAGATTGTAATGTTAGGGAATACAGCTAACAGAGATCTCTGTTCTTGAACCATCACATCAGTATAGATGGGCAAGAAATAAGCAGGTAATGTTGTCAATGTTCATGCCAATAGCATCCACAGCCTCTTTAATGCGTATACCAAAGGACAAATGGCAGTTTGATGTGTGTGTGATATTGGACCTCCCAACACAGAGAAAAGAAACTAGTCCATGTAGGATGATCCCAAAGGGACTTTATTTTAGGATATAACTAAGAGACAAATGTTTACATCTAGGTAATAGAGTGGGGTTCATTTGATTCAACATAAAAACCTTGAATGGGTGATGTGCAGAAGGCACCAGTAGCAATTCAGATATCCTGATAATGGACAGATTCCCAACCACTGGAGTAAGCTCTCCCTTGCAGAACTGCAAATCGGGGATCCATAATCAAGCATGAATGTGCATTATAAATGCTGAGCAAGGAACATCGATCAGTACCCCACTCTTTAGAGGATAGTACAGAGTATATTCAATGCTTTCCTTTTTTTTTTTTTTTTTTTTTACACTTTTCCCAAAGACAATGAATTTGTGTAAAGAAAGTGAGCTTTCTATCAAAGATGAGTCCCAGAAACTTGGCTTCTGGAACTACAGGGATACTAGCTTGTTCCATTCTAAAATCAGGATCTGCATGGAGAGTGCATTTCCAGCAGAAGTGTACATAGATGGTTTTTTTCAGCGGATAACCTGAATCTACAACAAAGAGCTCATGAAGAGGCACAACTAATTGTTTGTTGAAGTCGCCATTCAATGATCCAAATATTGCAAGAGTGACAGCAAATTGTGAAATCACCAACATAAAAACAATTGCCTAAAGTGTTCATGCCAAAGTGTCTGCAAATAGCTTTGGGATCAGCAATAATACATCCATTTATGTTCCAAGGAAGACAACTGGTGCGTTCCATATCTATCTTTCATCTTCTGAATTGAATCCCACACAATTTTTGCACTGGTTCGACACCATTCTCTTATCCCCATATTCTCAAGTCAACTGAGTTTGTCACTAAATATTTTGTCATCCTCACCTTCTAAACTATACAACTAGGTATGTCTTTAAATGACTCTTCAGTACTAATTAAAAGTTAAAGATTATGGGCTAGCCCCATTACCTATATTTTTTTATTTTTTTCCATTATCTGACATAAGACCAATATTTACTTTCAGAAAACCCATGTACTAAGCAATGTTTTTTTTTTTTTTTTTTTTTACTTTTATTCTGAATCCAAATTGTTAAATGGCATTCATTTCTTCATAGTTCATTGTTCAGTCTGTAATTATTTGACAAATAATTACAGACTGAACAGAGCTGTACAGTGAGTATAATCACAAATATTTTTGTTTGTCTTTTAAAACTGCTGTAACTGTTAATACAATTTATGTTATAAACACAACCAGATGAAACAAGCGATTCGCTGTTTTCAGGTAACTTAACTTGTCTGGTTTTATTTCTGTTAAAATGAAACTAATTTTTTTTTTGTCATTTTTAGCACTTTCACAATCACTACACTTCCATTAATTTTCATATTTCAAGGGTAATAATAAATTAAAAAAAGAATGGTATATTTACATACATCATTCTATTCTTTATTACCGTTGAAATACATCACTATTATCATGTGGAATATGTTCAGCAATATTCAATATGGCATAGAAAGGGAATGAAATTACCAACTAAACAGTTTCCATTGCAAATTGTAAAATATTGGTAGCTTCATGGATTGTAAAATATGCGTAAGAAGGGTTCTGTGTTCATTAAAGGAATTGGAGGTCGCATTTTATTAGTCCATTCAATATTTATGAATGCAGATTGCTTGTATCTTGCAAGTTCATAAATAAAGGTTCACTTGTACATCCAACAGATGCAGGGCTCTGGATGATTTTGCCACACACACATTGTAATGTTTTTCATTACAAACAGTTCATATAGCTATGAATTAATTCAACACCATTCGGCCACAAGGTGGCATACTGTATGTGTTGTGTTATTAGCGCTGCTGTCGAAGGATAAGTAACTTTTTTATATTTTAGTTATTAACATTAGGTTAATTCATTGTAGTTTTTGTTTTATGCAAGTGTGTGATTGACTGAGTTATGTAGTTTGTAAGTAAACCTTGTATTTTTTTTTGTTTAAATATGATATTGTCAATACGGCACTAATGCACGGTAGAGAAATAGCAGCAAAGACATCACTGTTGTGTGATGAGAATTTACATGATCTTGTACAGTGCAGTGTGTGTGTATGAGATGTATTCATCGTGAATGTTAAGGAATATGTGGAAGGAGAGTGAAACTTTTGAGCAACTGTATATTAAGTGTTTTGAGAGTGAGTGCCATGAAACAATATGTGAGCAGAATAGGCAGTATTGATGGTAGAATGGAAAATGTTAATGTTGGAATTAATATTGAACATGCATCGGTGGAAATACAGGAGAATGAAATTGCCCTAAATAAGGAAATAGTGCATTTGTATGTTATCCTTCACAGCACAAAGTGAAAATTTGAAAAGTTGCAGAAGTGACAAGCTTAGAAGTGCTGAGAAGAGAAAAAGCAGGTGGTACAAGAATTGCGATCATGTGAACAAATAAGAAAATTATATGAAGAGACTGCGATCAGAGGCGTACTTAACGAATGTGTAACAAAATAACTTTTGTTACACTTTCATGTGAGTGAAGGTACTCACATGAGTCAAGTGAGTGATCTCATTACCCTTGAAATACATCACTACTATCATGTGGAATATGTGCAGCAATATTCAATATGGCATAGAAAGGAAATGAAATTACCAACTAAACAGTTTCCATTGTGAATTGTAAAATATTGGTAGCTTCATGGATTGTAAAATATGCATAAGGGTTCTGTGTTCATTCTAGAATGACCAACAAGTGCAGAATCTAGTCTCTCAACAAAAATATTGAGTAGAGTAGTCAATCCAGGAAGTAAAAGTGGTTAGGGGTGGTCTAAAGGGATGCTACAGTTTCTGTATACAAATGCCAAAACTATCAGGAACACAAGAGAGGAGTTTTTGGCATTGGTTAGTGCAATCTTGCCAAAAATTATAAGGATTAGTGAGAGTCGGCTAATAGCAGATGATTTTGTTACAGGGATAGAATCTGAAGGACTTAATATTTTCAGGGGGATAAAGAAGAGAGGTTGGAGAGAGTGGTACTGTTGCTGATGACAGCAGATGAATTGCAGCCATAAAGAATATGAAATAGGTGGAAGGTGACTGTTCATTTGAAGCAGTATGGCATGAGATCAATTCCAATAAGACAAAATATATAGTTGGTTGCTGCTAAAGACCAGGGGATTCCATGGATGATCCGGAAAACATGCATCAGCAAATTAATACGAGTGCAGGGAAAGTGATTATTATGGAGATATAGATTTGTAAAAAAGAAAGATTACATAGCAGGAAGAAAATTTATACGCCTACTGAGAGATAACTACTTGAGCTAATATGAAATTGAGGGAACTCGGGGTATGAGAGTACTGTACCTGGTCATAAGATCTGTTCATAACAAAACCATTTGGTTTTAACTTGGGAGATTGCAAAACATGAGGAATATTCTGAAGGAAAGGGATATATGTAGAATTATAAAGCAGGTGATAATGACAAGCTTCGGAGGAAGCTTAAAGCTGTGTCATGGCATAAAGCTCTGCAAGGGAAGGATATTAGTAATGCATAGGACATAGTTAAGGTTTATCTATAGGAAGTAATATTAAATGGTATACCTAAGGTAAGGAGGATAAATCAAGTAAGAGTTAGATGGAGATGAGTAGTATCATTAAGCATGAGATAAAAAAAAAAAAAGAAAGAAAGAAAAAAGAAAAGAAATTGTTGTGAAAGATATATAAGGAGAAAGTTGACCAGCAAGAAAAGCTATCTATAATCAACCCACACAATCTTGACTGGGAGATTGCAAAACATAAGGAATATTCTGTCAAGAAGAGGTATACAGTGGAACCTCGGTTGTCGAACTTAATTCGTTCCCAAAGTCTGTTCGGAAACCGAATTGTTCGAAAACTGAAACCATTTTCCCATAAGAATTAATGTAAAATGGATTAATGGTTCCCAAACCCCAGATGATTGTTTATTTAAACCTTTACAACAGTATTTCATGCATAAGATCATATACAAACATAATGAAAATGCATAAAATCTTACATAAAAAGAATAAACACAATAAATAGATAAAATAAAAACGAAAATTTAACTATACACACAGTACGGAGGACAGTTGATGGCGTAAGTGGAACAAGGTGAGTAAGGGGGAGGTTCCCCCTCCCATAAAAACATCAGGTTACTGTCCTTCAGGGGATTTTTCTCTTTCTCTTTTCTGTCTCTTGGCACCACTCGACTCTGCTTGACACACACACACTGGGCCTCTGTCTCACTAAAAACCTGTCCAATGACATTTGTTTTTGCCTGCATTTTAAAATGTTTCTGAAGTGAGACATGGCACTGTCATTGAAATGGTTTATGATGTGGTTTGCTACAGCTTTATGAGGGTGATATCTTGCCACAAAACTTTCCACCTCACCCCATTTCACACACATTTCTCAAAGAACTAGGAACATCCTCAATCCCTTCCTCTGTGTCTGTATTTCTTCCACCTCCATCTTTTGCTGTTCACTAGGGCTTCCATGGTGAGCTCATTCCTGTGATCCTCCACATCGCATTGTCACCATCCAAGCCTGCTTTTGCCCAGAGACACAATATCATCGACAAGAGCAACATGCTCAGCCTCAATGTTTCTGTCTGCTACACAGTCTGGCCACAATTTCCTCCAGGCCGAGTTCATCGTCCTGTAAGTCACTTGCGCCCAGGCTTTGTCAAGGATACTTAAGCAATGGAGGATGTTGAAGTGATTTTTCCAGAATTCTCTGAGTGTTAATTCTGTATCAGAGGTCACTTCAAAACACCTTTGAAACAGTGCTTTGATGTAGAGTTTCTTAAAGTTCGACATGACCTACAGGTCCATAGGCTGAATTAGAGAAGTTGTGTTAGGGGACAGGAACTTCACTGTGATAAAATCAGACTCCTCCACTAACTCATTCTCCAAGCCTGGAGGATGAGCAGGAGCATTGGCCATCACAATAAGGCATCTAATTGGCAAATTATTTTCTTGAAGGTATTTTTTCACATTTGGGGCAGACTTCATGGATCCACTCAATAAACACTTGCCTGGTTACCCAAGCCCTACTATTAGCCCTCCACATAACAGGCAATTTACTTTTCATCATGTTATTTTTCTTAAACACCCTCGGATTCTCAGAGTGGTACACAAGCAGTGGCTTGACCTTGAAGTCCCCACTTGCGTTTCCACATAGAAAAAGTCAGCCTGTCCTTCATTGGCTTGTGTCCTGGCAATGCTTTTTCCTCCTGAGTGATGTAGGTTCTCTTTCGCAACTTTTTCCAAAATAGACCAGTTTCATCACAGTTGAACACTTGTTGGGTAAGAAAACCCTCAGCCTTTACATAGTCACTAAATTCTTGCACATATTTCTCAGCATCTTCTCGGTTCGAATTTGCAGCCTCCCCATGCCTAACCACACTATGTATGCTGCTTCTCCTCTTAAATTTCTCGAACTACCCTCTACTAGCTTTGAACACACCAGTATTAGCACTCGTACCAGGGTTTTTCTTTAACAGGTCATCATGTAATCGCCTCACTTTTTCACAAATTATAGCTTCAGAACCACTATCGCCAGCTAACTGTTTCTCATTTATCCAAATCAGCAACAATTTTTCCACTTCTTCAATCATTTGTGATCTTTGTTTAGTAAGAACTTTCACTACTCTTGCAACATCAGCTCTCTTGATCACCTCTTTATTTTTGTGTATTGTACATATCGTTGATTTCGCCATACCGAACTGTATAGCAAGATTCAAGACACGAAGCCATTTTCATGTTTGGATATGATATCTTTTTTCATCTCTATCGTGGTTCTAACAACTTTTCTTTTCGCTTTGCTGCTATCACTATTCTTCTGCAGCCCCATGGCGGCTTAATTAATAATAATTTATAAAAATATAAAAAAAAATTTTTTTTTTAAATAAAAAAAACTTACTGCAAATTAGAGAAGGTGTCTGCACTAAACGAAGGCTGCTGCGTAACTGATGCTTTCCCACCTTACAGCTCAGCACGCAGTTGCCATTTTGCCTGTTCGTAAAATATGTTCGGGAACCAAAGCGTTCGACAACCGAGGTTCCATTGTATACGGGACTACAAAGCAGGTGATTATGACAAGCTTCAGAGGAAGCTTAAAGCTGTGCCATGGCATAAAGACCAGCAAGGGAAGAATGTTGATAATGTATAGGGCATACTTAAGAGGTATTTAGAAGCAGCAATATTAAATTGTATAACTAAGGTAAAGAGGATAAATCAATTAAGAGTTAGATGGATAAGTAGTCATTTCGCATGAGATGCAAAATAAGAAAGTGTTGTGGAGGGTATACAAGGAGAAAGGTGACCAGCAAGCTTGCAAACACACAAGAGTCAGGCAAGAAAGGTGACCAGCATGGTAAGGAAAAAAAAATATGATTACGAGGAAACTAGTCAAACAGACAAAAGGAAATCCAAAGAGTTCTTTCTTTACAGGGAAAATAAGAGAAAGAATGACTTTTGAAGAATAACCTTAATGAGTGCTGATGGCGACGAGATGACAGAAGCAGATAAAACTGTCGAGTTACTGAGTGACCACTTTGCAAGTTTATATCATCCAGGTGAGTTTAATGCTGTGACATATATGACAGATCAATGTGGGAACAGAAGTGAATGAACTGAAGGTTCTTAGGATACTGCAGAATCTCAGTGTAAATACAGATGTTGGATTAGATGGGATATTACATCCTTAATTTTGTGAGCATGCACAAAGGAACTTGCAATGCCTCTGACTAGGTTCTTTTAGTCTCAGTTCTGGTAGAGCTCCAAGGAATTGGAAAGGGGACAAAATATATCCCTTGCATAAGGGGTTCTAAGACTGTGGTAGCAAATTATAGACCAATCAGTATCTCAAGCATGGTGGTAAAAGTACTGGAAAAAGTAGTAAAAAGAGAATTCAAGAATGGGTGGATAAGAACATGACACTCTATGAGGGGCAATATGGCTTCGTGAAGGGTCAGTCATGTCTTAGTATACTGACTTTTTATGATAGAGTGACAGCCGAGTTAAATAAAGAAAATGGCTACATGATGATCCTGCTGGATTTTGTAAATTATTATCATCATTAAGAGACACTTCCAGGGAGTCAGGGACTCATTGAGGGAGGACACACACACACACACACACAAGCTATCTTACTTATTCTTGAATTCATTCACACTGCTTGCGCTCACAACATCCAAAGGCAATCCATTCCAATCACGCACACACCACCCTCTGAAGGCACTTGAAAGAATACTATATGGAACTCTGCTATGCAAATTAGAATAAATGGGGATGGATATGACACCATGTGGATAAGAGGATTAGCTGCTGGACGAATATCAAAAAGTATATGGAAGAACAGAATATGGTAGTATATGGAAGAACAGAATCAAGGCAAAAACAAGTGACTAGTGGTGTGCATCAAGGTTCAGTGCTGGGACCACTATTGTCTAATTTTTACATAAATGATATAGGAAATATTCAGTTAAATAAATTAAAGATAGCAAGAAATTATATATTTGGTTTAATCCTTTATTAAAGTGTAAGCAAACAAGTTTGCAGCAGAACTATTTTCAGGACTGGAGCAACTCGTATAAAGAAACTTATGACTTCACATCACTTCAAAAGATATATTTCGGTGATTACACCACATTTTTTTTTTATTATTCAGTTATATAAAACACTGAAATAATAGTTCCCGACAAGTTTCATAAATTGTAGGATTTACATCTTCAGGGGGTAAATAGTATAACTTAAAGTTTAAACAAGAGAATTAATAAATACAAATCATAACCGTCTGGCTATTCATAAAACTCAAATAACAGAATGCAGATATATGACGTTATTGACGTTGAACAATACTGGATGATGTCACGTGTTCTTGTTCTCGTTCATACAGTCCGAGCTCAGATTGAGGTAGATTTTTTATTAGAGCTGACCACGCTTGATGGAGAATTAAACCTTGATTTTTATTGAACTATGATTTAACTATGATTTTTTCACCTATAAAGATAGAATCTGGGAACAAAAAGAAGGACTGGCCATGGGTTCATCATTATCACCGGTATTAGCAAACCTATTTATGGAAAATTTGAAAACAATGCTCTTAAGAATTACCATAAAAAACCAAAAATATGGCTACGCTGTGTAGACGATATTTTCATCATATTCAGTGGAACAACAGATGAACTTATCGATTTCAAAGATTATCTCAACAATTTGCACAACACCATAAAATTCACTTTAGAACAAGAAAAAATTAAAAAACTTCCTTTTCTGGATATTCTATTAGAAGTTAATGAAGAAAGTAACCTCTCCTTCTCAGTATATAGGAAGCCAACAAACACTGGAAGATTTCTAAATGCAACCTCACACCATCATCCTTCACAAAAAATAAGCTTAATTAAAACTCTTCGAGACAAAGTATACAATATTTCCAGCACACAAGAAAGATGTATTGAAGAACTAAAATACTTAACACAAATCCTCCAACAGAATGGATATGAAACAAAAACCATCAAGAGAATCCTTAAAATGCCTCCAGCTAACAACACAATAAAACAGGATTACAAAAACGCAATCTCGCTTCCTTATATCAAAAATGTTACAGACAAGCTAGCCAAATTAATGAACAAACACAACATAAAAGTAGCCTTCCTTCCTATGGAAAAAATCTCAAGATTTCTACATCCACCAAAACCACCTCATCATCCTCTTAAAAAACCAGGAGTCTACAAAATCCATTGCTCTTGCAGGATTTGCTATGTAGGACAGACAGGAAGATCTGGAGAAATACGCATGACTGAACACCAAAAAGACGTACAATACAAAAGAGAACAAAAAACGGGTCTTGCTTTCCATACCACTTACACTGGACACGATGTACTCTGGCAAAAACGACGATGTCATACATAGAAAGCAACAGTTATATAAGAAAATTTAAAGAAGCTGCTAATATGCTAAAAAACCCAACCCAATGCAATAAAAATCAAGGTTTAATTCTCCATCAAGTGTGGTCAGCTCTAATAAAAAAAATATACCTCAATCTGAGCTAGGACTGTATGAATGAGAACAAGAACACGTGACATCGTCCAGTATTGTTCAACGTCAATAACATTATATATTTGCATTCTGTTATTTGAGTTTTATGAATAGCCAGATGGTTATAATTTGTATTTATTAATTCTCTTGTTTAAACTTTAAGTTATACTATTTACTCCCCTGAAAATGTAAATCCTACAATTTACAAAACTTGTCGCAAACTATTATTTCAGTGTTTTATATAACTGAATAATAAAAAAAATGTGGTGTAATCACCGAAATATATCTTTTGAACCAATTAGCCACAGAAGTCTATGCCTGCATTCACATCACTTGCCTTAGTATCTATTAATGCAAAACACATCTCCATGCAGACATGTATAATGCTATGCATTGTGGGAAGGGAAATTATTTTTGGAAATTATACGAGTTGCCCCAGTCCTGAAAATAGTTCTGGTGCAAACTTGTTTGCTTACACTTGGATAAAGGATTAAACCAAGTATATAATTTCTTGGTATCTTTAATTTATAGTATAACCAAGTGAAAAAATTTCCCAGAAATATTCAGTCATTTGCTTATGATGCAAAATTAGGCATAGTAATAGATAATCAAGACGATGTGGAGAGCTAGCATGGATGATTTAAATATCATAAAGAAAAAAAAATCATGCTTTATATATTTAAAGCATGATTTAAATGTCATAGTGTGGACAAAAGATAATGGGTATTAGTTTAATCTGGATAAAATTAATTTTTATCCAGATTAAAGTCCACATCTGGATTACTGTGCTCAGGTTTGGTCTCTTGGGATGAAGAAGATTCAGAGGTATGCAATCAAGATGTTCACTATGAGGATAGACTGAGGGTGTGTGGATTGCAGAAATCGGTTAATAGGGGGAAAAAAAAGGAATATGATAGAAACGTTTAAGTTACTTAAAGAATTTTATAGGATTGATACAGGAAAAATGTTTCAGCACTTTGCATAGATGCAGAACAAGAGGACATCGCTGGTAGTTGAGTAAAGGGATGGTTAGTAGGTGTGTGAGGACTAGATTTTTCACTTTGAGAGTGGCGAATTAATGGATTGGGTTGCCAGTGTCAGTTGTGAACATTTTGTCTGTTAATGGGTTCAAGGAGAGGTATGATAGATTGTGTGGACAGATTGGGTCTCCCATGATGAGTCTTCAGACTCCACAGAGGTGCCCATACAATCATAATAACTACACTTTGCTTATCTTTCTTGATGACTGTAATGTCATAGGAAATTTCAGAATATATAGGTATTGAGTCAGCATTATTAAACTTTGAAAGAATGCACAAATGCTTCCTTCCTCAAACTAAAATAACACTGAAAACTGTAAGACTTTTTCTTTGTACATCTGAAAGCCACTATTTTGATGCTGATAGAGAGATCATTTCTTACACAAAAAAACTCACCAAAAATTTTTTTCTGCCCCTAATGACAATACCCTTATCTGACACATTTTGGTCAAAAGCCTACTCTCAAACTGCTATTTCTCACTCCCAATACAAAACATTTCTTCAATTTCATTCGTAGCTGAGAAGACCTGGAGCTACCATTGTTTCATAGCAACAATTCATTTTTCTTTTTGCAGTCTTTCATGCAGCTTTTTATTACACTGGACTTGGCAAACTTCACCTTTTGATTTTTTAAAATTATCTTCAGTTTTTTAACCTAAATTAGTGTGTAAGAAATAGTAAGCATATCATGTAAACAAAATTTCACAGACTAAATGCCAACCTGAACACTGCAGCAATGGGCATTTATGAAACAAGGAAGCTATGACAATGGTGCATGAACATGTAGTAAAAGTAGTCACAAATCCTAATTTCAGGTTGAATTTTTTAAAAAAAGGAAAAAAAGAAGTGAATAGAGCACTCAAGAAAATTCAGTACCTAATTTATATATCAATCACAGGCACACCTTGCAGTTTATTTCAACAGCTATTCCTTCTTTTTTTTTTTTTTACATTAAAGGGCAGCAAATTAGGACTGTAGATCTTTTGTCCATTACAATTTGAATTGTTTCACTTACTCATTGTCGTGTGTACATTAAAACATGCCGTTTTGTGCTCTGAAGATGCTGGTTTGAAATCCAGTGAAATATAAGCCATTTAATACATTTTTTTTTAAATAAAATAGTTCATTTGGTGTTGTTAATACCGTTAAAATAAGTTATTAATTCCTACAACTAATTGTCAGCCTGGCTGGCTGAGTGGTAAGCATACCTGCTCTCCAGCCTAAATGCTGTGGGTTCGAATCCTGTTGTAGAGCAGCGAGGGCACCTGCTCTACAACTCTGTCGCCACCACTCAATCCACCAACTGACCGCAACTACACCAACGCCATCTACCGCCAACCACCACCACTAGTATTTCCACAGACAATCACAAACATCAATGCCTGTGGAAATACTAGTGGAGGTGGTCAGCGGTAGATGACGTTGGTGGATTGAGTGGCGGCAATAGAGTTGTAGAGCAGGTGCCCTCCCTCGATGAGTCTTTGGACTCCTTGGAGGTGTCAAATAATAATAATAATACCTGTACTGAAAAATTTTATCATATTAACATCTATACTACAGCAATGGATTTAACTCAAATTGCAAAAATCTGGATGAAGCATACTAAAATTGCAAGAACTATACCAAGTTTACACTCCAATATGGCTAATACAGCTTATGGATGATCATGTCACAAACTACAGTTACTTCTGGTCTCACATATGCAGAACTGCTTGATACTGAATTACCTGTTTATATCTAAATGATTGGCAAATCTTCCAATTGTTGTTTTTTTCCTCATTTTTTTTATCTTAATAACATTTATAAATAGTGACTAATTTAAATATTTTTCTTTTAAGATTAAAAAATGGATTCCATATTCATTTTTATTTAATCACAATACAGTTTTACATTCAACTTTCAACACACTTCTGATGAGTTTCAAGGGTTAGTAGAGAAAGTGTCAAAGAAAAATGGCAAGAAAAGATCCACAGAAGGCCAAGACCTGAATTTGATGGTTTAGATAAGTGAAATGTAAGGGCTGACCATACTAGAAACCTGACAATCTCATGTGGAGATGGCAGGCTTTTTTCTCAGAGAAAAATGTTTTTTTATTCAGCAAAATATACAAACCAGCCAGAACAACACACAGAATTAACAGATATAATACGATGGTTCCACAGCCTGAGTTATCCCAGTCATAAATCCAAAACAACCACAACTTGACAAACAGCATATCAATAAGTTTGACTATCAAATAAATATTAGCATTAAAAAGACTTGGCTGACATAGGATGAAAGATTCATAAAGACTGCATGTAAGGGGTATTTGTATTTTCAAAGAGAATTAAAAGAACAGGATGAAGAAGAAGCAACCAGCAAGAGCAGAATTTCAACAAGAGATGGTTAAGGGAGGCAGTGCATTTGAGGCTATCTGGTGTGAGATAGAGGCCAATAGAACAAAATATATAGTCAGCTGCAGCAAGACAGGAGATGAGAAGATCTAGAGGCCAAGTATTGACAGATTATAACAAGTACAGGTTGAGCAATTATTATGGTACACATCAACTACACTACAGGAATATATTAGAAGGCATAAAAGGCATGCATCCATGTGATGGAGAGAGGTCTGGAATTTGGGAGTGCTATATATAGTCAGAGCATCAGAAGATTTGTCCATAACCAAAATAGCCACTATGCCTCCAACTGTGCAGGGTGATCATGAAAACTTGATCTGGATGTTTGCTAAACATGTGGAGTTTTTTTAAGAAGGAACATACATGAAACTACAAGAGCCAGTAATTATGAAACTCAGGAAGAAGCTTGGAGCAGTGCCAAGATATAAGAAACTGCAAGGAAGGATGCCATTTAGGCATGGGAAATAGTCATATAGTGTTTAAGGGAAGCAGTATCAGAATATTACCTAGGATCAAGAGGATAAATGATGTGGAAATTAAATGGATGAGTGGAATCAATGAGTAGAAGCTGAAAAAAAATGTTGTGGAGGGAATATAAAGAGAAAAAGTGATCATGCTCATGAGAGGTACAAAAGTATAATGAGAAAAGGGTGACCATGGTAAAGAAGACAAAATGAAATAATGGGAGTGAATTAGCTGGACAGGAAAGTGTGAATCCAGAGTTATTTTGCTATATGGCAAGAATGATTATGGCAGAATAGCAAATAACACAAACAGAAGGAATAGTTTAATTACTGAGTGAAGGTGTATCATCGAGATGGAGATATTTATAGTGATAGGTATGATAGGGACTAATAAGGGTTAGTAATGCGTGTGATGTCAGTGAATGATTTTAAGGGAAAGGTATGATAGGTTCTATTATTCCTGTACCATAGTGAGAATGAACTGTATGCTAAGCAAGTAAAATATCTACCTTTGAAAAGAAAATGTTTCTTGCTTGATATGAAATAATGATGTACATTTATTATCATTCCTTTTAAAATTTTTACATTAATCCATATTACAATGATAACAGTACACTAGTGAAAAAATTTAACTACAGCATGGACTATCACTAAATACTGTAGTTCCTTTGATTATGCAATCAAAAAAAAATAATAAAAATGATGAGACCAAAACTGCCAGCCCATCCTTATTTACTGAATACACACATGAATGCTTGCTAATCAGGTGCATCACAGAAAGAAGGAATGGGTGATACTCCACTGTTAATCCTCTGCATTCATTATAAGATATATGAGGTTTCCTAGTTATTTAGCATCAGTATTCTTGAGTAACCTTTTACATCCATTTACATGTCTCTTCTAATAAATTTAAAATATTACTTTAGTTGAAAGAATTTACATTCAACTTTCATTATAATCAACTCCTCGGCTCTCACTATAGAACCCTTTAAGGACCATAGGGATAATTTGTTGTCGATAGTGTGCTATAGTGATATTTTCTTTTAACATAGGACTGTAGCTGTGGAGCTTTCGCCAGGACTTTTCAGCAGCTTGTTATAGTGAGTGAAAGTTTGTTATAACAGCATTTACCACAGTGAGAGCCAGCTATATTTAGAAGCACTGGCAAAATTCCATAGCACCAAGGATGTTATTCTAAAAAAATCACTACAAGAAACTTTCCGCTATGACAAATGATTTCTTTAGTTTCTGCAAGTTTGATGTAGAAAGCAATGACTGTACATAGGATTTTTCAATTTTGAAAAAAAAAAAAAAAGTAATAATGTAATATTTATAAATTACTCTAAAAAAGGTTTTACAGAAAAAAAAAATTAATTTACCATTTCCCATTCTTGGATATCACTATAATTTTCGCTGTTACTTTCATCATTCAGGGTATCCACACTGCCCTTGGTTAAGTCTCTTAAGCTCTGTGACCAAGATCGTCGAAGATGGCTTTTACAGCTGCTGTTCTTTTTAATTCTGCTACGTCTTTTAAGTGTGCTAAAGGTTAAAAAAAAAAAAAACTTTAATTTTTTGTCGAAGATGAATTTGTTGTGTCATATTTTAAGATTTCGTGTAATTATGCCTTCATGTATGAAAGAAAGCTATACCTAATAGATTTTTTACTTCAAAATAAATTTGGGCATAATAGAGGGAAAAAAATCATCCAGATCTCCAATAAAAAAAGAAAAGCAGCAAAAGAACTTCAAAAAGAGAAACAGAAAGGGCAGCAAACTAATTTCTCAAAGAGTCTGAAGGTTTATCCACATACATCTTAGATAAATTAAAAGATTTAAATTTAAATCTTCATTAAAAATTTGCAGAGACAAGGATACGATAATGGGGCGAACATGAGAGGAAAACACAGTGGCATTCAGAGACACATATCAAATATTAACCTTCGAGCACTCTTTGTTCCATCCGCAGCGCGCACACATTAAATTTGGTGATCACTGATGCTGCTCAAGTTAATATTGATACAGTGAGCCAGAAAAAAGGAAAGCAAAGTCTGAGTATGAAAAAAAAGAAACTGGCTCTGTGTGCTAAAGACAACCCACAGTTTTTTATAGCACTATACAAGAAATTTATAATTTCTTTAGTGCTTTGACTAAACGATGGAATGTACTGAAAAGTACACCAAAATTGCACTCAAAAACTTTATCTGATACTAGATGGGAAGCAAGGATTGATGCTGTTTGTTCACTTAGATATAATATTGGAAAAGTTAGATTCTTTTGTGGAAATTTATGATAATATTCAAATTGACAATAATACAAAATATAAAGCAAAAACATTAGCTTTGAATAAAGATTATGAATTTTTGTGTTCGCTTATAATCTGGTATGAAATTTTGTGCAAGATCAATGTAGTGATTAAAATGCTTCACAATCCAAACACAAATTTAAGTGAATCTATAAATGCATTAAATAATGCAATCGACTTTACTAAAGAATTTAGATTGGATGAAAATTTATACTTGACTCAGCAAAAGAGTTAGCATTAGATTTAGAAATTTCTCCTGAATTCAAAAGTAGTACATTACACAGATGTAAGAAAAGATTGTTCTGTTAGGAATGTTTGGACGAAGCGCAAGTTGATCAGCAATATAACTTTAAAGCCATATTTTTTCTAATGTTTTTTTTTTAGAATAACTCTTCTAAATCCTGATGGCGTGATGGTTACAGATGCAGAAGAGTTGTTCAGTTAATGAGTGCCCATTGTGTTAAAAGCTATCAACCTGGTATACATAACATTGAGCTCACTGATACCTCTTCACTAGATGAAGAAACACAGGTGTATGAGGATGAGGTATTAGAGCTGTTGCACAAATTGAATAAGAATTCAGTAATAGGGACTGAATGGGATATCAGAAAGTGTGCTAAAAGCATGTTCAGCTGAACTGGACATTCTTTTGACCAGGCTGTTTAATATGAGTGTCAGAACAGGGAAGATTCTGCAGGAATGGAATGTATGGTAATTTCAGTGCACAAGGGTGTGCAAAGATCGATGTATCCAACTATTGGCCAATCAGTATCTCGGGAGTGGTGGTGAAGATCTTGGAAAATTTGGTTAGGGCTCGCATTCATAAATGGGTTGACAGTGAATCTCTACTTTGCAATGAACAACATGGGTTTACTAAGGGAAGGTCATGTGTTAACAACTTGCTCACATTCTATAACAATGTTACCACTGAACTAATCAAGGAGAATGGATACACCATGATATTTTTGGATTTTGCTAAGGCTTTTGACAGAATACAGCATAGTAGACTGTTACATAAATTGGAGAAAATGGGTTTGGGTTCTACAGACAGACACTAGAATATTAGCATGGATAAGATGGCTGACTGACAGATGTCAAAAAGTGGTATACGGGGGATGTGAGTCTGCAAGATTTAAAGTAACAAGTGGTGTACCACAAGGATCAGTGCTTGGTCCACTGTTATTCAATCTGTAACATTAATGATATTGGGAAGGATTTGACAAGCGACATAGAGCTATTTGCTGATGATGAAAAGATCAGGAATGCTGCTGATTACTCTAATCAGATATGCAGTACTTGCAGAATGATTTCAATAGGCCGGAATTGTGGGCATGGGAATATGGGTGTCAGTTCAATGTCAGTAAATGCAAAGTCATTCACTTCGGATGATTAGATATCCAATGTCGTATTATATTGGTGGGATTAGGCTAGAAGAAACTGACGAGGCTAGGAATCTTGGAGTGTTAATAGATAGGAAGTTGAAGTTCGAGGCAATGTGGCAAAAATTGCAAATATAACTCAAAAGATAATTGGAATGCTGAAACAAACATTCACATGTAAAGATAAGGATGTCATTTTGCCTCTTTACAAGGCCTTGATAAGACCTCACTTGGACTATTGTGCACAGGTCTGTTCTCCTGGTTTCCATTGTGAGTCTGATATATTGGAGAGAATACAAAGGAGAGTGTTAAAAATGATATCAGGATTGTGGAATACTGATTATGAAGACAGATTGAGAATTTGTAGACTACAGACACTAGCAAACAGGGGAAAGAGGGGTGATATTACAAACTTCTGAAAGGGTCATACAATGGAATTTTTCAATTTATGGAGGGTGGGGAAAGGACATCCTTGGAAGCTGTGAACGAAGGCCGCTAAGAAGGGGATGAGGGCTAGGTTTTTCTCTCAGAAGGTGGTGCATGATTAGAATGGTTTTCCATTAGATGTTGTGAGGGCAAGCAGCGTGAATGAATTCAAGAATAAGTATGATAGCTGATGCATGTAGTGTGTGGCCTCCCTCGACGAGTCTCTGACTCCTTGAAGGTCTCTCTTAATAATAACATTGCAATATATATATATATATATATATAAGCGAATGATTTAGAAAGCATCTTTATTAATTTAACAATTTCTCTTTGAATATTTTTAACACTTTCAGTTTCAGTGCATGTAGCAAACAATTATTTTCAAGACTGAAACTAATTAAAACATATCTAAGATCTAGTATTTCACAGGAAAGACTGGTTGGACTGTCAATGATCACAACAGAAGGTGATATCTTGTGAGAAACTAGAAACAAGTGAAAATTTGGGTGAATTTGCTTCCATAAAATCAAGAAAAGTAAACTTTTAAATAATTTCATTTTTTTATTACATTTCTTTTTCTATTAAAATTAAATGATTCTGGTCATTGCACAATGACCACAATGATTCTGGCCATTGTGCAATTTTTCTAGTTTGTACATCTCTAGTTATAATATCTCATAGCCAGTAATTGGCAACTTATGTATATGTAATTCTAGTATTTGTGCATTTCTGTATGTATATTGCAATTTTTGCTGTGTGATTAATGTGTATTTTTCCAACAACAAATTGATCTAGTGTGTTACCTAAAAATATATGTGTTGAGTTTTCAACCTTTAAATTTTAATTACATTTGGTTACATTTAAAAAAAAAAAAAAGTAAGGGGTGCTCAAGATAAAATTGCATCAGGGTGCCAGCACTGCAAGTACTCCATGGTGAATGTTTTTATTCATAATTATTAGACGTTAGATTGGCATATAGTTTGTTGCCACCAAGAACAAATGGTGGATTTATTATATGCATCACAAATTTGGAAAAGCTTACTTTCAATCCAAGTTTGGAACTTTAGACCATTTTTTCAAAATGCCCAATAGACTGTGATAATTACTTAAATTTCCAAAAATGATTGTCAGAGATCTCTGCAATGGCAAAAGTTCGAAATTTAATTTTCGTGTATGTACACTGAACAAATTGATCTGGTGTGTTACATAGCATTGCATTGCATTACATTAACAGATAATTTATAACATGCAGTTCACCACTCTTGTTTGGCCCCTTTCTAAAAGATAAATCAGAAATATATTTGTATTTCAGAAAGACGTGGCTTAAACAAGTTCTAATTAGTATCAGCAAAAGTTTTCTTGCATATATGCAATCAAAGTAGCAAAATAGAATATGTAGTTATATTCCAATATTATGCATAATTCATATATGAATATGAAGAAAAGTTCATTCAATAGCACTTTTTAAATGGTGGCTTTTATTTTATCTCATCTTTCCTTGTGCGGTAGGTTCAATGGCCTGTCACAGCCCAGTAAATAACCTGATACTGTTTATGATATGGCAGTTGATCCTATCTGCATTGTGTGACATGGCTGTAAATTGCATGTGCTGGACAGGTTGCCTGTTTTGTGTGATGAAAAACCCAAGTTTCTAGGAGGGTAAACCCTGTCACATCTGTATGAGATTGGCTAACTTGCCTTCAATTGAAAAGTCCTGATAAAGGTTCTTTACATATGGGATTCAAATCCAGGTCTTTCCAACCAAAGGGCATTCATTTATACTAACTGAGTTAGAGGTTCTGACTTATCACTTATATTGAGTCTTTTTTTAAAAGAAAAAAAAAAAAATCTGATTGTATTATGCATTACAATTAGAATTTCCAATAAGAGTTGTTCAGTATAAAAAAATGCAAAGAAAACTTTGAATGTTAAGTATTCCATTTATGGCATATACCTTCCTTTGTGCCCCCCCCCCCAAAAAAAAAAAAATTAAAACACACACAAAGTGAGTCCACCACAGGAATAATTAAAAGAAAGCATTTAGCAAATAAAAAAAATAAAAAAAATTAAAAGAAAAGCATTTAATAAACAAACTAATAACACAATGTGTTTAGTTTGTTGAGATAATATTACTGGTATTATAGTAATATGCTGCTATGGTCATTAAACAAAAGACCACTGGAAAGCAATAAATGATAGATGAATGCAGCAATTCTAGCATACTGTTTTATCATTATATTAGGACAGTGTTTCTCAAAGTGTGGCAAGTGTTTGTTTTTCAAAGACTGGATTTATACCCCCGGGGGTATGTGAAAGGTCTTCAGAGGTACGTGGCAATTTTTGAATGCATCATTAATGCATGGAATTATTATTAAGAAAAAGAAAAAGAATTATTTTAAACATATATTTCTCAATAAATTATATATTGATTCTCCTACTCAAATTGTGATAACTGCTTCATTTGAATAGTTTGCAAGTTCGCGGGCGATCAATCGTGAATCTTCGTTCAACTTCGTACATGAATATACACTCAAGCCTGCAACAACGCAAAGAGCATACGTTAGAGAATGATAAAAAAGTAATTATATGAATCATTAGTAGATGTAATTAAGACAGTTAAGCAGATATTAATCGACATGCTTCATTATTTGAGAGCCTCGTAGCTCAGTCAGTATAGACTAAGCCCTTTGGTTGGAAAGACCTGAGTTCGATTCCCGTCAGTGACGTGAAGAACCTTTAGTCTCTTTAGACTAAAGGTGAGTTAGCCAGTCTCATATGGAGGTGGAAGTTTTTTCTCCCAGAAACTCGGGTTTTTCATCCCTCAAAAAAGACAAACCTGTCAGTATAACACACCCAATTCACAGACAAGAATACTTAGAGGCATAGGGGTAACTGCCTTATCCTTGTATTACAGTTGGGGAGTCCAAGGATACTTGGAAGGCTGTGGGTGCTTAAGTGCCTGTTAAAGCTACTGATGATGATGCTTCATTATTTGATCATATTACAAATTTGTTAGTTAAAATAATGATTAATAGGTTCGTACTACTTTTACAGCGATATAATTGCTTTAATAATGTATGGAAGTTATAATACCTATAATAAATATAATTTTTTTAGCTTTCAATTTCTTAAGTATGAATCATTGGTTAAAGACTGGATTTATAAAATGCACAAAAGAGAGCAGTATAGCAGATACAAGTAGCTGTAAACAAGAAGAAACCGTTGATATTGTATTTAGATCAAATGAAATTGATGAGAGTGTGTCGTCTGACATCTCTAAAGAATAATCATCCAGGAAGATGAAAAAAATTTGTAAGTACAATATGAATTACTTGAAATGTGGAGTTTCATGAACGGGAATTGAAGAGGAATCTATTCCATTATGTGTCATTTGTGGTGAAACTTTAAAAAATGAAAGCGCATGAAACCATCTAATTTAAATCGGCATTCTGAATTGAAACATAATGAATACAAGGACAGTCTACGGACTTCTTCAAAATACACTACAAAATTTAGAAGAATCCCAAAAAATGATGTCGATCGTGTCAGGAGATGAAAATAAGAGGGTTTTAGAAGTTTCATATCGTGCCGCTATATATAGCAAAAAGAGTGGTGCAAGGGAAACAACTGATGAAACTTTGGTCAAGCCTGCAGCAAAAATAATAGCAGAAATTATGATCAGAGATAATGCAGAAAGGTGTTTTCTTTGTGCAAAAGAATCACTGAAATAGCTGAAAATATAAAACAAACATTGTTAACTGATATACGTAAGAGTCGTTATTATGCGTTGCAGGTCGATGAGTCTACCAACATTACAAATTTTGCAAATCTTCTAGTGTTCGTTAGGTACAAAAAAAATCAAAAATTTCAATGACATCCTTTTATTTTGCCAACCCTTGCCAAAACATACAACAGGAGAAGAAATATTCAACAATATAAATACATTTATGCATCAAAACAAGCTTGATTGGAAAAGTTGTGTTGGAATAAGTACACGGAAGGAGAGAAATCCATGGTCAGATCTAAAAAATGGCTTGTTTCAAGCTGTTGCACCAGATGCAAGCTTGATACTGCTGCAATACAGGGAAGCTTTGGATGCACATATGATGTCTACAGACCAAAGAAATGTTCTGGATGAAGCTGTAAAAATCATAAATTATATTAAAGGTCATCCTCTAAATGGCAAACTTTTCTCTCAACTTTGAGAACAAATGGGAAGTAATCACACGCAATTTCTTTTCCATACCGATGTTTGTTGGCTTTCTCATGGAAAAGTCCTTACTCGTTTATTTGAACTTTGGAATGAACTACAAGTTTTTCTTGATGAAAATTCTGAATTGAAAAAACATTCACATAATTGGAAATGGCTCAGTCAATTAGCATACCTGGCTGATGTATTTACTGTATTAAATAATCTTAATTCTCGTAGACAAGCTTATACGTTGGTTATGCATTACTAAATCACTTAAGGAATTGACAACATACTTAAGAATATAAATTAAATTACGCTTTAATAAATATTTCCGATATTTTGGCAACGTCACGTTGGCATCTTCAAAAGGAACTTACAAAAAAGGCACGTGAACATAGGCACTACAACACAGTAACTGAGAATGAAGTGAGAAAGCTATTGTTCTCCTAAAAGTCCTGATGGTGCCCCCCCCGCCCCCCAGCAGGTTATGTAGGTGTTCTTGGCCATTGGGCTGAAGGTCTGCTGATGTAAGCCTCCCAAATTTGGGGCAGTCTCATGCAACCAAATTTGTTGAAGTTTGGAGAGTTTCTTAGGGCTGAGGCTGATTCCATGAATAGTTTTACGAATTTGAACTTGCTACGGTGTATTATTGTAGCTTTCTTCCACCATATTCTGTGGCGTTTATCCAGAGCAAGGTCTGAAAGACCCGAGTGGCTGTACTTGTGAAACCGGATGTAGTCCTTGTGTTCCGAAATTCTGATATTCGCTGTCCTGCCTGTTTGGCCAAAGTAAGACAGTTTACAGCTGCAAGGTACCTGGTATACACCAGGTAGGTCTAGGGGAAGTGGTTGGTCTTTAGTGGAATGGGTAAAGGATGCCAATTTTCTGTAGGTCTGTAAATCCATCACCGTTCCCTACATTCGAGGTGCCTCGGATGTCAGGAATGGTGATGGATTTAGAGTAATCCTTGTTGTGAAGGGGGTTGTGGTTTGTTGGTTTCTATGTATTTTTTTTTAATTTTATGGGGGGGGAGTGTAGCCATTGGCTGAGAAAGAGTTGAGGATGTGATTTAGTTCAGTGCCTTGTCGTTTGAACAGATTAGTTTAGCCCTGTTGTATAGTGTTTTCACCACTCCATATTGTTGTGAGGGGGGAGAGGGGATTGTTGGTGAATGCACCTGCCTGTATGGGTGGGTTTTCTATAAACGGAGAAAAACTAAGTTCCATCAGGCTGGCAAATGACTAGTGTGTCTACGAAAGGGAGGCTGTTGGTTTCCTCTTTTTTCCAGAGTGAACTTGATTCTCGGGTGTTGGTTGTTTAAGCGTGTTAAGAAGGAGAGGAGTGTATCAGAGCCATGTGGCCAAATAGCAAACACATCAACGTAGCGAAGCCATATGGTTGGTTTTTGTGGGGCAGAGGCTAAGGCTTTTTCTTCAAAGGTCTCCATGAAGAAATTGGCGAAGGGTGGGGAGAGTGGTGAACCCATGGCTGCCCTCTCTATTTATTTGTAGAATTTTCTCTGTCAAACAAAATAGCCTGAGTTCATTGTGAACTGAAATAGGGCTCAGATATCGGGAAGAAATTTAGCTTGGATTAGCTCTGAAGTTTCCTTGAGTGGGACATTTGTGAATAAGGAAGAGACATCAAAGCTGACCATTATGTCAGTATGTTGGAGTGTAAGGTTTTCTATGCTGGCTTTGAAGTGGGCTGAGTGTTTTATGTGTGATGGCGTGTTGCCAGTATAGTGCGTGAGCGCTTTGGCCAAATGTTTAGTTAATTTGTATGTGGGAGAATCAATGCCATTCACTATGGGACGTAATGGCACATTTTCTCTATGTATTTTTGGGAGTCCACAAATACAGGGCGGGGGGGGGGGTATAGAGTTAAACAGTTTTAATCTGTTAGTAACTTTAACAAGCCAAGAAGTGACCTTCTTAAGGAGCCTGTGAAGTTTTCTGATTTGTGAGTTGGTGGGATTGTATTCGATAGTGAGGTAAGTAGCCCGATCTAATAGAAGAGCATTAAGCTTACCTGTATAGTCCATCGTACGGAAGGCCCATCAATACGGTAAAATGAAGTTGAAGTTATCAAGACAACTAAATTGTCTGACTTTCCTAAAATGCTGCCGGGATAATCAGATTCAAGCACCGTTTCGTTTCCTAAAAAGCTCTCCATATCTATAACCACGCCAGGTATGGTTTGCTTCGGGAACAAATTGCCGCCATGCGGTTTCTCTTAGCTGACATTAACAAAGCTATTCTTGCACTTGAAGAAGAGCTTTCGTGCACTTTAAATTACGAGCTTTGGTCAATTTTACATGACGTCTCGTGTACCGCAGCAGACAAAGAATTTGAGAAAATATGGTCGACATATCAAAAAATTCGAAAAATTAAAAAATAACTCTACCGTCAATTCCAAACTTCCTACCAACACCGTGATCAACCTTTCTTCAGTCACCCTGAAGCATTCAATGAGCTTTCACGTGGCCACAACTTCACCATTGCTCCCAGTAAAATACCTAGTGAGGATATTATGATCCAGATCGAACGTGGAATCCGCCACCTTCCCAATCAAATTGCCAACAGTGTAAGACTGGATGTAGCTTATGTCCTCTCCAAAGCAAGACCACTAAAAACCAACATATCCAATAAGGAGTATAAAGCTCTGCAGGAAATGGGGAATAATAAAGAAATAGTTATCACCAAAGCAGATAAGGGAAATGCAACTGTAGTACTTAACCAAACGGACTACACAGGTAAGCTTAATGCTCTTCTATTAGATCGGGCTACTTACCTCACTATCGAATACAATCCCACCAAACTCACAAATCAGAAAACTTCACAGGCTTCTTAAGAAGGTCACTTCTCGGCCTGTAGAAGTTACTAACAGATTAAAACTGTTTAACTCTATAACCCCCCACCCCTGTATTTATGGACTCCCAAAAATACATAAAGAAAATGTGCCATTATGTCCCATTTGTGAGTCAATGCCATACTGGATGGCATTGATTCCCCCATATACAAATTAGCTAAACATTTGGCCAAAGCGCTCACACACTATACTGGCAACACACCATCACACATAAAAAACTCAGTCCACTTCAAAGCCAGCATAGAATACCTTACACTCCAACATACTGACATAATGGTCAGCTTTGATGTCTCCTCCTTATTCACAAATGTCCCACTCAAGGAAACTTCAGAGCTGATCCAAGCTAAATTTCTTCCCGATATCTGAGCCCTATTTCAGTTCACAATGAACTCAGGCTATTTTGTTTGACAGGGAAAATTCTACAAATAAATAGAGAGGGCAGCCATGGGTTCACCACTCTTCCCACCCTTCGCCAATTTCTTCATGGAGACCTTTGAAGAAAAAGCCTTAGCCTCTGCCCCACAAAAACCAACCATATGGCTTCGCTACGTTGATGTGTTCGCTATTTGGCCACATGGCTCTGATACACTCCTCTCCTTCTTAACACACTAAAACGACCAACACCCGAGAATCAAGTTCACTCTGGAAAAAAGAGGAAAACAACAGCCTCCCTTTCCTAGACACACTAGTCACCCACCAGCCTGTTGGAACCTTGGTTTTCTCAGTTTATAGAAAATCCACCCATACAGGCAGGTACATTCACCAACAATCCCCTCCCCCCCCCACACACACACAACACTATGGAGTGGTGAAAACACTATGCAACAGGCTAAAACTATTCTGTTCAAACAACAAGGCCCTAAACACTGAACTAAATCACATCCGCAACACTTTCTCAGCCAATGGCTACCCCCCCCCCCCATAAAATCCAAAAAATATTGAAACCAACAAACCACAACCCCCCTTCAATAACATGGATTACTCTAAATCCGTCACCATTCCCTACATCCGAGGTACCTTGAATGTAGGGAACGGTGATGGATTTACAGACCATACAGAAAATTGGCATCCTTTATCCGCATCACTAAAGACCAACCACTTCCCCTAGACCTACCTGGTGTATACCAGGTAGGTCTAGGGGAAGTGGTTGGTCTTTAGTGGAAGTGGTTGGATACCAGGTCCCTTGCAGCTGTAAACTGTCTTACATTTGCCAAACAGGCAGGACAGCGAATATCAGATTTTTGGAACACAAAGACTACATCCAGTTTTACAAGTACATCCACTCGGGTCTTGCAGACCATGCTCTGGATACATGCCACAGAATACGGTGGAAGAAAGCTACAATAATACACCGTAGCAAGTTCAAATTCGAAAAACTATTCATGGAATCAACCTCAGCCCTAAGAAACTCTCCAAACCTCAACAAATTTGGTTGCATGAGACTGTCCCAAATTTGGGAGGCTTATCAGCAGACCTTCAGCTCAACAGCCAAGAACACCTACATAGCCCGCAAGGGGGCGGCACTACCGGGACTTTTAGGAGAACAATAGCTTCCTCACTTCATTCTCAGTTACTGTGTTGTAGTGCCTATGTTCACGTGCCTTTTTTGTAAGTTCCTTTTGAAGATGCCAACGTGACGTTGCCGAAATATCGGAAATATTTATTAAAGTGTAATTTAATTAATATTCTTATGTATGTTGTCAATTCCTTAAGTGATTTAATAATAAATAATCTTAATTTATCTTTACAGGACAAGGAAATGTTCAAGATAAAGTGAAAGATGAAGTTATGGCAAAAGCTGGTGGGTAATGGAGAATCTGACGCATTTCCATCTCTTCACGAATTGCTCGCCAGTTCAAATGAACAACTTGATGATGATGTGAAACTTACTATTGTGCAGCATTTACAAAACTTACAAATAAATCTAGAAAAGTATTTCCCTGAACTCGACATTAATATTGAGTGGATAAGATACCCTTTCAGTATCAACAAATATATGCCAAAGGGTTTGCTGCCAAAAGAAGAACAACTTTTAGAACTAGCTTCTGGTGGTTTCCTAAAAAATAAATAACATTATCATTTTGGCTACAAATACAGATTGAATTTCCTGAATTAATAGATAAAGCTCTAAGATTCATTTTTCCATTTTCAAGTTCATATCTGTGCGAAGGTGGATTTTTGGCCCTTGTAGATATTAAGACGAAGAAGAAATGCATTAGAGATCTCGAACTGCATCTGAGATTGAAATTAATAAATTTAGAGCCAAATTTTGCTGAAATGTTATCCCACCATAAGCAATTTCGCTTCTCTCATTGATGATAAATTATTTAAATTAAGTAAAAATTTATACTATCATTATAAATTTTGTTCTATTACAAATAAATCAGATTTTTTGTTTACTGTACATCTAAATTCAAATAAAATAGACATTTATAATGAAATATACCATTTTTATTTATTTATTATTATTATATTGATAAGAGGTACTTGGTAATAATGAAAATTTAAGAAGGGATACATGGATGTCTGAAGTTTGAGAAACACTGCATTAGGAGAACAGAAGTTCTGCAGAATTTTTGCTCTCCTAAACTTACCTTGAGCGTGATGTACTGTCTTCATATTTAAAATTATCATTATCAGTTATATCTTCCCATTCTTCACTTTCACTTCCATGGTGACTGCCTAAAATAATTAAAAATTAAGAAAAAATAGCTGCAGCATATTTAGCATAATTACATTTGCAACATATCAGAGTAATAATATTCAAATGATGGGGGAAGAGAAAGAAGGTAAATGAATCAATATCTACATAATCTAATAAAATTATAACTACTTAATAACTGTTGGTGCAGTTAAACAAGATGCATTTAAGTTTATTCTTTATATGTATATAGGTGTTATATATACAACAACTTCTCCAGCCGATGCCCATGTTTGTTCCGTGTAGAGAGATCCTTGCTCAAGCCAATATCTATTTAGAGAAATAGTATCTGCTCTCTTGTACATCAATTTCTCCACTCAAATCATATTTTCATGTGACTACTTAAAAAAAAGATGAACATGCGAGGGTAATATGAAAGGTTTTCGCCTAACAATTTACAAAGGCATTTATAATTTCAAAATCATTTTTATTTTTCAACATAATCTCTCTTAAGACTAATACATTTATTCCAGTGATGCTCTAACACCATTATCCCATCCCTGTAGTGGTTCTCCGTAAGATCTGCAAAATACCCCTCTACAGCTGCACCCACCTCTTGATTCAAAGAAAAATGCTGACCAGTAACGAAGAGTTTTAGTTTTGGGAAGAGATAGAAGTCAGAGGGAGCCAAATCTGGAGAATAGGGCATATGTTCCAACAATTCATAGTGCAGATCCCTGAATTTTCCAATTGCCAAAACCCTTTTGTTATAGGTGCATTGTCCTGATGAAAGATTATTTTTTTCTTCTGCAAACCGGGTCTTTTGTCACGAATTTTTTCGACTAGTCTGGTTAAAAGATCTGAATAATATTCCTGGTTATTGTTTTACACTTTTCAAGATAATTAATAAACAAAATGCCTTTAGCATCCCAAAACACCGATGTCATGACCTTTCCTGCTGATGGAACTGACTTTGTCTTTTTTTTTTTTTTTTGGCGCTGAACAACCGGCTTCTGTCCACTATTCTGACTGCTGTTTTGATTCTGGTGTGTAATGGTGAATACAATTCTTATCCATAGCAATAAATTGACACACAAAATCAGTCTTATTCTTGCTAAAATACACCAAGCACTGTTCAGAAATTTTCATAAGCCTTTTTTGATCTGCTGTGAGCAAACGTGGCACCCATCTTGTGCAAAGCTTTCTCATTTGCAATTCTTCATGCAAAATAGATCCTACACATTCTTTTTGAAATGCTTATAGTCTTGGCAGTTTCATGCACTTTCGAATGAATTTCTTTTGGCGTCAAACATTCTTTTACAAAGAATTTTATAACCGCATTATACTAGATTTTATCCATTTCAAGGGATATATATAACACTTTTGCTTCAGACAGCTGTATAAAACAAGCTACTTGATAGAATGACTTGCAATTTCACATGGATGCTTATGACAGATGTACCAACTCAGAAAAAAAATCTTGCCGATAGTGTTGCTATCTATGGTTCAGGCCGAGAACTTTTCAGACCACCCTCATATTTAGAGCAATTTTTCATGCAGTACATTAGAGTAATTTCAAAAGATGAGGAGAGGAGAAAAAGTAGGTGAAACAACAATATCCACAAAATCTAATAAAATTATTTTTTTATTTTTTATTATTTTGTGACATCTGCAAGGAGTCCGAAGACTCATGAAGGGAGGACATCTACTCTACAACCATCTCCACCACTACACTGAACTGCAAAACTCGATGTAGCTTGGAAGTATCAAAGCACTTTTCATCGATTTTTACAGAGGTCAAGTCCCATGAGAATGTTACAAAAATAACCTTGTCTCTATATGTTTTATGCTAAATATTATTGTAAATAACCCTATGGGAATTGACTGTACTTACTGCTTTAACAAAAATTTTTAGAATGTCAAAAACAAAGGCAATGCTCTGCCACCGGAACTTTGTATAATAGCTCTATCTAAGGGCATAAGAAAGTTGTTTACAATTTAAGTGTATGAGAAAGATGCTTAAAAGCTCTACACCTTCAAAGCCAGTGTCTAAGAGTTCAGCAAAGTTCAGACGTTTCCACAGCCAGACAAGATAGAATTAAAGTAGTGCACGGAGGAGAAGAAAGAACTCCTTGGTCTTAACAGAAGATCAAGGAGTCATGCCGAATTCTTCGGGAGTTACAACCCTTCGTGCAAGGTCCCGGAGAACATGAAATAAAAAGGAACTGAGCCAAATATCGTCATTAGCAGTCAGAGGCAAGCAGCAGTTAGAGGTAGAAATACCAGGAGTAGGATCCAAAGGACCAGCGTTACGGCAAGCCCACACCAGAGAAGAAAAATGGGAATGATGAGAGAACAGGCAATGTAAATACCGGAGCAACCGGAGTTGACCTCCCACGGCAAAAGTTGTCCTTTTGCCGTGGGAGGTCAACTGAAGCCAATAGCCACAGAGCAAACTTCAAGCACCAGAGAATTTGCCTGTATGCTAAAACCTTTTGCCTGAGCTATTCGAGTACCACAGATTGCAGTCAAAAAAGCCCGCCAAATCGACGATGAGATGCCGCTGAAGCAAGACACTCCAGAAGGAAGCCTAAAACCCGAGATGAAAGAAAAGGCATAGGGACTTTAGTGCAAGACCTTTGATTGAGTGTGACACAGAGCCTCTGTAAGTTTGTTCCATCTTTTATTGTATATTTCCTTTATAATCTAGGAGATACGTTATAAATGGACTGATAAAAATTAAGTTAATAGTAATAAGAAATGTCTATAAGAGAGTCATTTGTCATGTTAATAATCGGCATAAGATTTGTGAAGTAACTTGCCATAGTTAGCCTTTGTGAGCAAATTAGAGTTTCAATAATTTGATTTAATAAGCAGAGAAGTAATTTAGTAATTATACTGTATAGTTATTTATTATTGAAAAGAGAAAGTTGTTTATGCTGAAAGTCTAACGGATAGGTAGCAAGAGCAACCTCCTTATTGTTTAATTAATGTACTTTGATATTAATGTAAATAAATGTGTTTTATTTATATGTCAATAGAGTGCCGCCTGATCATTTAATTTACAATGCACTGTTCCCAAATAAACTCGGACTTGTGAGTGGGAAACAACTAAGGCATTAAAAGCATAGTTTAAATACTTGAGAACCACGATTGTTTATGTAAACTTTAGTGAAGGAATTTATGATTGTAAGAGAAAGAGAGATCTACTGGAAGTATTACCGAGTCTTATGCCGATATAGAAATACTGGTGGTGCAGTCTTAACAAATAAATTTTCCAGTGTTCATAGGCATACGACTAGTAAATACGAAAGGCAGATAAACATGCTGCGCAATAGAATAAAGATATTACAATAAGGCGTAAAGACCTCCTTCGTTACAATAACGCATTAAACAGACTATTGTTACAATGGCACAGTAGTTGACAGGATAAAATCCACAGTAATTAAAACAAAAAATACTGGATTGGAACAGTTTTATAAATAAAGATCAGGCAACTAAATAGAAAGTGTGTGTGTGTGTATATATACATATATATATATATATATATAGTGTAAGAAAATCAGCGGTAACTCGGGAGCCACTAGTACTAACACGATGGGGGATGTAGAGTTCTTTAGAACAGTAAATCCTCACCTCATCATCCCTCAATTCTCTGGAGAGAATTCTTCAAGTTGGTAGAGGAGCTAAGGAATGTCGGCAACTGGTCAGACTTCCAGCTTCTAATAATATTAAGGAATAAACTGATTGGTAGGGTCAAGAATTTTTTGTATTCCTGTCCTATACTGAGAGACACTTTGGAATACAATAAATTCAAGGATACCCTGATATCTCAGTTTTCCAAAGTTAGAAGCGTGGGTCCGAACCTGTGGAGGCTGCAAAAATGTAGACAAGAGAAAAAAGAATCTATCACTGATTATTACAACAGGCTGCTCACTTTAGCTAATAGCTTGAGCATGTCCAGTGAGGAAAAGAGCCATCTTGATTGGGCAGTCTTCAACCAATTCAGGTTAGGAGTAAGAGAAGAATATAAAGAGACAGCATATAAAAGGAGGATAAGTAATTTAGAAGAATGCTATCAGGCCATAAAAGAAAAAGAAGAAAGGCTAAGGCGATCTTCATCCCGCATCTAATGCCAGCCAGATATACAACATTACAGAAGTGTCAAATCCAAAAACTGAGGTCAAGAAAGAGAAAAATCCAGGTAATCATAAAGAAAAAAGTAAAGACCAACAGAAGGGAGGAAAAGAGGAAAATAAGGCCAGTGAAATAAATAACATAGACCACAACAGATTGACTGTCACAGAGTCTATTAACATGGAAGAACTACACTCTTATATCAAAAAGGAGGTAGAAAGACTACAGCAGCCCTTGATAGATAAACGTGACTCCAATCTAAACCAGTTAGGGGAGCAAAAACTTCCAAGGAACAGCTGGGCTCTGAACAAGAGTGTACTGTAAGGGAAAACAGGAGGAAAGTACCTGAGTGTTATAGATGCAATAAGTTTGGGCACATTGCCAGACATTGCTATAGCAGTAAAAGAGACTCAGATAGAAGGATGCATTGGGAATCAACTGTGGTAATGACACACTATCATCCCACATGGAGAACTAAGAAGTGGCCAAGAAACATTAGGAATCAGCATGAAAATTCCCTGACAGTAATACGGGGTAAAATAAGAGGGCTAAAATGCAGAGTTTTACTGTACACCGGTTCCCAAAAGTCAGTGTTAACCGGATCTCTGTTCAGGAAGTTGTGATCCCGAGTATCCGATGGTATCACTAAACTAAGAACACCTGTCATGTTGAAGGGAATAACAAACCCCACCATTTAAGCCTCAGAAAAATTAAAAGTAAACACGTCGCATGCTGGTTTTGAGCTGATCGTCTCATCAGAGTTAATAATTCTCCCAGAACCTCTAGAGCTACAGAAAAGATAGTACTTGGAACTGACTTTTAGAGAAACACAAGTTCTCCTGCGATTTCTCTAAAAAGGAAATTTCCATAAAGGGGATTAAGCAGTTTGCCTGCAAGAAAGATACCTAAGAACATCGCACTAATGGAGAGATTAGTTAGAATAACACATGGGGCGACCGTTCTAAGCTAGAAAAGGGGGGTGGAAATCTTGGTCAGAAAGACAGGGAAAATTCTTTGCCTGATCCCCCAACTATTAGAGACACTGAACAGGTAAAAAGGGGAGAGACCTTACACATCTCGAGTGTCAAGGTGGCAGCAAATGAGAAGGAAGTTATAGAGGCCAGAAAGGATATAAAGAATGTGATAGAAGTGAACACATTAGAAAAAAAATGATAGTGGAGGTCACCACCAAGGTAATGGGAGAAACAGAAAGAGAGCAAGGGGTCGGAAGGGAATTAGATGCCCAAGGGATAATGACGATCATGAATCACAACATCAGTTGTGCCAAGAAGAGCCCACAGGTCAGGCTGACTGCGTTCCCTGCTCAAAATTAAATGACAAACCCGAGTACTGTCTGACCCAGAGAATATACGACCCACGACACAGAAACACTATATGGAAATATTTTTATCATTTGCATGGCTTAAAAATTTTTCATGAAAGGGGGGGGGGGGGCTTGTAAAACTCAATGTAGCTTGGAAGTACCAAAGCGCTTTACATCAATTTTTACAGCAGTCAAGTCCCATGAGAATGTTACAAAAATAACCTTGTCTCTATATGTTTTATGCTAAATATTATTGTAAATAACCCTATGGGAATTGACTGTACTTACTGCTTTAACAAAAATTTTTAGAATGTCAAAAACAAAGGCAATGCTCTGCCACCAGAACTTTGTATAATAGCTCTATCTATGGGCATAAGAAAGTTGTTTACAATTTAAGTGTATGAGAAAGATGCTTAAAAGCTCTACACCTTCAAAGCCAGTGTCTAAGAGATCGGCAAAGTTCAGATAAGTTTCCGCTGCCAGACAAGATAGAATTAAAGGAGTGCGCAGAGGAGAAGAAAGAACAGGTTGGTCTTAACAGAAGATCAAAGAGTCGTGCGAATTCTTTGGGGGTTACAACCCTTCGTGCAAGGTCCCGGAGAACGTGAAATAAAAAGGGACTGAGCCGAATATCGTCGTCGGCACTCAGAGGCAAGCAGCAGTGAGAGGCAGAAATACAGGGAGTAGGATCCAGAGGACAGACGTTATGGTGAGCCCATGCCAGAGGAAAGAAATGGGAATGACGAGAGAACAGCCGATGTAAATACCCGAGCCAAGTGTCGGTCAGATGTCCTTTTGCCGCGGGAGGTCAACTGAAACCAATAGCTGCAGAGCAAACTTCAAGCGCAGGAGAATTTGACTGTATGCTGAAACCTTTTGCCTGAGCTATTCGAGTACCACAGATTGCAGTCAAAAAAGCCCGCCAAATTGCTGAAGCAAGATGCCGCTGAAGCAAGACACTCCAGAAGGAAGCCTAAAACCCGAGATGAAAGAAAAGGCATAGGGACTTTAGTGCAAGACCTTTGATTGAGTGTGACACAGAGCCTCTGTAAGTTTGTTCCATCATTTATTGCACATTTCCTTTATAAGCTAGGAGATATGTTATAGATGAACTGATAAGAATTAAGTTAATAGTAATAGGAAGTGTCCATAAGAGAGTCATTTGGCATGTTAATAATCGGCATAAGATTTGTGAAGTAACTTGGCATAGTTAGCTAACCTCTTTGTGAGTAAATTAGAGTTTCAATTATTTGATTTAATAAGCAGAGAAGTAACTGAGATTATATTGTATAGTTATTTAGTATTGAAAAGGGAAAGTTTGTTTCTTTATGCTGAAAATCTAACGGATAGGTAGAGAGAGTAATCTCCCTATCGTTTATTATTTACATTTGATATTAATGTAAATAAATGTGTTTTATTTATATGTCAATAGAGTGCCGTCTGATCATTTAATTTACAATGCACTGTTCCTAAATAAACTCGGACTTGTGAGCAGGAAACTAAGGCATTAAAAGTGTAGTTTAAATACTTGAGAACCATGGCTGTTTATGTAAACTTTAGTGAAGGAATTTATGCTAGTAAGAGAAAGAGATCTACTGGACATATTATTATTATTATTCCTGACACCTCCAAGGAGTCTGAAGACTCATCGCGGGAGGACACCTACAACTATCTCAACCACTAAACCGAACCTCTACTACGAATCAATGCCATCTACCGCACACCACCACCACCACAACTAGTATTTTTTTGTCTGTAAATTGCGTGTGTTCTGAAGGACCAATTTGTTTGTGTGCGGGATGAAAAACCCAAGTTTCCGGGAGAAAAAACCCTGCTACCTCCGTATGAGATCAGCTAACTCACCTTTGATTGAAATCGTCCAGGTAAAGATTCCTGCCGTCGCGACAAGAATCGAACTTAGGCCTATTCCAATCGAAGGGCACAATGTACCGTCGTTCTTCCAATTGCGCTACGGAGGTGCTACTACTGAGTCTTATGCCGATATAGAAATACTGGTGGCACAGTATTAACAAATAAATTTTCCAGTGTTCATAGGCATACAACTAGTGAATACAAAAGGTGGATAAACATACTACGCAATAGGATAAGAGAGGTTACGAAAGCAAAAGCGCACTTCTAATTAGAATAAAGATATTACAATAACGCATTAAACAGACAATCCGTTACAGAACCTCTACTATCATCATCATTTACATCAACACCATCTACTGCTCATCACCATCACTAGCATTTTTTGTCTGTAAATTGTTTGCTGATTTGTCTGTATGCAGGATGAAACTCCTGAGTTTCATGGAGAAAAAACCCTGCTACCTCCGTATGAGATTGGCTAACTCACCTTCAACTGAAAAAATCCATATAAAGATTCTTCCCGTCACAACGAGAATCTAACTTATGCCTTTTCCAATCAGCATATTTGTTTAATATGCTGATATTAAATAATTTTTTCACCTGATAAACAAGCATATGCTATTAACAAGAGGAAAAAAAAATTTACTTTTGTGTGTACACACACACACAAAAGTAAAGTTTTTTTAAACACATTACCCTATATAGATTTTACAAATGTGTGAAATCAATGATACATATAACTTGCATTATGAATGCTAAATAAGTGTGATTTAATATCCCTGACACCTGACAGGATGTTTTATAACATCCTGTCAGGTGTCATCTTCATTTAGGAGGCTGGCTATTATAGATCTCCATCTATTTCTGTCTTGGACTTCTCTCTCTCTTGCTCTGCATAGTTCAGGCTTGGTCGGTGTTTTGTTTTTAAACAAAGTGTGTGTGTCACTGACTTCCTTTCTTTCACCTGTCTTCAATCCTTCTCCCTAATAAATCTTTTTGAGACCTTTCATGTCTTGCAATAGGAGACACATAATATTTTTCTTTTTTGTATGTTCTTTATTAGTTTCAATTTAGCACCTGTCATCTCCAAACTTTATTTTTTTTTCTTCTTCTGGATACATGAGATCTTTAATACTCTTCTGCACGTCCATATCTCAAAAGCATCAATCCTTCCACAGTCTTCCTTGTTTCTGCTCCACAGAGAAAAGTAAACCAAATAAAGTATTTAATCATTCTTAATCTATTTTGTGCTTATTTTGTCTTGATGTCAATATATTTATATCCTATTAAAGGTTAATTTTGACATTTCTTTTCTTCTCCTAATTTTTCTTTTGCATTTTCTATCCTCTGTAATCAAACATTCTACATAGTGTAACATTTAACTTGTTCTATAAGTTACTTTAATTTTTAAATTTGGGGTAAATTGTTCTCTGCTTACTATCATAACTTTATTTTTATTTTTTTTTAATTTAATGTAAGGCCATATTTTTTGCTCTCTGTATTTATTTGCTGTGTTAACTTCTGCAAGTCTTCCTCTTTCTCAGGATCAATACAGTATCAGCTGCACAATGAAGATTATTTATATTTCTTCCTCTTGTTTTTACTCCCTCCAGTTCTTCCATACTTGCAAAATTTCTTCACTGTAGAGGATATCAGTCTGTCATTCCTATGTATTATTTTCTTTATTGTTTCTATTAATTTCCTATGGTGAACACCACCAAATGCTTTATTATAATCTATAAAACAGTGATAAACATCTGCATTTCCAACTTTCTTTCTAGTATCATTCTGATACTGAAAATACCTTTCTTATTCCTTTGTTTCTCATAAATCCACTTCAGACATTTCGTTTGCTGTTAGTGATTTTATTCATTTCAATATATAATTTGTAATAGTAATTTTATTACAAGGTTCATCAGGCTGTGTTCCTGGGTGCATTACAAACACATCCACTTGCATATATATGATCTTCTATTCCATTTTCAACAGGGTATCATCAAAATCCTTGTCAACAGAGCCTTCAACCTCTGTTCCACCCAAGATTCTCTTACAGTTGAACATACCTTTATTTGCCAACCCTTCCTTTTGAATGGTTACAATGCCAAAAACAAATTATCTGTCCCTTCCACCTCCTAACATCCCTCTCAACATAAAGACTGCAGCAATGCTCTTACTATTCCCTATATCCTGGGCACTTCAGAAAAAATAGCTAGAACTTTAAAGAAATACAATCTCTGCACTGCTTTCAAGCCTCATGTGAAGCTGGCTAACCTTCTTCACTCTCTTAAGGATCCACTTCTTTCCCCTCTCTGTTCCAGGTGTTTACAAGGTTCCTTGGTCTTGCAACTTATCATATTATGGTCAGACTGGGAAATCTGCTAACATCTACCTAGATGAACACAAAAAATACCTCTGCTGCCACAACTATGGTCAAGTCAGGTCTAGCTGACCAAGCCTTGGATACTTTGCACAGAATCAGAAGAAAACTTATGCTCCATCATAGCAATTACAAACTTGAAAGACTCTTAGAAGCAGATTTAAAAAAAAATAGCCACAATTTAATAAATATGGTTGTGTTAAAACCTACCAACATTTGGTAAACTTTAATTCTTAGGCCTCCAGCACAACAACTAAGGTAACTAACAGCACCCACAGAGGGTGCACCTCTTATAAGACTTTCGTCTTTATATAAGTCTAATTTCATTTTTTCCGCTTATTGTGTGTGTTATTACAATTTTAATATTGTATTCCTGAAGATGAACAGACAAAATACTGAAACAAAATTTAATTATTTTTCTCTGTGCTGTAGTTATTCCATCAAATTGTATAAGTATAAACTAGCATCTAAATCTTAATACGCTTTTATGGTTCCCATTTTTGGCATCTTCTCCACTGTAGTTATATATAGCAGAGTCGATTGCAGTGTGGCCCAAGCTTTAATGCATGACTAAAGCTCTTCAAACCTGTTATCCATAATGTGCAGAAAAGAAAAAAAAAAAGAGTAAGATGGTGTGGCTCTAATCTCTTCCATTTCGCAGTATTATTACAGCCATTTTAATCATTCTTATCATGCTTGTAAGCTTCTGGAAATTAGCTTTTCTGACATCACTTGTCTTCGATCTCAAGCCAATAAGTGATAAGAGCTACTTCCCTCTATCGGGATTTCATCAATGGCCAAGACAGCCAGATTTTCAGGATACCTACAAGGCCTTCACATGGCTATGGTAGTGGCTTGGGACCAAAAAAGTCCACACCATACCTCAACCCTTGCAAGCATTCCCATACTTCTCTATTGTCCTCTTCCCATGACGAGGACATTTAGGTTGGACTTTGTGATTTGAACAGAGAACAGAATCAGTGTGGTAAATGAGGCAACCATTGGTCCACATACAGTGTGATACAATGCACCAGACATACGTGATCCTATCCTATCCTTCTCATCCGTCTAGGACGGGTTGAGTCCCCTCCTAATGAGGATTACTGGCGTTTAATGCAGCCGGTTCGCCACTCCTCTGCTGCATCCCCTAAGGACATATTCATTACTGTATCCATGTGTGTGTGTGTGTGTTCACAGGGCTGGTTTGCCTGCTTGCAGGATGACAATCCCCAGATAAACTGGGGGGGGGGGGAAACTCTGCTGTCCACGCTCAAGACCAACTATAGTATGCCCATGCTTTAGAGATCTTTACTTGGAGACTTACCAAGAATAGTCGATTCATGCTGAAAGGGAGAAAGAAATGAAGGACGTACGAATTGGTCGCCCACAGGCAAAATCATGTGCTTTATAGGTAAAATTTTCCAACTGTTATACAAGCAACATAGTTAACTACAATGATTATAAAAGAGAAGTTAATTTTCCGACGTGTAATAATAAACAACTCATCCCACAATACAGATTGATTACCCTATTATTGGAATGGATTCTCCTTCTGTTGACATGCACAGAAGTGTCGAAGGGTCTCGAATCTGTGGGCGTACTAAAACTTGACTATGGCTGAGGAAGATCCTTAAGCTCCTCACGTCATCGACAGGTATCGAACCTAGAACACTTCTTCCCCAGGCATATGGTTGCAAAGCACATAGCCACTAGGCTAACCGCACAGACCTGACATACATGATGAGATTTATAAATCTGAGCGAAAGTTAATGAAGGATCAAATGAAGTTTAAGATGGTGTTGCATGGAAGACCTTAAATCATATTGCTGCTGATTATTCTGTGTTGTGCACCTGTAGAGTATTTTTCTACTGATGAAAGAATTCTTTAATCACTTGCTGAAGTGTTCCTGTTTTTCCTGGAGGAATTTTACATTTCCACATCCTTTTTTGTAGTTTAAATGGACTGACTCGAGTTTTGTCATGTCAACGAAAAAAAAAAAAAAAAAAAAAAGAAAGTAACTTGCTATCACAACAGAAAAAACTCATCACACCTAAAAACCTAAAGATTTGACGTGTTCATTTTGGAAGAGAGGATATGAAGCACTGATGACGAAATTTATAACAGAAAATGGATGTACAATCCATTTCTAGCATTTTCACTCCCCATCTCCATTATCTTCTTCTTCTAACCCTTTTTATAATCATTTATGATTATAGGCCTCTCCCATTTGTCTCCATCTTTTTCTGTTGAAGGCTTCCCAATGTCAACTTTCTCCAACCATCTCCACTAGGTCATCTTTCATCTTCTTTCTGGTTGTCCAGGCATTCATCTTTCTTCATATGGATGCCACTGAGAGATTGCCCACCTATCACTTTTCAGCAGTATAATATGTAAGTTCATCTCTTCCCCTATGTCCAACACTTTTTTCTTATATCTACATTCCTCATTCTGTCTTGTAGTCTGATGTTTAGCATGGCTCTCTCCATTCTGCACTCAGTTTTCCTCATTCCATCAAGCATTTCTTTGGTTATTGAGATGAAGAACTGGTTGAAAAGTTTGGCTCAATTTTCTGGTTTTATTTTATTGCACAGGAATTTTTTCAACTTTCCAAAAGCTGTCAAGCCTAGCTGATTTTTTTTTCTTTTCTTTTTAATTTCTTCATAAATCCTTTTTTTCTAATGTAAAGTTTCTTTCGAGGTATACTTATTCTTGTACTTGCTCTATTTTGTTATGTCTATAGTTCTTGGTTTTTCTGTTATCTGGTTTCCTTCGATATTTGTCATTATTTTAGTTTTTTCATAGTTTATTATAATCTCACTTTATTTCATACTACATGTAATTCATTCATCATTCTTTTGGTTCTCTTTTGTGGTTTGCTGTTACTACAATATCGTTAGCATATCAAATTATTTAGTTGTTTTTTTCAATTAATATTAATCTCCTTGTCACTCCAATCTAGTTCATTCAGGGCATAATCTAATACTGCATTGAATAATTTGTGTGAAATAGCATCTCCTTAGTGTAGTTTTTATTTGGAATGGGCTGCGTTCATTTATAAGAATACTAGCAGTTAGTTTTTCATATATTTTATTTATTAGCTGTATATAATTTTGGCTTACTTGTTTGGCTTATTAGTTTCTTCATTGCTATTAGGATTGATTGTTTTTCAATTGAATCAAAGGCTTTTTTTTTTTTATAATCTATAAAACTTAGGTACAATGGTAAGTTGTATTCTATGCATTTTTTTTGTAACTGATTCAATGTCTACTAATGGTCAGTTGTGCTAAATCTATTTCTGAATCCAACTTGTTCATTAGACTGAGCTTCATTCAACAATTTTGGAATTTTGTTTGTTATTTGTATAAACAGTTTATATATACTTGTGACAGCAAGCTTATAGGTCTGTAATTGTCTATTCCTTAGAAAATTATATAATAATTACACAAAAGAGCATATTTAATAGAGCAATGAAATTGAGAAGATAATTAGATTACCAATATTTTTTGAATAATTGATAATCTTCAAATTTTTAAAATCTCTTCCCTTATGTCCAACACTTTTGTTTGTTTCATATATCTCCATTCCTTATTCTGTCTTCTAGTTTGATGTTTAGCATGGCTCTCTCCATTCTGCACTCAGTTTTCCGTCAAGTAGTTGTTTGGTCATTGGCCATGTCTCTGATCTAATTAAGGTAATGCATGTTCTTTAATTGCATAGGTAAGGAATATGCATATTTAGGAAAGTGCTCCAAAACTTACAGGCTAATTAACATTCTCAATATTTCTCAACTTAGCTAAATAGCTCAGGCTATGTGTATTTCTGATATTGTTAAGATAACTTCTAAGGATTAAACATTTTGAAGTTTTTTTTTTTGGTTGTTAGAGTTTTGTTGAAATGACAAAGCAGATTTCAGGAAGCAAAAATGGGATGTGCTTGCTTACAATTGATATCTCAGCTTATTTTAAGATAATTTTGAGTCAGTGGGCAATGGCATATTCAGAAAACTCTTAAATAAAATGATTAAACCAAAATTAATCCATCTGTTCAACCCAAAATGCAATGTATTACTAAATGCAGAACAAGAATGCTCTATGTATATATAAAAAAAAAAAAACATTTTTTGTCATCATCAAATTCCTCAAAGGAGGAAGAGATTAAGAGGATAGTATGGCAGAACTATATGATAAGTTACCATTATTACTAACTTCCTTTCAATAACTTTCATCCAAATTAGTTTATTTGTCAGGACAATACTGTCAGACCATATATATATATATATATATATCTTTCTTCTAAGGTATGTCCAACTGCATCAATCTGCCAAAATCATGGTCTGGGTCTCTTTCTTGTCATCCTTGCATCAAAAACCTTTTTTACAACCTCTCCTTTCTCGTTCTCTTTAAGTGACCATACCTACCTTAGATTAGATCTGCTTATATATTCTTTCTTGAAAATACTAACGATGCCAAGTCCTTGTTGATGCATTTTTAATATGATTCTGTCATTGATGCATCTGTTCACGATAATTTTTCTGAGAAATCTAGTCTTTAATGACTTATTTTAATTCTAATCCAACCCAAATGACACTGACTATACCAGCTTCACTTGCTATTATCTATTTCCATATTTAATTTGACATCTTAACTAAAAACTGTGCCTAAATAGCTGAAATATTTTACTTAAAAATACATATAAATACACTCCCCCCCCCCAAAAAAAAAAAACAAGACAGGTCACACAATCTATAATACCTATAATAACTATGCACATGTGGACAAGTGATTAAAAAGTAAGGAGTCTATTAATAAGTTTACTAAAAATCTAGGGGTTGTATTCATTAGGAAGGATGTTATAAAAAACAGAGATAGATGGAATGAAGGAAGAAGATGAGAAGTTGGTTCAATATGTTTGCAGTTGAAACATGCAGTGTTGACAGTGGCTACTATGTTCTCACAAGACTAGAAGAAAAGCTAAGGAATGACAGTAGCAGGTTTTTAGTGGAGTAATGCTCATGAAAGCATCTCTATAAAAAAAAAGGCAGAAACAGAGCACCTACGAGAAAGTGACTGGAGCAAGTCTATGAGGGAGGGGTCACCTGTTAGGTGAAATTGCTCTCCTCTGTATACAATCAAGAATTCTGAAGGTGGTTTTGGGTACACCAACATAAATGTAACAATAATCTAATGTTATTTGGATTTCATAAAGTGGTACAAGCTGAGCAGGAGAGAAACAGTGTTTTCTTCAAAACTGGTTGGAGTGAAGAAGTCTGCTAAAGAATCGAGAGTGGAAGAATCCATACTGTTGATCACAGATTAACTGATGATCTTTGGGTAGTGAAGAATCTAATTGTTGGTGACAGTCTCCATTGTTTTTTTTCTTTTGACATCTTAATAAAAACTGTGCCTAAATAGCCGAAATATTTTACTTAAAAATAAATAAAAATACATCCCCCCCTCAAAAAAAATAAGACAGGTCACATGATCTATAATACCTAGTATAGTGTGAACATTGAGAGTACCAAGGTGAGGGCTACAGGACAATAGTTTGATGAATGACTTATCTCTTTTATACCAAAGAGACTGAATAAAATTTTGCTTCCATGCTACTGATTGGTGCTGGATAAGTATCATAGCATATACAGACAATACAGGAAGGGTGTTAATTCTGGAGCAAGTTTTAAGCACAACTGGAGGGATACCATTGCTTCAGAAAACTTATTAATATCAAAACTGCTGACGATCTTTCTGATGTACTGGCAAAAGATCAGAGGAGGCATACTGTAAGCAGTTTTATAGTACAGTGTGAAGCAATTTGTCTTGGCTGTCCATACAAGTTTTGGAGGAAAAACTGATGTCAAGCAGTGTCTGCCTTATCTTTGATGGTGATGTTACCACGGTATCATCAGGATACCATGGTAATACCACGAGCCAGGTGGAAAGAAGGAAAGGCAGAAGTTAAGTCCTGCAGCCTTAGCAAGGGATCAGAATGCTCAACTGCCAGTTAAGCAGGAGTAATCTAATTGCATTTCGCCCTTATGAAGTCTGATTAAGTATAAGAAAACTGACAAATCCAATGAGACTTCATTAGGGTGAAACGCAATCAGCATACCTCCTGCTCAGCTGGCAGTCCTGCACAATTGCTATTCAAGTTTTGATTCTATAAAAACAAGGGGCTTTTCCATCCATTTAAAAAATTAATTAAGGTACTGCAGTAGAAGCCTACTGCAGAACCATTAATTTGTAGATTTTTCCTTGCCAAGTAAAGTAACCTGCATACATCATAAGTTTGACTTCATTAAATCAAGTGTCTCTACTAGTACATTAATAAATAAAGATGTGTTACTGAACTAACCATGAGGTGTGAATTTTTAAGGAAGGGATTTTTTACTGAAGATTTAAAATAAAGAGAATTTATATTATATATAAGTAGGCAGTTACCTATTAAATTTGTAAGTAGAATCTGAACAACAGGAGTGTTGTATTTATGAATTTTGGAGTCCCATATATGAATGGGTTTTAGTTTCTTCATGATACTTTCGGTTAAGAAGTAATTTATGAACTTTTTTTTATTCTTTTGAGATACTGTGGGATCTTGATTTATAATTTGGTAGGTAGAATTGGTTTTATAAAATGCTATATTTTTTGTTGTATTCCTTTTAAATTCATAATGATATTTGCATTAATTATCAGCTTTAGTTATATGATTTTTTTTTTTCATTCCCGTGTAACTTTTTAAGGCAGGTATTGATTTCTGTATTGTATTGCTTTTAGGAGGTTTGAATTTGGTCAGGATGTTCTGCTATATCTACGTAGCTATTGTAAGAAACAGATTGTAGATCCCTTGTTTTATATTCCTCATAATTTCTAGTTTTGGTACTTGTCTTGAGAGAACAAAGTAATGACCTCAGCTGAAAGCGCCAGCAGCTTCTTCTATGAACAACTGTGATGATAAATTTAAAACCACATGATCTTAAAGTAATAGTCAGTGTACTGTTTGAGAATTTAAAATTTTTTTAAACACTGGCTTTTTACTTATCTAAATTCTTCTTTTGCTGAAACTTCAGAGATACAGTAGAGGACTGACCACAGTTCAGTATTTTAAACTTTATTAGCTCTCCATGTAGAGAGGCAATATTTTTATTTATTTTGATAAACTATGTACGAGTACCAACAACTTGCTTGTGTAAGAGAGCTAAACTCACCTCTTAAATGTCATGTATTTTAGAGGTGAGTTTTGCATTTTAGAAATGTAAGCATTGTATTAGTATCCTGGCATCATTTTAGGAGTTATATCAATTTTGGTTTCCATTTACAAAATTGTCATGCTTTGTGTACAATATCATATACATACCCATGGAGGATCACCAACCTAGTGGATAATAACTCATCATCATAACGCTAATTACAGATATAGACCATATTGGTCTGTTTCAGTCTCATTATCCATCTAATATCCTTTCCAATTGGTTTCTATTTTATTATTTGTTTAGGATATCGGGTGTTGGCCATTCAGTTTACATGTTCTATCCATTTTTGTTTATAATTGTTTAGTTTTTCTTCTATTGATTTTGATTTTAGTTCTTTTAAAATATCTTTGTTCCTTTTTTGGTCCAATAATGTGTATTTCGCAGTTCTCATAAATCACATTTCACTTGTTTTTATTCTTTGTTTATCTTGTTTGTTTATTGCCCAAATTTCACTGCCATATAATAATGTGGGCACTGCTAAAGTATTGTATATTTTCAAGCATGTTGTGTAATAATAAATTTGTAATTTCTTTATGTAATAAATCATAAAAAGATATCCACTGACTGCTCATATTTTACTGGATTGGAAACCAACATTTTCAGACCACAACTACTTGTTACAATAGACACATGACAATGAGAGTATGTGAAACAATTCAAACTGTAACAAAAGACAAAGTCCTGGATTTAGCATCATCTAATGCAGAGAAGTTTTTACATTTGTTGGATAAAAGTTGATCCTAAGATGATCTCCCAAAATTTTGAGAGATTAATGCTATTCTTGTTGATGTTAGGAGGGTTCTTCATTGCCATAGAGCACTTTTTCTTTTTTTTTAATCTAATCCTGTGTCAGTAGTAAGTGACGTAGTTACACTCACAGGGCACTTAATACACTCCCAGGATGTGATAGAGAATGGAGTTGGTTTTTTGACGAGCAGATGAGGGTTGCTAGTTTCAAGTGTGGTTTGAATGTGATGTGAAGGTTATATTTCTTTAGTAATTTAGCTATCCTTTCAGGTGTACCTCGGACATGGGATAGAAATACCAGTACTTTAGTTTGTTGTCAGGGGGTTGGGTGGCATGTAGTATTTTATGTTTTATAGCAACTATAACCACTGCTCAAAAAAAAAGTGTGTTGAAGGTAGTTTAGTTATGTGTTAAAGAGATGTCACTAAAACACCTGACAAAAGAACTGCTATTTTTATCCTATGAGTTAGCATTTCAAGCATTCCATGATGTTGAGCTGGAGATGATGGTGTAATTGTTTACACATACAAGTTAATTTATTTAGCAAGGAAATAAAAAATTAAAAAACAAATTAATAATAGTGCAGTAGGTTCCTCTCATTTGGTTAATTTTTACATGAAGTATTTCAAGAACAAAACACTCAGCACAGCTGCTCTCAAACCTTTAGTCTAGCTGATGTGTTTACCATGTGGTCCAATGGATGCACTCTAGATTCTATTGTAGCTCATCTAAATGGTGAACACCCTAAATTGACATTAGAAAAGGAATTAAAATAATTGACTTCCCTTTCTTGAAAGATGGTTCATTATTTTTCTCTTTTAGAGAAAGTCAATACACTGCAAGATACAAAAACAATCATACCATCATCCTGTCCGACAGTATGGAATCCTGAAGACAGTAACTCAAAGCCAGGGATATTTGTTTATGATGCAGCTCTTGTTACTGAAGACAATTACACTCACCATATGTTTTTTGGCCGATGACTAGAGATCACACAAAAACAGATAAAATTCTACATACCTCCCACACCCCAAACACACAAACCAAAACACATCTAAAAAGATACCTAAGTACTAAAAAAATATAGCCTTCACATTCAAACTAACAACTTCATCTGTTCACCAAAGTACAAACTATGCCCTTTATCACATCCTAGAGCACAGGTCTCCTGTAAAGAGTACAAATGGAGGCCGATTATACCGTATGTCTAAATATTTAAAACTTATAAATCAAGCTAAAAAAAACTGTTAAATAAAATACAGTAATATCTCTGTAATCTGAACTAATAAAAACCGTGCTCGTTCGGATTAGTAAATTTTCCCCCAAGAGACAACAATAACTAGCGTTTAAGACAAAAAATAATCAGATTCTAATCTTCTTCTACAGCTACTCCCACTTAAATGGGGTCACTGTTGATGATGAGTCTCCTCCACATCCTCCTGTCTTTGGCTGTCACCACATCCAAGTTCTACATCCTCAAGTGCTCTTCTACCAGCTCCCTCCATCTCTTCTTTAGCTGCCCACGCTTCCTCCTTCCTTGCACATCCATCTGCATGATCCTTCTTCCCACATATTTGTCCTCCCTCCTCATCACATGACCAAACCATCTCAACCTTGCCTCCTGTATCTTCACTCCTAAGTTCGCAAGTTTTACTGCTTCCCTCACATAGTCATTTCTCAGACGATCCTTTCTGGTCACACCGCGCATCCACCTAAGCATTCTCATCTCTGCTACCTCCATGCTGCTGATGTTATTTTTCCTCAAGGCCACAGTTTCCATAGCATATGTCATAGCTGGCCTCACTACTGTCCTATAGATTTTGCCTTTGAGATAGGCACCCTCTTATCGCATAACACCTCAGCCATCTCCCTCCAGTTCCTCCAACCCGCTTGTATCCTGCATCCCACTTCCTTCTCAGCCCCTCCATCTTCTTCCACTGTTGAACCTAGGTATCTAAAGTCCCTCACCTTCCTGATGACATTTCCTTCCAGCTCCAGATCTGTCTCCTGGCTGCCTCCCACTGTGCAACACATATACTCTGTCTTACTTCTGCTCAGTCTCATACCTCTCTCTTCCAGTACTTTTCTCCATCTTTCCAGTTTAGTTCCCACTTCTTCTCTTGAATCTGCATGCAGCAAGATGTGATCTGCATACAACATTGTCCAAGGCGCATCTTCTCTCACCTCCTCCATCACAATATTAAACAGAAACGGACTTAATGCTGACCCTTGATGCAAGCCAACTGTTACTTGAAAACTTTCTGTCTGTCCCAGACAGGCCCGAACTGTTGTCTTCACATTTCTGTACATCTCCCACCAAACTTACATATTTCTCCGGTACAGTCTTCTCTCTCAGACACCTCCAGACTTCTTGCCTTGGCACTCTATCGTATGCTTTCTCCAGATCAATAAACACCAGATGTAGTTCCCGTTGTTTCTCTCGAAACTTTTCCATCATCTGCCGTAACCCAAAGATGGCATCTGTTGTTGATCTACCAGGCATGAAGCCAAATCGTTCCTTTGCAATCTCCACCTCCTTCCTCAATCTTCCATCCAGCACCCTTTCCAGGATTTTCATTGTGTGGGACATCAACTTTATTCGTCTGTAATTCTTACAGTCTTGTGCATCCCCTTTACCCTTGTAGATGGGGACAAGAGTACTCTCCCTCCATTCTTCGGGTATATTTTCCTGTCGGCAAACTTTCATGAACAGGTCCCACAGCAGATCAATTCCCTCTTCCCCCAATGCCTCCACTGGAATCCTGTCGGGGCCAACCGATTTTCCATTCCTCATCCTCTTCATAGCCTCCGTCACTTCCACTCTACTGATGTTCTGCACCATCCCCTCAGAAGGCAGTCCATCTTCTCTGTGAGTCCTTGCATTTTCCTCATTCAAATCAGATTCTAATGGTACATTAATTTAATTCTGTAAATAAGTAACGGATAGGAAAAAAGCTACCGTACTATAACGTAAAACAAAAAATAATACAGTAAACAAGTTTAGTAAAAAAATTTAATTTCTATCTACCTGTATTGTTGAGGATTCCGATTTAATAAAATTGCATAGTTCAATACGTAACTTAATTTGCGTAAAAAAAAACCCACTTTCTTGTACACAACACAAAAAATTTTTTTTATTTCTTTGTAAAAAAGTCACTGATTTTCTCTTGCATCTTGGAAGCTTAACTTTTTTCGAATGCTTCTTCTGCATTAGCAACAAAATTTTGTGGAACGGCATATCATTTTGCTTAGCACATTCTATACACATATTAAAACTGTCAACCAACTCTTCATGTTTTAATTTTTTTCTTCCAGTTCTTTATCGTCATCATCGTCTTCTAATTCATTCTGTAGTGTCATATTTATAATTTCAGCATCTGATTTGATTTCGAATTCACTTTCGGTTCTACCTGTAATCCATTCCGTAACATCTGTTTGTGAAATTTCAACATCTAGATTTATATGTTTAACCAAATGATGCACGTTTTGAATTTCCACTTTTTGTGTATATTTGTGATTCATGCCGACAATACAGTACGTACTGTACAGTATAAAAAAGCAAACTCAACATGCAATAAATCAAAATAGGGCTCTAGTATAACCGTATAATCAACAGTATGAAAATACTGTACTGAAATAATAATAAAATAAATAATAATAGTTAAAATATCATTAAAACACTTAAGGAATTGAACAACGTAGTTAAGAATATAAATTAAATTATACTTTAATAAATATTTAGGAGAACTTTTGTTCTCCTAAAAGTCCTGATGGCGTCCTCTAGCGGGCTAAGTAGGTGTTCTTGGCCGCTGGGCTGAAGGTCTGCTGATGTAAGCCTCCCAAATTTGGGGCAGTTGCATACAACCTAATTTGTTGAGGTTTGAAGAGTTTCTTAGGGCTGAGGCTGATTCCATAAATAGTCTTTCGAATTTGTAATTGCTACAGTGTATTACTGTAGCTTTCTTCCACCGTATTCTGTGGTGTGTATCCAGAGCATGGTCTGCAAGACCAGAATGGCTGTACTTATGAAAACGGATGTAGTCCTTGTGTTCAGAAATTCTGATATTCACTGTCCTGCCTGTTTGGCCAAAGTAAGACAGTTTACAACTGCAAGGGACCTGGTATACACCAGGTAGGTCTAGGGGAAGTGGTTGGTCTTCAGTGGAGCAGATAAGGGATGTCAATTTTCTGTAAGGTCTGTAACAGGAGGTCAGGTCATGTTTTTTTTAAGATTTTGGTAATCTTTTCTGAGCTGCCTCGGATGTAGGGAATGGTGATGGATTTAGAGTAATCCTTGTTGTGGGGGGGGGGAGGAGGCTTTAGGCTGACTGAAGAAAGGTTGATTACGGTGTTGGTAGCAAGTTTTGAAAAGACGGTAGAGTTCTTTTTTAATTTTTTGAAATTTTTCATCTGTCGGCCTCGTATTTTTTCAAATTCTTTGTCTGCAGCGGTACATGAGACATCATGTAAAATCGACCAAAGTTCGTGATTTAAAGTGCACGAAAGCTCATCTTCGATGGCACGAATAGCTTCGTTAATGTCCGCTAAGAGAAACCGCGTGGTGGTGATTTGTTCACGTAGCTAGCGTGGTTATATATTCGGAGAGCTTTTGGTGAAACAAAACAGTGCTTGAATTTTACACAATTCGGGATTACCTTATTATCCCGGCAGTGTTTCAGGAAAGTTAGATGATTTAATTGTCTAGACAGCTTCAACATTAATTTACCATATCGGCGGGCCTTCTGTGCGATCGTATCCCCGTGGATGATGTTGATTCTCGTAGACAGGCTTATACGTTGGTTATGCATTATTAAAACACTTAAGGAATTGAACAACGTAGTTAAGAATATAAATTAAATTATACTTAAATAAATATTTCCGATATTTCGGCAACATCACGTTGCCATCTTCAAAAGGAACTTACAAAAAAAGGCACGTGCACGTAGGCACTACAACACAGTAACTGAGAATGAAGCTATTGTTCTCCTAAAAGTCCTGATGGTGCCTTCTAGTGGGCTAAGTAGGTGTTCTTGGCCGTTGGGCTGTAGGTCTGCTGATGTAAGCCTCCCAAATTTGGGGCAGTCGCATACAACCAAATTTGTTGAGGTTTGGAGAGTTTCTTAGGGCTGAGGCTGATTCCATAAGTAGTCTTTCAAATTTGTATTTGCTACAGTAATACACCGTAGCGTGTATCCAGAGCCTGGTCTGCAAGACCAGAATGGCTGTACTTGTGAAAACAGATGTAGTCCTTGTGTTCAGAAATTCTGATATTCGCTGTCCTGCCTGTTTGGCCAAAGTAAGACAGTTTACAACTGCAAGGGACCTGGTATACAGCAAGTAGGTCTAGGGGAAGTGGTTGGTCTTTAGTGGAGCGGATAAGGGATGCCAATTTTCTCTAAGGTCTGTAACAATGTAACAAACGTAACAATTTTCTGTAAGGTTGTAAGTTCCTTTAGAAGATGGCAACGTGACGTTGCTGAAATATCGGAAATATTTATTAAAGTATAATTTAATTTATATTCTTAACTACGTTGTTCAATTCCTTAAGTGTTTTAATAATGCATAACCAATGTATAAGCCTGTCTATGAGAATAGTTAAAATAATAATTATTAAATAAAAATAATAGTACACAAAATAATAATACGTAATAAATAAAACTTTTTTTTCTTTCAAACCAGAGTTCGGATTACTGGAGGGTTCGGACTAAAGAGGTTCGGATTGGCGAGATACCACTGTATGTTATATTCTCCTACCTTGACATATACTTTCATAATGACAGAATTGAAAAATATGTAAAGGAAAATATCAAAGACAGTGGAATTTAATTATTAACTTTGGGCTCCCCCCACTGGCTACTGAGCGTGTTCCCTAGGTAGCGGATAGGGGAAAACCCTGAGTACTATCTGTTGGATATCAGGGCAGCTCTGAATATACTGAATAAAGAGCCATGGACCAGTGGTTTTGGGACTGGTGATCCCATGTGAAAATATTGCCATTCACCAACCCACAGCAGGCCAGCATGGTGAATTTATTGCCCAATCTTCCAAGATGAATCAAAAAGAAATAAAATGGCCCTCATTCTGGAAGCCAGATAGTTACTACTTATGGCAACAGGCAGCTAAACAGAGGGTGCTAAGAATCCCTTGGTAACCAGATTATGCTGCCATTGGAAACTAGACCTTGGAACGTTAAACTGTAGGACTATGAGCAGTGAAGCACAGTTAACTGAACTAACTGAAGAGCTAAAGCAACTAAAATTGAACATTCTTGGACTGTGTGAAGTTAGACATAATGGTGAAGAAATTCTCAATTAAAAAACTGTGACAAGCTGTATCATAGAGGTCAAGATAAGGAAAGAATCAGTGGAGTTGGATTCATGATCAACAAAAAATTGAAGAACAACATAACAAAATTTGACAGTATATCTGATCAAACAGCAAGTATTGTTGTTCAAATCTCAAAAAGATACACTCTTAAGATCATGATGTATCCCAAATTTATAATAAAGGAAAACATCATTTCAGAATTTTAATGGGAGACTTTAATGCCAGAATTGGTATACAACAATCAGATAAAGCTCAATGGGAAATTTTGGATATGGCATGACAGAAGATAGAAGAACAAGGTTAACAGAATCTGCAGGGAAAAAAAAAAAAAAAACGCACATCATGAATTCTTTTTTTTTTTTTTTTCAAGGAAAAAAACACCTAGGAAGTATACATGGAAAAACTAGTGAACACTTGACTTTATCCTCAGCAATAAGAAAAACATCTTTCAAGACTGCTCTGTTATAAACACCTTGGACATTGGAAGTGACATCGTATGGTACACAGTAAGATTCGAATCAATTGCCAAAAAGAAAGAAAAAAATGTTTTTAAATCAAAGCAAAACATAGATATACACAAATTCAACAGATATGTTCCAATATGAACTAAACAACAGATTTAAAAATCTCATTATAGATGACAATACTGATCCATCAAAAAGTAATGACATTATTACCCAAAACCCTTTACAATGCTCACTTGAAATAGCTGGTACAGAGAAAAGAAACAAGGCAAAATTTCTGAAGAAGCAAAACAGCTTATGAACAGAAATGAAACAATCAAATATCCTACAGAATAAAACCGAATACACTGAATTGTGCAAAATGATCAGAAAACATATCACAGAAGAAATAAGAAAATTCAATTGTAAATTCATATAACAAACAACTGAAAACAACCATGGTCTCTAAAAAGCCAGACAGCAATAAACAGATGGTTGCAGTCAAACTATAAGATAGGACCATAACCAGAGATAGATATGCTATAGCAAAAAGAATTGAAGAATTTTACTCAGTATTATATCAGGATGATGAATTAAATGAAGTAGTAGTAGAAGACAAATATAAAATAGCTGAAGTAAAACAGATTCTACCAGAAGAAGTTATGTGGAGCAAACAAAGCTTGCAAAATGGAAAAGCTGCAGGTGAGGATGGAGTTACAGCTGAACTTCTAAAAGCAGGTGGAGAAATGATCTACAAAATGTTAGCAAAATTATTTATCTTATGTCTGAAGAAAAATGATGTACCAAGAACATGGAAAAAGGCTACCCTATAATGAAGGTTTATTTTCTTGATCATGAGAATTAATAATAATATTTTTGGTTTAGAGATCAAGTGTTGATCAATTTTATTTATCAATTTTTTTTTATTTCACAGTTATTTCAGTTTTATAGTTACACATAATTGTGAAATTGTTTCAGCCTATATGTAAGTGCCTGAAGATGCCAACAGTTAAAGTGTGGCGAAACTAGTTGGTTAAGTTAATAAAATTGATCAACACTTGATCTGTAAACCAAAAATATTATTATTAAGGCTATCCTAATTCTGATGCATAAAAAATGTGAAGTAGAAGATTTAATGAAGTACTGACCCATCAAGTCTACTATCAACTCTAGACCTAGCACAACCAAAAGAACAGGCAGGCTTTTGAAGTGGCTTTAGTACAATGGACTATATTCAAGTTGTACAACAGATTAATGAACAGTGTAATGAATATCTTGGTTTTATTGATTATGAGAAAGCCTTTGATTCAGTAAAAACTTGTGCAATACTTACAGCATTACGAAACCAACAAGTGGAAAAGTCATACGTCAGGACCATCAAATCTATACACCAATGCCACAGCAGTAATTCACTTCAATGGAAACATCTTTACTGTGGAAATACAGAGAGGTATAAGACAGGGTGACACAATATCTCCAAAATTATTCACAGCATACCTAGAAGAAATATTCAAACTTCTTGATTGAGAAGGAAAGGTCTGAAGATAAATGGAAGATATTCAAGCCATTTATGCTTTGCAGGTGACATATTTATCTTTACTTGAACTGCACATAAATCACAGACTCCTATCCATGAACTGCAAAACAGCTGGCTTAAAGATAAACCTTGGCCAGCCTGGCTGGTCGAGTGGTTAGCGTATCTGCTCTCCAGCCAAAAGGCTGTGGGTTCAAATCCCACCATGGGCATGGATATTTGTGATTGTCTGTGGAAATACTAGTGATGGTGGTGAACGGCAGTAGATGGTGCTGGTGTAGTTCAGTAGGTTGATGGATTGAGCTGGTGGAGACAGAGCTTCGATCAGGTGCTCTCTCTCGATGAGTCTTTGAGCTCCCTGGAGGTGTCGAATAATAATAATAAACCTATAGAAGACCCAAGTTATGTTCAATAGCTGTCCAACCAAAAATAATAAAAATCAGTCATGATGAAATTAAACAAATAGATCATTACATACACTTAGGACAACAGATATCAATGGACAAAATATCATGATGAAATTAAAAGATGCATGATGCTTGGGTGAAAAGCATTTGGAAATTTACATTCAATATTCAAAAGCCAACTACCATTATGCCTGAAGAGAAAAGTGTTTAACCAATGTCTTCCTATATTGACATATGGCTGTGACACATGGACGCTAAATACAAAGGCAATTTAAAAATTAAGAACAACACAAATTAGTACGGAAAGAAGTATGCTTGGTATCACAAGACTGGATCACAAAAGGAATACATGGATAAGAAATCAAATCAAAGTTTCTGACATCACAGGAAGAGTGAAACATCTGATGTGGCAATGGGCTGAGCATATTGCTCAAAGACAAGATCAACATTGGACAAAAGAAGTACAGTTACACCCTGAGTTACGTAAGTAATGCGTTGCATAAACCTTTACGTAACTCGAATTTTACGTAAGTCGAATTTGTAAATTACATAAATACAATAAAATGTTCAATGGCTACTCATACCGCTGTCTTACATTAATTATTTTGCCATTAATCAGATATTTTCCATTTTTAATATTTTTCATTTTTGGGGTGATTAAAAAAAAATTCAATTATAAAAAAATTTATCAATTGTATTTGAATAACATACATACTGTAAATATGAAAAATACATAATATAAAACAATATAAAATTAAACTTAAATATTCGCTTTTCAAATAAAAAAATGTTTTGACTGCTAAACTGGCTGTTCTGCGGGAAGTTTTACTCCTTTTGATGTTGAAGACTGAGGGTAGTCGGACATAATCTTCTCCTGGATAATCAGTAAACTTAACGGTATCCGCTTCTGTGTCAGATCATCGATCCAGTTAGACAACAATTTCTTCATCTCTGATATCGGGCCCAGCCTCTTCTTGGTAATAATTGTACCCTTCAACGTTACCGCACCTTTCGTGCTTTGATAAACCAGACTACAATAAAACTATAACCATTCCTTACATTGAAGGGACATCAGATAAAATAAACAGAATACTACAAAAATACAACCACAAAGCCACCTTAAACCTCCTGCAAAATTAAAAAGCTTACTCAACTCATCCAAAGACCCACTCCTTCTGCTGGTTAACCCTGGAGTATACCGTATTTATTGCACCTGTAATGTACCATATATAGGGGAAACAGGATGCACAATTCCTATCAGACAAAAGGAAAGTAAAAGACACATTAAATATAACAACTATGGCAAAGCTGGCCTTTCTGATCATGCCCTGAACACTTCACATAGAATTGACTGGAAAAGCATCAGTTATTTACATCACACCAAAACATGGTATGAACGCAAATTTAAGGAAGCCTGTGAGATTCTTGTCAACCACCTCAATCTGAACAATAATGATGGTCTAAAAATCCCAAGCATATGGAAGGCACATATTCTACCCATAGAACCTTTCTCTCTAAGAGTTAACTATAAACAGGACTGTAAATAATCTAGAATCCTAAATCTAAAATAACAATTGTAATGTTAAAAATAGGACATCATTGTTACTGTAAGAAAACTATCTATAAGAAAGAAAGTTTTTCTCATATTATCTTAAATAGAATTTGGCTTTGATGTAGTTTCTAAATAATTAATTTGTAATTTTATGTGTATTTTTTTTTCACTAAGGTCATGCCAATAGAATAAATGGTGATCAAATCATTGTTTCTTTAGCTTACTGGGTGAAATGTAACTCAGCTTGTCATTGTATATGCTCGAGATGATGACCTTTATAGGAAGGTCGAAACATCAGGAAATTAAAAGAGTTATTTATAACACGGTTGTAAAGTCCATAATTTCTAAAATGAATGCGGATCACCATGCAACACTAAAAGAAAGGATAAGAATTGGAAAAATTTGAATATTAAAATATAATAGTTTAAAATATAAAATATCTGCCTTTAAAAAAAGTAACAAAAAATTTTAATTCTTACCATTTTCAGGTTTAAGTTGACTAAAGCAACCTGAATCGATCAATGATCCTGCTGATGCTTTTCTTACATTAGCCACACTATCTGAGCAGCATTTCATATTTAAAACTCCATTTGTCTCTTTGTTAGCATAGTCTGTACATTGTTCAGATAAGTTACCTTTAGAATGTAATAAATGTTGTTTTCCACAAGTGCTGTATATTATTCCATTCAGAGGAGCATCTTTAATTCTTTCTGATTTTGATTTTTCAGTATGGCTTCCATTTAAATGCCTCCATAAGAAAGATGGATTTGGCTCAAGATCAGTTTGATTTTCCATGTCTTCATTCCTGGTAATCCCATTGGAATAATCATTAGTTCTAGCATAGCATGTTGCCTGATTAGCATAAACTGGATGTTCATCAGATCCTGATAAATGCTTCCGAGGTAAAGGAACTGGTGTCTTACAAACAACAGGGGGTACTGGGGGTTTAGAATCTTTTACTTCCTTTGTCTGTCCATTTAAAATATTGCAATATATAGTGCAACATGATGTATCTATCCATTTCCGATCACAAGCTGTATTTTTCCCACTGCAATGCGTTACAACAGTGCCCTTGTAGTCTTCATTTATAATTTTAAAATTTTCTACTAGTTTTTGATGTCGATCATCATTTTTTGCACTGATATTGGAAGCCTGACTTTCTTTTTGTATTTTATCATCTTTCTCATACTTACTAATGAAATTCAGGAATGTGTTTGACTGATTGTAAATGTTCTTTATGTCCTGCCTAGATTTAGAACACTGAGGAAATGAGTCTGTATCAGGTGAACTTTTACTGGAAGAATTTTGACTACTTTCAGGAGTTGGTTTAGAGGATGTTTCTGTACTACTTGAGTTACATTTAGCATTTGGAAATTTAGACTTCCTTTGATTTACTGGTGATAAAAGTACTAAATTTTCTTCGTAACTGCGAACTGCCTTTTTAACAGAACTGGTTTTCTTTACATCACATGAAAAGCTTGTATCTGCAGGAGACTCTTCTGAATTTGCATTACCTGCATTTTTTATAATGCCATCCTCTTTACATTTTGATGAAAATTTATTTCCTGAAAGTGTTAACTGTTTCTTTTGATTAGTCACTGTCATTTGAAGTATATTATGTGAAGGAGAAACAGTTTTTTGACTAATATTGCCATTTTTTAAAACACTTTTTTGTGTTAGTCTATTTTCATTCTTAACTGGCACTGAAGTTGGAATATTTGAAATTATCGGAGACTTTGACAAGGATGTTTGCTTTGACTTAGTGATAATGCTTGATGAATTAACTGGAGCGTTATCAAACGTTGTAAGAGAATTGAATTTATCTGTTAAAAATGCTACACTAGATTCAATATTGTTCACATCCACATTAGTTTCTGAATTCAAATATTCATCTTTGACTTTTATCCATGTGCCTTCCTTCTTTTTCCATAAACTGGGTGGTATTCTTGATTTCCCATTTTGATGTGAGTTTGTAATTAAATTACTGGTATTACTTAAATCAGAAGAATGTAGATCCTCATTTGTAGAGTTTTCTTTATCAGTGATATTGTCTTTGTAAACTGAAGCATTTATTAAATGATCTACTTCTGTAGATGTATGAGTATCATTTTCTGTTTCTTTAAATAAACCAACTTTGCTATTAAGTCTATCCTGTGCTTCCTGATTTTTAATAGATTGCTGTTTTGAAATACACGAAGAGGATAAATTATAATTAGTAATTCGAGATTTACTGTTATTAACATTTTCTTTGGATTTACATTTCTTGACATAATTTTGTTTTGCACCATTTAAAAGTGTCGTATGTCCTTTAGATGTACAAGTGTATTCTGGTAATAACGATCCAGGAGGACAAGAAACAGAGGATTTATAAATGTTTAAAGGTCCATTTACAGTAACAGATGAGGCACTGCATGAAATTGGCACAGATTGTCCTTTTTTAGCAGAACTATTTGATAGGTCCTGTGACTGAAAAATCTTATTTTCTGAGACTGGAACTTTATGCAGAGGAGGATTAGAAACACTGATTAGTTTTGAGGATGTCCCTGAGTTTCTTGAATTATGTGCACTGGCAGGAGTTTTATCACAAACAGAATCAGATTTAATAGAATTAGGTGTTAAAGATGAATGACTTGGGCTAAAACCATTATGATAAGATTTCTTATAAAAAGGATCAGAAATAATTAAGTTATGTTCTTGGCATAATGTTGTAAGGCTTTTAGAAATAGGTTTAACATTTTTTGTGGACAAATGCTGAGTATTATATTTCGGAAGTGATGAGCTTCTTGTAAGTTTTGATGATGGATGAGAAATATCAGCATTTTCAAATTTGTCTTTAATCTGAGACCATTTAGGAGATGATTTAAGACTTCCAACTTTTAATTTCTCTTGTCCACTTATTCCTAATGCTGAAACTGTTTTTCTTTCAGAGAGAACATGTTTATGTGATTCTGAATGTAGCTTACTGGATGGTAGATTTTTATAGGAAACAGGTTTGGACCCATAAGATACTTTGGTAGACTTTCCCCCAACACTATTTATATTTCCTGATGAGTACCTAGTATGAACTAATGGACAGGACAATCGTGGCTCCTTTTCTTGCTTACCTTTTATACTTGTTCTTTTTTCTGATGTATGAGTTAAGTTATTTTTTAAATTGTTACTTACTGATGACATGATGTTATAATAACCATGATGCTACAGTAGACACCAAGAACTACTTTCTATGCAGTCTTTTAAATCTTGTTAATCCACATTACTTTTTCCTATATTGTTATATCTTTATTTCGGATCAGTTTTCTGATTCAGCATCTTGGTCTTAAATTCCTTTCCTATACATACATAAAAATAAATTTAATAACTTATAAAGAAATCAGGTTATTTTTACAAAACTGTACACCAAACAAAATAAGCATGAAAAGGTATTAATTATTCTTATAATTTAAAGAATAATTAATACCTTTAAAGTTATAAAGATTATAAAGCAACAATAAAAATATAATCATAAAGCTCTGCTTAATGAGTCTATATTTGAAAAACCAATGAGGACTTCAAATCACATCAATACCTTTATGACCATTATGACAATTATGATGCCTCCCTGCACAGATAAAATCATGTCATCTTCTAGAAAAAAGTACACTGATAATTCTTAGGGTTTCCGTGAAATAGTTTCATGTAGCTCTTAAATGAAAACATTAAGCAAAAATAATAAAGCATAAATGGTAACTAGGATGCCCAAATATTCCATAAGTCTAAATTCAGTTCTAATTAAAATGAATTTTTTACAAATTATATTAAAAGAATCTAAAAAGTATGTAGGCACTGTTGGAGATATATATCCAACGGTACCTAGCTTTGTATATATTGTTTAAAATTATTTTTAAGTCATATTTTTAACTTGAAATTTTTAAAATTCTTAATCCTTCAAAATCTGTTGTCTATTTTATTCATCTCTCCACTATTAGTTCCATTCATTTTTTTTTATTTTTTTATAATCAAGTATATATCTTTATGTTCACATTCATTGCATACAATTAATGGAGACAAAAACGCACATGTTGGAGCAATTACTTTACTTATAATTAAGAAATAATGCTCAACATTTTGGTGTCTATATCGAGGTCATCATCCATATGAACAAGACAAAAGCAACATGATATTACACAAAAGTAAGTTAAATCTAACCACTTTGCTAGATGACCTCTGGTGAAAAACAAAGACACAAAATGAATAAAATTTAAAAATAAATAAAAATTAAAATTAAAAAAAAATGAATAAATACTATTTTATACATGATAAGTACAATAACATACAGATGTTAAAAAAATTACAGCAGAACTAGATCAAATGCATCTTTATACACAGTCCTGTTTGTATTAAGATTTTAAAACCCCTACCTCCGTATGAGACCGGCTAACTCACTTTCTGTCGAAAGAGACAAGATAAAGATTCCTCACATCACTGACAGGAATCAAACCCAGGTCTTTCTGTAATAACATACAGATGATTAAAAAAAAATACAGAATAACTACATCAAATGCATCTTTACAGGCCTGTTTGTCTTAAGGTTTTCTCTTATTGGGGTTCTGCAATCTTATTCTGGATCCTATTTGGGTTGCAGATGGGACTTTCAGATTCTTAAAATTACTAATCCACCATTCTTATTGAGATTAAGATGATGAATCAGCATTTCACAAACTTCCCTGAATTTTCTTTCTTTCCAGTTAAATCTGTGGCATGTTTGGAGTGCATGGTCTGACCTGTTTTATCATAATGAAGAAATTTGATGTGGCATTTTTGTTCATCTTTTCTTGTTGGAATTGTGCATCCTGTTTCCCCTATGTAGAGTAAGTTACAGGTGCACTGAATTTTGTAAATCTCTGGGTGGGCAAGGTAAGGAAGGGGAATCTTTGGATGAGCTGAGTATACTTTTTAATTTTGCAGGAGGTTTGAAAGTTATCTAAATATCGCATATCTGTAGTGTTCTATTTATTTTTTTTCCAATATTTCCCTAATGTATGGTATGACTATTACATTTTTGTAATATTTTTTACCTTTCATGGGATTATTATTGAGGATCTTGTCAACTGTTTTTTTGTTGTAGCCATTTTTTATAAAGGTTTGGCTAATGATTTCATATGTCTTCTTCAGTACCTGCTCATCGGAGCAAATTGTTATGGCCCTAGTTTTTGTGTTGTATAGTGGTATGAATCTTTGTGTATGTATTCGCCTGTGTGTGTGTAGGTTTGCAGAAGACCGGGAAGGACAGACAACCTGAGGGAAGATGTGTGACAAGTGTGTCTAGAAAGGGAAGAGCAGTAGACCATCCTTCACGGGCTACTGCAAACTTACACGCAGGCCAATACATACACAAAGATTCATACCACCACCAAACACAAAAACTAGGGGTCATTAGCACCCTCAAACATAGATCCTAACAATTTGAGCTGATGCAAAATTAAAAGGTATACTCAGCTTATCCAAAGATCCCCTTCCTTACCTTGCCCAGGGGTTCACAAAATTCAGTGCGCCTTCAACTTACACTACATAGGGGAAACAGCATACACAATTCCAACAAGAAAATACAAACGAGACATCAAATTCATTCATTATGGTAAAACAGGCCTGTCAGATTATGCACTCCAAACATGCCACAGAATTAACTGGAAAGGCACCAAGTTCTTATACTGCACCAAAACCTGGTTTGAAAGAAAACCCAAGAAAGCTTGCGATTATCCTAATCTCAACAATGATGATGGATTAGTAATTCCAAGAATCTGGAAGACTCATCTGCAACCCAAATAGGATCCAGAATAAGATGGTAGAACCCCAATAAAAGAAAACCTTAAGACAAGCAGGACTGTAAAGATGCATCTGATGTAGTTCTGCTGTAATTTTTTTTAATCATCTGTATATTATTACAGAATGACCTGAGTTTGATTCCTGTCAGTGATGTGAAGAACCTTTATCTGGTCTCTTTCGACAGAAGGGCAAGTTAGCCGGTCTCATACAGAGGTAGGGTTTTTTTTCACCCAGAACAGGCAAACCAGCCCCATGAACACATGCTTCTACATAGGACACCTTCAGGAATAAGGAGTAACCAATCTATTTCGTAGGATTTGGGTTCCAAATGCCTACACGGTAAAATGTGTAGGTCTACACGTGAGCTTAAATTAGGATAGGATGTTATTACACTTATTATATATAAAGAAGTATTTATTGATTTTATTTTTATTGACATCAATTTTTTAATTTTTTTTTTTTAATTTTTATTTTATTTTATTGTGATTTTATATATAATTTTTCCTTCACCAGATGTCAGGCTAGTATAAATATTTGATTAACAAAGCAGATTAACTTAGTTTGGTGTAGTATCATGTAGCTTCTTGTTCATATGCATGTTTTTCTGATGACATCGATATACTGGCCGAAACGTCGCATGTTATTTCTAAAGTCAAATAATTGTTCTAACACAGGGTTTCCTCAAACTTTTTCTACGGCGGAACACTTCACATATGAAATTTTCATGGAACACCTTGGTTATTTTGTAATGTATTAATTAATAATTATTTGGTAATTTAGCTAATTTTTATTAATTAATAATTGATAATTAGTTATTAATTCATAATTAATTAAACATCAATTAAGCCATCATTAAACTAATTAGTGCTGACAAATTAATTAAAAAATGACAAATTCCAGAACTACTTGCAGAACACCTATTCACCTTCCCGGAACACAGTTTGAGAAACCCTGCTCTAACATATGGGTTTTTTGTCTCTATAAATTGTACACAATAAACGCTGATCACTGTGTAACATTGAAAGAAAAAATTTATGTTCGCATATTTGTTCTACATCCTCAGTTTTTTTTGTCATCATACATTCTTTAGTTCAATCAAGTTCAGTACTGAACATTATGTCATCCCTACTTTCTTCAAAGTACACACCCAGGTATGTCATTTAAATACTTTTAATATAATTTGTAAAAACTTTCATTTTAATTAGAACCAAATTTAGAATTAGGTTGGAATACAGGGAAGCTTCATTACCAAATAAGGCTCTGGTACTGGCAGCTTACTATACATAGATAATTTTCTCATCTTAAATCAAGGACTATACTGAAGAATTACGTTTGTTCTTTACAACCCCAAACATTAGGTTTTTGTTTTTTTTTAAACAAAGAAACTAGGATCAAACCAAAAATTGCTTGAAATTCTTCACAAGAAACTAGCCATTACTGATTACCTACAGAAAGGAAATTTCAACTACATCTTGATTTTTCTTAATTTCATATATAATATGAATAACCAAAGCACTGCTCAAAAGATGCAAAGAAATACCAAATCTTCAAAAAAGATAATAAACATATGCAAATCCATTATACTGAAAAATAACTGCCCAAGTCTAAAATAAGTAAATAAATAAAATAATGAGCACTCACAACATAAATTCAAATAAATCACTCAATCCATGTGAGAAGTACAGTGGAACCTCAGTTGTCGAACAATTCGTTCCCAAAGGCTATTCGGAAACCAAATTGTTCAAAAACTGAAACCATTTTCCCATAAGAATTAATGTAAAATGGATTAATCCATTCCTGAAACCCAAATGATTGTTTATTTAAACCTTTACAACAGTACTTCATGCATAAGATCATATACAAACATAATGAAAATGCATAAAATCTTACATAAGAAGGATAAACACAATAAATAAATAAAATAAAAACGAAAATTTAACTTCACTTTAACAATATATACGGAGGAGAGTTGATGGTGTAAGTGGAAGGAGGTTAGTAAGGGGAGGTCCCCTTCAATAAAAACATCAGGTTACTGTCCTGGATTTTTTTCTCTTTCTCCTTTCTGTCTCTTGGCACCACTTGACCCTGCTCAATAACTCGGCCTTTGTCTCACTAAAAACCTGTCCAATGACATTTGTTTTTGCCTGCATTTTAAAATGTTTCTGAAGTAAGACATGGCACTATCACTGAAATGGTTTATGATGCAGTTTGCTACAGCTTTGTGAGGGTGATATCTTGCCACAAAACTTTGCACGTAACCCCATTTCACACACATTTCTTTGATCAGGGAACTAGGAACATCCTCAATCCCTTCCCTTGTGTCTGAAGACATTTCCTCCACCTCCGTCTTTTGCTGCTCCTTCTGAAGATGTTCCAGTTCTTCCGTGGTGAGCTCATTTCTGTAATCCTCCACATCAACATTATCAACTTCAAAGCCCATGCGTTTGCCCAGAGATACAATATCATCGACAAGAGCAACATGCTCAGCCTCAATGTTTCTGTCTACTACACAGTCTGGTCACAATTTCCTCCAGGCCAAGTTCATCGTCCTGTAAGTCACTTGCGCCAAGGCTCTGGCAAGGATACTTAATGGAGGATGTTGAAGCGATTTTTCCAGAATTCTCTGAGTGTTAATTCTGTGTCAGAGGTCACTTCAAAACACCTTTGAAACAGTGCTTTGGTGTAGAGTTTCTTAAAGTTCGACATGACCTACTGGTCCATGAGCTGAATTAGAGAAGTTGTGTTAGGGGGCAGAAACTTCACTGTAATAAAATCAGACTCCTCCACTAACTCGTCCTCCAAGCCTGGAGGATGAGCAGGAGCATTGTCCATCACAAGAAGGCATCTAATTGGGAAATTTTTTTCTTGAAGGTATTTTCTCACACTTGGGGCAAAGACTTCATGGATCCACTCAATAAACAATTGCCCCTGGTTACCCAAGCCTTATATTAGCCCTCCACATAACAGGCAATTTACTTTTCATCACGTTATTTTTCTTAAACATCCTCCGATTCTCAGAGTGGTACACAAGCAATGGCTTGACCTTGAAGTCCCCACTTGCGTTTCCACATAGCAAAAGAGTCAGCCTGTCCTTCATTGGCTTGTGTCCTGGCAATGCTTTTTCCTCCTGAGTGATGTAAGTCCTCTTTCGCAATTTTTTTCAAAATAGGCCGATTTCATCACAGTTGAACGCTTGTTGGGTAAGAAAACCCTCAGCCTTTACACAGTCACTAAATTCTTGCACATATTTCTCAGCATCTTCTCGGTTTGAACTCGCAGCCTCCCCATGCCTAACCGCACTATGTATACCACTTCTCCTCTTAAATTTCTCGAACCACCCTCTACTAGCTTTTGAATACATCAGTATCAGCACTTGTATCAGGGTTTTTCTTTAACAGGTCATCATGTAATCACCTCACTTTTTCACAAATTATAGCCTCAGAAACACTACCACCAGCTAACTGTTTCTCGTTTATCCAAATCAGCAACAATTTTTCCACTTCTTCAATCGTCTGCGATTTTTGTTTAGTAAGAATTTTTACTCCTCTTTCAACATCAGCTCTCTTGATCGCCTCTTTATTTTTGAATATTGTACACATTGCTGATTTCGCCATACCGAACTACACAGCAAGATTCGAGACACGAACGCCATTTTCATGTTTGGATATGATTTATTTTTTCATCTCTATCGTGGTTCTAACAACTTTTCTTTTCACTTTGCTCCTATCACTATTGTGATATCAGCATGGTGGCTTAATTAATAATAATTTATGGAAAAAAAAACAACAAAACACAAAGAAAATCAAGAAAACTCACTGCAAATTCAACCAGGTGTCTTTACTGAACGAAGGCTGCCACATAATTGACGCTTTCCCGCCTTTCAGCTCAGCACGCGAGGCACGTGGTTGTCGTTTTGCCTGTTCGGGAACCGAATTGTTCGAGAACAGAGGCGTTCGACAACCGAGGTTCCACTGTACTTTTAAATGACTGTTTCCCATGAAAATTCAGTGTCAAATGGAAAATTAAGATAATCAGTATTCAATATTGATGGCATCATCATCTTGAAGCATATATGTAAGATTAAAACCATTTTTAGATTCATATTTTCTATGGACATTTTTTTTTCAGATGAGTTTAAAAAATAGACATAAAATGCTCAATTGCAAATAACACGTCATGCAGTATCAAACTAGTTTAAGGGTTATTAAATGTTTATTGGAATGTTTTAAATCTTAACATAAACTTCGTTGATTTTGTGCAATAAAATAGTTTGATACTGCATGACGTGTTATTTGCAACCGAGCATTTTATGTCTATTTATGCACAGATTGAGAGTGTGTGGGCTGCAGACACCGGTAAACAAGAAAAAGAGGGGTGATATAGTAGAGGTCTATAAACTTCTAAAAGGATGTCATAGGATATTACATGATAAAATTTTTAATTATGGTGGGGGCTAAGTTTATGTGCAGTTAAGAAAGGAATGAGGATAGAATGAGACAAAAAAAAGATCAAAATGAAAATAGTTTCAGTGATACTTTCTCTCTCTCTCTGTGAACGAAACAATTTGCATGTGGAAATAGTGCATCTATCTAGTGTCAATAAGTTTAAGAGAAGGTATGACAGGTGCTGTGGGTGATGTATGGCCTCCCACGTTGAGTCCTTGATTTCCCAGAAATCTCTGATTATAATAATGATGATAGTAATAATAAACCTTATTAAAATATATATATATATCATTAAAAGAAACACACGTATAAACCGCAGTGAAAATTATTTAATTGTAAATAATTTTCACTGTGGTTTATACGTGTGTTTCTTTTAATGATGATCGCCCCACAGGTTTCGTTATTTAAAAAAAAATATATATATATATATGTGTGTGATTTCTGCATCACTCTACATATATGATATAGGGTGATGCAAAAATTGCTGTTCAGGAAATCAACTGGTGAGTGGTAATAAGGAGAGGAACTCATTTTCCAGCATACTTATGATTTATTCCAAATAGTCTTGAAAGTTCACTTTTCAGATATTACTCTGGTATAAAAATGTATTGTCCTTCAGAATTAAATTTATAAAGCATACTTCTCCTACATCTGAAATTGTACATTGTTACACTATAGCTCTCATATATCAGAAAAATCTCTAAAAAATTTAACATTAATAAAAGGATACGGGAAAAAAATGTAAAAATCAATACAAAATTCAAAATTTTGCCTACCTGAAATACAGTGCATACAAAAATGGAACAAACTGCCCATAGCAACTCAGTGATAAACCACATAATGCACCTGCATGGTTATTAAGTAAGATGTGGATATAAATCAGACAACAGCAGTGCTGTTGTTGCCTAATTTATTTCACTTTTTTCCTTTGAGTTCCCTCTGCACGCACGCACACACATACAGAAAGAGAGAGAGACACTGCTGGACTCGATATAAAACATGTTTAATGAAGGCAAGGCTCCTCACAACTAATCCATCACTTGCACAAGTGAAAAAGGTAAAGAATAAAGAAAATAATTAAATGAATTAAGCTAGCTACCTTAATTTGGCCGACTCACCCCCAAAGAGCAGGTGAGTTGGCCAGATTTAAGGTGAGCACTGTTGTTCAATCAATATATTAATGATATTCAAAAGGACCTGATAGGAGGTTTCAATTGTTTGCTGATGGTGCAAAGACAGGCAGGACAATTAGGGATGCTACTGATATGCAGCATTTACATAATCTCCAATAGGCTGGAACTGTGGGTAAATGATAATGGTTATCAATTCAATGTTAGTAAGTGTAAAGTTAGGCACTTCAATGACATATTGGTGGGTGTATCATTACACCCTCCATGGCATCAGCAGACTCATCCTCGAAGATTAACTGACAACATATTTACCATACTGAATCATAAAACCCTTAACACTCCCTGCTTTAACAGCAATTCCATTCACCCACAATTCTTCATATAAAAAATCTGCTGCTCACATCTCTCTCTCTTCACCATACTCTTACATAACCTCCAGGAAAAGCCTCTGGTTCTTCCTTTGTACCTTCTACTCTTTTTATAATTCCCTCTGGATTAATCCAATAAAATCCCCTCACCAACTTAAACATCTCTAACATATCACCTCATTTCCTTCTATCCTCCAAACTCTGCAATCCACATTCCTTCAATCTCTCTCCATGGCCAACATTCCAATGTTTCCACATCACAATGTAAACCAGGTGACTAAATCTGGGCACAATAGTCCAAATGTGGTCTGACCAGTGCTTTATACAGTGGCACAACCACCTTATCTCTACAAGTTAATGTACTTCTTATCACAGCAGCACTGCAACATTGCAATATGCCCTTTAAACTTCAGTCTACTGTCAAACCATCATTCCCAGATCTCGAATCTCATTCACTTCTTACAATATAATGCCATCAATACAGTACATAGTGTTACATTTCTACACTCGAAAATGCAACACCTTGGACTTATTCATATTAAAATTATGACCACAGTCCTTTGTTCAAGCAAAAGTCTCACTCCTTTATCCAAGCAAAATTATTAATAGCACTACATCAGTGGTGCTATTTATAATTCTCCCTAACTTTGCATCATCAGCAAACAATTGAAGTTTCTCAGTCAATCCACATGATATATCATTTACAAACAAGTTAAACAGCAGGGGACCAAAGAACAGAACCCTGGGGCATGCCACTGGTTACTATCCTTTTCTGAGACACTGCTCCATCGCACACAACTTGCTAGCATCATTCAGAGAGCTAATCTCCAATCCATATAACCAATATATTATCCATTCCCATCATCTGCAGTTGTACACTAACTTATCATGTGATAATCTATCAAACACTTTTGCAAAATCCAAGAATATCACTGCATATGATTCTCCTTTATCTAACACATTCATTACCTTATCATAAAATACAAGTGAATTGCTAAAACAAGATCTACTCCTTACAAATCCACGTTGACCATCATAAAGAATATTTTGTCCATCAATTCAGTGTTGTATGCTATTCCTAATCAATCTCTCCAACACCTTAACTACAACTGTAGTTATACAGACTACTCTATAATTCTAAACTTCTGTCCTAGAACCACACACACACACTGTTTTGCCTGACATACCTCCGATTCTTTCACTTCCAATTCTCCTAATACTTGCCTTCCTTCTACATGTTGCACAACATTATTTACACCAGATATATACAATGATAAAGTGCTCATTCAATAGTTACACTATATTCTGCAATGGTCACTATAGCCTACCATGTTTATTCTTTCTCTTGCTAATTATCATACAGTGGAAGAATTCCCTTAATTAACCTTGGTCTGACCAGCCAATCTTCTCTCATACTGCCCCTTCGTCACCTTCCTAGCCTGCACTTTATGTTCTTCATGGATTTCTGATCACCCCAACAGTCTTGTACCTCCTCCATAACATTTTTTTTTCCCCAATACAACTTGCTTGATTTCACTTTTCATCCATTTCAATCCTACTTTATTTACTCACTGAACTCTTGGGATGCAGCTATACATTGCTTGTGTCAGATACTGCCTTTCAATGTAATTTAGGATTATATACATTCACAAAAAACGCATCACTGTTCTAAATCAGACAATAAAGATAATGAAGATGATGATTTCACCTAAACTAATTACAGTAGTCCAGGAAGAAACTTTTTTCTTTAAATCTGAAATAAAACAATACAGAAATTATAGTAAATGGGAAAGAATAACTTACGATTTGTTAAAACTCTGCAGGACTTTAACTCATGATCAATGAACTGAATGCAGAAAGTAAAAAAAGAAAGGTGTAGAAAGTTTTTCTACACTTATTTTTCTACACTTTTTATCCAAGTTTTGCATGTGAAGTTCTTCATGACTAGGCCACTTATATATAGAAGCTAATGACTTTACATTAATTGCCATAGTATCCAATAATGCAAAACATTCTTTTGGTGTGTATAAGGCAATATATTAGGGAAAGGGCCACAACCCAGACTGGTTTGACCTTTATTAAGGGCTCATCAGTGATAGCCTCTCAGGGAGAGGATCTTCCTATAATGCAGAGCATTTATACGGTTCGTGAGGTGGATAGGAGGGTGGTTGATGGAAAGATATCAGAGAGTAGTTTATTCAGGAGTAGAGTCCAAAAGAAGGCTGACTAGTGGCATGCTATAGGGTTCTGTTCTTGAACCGTTACTGTTTAATTTGTACATTAACAACATAGGAAAGGATCTGAGAGGAACTGTTCAGTTGTTTGCCGATGATGAAAAGTTGGATAGAGCAACAGTTAACACAGATGATATCAAAATTTAGCAGGATGATTTGGATAGATTGGCAGACTGGGCAAAGGAGAATGGATATCAGTTTAATGTGACAAAGTGAGGTTATGCATTTTGCTGTGAAAAGATTACCAGCTGTATACTACATTGGTGGAACTGTACTCCAGGAAACTAATGAAGCCAGAAATTTGGGAGAGTGTTAGTGGATAGGGAGTTAAAGTTTAGGGGGCACATAGCAAGAGTGGCTAAGACAGCTCATCAGATTACTTGGTTACTGAAGAATACTTTGACAGGCATAGGCAAGCAGTTTATTGAGCCTTGATAAGACCCCATCTAGACTAATATGCACAGATCTGGGAGCCAGGGTTTCTTGGCGATGAGAAGGAGGTGGAGAAGATCCAGAGGCAAGTGACCAAGATGGTAGCAGGTCTATGGAATGAACCTTATGATAACAAGTTTGTGGGTTACAGAAACTGGTTGATAGGAGGAAAAGAGATAATATAATTGAGACATACAAATTACTGAGGAGTTTTTACAAGATTAATTCAGTGGAAATTTTTCAGAACAGGTGTGTGGTGGGAGAACTAGGGGGCCATCCAAGGAAATTGAGTAAGAGTGTAGTTAGCAAGGGTGTTAGAACTAGGTTTTTTCTTGGAGAATAGTGACTGAGTGGAATAAGTTGCTAGAATCTGTTGTGGGTGCCATGACTGTGAATGAGTTCAAAGCAAAGTATGATAGATAATGTGCAAATGTTGGATAGTTCTTGACATAATGTTTAGGCCTCCCTCAATGAGTCTAAGGACACCTTGAAGTAGCATGTAATAATAATAATAATAGTTATACACACCCAAAAGGATGTGTGCTTTGCATTACAGGATACTAAGACAATTATTGGAAATCATTTGCTTCTCTATACAAGTTCATTATGCATATATCTAAACAGGAAAAAAACAAGAAATGTAAATTATGATAATATACATTCACAAAAAACTCATCGCTGTTCTAAATCAGACAATGAAGATAATTTCTTCTTTCTTTATTATTACAATTTGTAACTAATATACTTTAGACTTGCAACCTTGTACAGGTAGTAGTAACAAAAAATAAAATAAAATAAATAAAGTATCATGTTTTTATTCAGGCATGTGTAGCTCAGTGCAAGTGGCATTTGTATCCACAGTACTAAGCTGCCCAAAGAAAGACAAGTTCAGCTGCTGACTACTGGAACTTTTTCTAAGACTTTGTTTGACTGGTTCTTAAGTTAGTCAATCTTTAGCATGGGCAAGCAGGTTTTTTCCCCCTTCCAGAAACTATGGTATTTCATCCTGTAAACTCAACAAAATCGACTGCTGAACCACTATTTCAAACAATAACATAGTGTTAGGGCCCATGAGATGGCAGTACTTATTTACCATCACTGGATGCCAGCTAAAATTAGTGATAGTCTTGGGCCAGTTAACCCCGATTGGTTTCTGGTGGAGATTGAACTGCTCACTCGGTCTTTGAAAGTTAAATAGGACTAAAATGGCCTTACCTACTCCCTATAAAGGGAATAAAGGCATTAGCTCAAATATATAATAATATAAGCTTTTATTCTCCTTTTGAAAAATAACTCAATTTATTTAATTCAGTTACTTTTAATGAACCTGTTCATTTGATTCTTTCAAAATGATGTTTCACCAACAAATATCACAATGACTGAGGAATATCAAATAATTCTTGAGTCATTCTTTGATATTCCTCAGTCAATACGTGATATTCTTTGGTGAAACATCATTTTAAAAGAATCAAATGAAGTTCATTAAAAGCAACTGAATCAAATAAATTGAGTTATTTTTCAAAAGTTGAATTCAGCTATTTATTCATACTATAGAATAATTCTTTCAATCAGCTTTCTTCCTTACAGAAAACTGGAAACCTAATTTTGTTCAAATATAATCTGATCTGTTAATTGTGAATTGACAGCAAGATGTTGGCCTACTTTATGCCAGGAGAGCTTAAGAATTTCCCCTCATAATTATGATTAAAGAATTCATCACAATTCCATATAGTGGCAGTCTATTGATTAAAATAGCATCTCTTTTCAAAGAATACAACAGCAGAGTAACTTTTAAACAGATTCAAACTGTTAGCATCCTCCTGAGGTCTAAAGATAGCACACCTTTCTATAAATACCCAGGAGCAGATAGGATTCTGTACTCTTGTGGTTTAACCTACATAGGAAAGACAAGAAGTGGATTTGAGGTGAGAAAGAAGGAACATGTTGCAGGTGTCAAGCATAAAAGAAAAGACAAATTTGGTCTGGCCAACCACACTTATAATAACAACCATGCAGTTGAATGGGACTTTTCAACCATGCTTATACAGAAAAGAATTTTTCTTCCAAATTTCTAAAGGAATTTGGAAGAAAAATTCCTTTAGAAATTTTTTAGCAAATTTTTTGAGAGAAGGGGAAAAAAAAAAGCACTGATATTAAGTGACATGAAAATCGGTTATTCTTTTTTAAGAAATCTTTAACTCGTTAAATTTTTTAACATAAGAGACTTCAACTTCTCCAACAATCTTCAACTGCAGTCAGCTAATACAAACAACACAATTTAACGTTTATCGATTAGCATGAAGTTATTTATTTTTCTTGTAAACGGTTTTATCAGCGTTTAGTCGAGTTTGTGATCTATATATTTATATTTCTGATGTTTAAGCCCTGAAGAAGCCACAAATTCAAATTAAGATGGCGAAACTACTAGGTGTATTTTACATATTTGAACGACTAATAAATTCCTGTTGTTACTGAATTTATTTTACTGTTAAAAATTCCACGATATGCACTTCGAGGGAACATCAACATTTTCAGTTAATGTCAAGTACAGAGGCACTCAAGTGTAACATTTTGTTCCAATGATGGCAAGATGGACAAATTGTTTATAGGGGACACGTTCCTATCACCACACCACCTCGTTTTACACATTATTTCTTATGCTAGAAAATGCTGTTTCGATAAACATAAATTTAATAAACATAACTGTCGGTAAGCGAAGATCTCGTATTTAAAATAAAAAAAAAGTCAAAATACCAAGAGAATAAGGGGGGGGGGGGGAATCAGTATACATTCAAAATTATAGTTGTATGTTCATACCAGTATACAGTTACACTGAATGGACTTTTTTTTTTCCCCTGAGACATACAACGACCAGAGTAAAGACGAATTACAAAATCAAAAACCAAAATGTACAATCTTGAAGGGAAACAAAAATATACTTTATACGGAATTCACAGATTCTAAACTCACCAAGCCGAACTATCGAAATTAATAATCTTGACTCATTGTTTGTACGTCCACTTTTCCCGTACAACATAAACACTGACTTTCTTAAAAGACCTCCGAGTACCACAGAAATAAGATTCGACATTATCTAGGAAGGGGAAAAAATGCTATAACTTAATAGCATTTCAACTCACGGAAAAGGCATTTCTACGTCGGATATCCGCTTCGTACCACATGTACGACAAGCTTCTAATCCCTGATAAAAAGAGCCTACAATAGACACGAAATAACCACTTCGACTTACAAATGATTTAAGTTAAATATTAATGGAGATGATAAAGAAATACGACCACCTTAACGATGACTTTTTTTAATCCACGAGTAATAAACATTGTAAATTATTTTCTACTATGATTTTTATTCAAGCAGCATCTGCATTTTTTTTTTTTAATAATCATTCTAATTTTTTGGCTGACAAGAAAATTTGGCAAATCACTTTTGTTTCGTCTTTCTTCATTTTTAAGCGATCTCATACCAATGCACAAGCACTTTTAGATTTGTTTCATCTATCTGCGCCCGTAGATATTATACGTAACGCGCTGGCTGGGAAGTTTTTAATTAAAATTAGCATTTGGGATATTTATTAAACACCGTGGAGCACTCTCAAATCCGGTTCAAAACTTACCACAACTGAGCAGAATAATTACAAACAATTATGTGTGTGTGGTCTCCATGGGAAATTTTCGATAAGTTGACTGACTCTGTATGGTCAGATGAGTGCAATTACTAATTCAATGTTGTTAATGTAAGGTTTTACCATCTTGGAAGGCAAAAGGTGAAATACTGTATACTCAACTGTGCAATGTATTGAAGGAAGTATAGGAGATAGGAAACCTGGGTGTTGATTGCCAAGATGCTGAACTTTATGAGGCATTATGGGAAGTGTGACTACAACATAAGAGATTATTGCAATGATGAGTGCAGTAACATATAGAAAGGATAGGATACTGTTCCACTTCAATATGGCCTTAATCAAGCGGTATTGGCCTAATGCACAGGTGATTTCAAGTCTCTGGCTTGTGGGATATAAAGAAAGAATGAGCAAATTTCATCTGCAGAACCCAGATGTAGAAAAGCGGTATGATAAGCTGATAGCAGGTGCCGAATTAAATTATGAATTAACCAAGAGAAAATTACTTCTTTGTGTCAATGTAGTGTTAACAGAGAGTCAAACGGGGGGGGGGGGGGAACACTGCCATTGAGTGTCAGGGAAATTATTGAGTTTAAGGCACTGTATAATCAAAGTGTGTAGCGTGAATGAGTTAGACAGTAATCACTTTCCATGATGAATTTTGCAAAATTATCAGACTTTTATGTCTGATAATAATTTAGAACTGGCAGGATCAGAAAGAAGAGCAGCCTAATGGCATCATTCTAAAAGATACTTATCTTCCTATAGACTAGGCCATGATCCATTATGTAGAAAGATACAACATTTTCACTAGACCAGAAATGGGAAACCTGTGATCTTTTGAGACCTTCGCATGGTTTTTTGCATTCTTGTCTAAACAAACCAAAACTGAGATACAAGCAGTGCACAGAAATTATCAGCTCAAAGATCAAGTTTCCTCCCTGGATTTTTTTGCAGTGGATACTGCTAAAATTGTGACATGTATTGCTTCAAAAAATGTGAAACATTTATACGCTATCAGGTTGAATGAAAAGAAGTATTAGAAGCATGTGGGAAGTGCAATAACAGACAAGAGTGTTTCAAAAATGAGAACAATATCTCAGAAGGGATCAGAAAATTGATGGGAGTGTTGATAACGATAATAATTATTATTATTAAGGCCTACATGGAGTCAAAAGACTCATCGTGGGAGGTCCTTCCTAAGAAACACACAGTCTATCAAGACTCATCGAGGGAAGATCCCCCCCCTAAGAAACACAGTCTATCATACCACTCCTTAAACTCATTGACCGTTCTCGCTCTCACCACTCCATCAGGCAATGCATTCCATGGTTCAACCACCCTCCATGCAAAGAAACCACTCCTCAACCTCTTGCTCACAGTTTCCTTTCGTAACTTCCAGGGATGGCCTCTTGTCATCACTCCTTCCCGCTGTTCAACCAAGCGAAAGAACTCTCCAGTGTCAACCCTGTAACCACCTCTCAACAGTTTAAAAGTCTCAATCATATCACCTCTCCTTCTTCTATCCACCAAACTCTGCAGTCCACATTCCCTCAGCCGATCCTCATAACTATCATTGTACAGTCCTGAAACCATCTTTGTTATCCGCCTTTGTACCCTTTCCACAGTTAATTTATCCCCTTCAAATCCTAGGGACCAAATCTGAAAACAGTAGTCCAAGTGTGGTCTGATCAGGGTCTTATACAATGGAATGATAACTGCTTTATCTCTGCAGGTCAGCATCCTTCTCATTATTGCAGCAATCCTCTGTGTTACCTTCACCACCTTTGCAATATGTCCCCTAAATTTCAGGTTTCTATCAATCATCAACCCCAGATCTCTTGTCTCCCCTACTTCCTCCAGTATAACTCCTCCCCATAGAGTATGCAGTGTCCCATCGATGTTTCCCAAACCTCAAGATCTTACATTTTGCTGCATTAAACCAATGCCCCCATTCATTTGCCCATCTATCTAGCTTATTCAAATCCTCTTGCAGGGCTGCCGCATCTCACTATTACTAATAATCCTTCCCAGCTTCGCATCATCTGCAAACAACTGAATATCCCCTTGCAATCCACTGACAATGTCATTGATATAAAGGTTAAACAATATAAGTCCCAGTATGCCCTGTGGCACCTCACTTGTTACCCTCTGCTTCCTTGAAACTGCCCCACCATACACAACTCTCTGATACCTATCAGACAGCCAATCCTGAATCCAGTTGACCAATCTGACATCCAGACCCATGTACTGCAACTTAAATATCAGCTTATCATGTGGCACCCTGTCAAATGCCTTCGCTAAGTCTAAGAAAATCGCAGTATATGCCTTTCCCTCATCTAATGCTCTTGTAACTTTATCATAAAAGACTAGCATATTGCTAAAACAAGAGCGGTCCTTCACAAATCCATGTTGACTCTCACAGATAACATTACTTTATCTGTCCAATGCTGTATATGGTCCTTCACTACTTTCTCCAAGATCTTAATAACTACTGATGAAACACAAACTGGCCTATAATTAGACACTTCCAGTCTGCTACTGTCCTTATGCAATGGCACTATCTTACCTTCCTTCCATTCCATGGGCACCTTTCCCGCAGCCAGACTTTCATTGAAAAGCTAGGTCAAAGGCACTGTCAGTTCCCTAGCACATTCTCTCAAAACTCGTGGTGAAATAATAATAAAAACAAAGTGGAAGAGCTTAGGCAAGATTTGATGAAAATAACGAGTGATGAAACTGAACATCTAAAGAAGCAATTGTGAATGTAAAAAAGGAAATTAATAAGGAGAAGCAAGTACCAAAGGATGATAGTGACATTGTATGTATAGAGATTCGATCAGAGGTGTCAATGAATAACAGGGTGCATAAGACATGTTTTCTAGTTGTTGTTTTGTTAATGGTACCTGTGACATAGTCAAGATTATTAGACACATGTATTCACAAGAATAAGGAATAATAATTTTTATTCTTGTAAATATTTTGACCAAAAATTAACAAGGCATCAGCATAATTACAAGGTGAAGCCTTGTAATTTCAGAATCACATGTTGGATTGCCATCATACAGTTGGTTAAAAAATCAAATACGATTACTATTAAAGCTAAGATTACATATATAAAAATAAATGTTACCATTTATAAGGATAAGACCCTCCCAAATTTTGGCAGTAGATAGGTATTCATTCCAATTTAGGTTTAAATAGCTTCTTAAACCGAAACCAGCACCAAATGTAAAAGGTATGTATTGGACAAGAGAATAACGTGATTAGTGTCAATAGCCAATATTTGTTACAAATAGTGAAGTGACTTTTGATTAGGTTAGTGACGAGTATTACGAGTGATTTACTGATATTCTGATGAAAATAGTGTATATTCGTGTCTCAGGATTATGGATTATTCTCAAAGTATTGGAACCTTATTACAAAAAGGACTACAGGAGTGTTTCTGAGTGCCAGAACTCAGAAAAACTTACTAAGGTAAGTAGCAGCCAATTCTCTATTTAACTTAGCAATACCAAGACCATGGAAAAGTCCCTAACGTTTGAAGAAGTTTACAGAACATTCCTAAGATTTGGAAAACTCTTAAACGATAACTGGCCAAGGAAACTAAAACTGTACGACACATTCCCTCCTGCAGCAGTCACAGACGACATCATGGACGACCAAAACAACGAAGATGACACACACCCTCAACAAGACTTAGCACTCTTACCACAATCAAAAGAAGAAGCAGCATATAGCAACACCTACCAAACAGCAGAATCGCACACAGACTTCCAGAAAGTACAAAAGAAAAGAAAAATATCTAACACGACAGAAATACCCAAAATAAGAGAAACAGAAACAGACAATGGAACAAAGGAAAGAATACCCCCAGTCATCCTAAGGGCCAAGGAACACTGACATCGATTGCCACTGCTCTGAAAACAACAGGAATCACCTTCACAGAAGAAGGAATACGCATTCAACCTAAGACATCGATAGACTACAGAAACATAACAAAATTCTTGGATAACAACAACCTACTGTATCACACATTTCAACTCAACAGCGACAAACATCTGAAAGTAGTACTAAAAGGAATCACAGAAACAATATCAACAGAAGTTGCCACAGACCTACATTACAAAGAATTTAACCCCATTAAAGTAAGCCGAATGCACAGAGCAGAAAAGACTCCCTACCCTTTGATCCTAGTCGAAATCTCAAAAGACCAGAAAGATATACACGACCTCCAAAACCATCTGCGACCTAATTATAAAAGTAGAATCTCTGAGACACAAATCCACAACAACACAATGTCACAGATGTCAGAAGTTCGGTCATGCACAGCTATGCTGCAAAGCAGAATTCCGATGCGGAGGAAAATACGCCACAAAAGAATGCAAGAAACCACACACCCAGCCAGCGAAATCTGCTAACTGCGGAGGCCCACACTCCGCCAACTACGGAGGATGTACAGCACGTGTACAGAGGGCGTACAACAAGATATAACCCCAAAGCAGCAAGCCCATACAAGAAAGCAGACCCACCCAACAAATCACAGCCTCCACAACAAACGGAAGAACATATGCAGAAGTTGCAAGACCAACCTAACAACAAGACTCCAAACCCAAAACAAACCACCTACAGCAAACCAGCAAGACCAATCTCCTCAACATAACAAGCTGCATAGGAGAGATGCTTGCAGAACTCCGACAAACTGACCCAACACAAGAGGCCAAGGACATCATTCTAAAATACACACAGATTTTATTCTCTGCAATCCTTAATGGATAAAAGTAAAATAAAACCCAACTCTCTACAGATCATCAACTGGAATGCTAACGGACTACCCAACAAAGCAATAGAACTACAGCAATTCACAGCAGAAACCCAAGCAGACATCATCTTAGTAAATGAAACACACTTGCATCCATCTGACAAGACAAGAATCAACAACTACACCACGTACCGCACAGATAGAACCTATGCAAGAGGAGGAGGAACTGCCATCTTCATTAAAAGAAGTATACACAACACAATTGCCACACCTCAAACAGAACACATGGAAACAACAGGAATTGAAATACACATGGAGAACACAAGCGGTATCATGGTATTTGCAGCCTACAACCCCCCCAGATAAAAACTCCTAGAATCAGATCTGGACAAAATACTAAATACAGGTAAAGCAGTAATCATAGCTGGAGATTTTAATGCCAAACATTCAGCCTGGAATAACAGAAACTCAAATATTAATGGAAGAATACTCAACTCTTATACTACTTCACAAAACTCAGCAAGAATAGGACCCACAGAACCAACACACTATGGAGCAACTGGACATCCTGATTTACTTGATATAGCTATATTAAAACACATAGCACACAGCTATCAAATACATGCAGTCAACGAATCAAGTTCTGATCACAACCCCATCATATTGCAACTAGGCACCACACAAGATTTAACGGACAATACCTCCACCTTTATAAACTGGAAACAACTTCCCTCAGCCTTCCAGGAAATTCTTGGCCCAGTACCACATATAATATCCACTGAAGACATAGAAAAAGCAGTGAAAACCTTTGAAAAGCAAGTACTAACAGCAGTATCACAGGTAACACATACAACCAAATGCGCACCACCAAATAAACTCCCAGAGGACATAAAATGTCTTATCCGAGAGAAAAACAGGTTAAGAAGAAAATATCACAGAATACTGGATCCCGCAGATAAGCAGGCAGTTAACAGAGCTACAAACCAGGTTCGGCATGCCCTAAAGGATCACCGTAACAAACTCTGGAATAACAAAATACACCAATTAAACACAGAGGATCAATCATTGTGGAGAATGATAAGATCACTTCGTTCAAAACGTAACACGCTTCCCCCAATCCAAGGAGAATATAGAGTCGCCTACAGTGACAAGGAAAAGGTAGAAGCATTTGCAGACAGCTTAGAAAGACAATGCAGTCCCAATTATGCCAATGTAGATTTAAGCTTCATAAGAAAAATCCACACCCAAGTGCGTAAAATAACTCAAAATGCCTCACTCCAATCCAACAACAAATCTGTGCCACCAACAGAAATATATGACATCATAAGAAAACTAAACAACAAAAAGGCTCCGGGTCAAGATGGTATATAGATCAAGGTGCTCAAGCTACTCCTACGTAAAGGGGTTATACATCTGGTAGCCATCACTAATGCCATCCTTTGGCTAAATTATTTCCCAGAGTGATAGAAGCTTGCAGATGTCTTCCTAATTCCAAAACCAGGGAAAAATGCACAATTCTCACAGAACTATCGTCCTATCAGCCTTCTATCATGTGTAGACAAGATAGCCGAATGCGCTATACTAACACAGATTCAAAAAGCAACAGATAACAACCAAGTTATACAAGACGAGCAATTTGGATTCAGAAAACAGCATTCTACGACCCTCCAAATTTACAGAATCATTGAATACATCACCCAAGAGTATGAATGGCACCAACATTCTGGCGCAGTCTTTTTGGACATAACACACGCATTTGATAGAATTTGGCATCATGGTCTAATTTTTAAGCTACAATACCACTAGTTCTACTTATCAAATCATATCTCAGTAACAGAAAATTTAAAATAAAACTGAATGGAATCAGATCCACAGAAAGGAGAGTCGTGGCAGGAGTCCCACAAGGCTCTCTGCTATCTCTCCTACTCTTCTCCATATACAAGGTGGATCTCCTAAAGTTGTCCTCATCCATCACCACTTTCTATGCTGATGACACAATTATCATAGCCAGATCCCTCCGTCCACATCTGGCCACAAACAAGCTACAGAGAGCTGTCAACAAATTAGAGGACTGGTACACCAAATGGTACATTGCCATCAATCCAGGAAAAAGCTCTGCAGTACTTTTCACCAGACGTAAAGCAGAACGGAACACAAGCATACAAATGTTTGGAAAAATCAGACTTGGCACAACTCTACCAAATATCTAGGAGTTCATCTTGATAAATGCCTAAATTTCAAGACACACATAAATAGTATCTCCACCAAAGCAAGTCAGACAATAGCACAGCTATATCCACTTTTGAATAGGAAGAGCTTCCTAAACATAAATAATAAATCCTCCTCTATAAATCAGTAATAAGACCACAACTCACTTACGCATCACCAACCTGGGGACACACACAGCTAAAAGCAACATCAACAGATTACAGAATCCAGAACAAATGCCTAAGAATGGCATTAAATGCCCTTGGTTCATGAGAAACCTCCAGTTACACCAGGAAGCCAACCTTCCAGATATCAAGACCTACATGACAGGCATTGCAGAAAAATTCTTCACAGACACAGATAATCACCCAAATCAGCTAATTCAACAGGCAGCAGACTACAAATCCTCAGATCATTTCAAACATAAAAAACCAAAATCCTCAATCGCAAGATAAAGCTAATACAGCTTACAATGCTCACAACGAGCAGGTAATTTACCCACAATAATCCTCTCATACACAAGCTAAAATCAGATGAAAGGATAAAGAGTCAAGGACTCAGTCCATCTCCCAAAGAAGTTCCAAGTTCTAAGTGATTAGTATCCACTCCATGCTGAGCAAGGCCAGATTTTTCGGGTTTATTGCTGATGATATAGGATAGGTGTTTTTGTAGTCCTGGTTACCATCCATGAAAGATAAAAAGCCCCCCCCCCTTCTCTCCCTCACTGGTGTTTACCAGTGAGAGAGGGAAGTTCAGCGAGGGTGTTCGGTATGAGTGCCTCCACTTGTATTTTGGACAAACAGGACATTCAATAGAAAAAGGACTACAAGAACACCTATCTTATATCACCAACAATAAACCTGGCCTTGCTCAGCATGGAGTGGACACTGATCATAATATCCTTTGATGTAATACTCACCTTTTACATTTGGTGCCAGTTTAGGTTTGAGAGGCTATTTAAAGAGAGTGCTGAATTATTTGTACTCTGCCTAAAACCTAAATTGGAATGACTGTTTAGCTATTGCCAAGATTTGGAAATAAATGGCAAATGGTGTGTGTTCCTCCTCCTTTATATATACATTATCAATAAAAAAAAAATCAGCTAATGCATTTTTATTTCCGTATAGGAAGTAGACGAGGCCGTTTTAGCCCTATCTAACTTTTGGAGACCGAGTGGGCAGTTCAATCTTCACTGGTAGCCAATCAGAGATAGCTTGCCCAAGGCTATCACTAATTAAGCAGCCTGCAGTGAAGATAGGGCACAACAACAAGTGCTGCCATCTTGTGGTCCCTAACCCTAACACAATATTTTTTTAATGTCTGAAATAGTGTGGGTTCTACAGTCGATTTTCTGGAATTTATAGGATGATAAACCTGAGTTTCTGGGAGAAAAAATCCACTTGCCTGTGCCAGAGATCGACTAACTCGGGAACCGGTCGAAAAAACTGTGTCGTTCAATAATCTAATTGTTGTTAATTTTTGCATTTCAAATAATTTCATTTTAGTTTTAATTGTGATCTTACTGGATTTTGTAACCACCTGTATGATGGCATCCCCAGTATGTGGCTCAGCTCTGTAAATAGGATAAACATTCTTTCTTCTAGCTTCACCTTGTCATTATTCTAATGCACTGATGATGGCCCATAAATTTCTGGCCAAAATATTTACAACAGTAAAAATTATTTTTATTCTTATGAATATGTGTATCTGATAATGTTTTCTAGGTGGTATATTAAGGTCAATATCTGAATCATGCTTTGTATGGAATGAAGGGATGGAAATCATAATGAATGGTAGCTGCAGGAACAAATGGCTTGGATGGTGAGAAAAGGAATGTTAAAATGGATTGGAGGAAGTTGTTGCAGAAGGTGAAGAATGATAGTATTGTTGGGAAAGTAATCAGCATATTGCACACAGATATGTTAAGAGGGTTGAGTAGGAGAGCAAAGATAATGAAGATAATGAATGGAAAGATGGCTGAGTTGGGAATAATTTGAGGGATATATCCAGTTGCGGCAGCAATGGTGAGCATTGTCACTCCAAAAGTATATCTTCCCTAGTTGGAGGAAATGCCAACTAGACCTCTTGGTGGTAGATGTTTTTATCATCCGGTGAAATACCACCATCCTATTTATTAGAGACCTGAAGTAGCTGCAGCCTGCTTGGTTGCTAGAGCAAGGGTTCAGCTTTCTGTCCCCTCCTACTCTTCCCACATGCAGTAAGAGTGATATGCCAATCTCACTGGAGGGGGACAGGGACCCCTCATTTGAGGATACAGCAGTAAAACAGTTTCCAGTCCAGTCACTGGTTAGTACATGGGACCAAACCAGTTAGTAATGAATCTGGAGGCTTCCCGATCAGTTAGTGTCAGATCCTGCAAACAAGTATTTTGCAAGTTCATGGCTGAAGGGAGACTAAATACTGTGGCTGCAGGGGGAACTGTCAAGGCCATGTATGGACATGAGACTGAGTTCCCTCTGTGTGGGCAGTGTGTTCGCAAGTCTGTCACATCTCACTACATGCCCAACTTCCTCTTTATCTCTTCCTCACCAAATACAATGGACCACAACCCAAAGAAATGTGATTTTACTACAGAACTCAAAACTTCTTCCACAAAAAATAGTTTACAATTAAATCATAAAAAACAACAGAAATCCAACCAAACCACCCACCAACACTAATTCTTACTAAAAAAAAAAGTTTCCACATCCACTTCATCAACATCCATGGCCTAAACAGCAATATAGTGCACCACCGCTTATAGTCATTTAAACCAGAATTATTATTCCTATCACAATCCCAACTGGAAACCTCAACAGTCATTGTCCATCTCAACTGTTCAAATAATACACTGCACAGCTTTTTTTGCCACAAGGCACTTGTGCATTCATCAGAGACTGCAAATCATTGAATCTCCAATATTTTATCTGCTTACTAATAGTCATTTAAACCGCTTTTCATATATTCTCTCTCTCTATTGCTCTCCAAACTCTGTCAACCACTCTGACCTCTTCAACTATCTATCTCTAAAGCTTGACTTTCTGCAATTGAAATACCCAATAGCGAGGTCATCCTTTTTCAATGTCCAAAACTCATATTGGCTCCCCTTCTCCAGTTTCCCCAATCAAGCAAGCAGGGATACTGAGGTGTTTGCTATCAGCAAAGACCTATTTGAGATCATCAATCTTCCTAATAGAATACCTGATTTCTTTCAATTTGCCAACACACTTGACCTCTTCATAACAAGCTCCCCTTCTAGGTATACTGTAGTTGTCAGTTCTCCTCTTCATTACTCAGACTACAACCTCATATAAATCTCTTTTGCCACAGAACAACCTTCACTCACCAGTTCACAGTCTTGTGTCCTTTGGATTTCTATTCCTCCTTCCCATGGTCCGACTACTGCTTCAGTTCTTCTGATCCAAACATCTGCTCAGACTGAATAACAGAAATCATCCTCACAGGAATAAAGGCTTTCATCAATTATTCAACTCCAAATTCTCAACAACAATCCAAGCCTCAGTTCTCAAAAAAGTGTGACAATGTTGCAAAAGAAAAAACCTCTACTTACTACGAATGGCTCAAGACCAAAACTGCAGCTGTTCACTCTGCCTATACTGCAGATCACAACGTTGTAAAAGAATCAAATGCTGCAAACTCACCTCATGCCAAATGACAGTCGCTCCTTCTGGTCCCTTGCCAAGGCCACTGGGTGCAACTTCTGCCCACCGAGGTTTCCACCACTCTCACATCCAGGTAGCACTGTAGTTACCTCAGCTAAAGACAAGGCCAACTTACTGGCATTACTCTTCTCTTCCAATTCCTGCCTTGACAACTTCGGCAAAATTCCCAGAATGGCTCCCTTCATGTCTCCCGACAAAAAAGAAATCCTTAATAGCCTGAACACAAACAAGGCATTTATTCTTGATGGTATCCCACCAACTGGGTTTTAAAAAAAAAAACAGTTGGTGGGATACCATCTTGGGATACTCTGTCCCAAGAACTAACACCTACCTTGTATCACCTCTTCAATCTATCCTATTCAACTGGCATCTACCCCTACAACATGGAAACAGGTCCACATACAACCCATCCCGAAGAAAGGTGATAAAAATCAACCAACTACCATCCAATTGCTCTCACTTCTGTTCTTTCAAAAAAACTCAGACTACCTCATATAAATCTCTTTTGCCATAGAACAACCTTCACTCACCAGTGCACAATCTTGTGTCCGTATGGAGAAGGTCATCAACAACAAATTCTTGAACCACCTAGAGTCATACCAACTAATCAGTGATCAGCAGTATGGATTCCACCACTTGTGATCTACAGCTGATTTTCTTGATTTCACCATTCACTTCTGGACTCAAGCCATGGAGAAATTTGGAGAAACTCACATGGTTGCCCTCAACATTTCAAAGGCATTAGATCAGGTTTGGCACAGGGACCTACTTAACAAAATGCCATCCTAGGGTCTGCCTTTCTCAATCTGCAACTGGATCACCAACTGTTTCACTGATCGCTCACTATGTGTCATAGTGGACGGTTTACTCTCCTCAGAAGTAGTGCTCAAGTATTAGAATCCTCAAGATCTACCATGACCAGTGACCTCAACTCAGATCTTATATATACAGGGTGTTCGGGATAAATTTGACATATTTATAATTAATTATATTTTTCCGTAAGTTACATGTATTAACACATACTTCTCTTCATTTAAAAGTTTGGACCCTTCTTCATTCATATACAAGATGTCAGAAAGGATGGATAGCTGGAACCCACCTGAATCATGGAAGAGAATAACTTGTATCATGATGATTCGTGCCCGCCATCAAAATAAGGATATTACGACTGCTGCCCAATGCTCCCTGAATACAGTAAAAACAATCAGGCATGAACTAGAGACTTGCAATGGTGACTACGAGGATGTAGCAAGAAGAAAGATCCCTAGCAGACGATCTGATTGCGTTCGTACAGCAGAATTCCTCGCAAATCTGCAGGAACAGGTGTTGAAGAACCCTGGCATTGGAATTCGGGCTTTGTTCGTGGAGTTGCTAACTGTAGTCAAGCCCTGGATAACAAGGGTAGCCAATGGTAGGCCGTATGTATGGCAGCAGGATTCGGCCCCTTGCCACACCTCTGGGAAAAGTCAAAAATGGTTGTCTGAAAATTTCTACGACTTCACCAGTCCAAATGTTTGGCCTCCAAACTCCCCAGACCTTAACCCCATGGATTATTTTGTATGGGGCGCAGTTGAAAAAGACACCAATCGCACTTCCAGTAATACAAAAGCCCAGTTAATGGATAAAATTAAAACAGTTTTTGCGGCCCTTCCCAGGGAGACTGTAGCATCAGCTTGTTCGAGGTTCCGAAGCAGAATTGAAGCTGTGATCGATGCTAATGGTGGTTATTTTGAGTAAATCTTGTTGATAGTATTGTAATTAACTCTGCCTGTAATGTTTTTTTGTCAATTCATTAAATTTAATAGATACAAAGAAGATTTTCTTTTTCCTTACGAAACTGTCAAATTTATCCCGAACACCCTGTATATCCAAGTGGGGCAAGGACAACCCTTGTCAACTTCAATGCCACCAAAACTCAGTTCTGTCTAATCTCTTACCAGAAAGAGCTCGCATCTCTTCAGTAATACTGTGATATTTAAATACAGTGGCACAATCACATTTCAACTATATCTTCTGCTGCTGCCAAAAAACTTGGTGCACTTTTTCGCACGACACTACTTCACACCTTCACAACTGCTACCTATATACAAAGCCCAAATCTGCCCAGCAATGGAATATTGTTCTCATATTTGGGGTTATGCACCAAAATCATCCTCTCTAAGATTACTCAATTCTATCCAGAAGAGGGCAATTCGACTAATTAATGATCCCTCTCTCACATACCCTCATTAATCCTTCTCTCACAGACGTTCAGTTTTTGCTTTGTGCCTAGATACTTTCATGGACAGTTCTCTGCTGAATTGTCCACTATTATTCCTTCACTCTCCTCCAAAATCATTAAAACAAGAGCCCATGCTAACCAATATCCTTTTGCAGTTCATCTTGAAAACTCACAGAACCAATTTCACTGCCTTCCCCAAAGGTCTTGTGTCCTTTTGTGTGTAGATCAGAGTTAAAAAAAAGGTTGCTGGGGGGTGGAGTTAGTAAAGATGATGTAGAGCTCCTGCAGGATGATTTGAACAGAACTGACAGTGTGGTTAAAGGATAACTGCTAGTTCAATGTGGCAAAGTGTAAAATTATTAAAGAGATTGCAAGCTGCATATTATTTTGATGGGATGGACTGCATTCTAGGAAACTGATAAGGCTAGGGGACAACATGGTGATGGCAGACAGGAAGTTGAAGTTTAGAGTTCATATCACAAAAATAGACAAAATAACTCAAAGACCCTAGGATTTTAAGAAACACACTGATCAGCAAGGTTAAAGAAATTATTATTCCTCTTTATAAAGCTTTGATATACCATCTCAACCACAGTGTGCAGATCTGGGAAATGTGAAAGCAGTGGAGATGATTCAGAGGCAAGTGACCAAAATCTTGACTAGTCTGTGTTTTCTATGAGGATAAACTGAATGTAATCCACAAACTGAAAGTTTGTAGATTACAAAATTTAGTTGATAAACAGAAAAGAGGGTTATATGATAGAAATTTTTTTTTTTTTTTTTTAATTATTATTATTTCGGGCGACTCCAGGAGTCCTTAGACTCATCGAGGGAGGCCCTAAACATCATGTCCACACAACTATGCGATTACATTCTCACAGTATCTATCATACCTTGTCTTGAACTCGTTCACCGTCATAGCACCCACAACAGACTCTGGCAGCTTATTCCACTCATTTACCACTCTAAAAGTAAAGAACCCAGCTCTAACACCCCTGCTAACCACACTCTTGCCCAGCTTCCATAGGTGTCCCCTAGTTCTCCCACCACCAGTCCTGATCTCAAAAATATCCTCTGAATTAATCCTATAGAATCCCTTTAGCAATTTGAATGTCTCAATCATATCTCCCCTCCTCCGCCTATCAACTAGTTTCTGCAACCCACAAATCTTCAACCTGTTCTCATATGGTTCATTCCATAGACCTGTTATCATCTTAGTCACTCACCTCTGGATCCTCTCCACCTCCTCCCCATCAAGAAGGAACTGAGGTGACCAAATCTGGGCACAGTAGTCGAGATGAGGTCTTATCAAGACTCGGTACAGAGGTACAATAACTTGCTTGTCTCTGCTCGTCAAGGTATTTTTCAACAACCAAGTGAGTTGATGAGCTGATTTAGCTACTTTTGCAATGTGCAACCTAAACTTCATCTCCCTATCCACCAACACTCCCAAGTCCCTGGCCTCATCAATCTCTTGGAGTACAGTTCCACCAATGTGGTATACTGCTGCTAATCTTTTCACCCCAAAATGCATACCTTACATTTTGTCACATTAAATTGACATCCATTCTCCTTAGCCCAGAACTCCAATCTATCTAAGTCATCCTGCAAGACTTTGACATCTGCATTCACTATTGCCCTACCCAACTTTGCATCATCAGCGAACAAATCAATTGTTCCACTTAGATCCTTCCCTATATCGTTAATGAACAGATTAAACAGCAGTGGTCCAATAACAGAACCCTGCGGCACACCACTAGTCACAGGCCGTCTTTTGGACTCTACTCCTGAATAAACTACTCTTTGATATCTCTCCATCAACCAACAACCTATCCATCTCACCAACCCTATATCCATTCCCATATGTTGTAGTTTACGGATTAGTATTCCATGTGGTATCCTGTCAAACGCCTTTGCCAGGTCCAGCAGTATCACTGTAAACCCATTTCCCTTATCCAGTTCAGCCGTCACCTTGTTATAAAACTTGAGCAAGTTACTGAAGCATGATCTACCCTTCACAAAGCCATGCTGTCCCCTGTACAGTATCTCGTTTTCATCAATCCATTCCTGTATTTTTCCCTTGACTACTTTCTCTAAGACCTTGACAACGACTCCTGATATGCTGATCGGTTGGTAATTTGCAACCGTAGTCTTGGATCCTCCTTTATGCAGTGGAACTATTTTCCCCTCTTTCCACACCTTCGGGACTAAACCAGACCTGAGACTCAGATTAAACAACATGGTCAAGGGCACTGATAATTCTTTAGCCGCTTCACACAAGACCCATGCCGGTATACCATCCAATCCCACAGATGTATTCACATTAAGATTCTGTAATAGACTATTCACCTCCAATTCATTCATCACAATTCCCATATAAACTAATGGTTCCTTCATTCTTTCAATGTCACCACCTTGATGATATACTCTTGCAAAATGCTCACTTAGTAATTCCACTATATTGACTGATTCAGTGACCTCCTTACCATCGTCATTCCTTAAAATCATTTTGCCATGTACAGTTTTTTTCTTGTTTGCAGCATATTGAAAGAACTGTTTGGGATTCTCTTTTGCTTGCAAAGCTAGTTTCCTTTCATAATCCGCTTTTGCTTTTTTTACCACACTCGTTACCTTTCTGGCCTGCACTTTATACCGTTCGTGTGCCTGCAGGTCACCCCTTTCTTTAAATTCCCTCCACAGTTGTTTCTTTTTTTGTAGCTCAAGCTTAATGGTGTTATTCATCCATTTAACCCCTACTTGTTTTACTATTCGGACCCTAGGTATACAATCAGCCATTACCTCCTGTAAATGCTCCTTGACCACTTCCCATGCTCTATCGACGTCCAGCCCTTGTAGTTGTACATGCCATGGCACTGATCCAAGCAATCTCCTAAGTTTGTCATACTTGCCAGCACGGTAATTCCACATATACCCTGTATTAATCGAAAATTCCACACTTTTAGCCACCTCCCAGGTCAAGACCTTATGATCACTCTCACCAACAGGTGGCAACATGGTCATATTCATTAGTCAAATTCTCAGATGCTATTACTAGGTCAAGCACTCTCACACCCCTAGTATTTTCAATTACATGCTGTCTCAGATAGTTATCCTTTAATAATTGAAAATCCTTTTCCTTCCTCACATGTGTCCTCTCCTCCTTCCAATCAATGTTACCATAGTTGAAATCCCCCATAATAATTACCCTCCTTCCACTCATTTCATCAATTTCCCTATGCATACTATCTCCACCATCTATTCCATCACCTGGTCTATAGCAGCACCCAACTGTATATTTTATTCTGCCAGTCTCAATCTCACACCAAATAGCCTCAAATGAGCTCCTTTCACTATCCTGCGATACAACTTCAATTCTCCTTGGCTACAGTTCATCGCTATCATCAATAATACCTCTCCCGCCCTTTTATTCTCTCTGTCCCTCCTAAACACACTATAACCTACACATTCTATCCCACTAACTATATCTTCTTCCGTCAGCCATGTTTCACTAATGCTAATAACCTGTGGCCAGGAAGAGCCAATCAAGGCCAAAAATTCTTCCTTCTTGTTCCTAATACTCCTGGCATTAGTATACATGAAATGCAGTGATCCCTTAGTCCCACCCCTATATTGATGCGTTATTCTAAATGACCCATTCCCATTTTTTGTCCTTAGTGCTGGCTCAGGTACATTATATACATTCTTACACTCATCTGTCTCACTGATGTCTGCATATCCATTTCCCCCCCCCTCCTTGGTAGTTCTAGTTTCCCTGGTTTTGCACATCCATTTTCACTTCATTCAGCAACACTCTTTCCAGTCTCCGCACACCAAGTCCATTCAAATGCAGGCCATCCATCTTGTATAAGTCCTTTCGCCCTTCAAACTCATTCTACACGTCCACGAATTCCACACCACACCGTCTGCATAAGCTATGCATAATGTCATTTGCGATTATGGCCCTCCTCCTAAACTTCTCTCTGTCATACCGCGGCAACAGACTAACCATTCTAACTCTGTCACTCTTTTCTTTCGCTACCTTTAACAATATTTTCAAGTCCTCTCTCAAATATATAAGTTACCATAAGTATTTTGTAGAGTATATACAAAAGATATTTCGATATATTTCAATACATGATTGGAATGAAAAGAAAGATGTAAAAGTTGTGTAAGGGTGTAAGAACTAAGTTTTTTGTGTTAATAGTAGTGGAAGATTGGATGCCATCAGAGGCAGTTATAAGTGCTCTGTCAGTGAATGAGTTTAAGGAGCGGTATGATAGGCACTTGTGGTTATCATGAACCACAAGGAGTCTTTGGACTATAGGGAGAAGTCTGAGTAATAATATTATTAGGAGGAATTAATGATTTACATAATGCATCCAGTGCAGAAGAAAACATTTTACCACCAATATTCTGCCCCAGGTTACTGAGGAAGTCTCCAACAAAGTCTCAATGGAACACAACTGCCATTGTGCATAGAGCTGTTTATGGAGAAGAATGATTTTTTTCCTCAGATTTTTGAAAGTTTTTTTTTTTTTGGGTCAACTCTCCTTAATCAAAAATAGCACACAATATAGAAATGAGCAAGAGCATGAAATACTTAAGTCAGCAGTATCCTCTGTTCCTTAAATTCCCCCTCTAAGTACAGCCAATAGTTGGTGAATTGTGCTGTTTATTATTTTGGATGTGCAGAATCAGGGAAACTAGAGTTATTAAAGGGGGGGGGAGTAGATATGCAGACTTTAGGGAGACAGTTGAGTGTGTGAATTTGTGTAATATGCCCGAGTGAGTACAAAGGACAACAAATCGGAATGGGATAGTATAAGGCATCAAAATAGGGATAGGACAAATGGGCTTCTGCAATTCATGTATACTAATGTATACATGAATTGCATTAGGAACAAGAAGGAAGAATTTTTGGCCTTGGTTGTCACTTCCAGGCCACAGGTTATTGGGATTAGTGAAACATGGCTGACAGAAGATGATATAACTAGTGGGACTGAATGTGAGGGGTATGGTGTGTTAAGGAGTGACAGGGAGAATAAAATGGAGGGGGGGAGGAGTATTATTGACGATATCTGATGAGCTACAGCCAAGGAGAATAGAAGTGGAACTGCAGGTTAAAGAAAAGAGCACATTTGAGGCTATTTGGTGTAAGATTGAGGCTAGCAGAACAAAATATATAGTTGGGTGCTGCTATAGACCAGGTGATGGAATAGATGGTGGAGATAGTATACATAAGCAAATAGAAGAAATGAGTGGAAGGAGGGTAATTATTATGGGAGATTTCAATTATGGTAACATTAATTGGAAGGAGGAGAGGACACATGGGAAGAAGGAATTGGATTTTATGCGGTTATTAAGGGATAACTATCTGCGACAGCATGTAATGAAAATACTAGGGGTAAGAGAGTGCTTGACCTAGTAATTGCATCTGAGAATTTGGCTGTAACGAATATGACCACATTGCCACCAATTGGTGAGAGTGATCATAGGGTCTTGACTTTGAAGGTGACTAAAGGTGTCGAATTTACAATTAAGACAGGGTACATATGGAATTATCGGGCTGGTAAGTATGACAAGCTTAGGGGTTTGATTGGTTCAGTGCCATGGCATGTTAAACTGCAAGGGCTGGATGTTGATAGTGCATGGGAGGCAGTTAAGAAGTGTTTGCATAAAGCAATGGCTGACTGTATACCTAGAGTGCGAATAATAAATCAAGTAGGGGTTAAATGGATGAATAACACCATTAAGCTTGGGCTGCAAAAAAAGAAACAACTGTGGAGGGAATTTAAGGAGAAAGGTGACTGGCAGGCACATGAACTGTATAAAGTGCAGGCCAGTAGGGTAACAAGTGTGGTAAGAAAAGCAAAAGCAGGTTATGAAAGAACATTAGCCATGCAGGCTAAAGAGAATCCCAAACAGTTTTTTCGATATGCTGCAAGTAAAAGAAAAAATGTATATGGCAGAATGATTTTAAAGAATTCTGATGGTGGGGAGGTAACCAAATCAGTTGATATAGTTGAATTACTGAGCAAGCACTTTGCAAGAGTATATCATTCAGGTGGTAACATTGCGGGAATGGATGAGCCAATAGCTTATACCTGAATTGTGGTGACTGAAGTGGAGGTGAATAGTCTATTACAAAACCTCAATGTGAATACATCTGTGGGATTGGAGGGTATACCAGCTCGTGTCGTACATGAAGGCTAAAGAATTGTCAGTGTCCTTGACCATTTTGTTTAATTTGAGTCTCTGGTCTGGGTTAGTCCAGAGGGGGTGAAAAGAGGGGAAAATAGTTCCACTGTATAAAGGAGGTTCCAAGACTGCTGTTGTAAATTACCGACCGATTAGCATATCACGAATCGTTGTCAAGGTCTTGGAGAAAATAGTCAAGAGAAAAATACAGGATTGAATAGATGAAAATGGGATACTGTATGGCAGACAGCATGGTTTTGTGAAGAGTAGATCATGCCTCAGTAACTTTCTCATGTTTTATAAAACAGTGATAGCTGAACTGGATAAGGGTAATGGATTTAAAGTGATTCTACTGGACCTTGCTAAGGCCTTTGACAGAATACCACATGGAATTCTAATAAGTACTCTGCAGCATATGGGGTTGGTGAGATGGATAGGAGGGTGGTTGATGGAGAGATATCAAAGAGTGGTTTATTCAGGAATAGAGTCCAAAAGACGGCCTGTGACTAGTGGTGTGCTGCAGGATTCTGTTCATGGACCACTACTTTCAATTTGTTCATTAACGATATAGGAAAGGATCTGAGAGGAAGTATTCATTTGTTTGTGGAAAGTTGGGTAGAGCAATAGTGAGTGCACAAGGATGTCAAAATTTTGCAAGATCATTTGGATAGCTTGGAGGACTGGGCTAAGGAGAATGGATATCAATTTAATGTGGCAAAGTGTAAGGTTATGCATTTTGGGGTGAAAAGATTAGCAGCAGTATATCACATTGGTGGAACCGTACTCTAGGAGATTGACGAGGCCAGGGATTTGGGAGTGTTGGCGGATAGAGAGTTGAAGTTTAGGGGGCACATTGCAAAGGTGGCTAAATCAGCTCATCAAATCACTTGGTTGCTGAAAAATACTTTAATAAGCAGAGACAAACAGGTTATTGTTCCTCTGTATCGAGCCTTGATAAGACCCCCATCTAGACTACTGTGCCCAGATTTGGGAACCAGGGTTTCTTCTTGATGAGGAGGAGGTGAAGAGGATCCAGAGACGAGTGACCGAGATGATAGCAGGTCTATGGAATGAACCTTATGAGAACAGGTTGAAGATTTGTGGATTGCAGATTGGTTGATAGGCAGAAAAGGGGTGATATGATTGAGACATTCAAATTACTGAAGGATTTCTATAAAATTAATTCAGAAGATATTTTTGAGAATAGAACTGGTGGTGGGAGGACTAGGGGACCATACATGGAAGCTGGTCAAGAGTGTGGTTAGCAAGGGTATTAGGAGCTAGGTTTTTTTACTTGGAGAGTGGTGAATGAGTGTAAGAAGCTGACAGAGTCTGTTGTGGGTGCCATGACTGTGAATGAGTTCAAGGCAGGGTATGATAGATACTGTGTGAATGTCGAATAGTTGTTTTTGACATGATGTAAGGGCCTCCCTCGATGAGTCTAAGAACTCCTTGGAGTTGTTCATAATAATAATAATTATTATTATTTTACGGCATCTCCATGGAGTCTGGAGACTCATTGTGGGAGACCCAAATTAACCATTATACACACAAATGCAATCATTTTACCAACTTTTTGCAATATGCCCTCAAATCCATTCACCATCAGGGAATTTGCAACCAATTCTGGTAATCCATTCCACTCACCACTTTCCATGCAAAAAATCTGGTCTGCACACCCCTACCAACCACAGTCTTCCACAGATGATTCCTAGTTCTCTGATTATTTGTCATATATTGAAAAATTTTACTTCAATCAATTTTATAAAATCCCTTTCATATCTTAAAAGTTTTTATCATGTCCCCTCTTTACTGCCTATCAACTAAACTTTGCAATCCACAAACCTTCAACCTGTCCTCATATAGAGTATTCCACAGATCTGTCACCATCTTGGTCACTTGTCTCTGAATCCACTCTACCACCTCCTGGTCCCCAAGAAATCCAGGTGACCAAATCTGTGCGCAGTAGTCAAGATGTGGCCCAATCATAGCCTTCTAAAGAGGGATAGTAATTTTCCTATCTTTACTTGTTAGCATGTTTTTCAAAATCCAAGTAATCCTTTGGGCTATTTTACCAAATTTTTGCAATATGCCCTCTGAACTTCACCTCTCTATCCACTATTATCCTCAAGTCTCTAGCCTCATCAGTTTCCTGCAATCCAATACCATCAATACGACAAAGCATATGCAACCATTTCAACTCAAAGCACATAATCTTGCATTTTGCAACATTAAACTGATAATCAATATCCTTTGTCCACAATGCCAATTTATTTAAATCATCCTGCAGGATATCTACATCATCTTTATCAACTATTCCTATCTGCAGTTTTGCATCATCAGTTGCAAAACTGCAGATAGGAATAATATCGCCCTTCAAATCTTCTAAATCATTAATATACAAATTAAAGAGTAGTGGTCCTAGTACGTAGCCCTGGGGCACTCCTTTAGTCACCCTCATTCGCCTTGATTCCACTCCACCATACACCACCCTCTGATGTCTATCACATACCTCCACCCCCATTCATGCCACCAGCCTCATATCCATTCCCATTTGCTCCAGCTTTTGTAATAGTTTTCCATGGGTATTCTGTCAAATGCCTTTGCAAAGTCTAGCAATATCATGGTATAGGCATTACTTTTATCCAATTCTGTTGTCATTTTATTATAAAATGCGAATAAATTACTAAGACTGGACCTACCCTTTACAAAGTCATGCTGCCCACCATAGAGTATTGCATCCCTATCCACCCACTGTTGTATTTTACTTTTCACCAACTTTTCCAATACTTTAACAACCACTCCTGATAAACTAATTGGTCTGTAGTTTGTTACCTCTATTTTGGAGCCACCTTTATGCAATGGTACTATCATACCTTCTTTCCACTCCCTTGGAACCCTGCCAGAGTTGAGACTTAGATTGAACAACTTCGTCAGGCACAATGCCAATTCTCTTGCACATTCACAGAGTACACGGGCTGATATGCTATCCAGTCTCACTGCTATGGTTCACATTCATATTTTTTAATATGCTGAAAACCTCCTGTTCACTTATCTCAATTTTGATATGTGTGTCTGTAACATCAGCACCTGTAAAATCTCCACCCGGATGACGCACCTTTGCAAAATGATCACTCAGCAACTCAATTATTTCTTTTGGCTCAGTAACCTTCCTACCATGAGCATTGTTTAAAGTCATCCTACCTCAGTCATTTTTCCCTCTTGTTACACAATGAAAAATCTTTTTTGGATTTACTTTGGTTTGTTTAGCTAATTTTCTCTCATAGTCTGATTTGGCCTTTCTTACCATACCAGTCACCCTTCTTTCTTGCACTTTGTACTGCTCATGAGTGTGCTGATCACTTCTTTCTTTATATTTCCTGCACAATGTTTTCTTTTTTTGCAGTTTTTGCCTTATATCCCTACTCATCCACTTAATTCTAACTTGGTTTATCCTCCTGACCTTGGGTATGCAGTCTGATGCCACTACTCTCAAGCAATCTCTGACCAATTGCCATGCACTACTGACATTCTTTCTTTGTAGCTTCTCAAGCCATGGCACCGAAGATGACTCCTGAGTCTCTGAAAATCACTAGCCTTACAGTTGAACATAAACCCCCTTCTTGACACAGATGTCCACATGATTGGCAACTTCCCAAAATAAGACAGCATGGTCACTCTCCCCAATTGGAGGCGGAATGTCTACCTTAGTTATGGATATATCTTCTGATGAAATTATTAAATCCAATGCTCTCAAAACCACTTGTCCTCTCTATAGCATGTTGTTTCATGTAATTATCCCTCAGCAACTCCATAAATCCTACTTCCATCTTTCCATGCCTCCTTCCAATCAATGTCCCCATAATAATTGTTTGGCCTACATTCGTTATGCTAATCTGCTGATACATGGCTGCTATAGACCCCCGGTCTATAGCAGCACCCAACAACATATGTTGTTCTATTTGCCTCTATCTCACACCTTGTACATCTCACCATTGGCACACCCAGGGAGGTGGGGGGTCAAGGGACCCTGGCCCCCCAAAAGAAAAAAGACTAGAAAATTTTCCAAAAATCTTTTTCCTAATTAAAATTCTTTTTTTTATTATTATTTATGTTGTGTCGTGTCTTCTATTTCTATACTACTTATGTATTAGCGATCATATAAAGTGGGAATAACCTCTGGCTCTCAGGAAGCATGGCCGTTGTAAACGCAAGGCGAACGAAGTAGTGCTCAGGCAATACTTTGTTTGCCCGAGCCGGGCCAGAGATCACGGGTATAGTTCGCCCACCACTTCTAGGTCCCTTCTTGGCTTTGTGCCAAGAATAGTCGATTCATGCTGAAGGGGAGAAAGAAATGAAGGATGTACGAATTGGTTGCCAACATGCGAAATCACGTGCTTTCTTGTCTGTCGCTGTACTAGTACTAGCTTGATTTTTGTTGTTCTCTTTTTGCATTATTTTTTTATTATTAATTTGTATATGATGGATCCAGTACAGTCAACAAGTTCTATTGTTACACGTTTCAGTAGCTCTTGCAAAAGAATATTGAATAATGTGCTGACATTCTGCGAAAAAGAATCGTCAGAAGGCCGTCTTCTTGTTCCCCTTTCTCAAGTCATAAAACGTGCAAATGCAATTGCGGGCGTATCGGGGTCGACTGTTAAAAGAATTCGTAGGGAATCAAAAGGTGAAGGTAAGCCAAAATTTAAATCTCCTAAAAAAAAGCGCCAGAGAGAGAAAACCATCGAAACCGTAGCTTTGAATGATTTTGATGTAGACGTTATAAGAAGAACTATTCACGAATTTTACGTGGTCGAGAAAAGAGTGCCAACTGTTCCGAAATTGATTCCTGTGCTTAAAGAAAAAATTAATTTTTCTTGGAAAAGAGAAACTTTAAGGAAAATACTTCATAAAATCGGATTTTGTTTTAAAAAGTCCCAGAATAAAAGGAAACTTATCATGGAGCGAAGTGACATTGTTTTATCTAGAACGCAGTATTTGAGAGCAATAAGACGTTTCAGGGAGGAGAAAAGACCAATTGTATACCTAGATGAAACTTGGATTGATAGTAATTTAACTTATGGAAAATGTTGGCAATCTAAAGAAGAATGTGGAGTGCTACAAACCGGAAATGCCTCGCGGCGCATAATAATTTTGTGTGCGGGTGGAGAAATAGGTTTTTTAGCGAATTCAAACTTACTATACAAAGCCAATTCAACTATTGGAGATTACCATAGGCAAATGAATTCTACGATTTTCGAAAAGTGGGCAGAAGAAAAACTGATTCCAAACCTTCCTAAAAATGCTGTTGTTATAATTGATAACGCTTCATATCACTTTATTCGATTAAACAAAGTTCCAAATTGGTCTAATAAGAAGCAAGTTCTTATGGATTGGCTCTCTGCAAATAACATTTCTCATTCCCCAGATATGCGAAAAATTGAATTGCTTAATTTGGTCAAAAGAAACTCGCCCACAACTAAACTATTTAAATTCGACACGATGCTCAAAGAGCATGGATTTCTAGCTTTGAGGCTACCACCATATCATTGCGATATTAATGCTATTGAGTATGTTTGGGCAGAAGTGAAAAGTTTCATTCGCCATCGCAACGTAACTGGGGATATTGACATGTCGAAACTTTTTAAGCTTTCAGAACAGGCGATTGAAAGTATTACAGTTCAAAAGTGGGGAAAATATTGCTCTCATGTCACCTCATTGGAAAATATATATTGGGATAGAGACGGAATTATCGAAGAATTGTGCGAACCTTTGGTGATCAGTTTAAGTGAAAGTGATGGCGATTCGGACACCGATTCACTGAAGAGTAAAAGAATTTGACAATGGTATTTTTTCCAACATTTTTTTGCATGCTATTGAGAGTCACAACAACTCATAAATAATTAATCAGTTTAGGACATTAAAGTGCCTCAGTTCTCTCAACTGTAAGTTTGGAATATCTAAGTTCATTTGAAATAATTTCTGTTTTTCTGCATAATTCTTTTTATTTTATAGAAAACTTTCTTAAAAATAAACTTAGTTACATTTTTGTTTTATGCTATAGCTTTTTTAATTTTATTAACACTCTATGTACATTTTTCCAACTGTTATACAAGCAAAATAGTTACACTTTAAAAACAGCAATGTTCGTAAAAGAAAAGCTAAATTTTCCGACCTGTAATAATAAAAAACTCAGTTTGTTTATTATTACATCCCAGAGGACAGACTGATTACCCTATTATCGGAATGGATTCTCCTTTTTCTGACATGCGCAGAAGTGTCGAGGGACTTCAAATCGGTGGGCGAACTATATCATCTATTGGCAATCACTACAGATGCTCAGTCATAAGTCGTATGCAATGCATAGTGTGTATTCTCAAATCGTCTACTCAACTAGCCCCCCCCCAAGATTATCTTGAGTACTCGACCCCCCTCCAAGATTAAATCCTGAGTTCACCACTGCATCTCACACATGGTAGATGTACATCCTTCCAGGAGGTTGACTACCATGAGCTTCCACCATGTACTGTTTTGTGCTTCTCTTTTGCATTCTTCATAGGACAAAAAGATCCAGTCCTTAATATTTCCCATTCAATCTGTTCTTTGTCTTCCTCCTCTTCTTTTTCCTTGTATCATTCCTTCTAGAAGTGTTTTTTGTAGGGATTCATGCCTTAGTAATGCCTGAGGTAGGTGGTTTTCCTTTTCTTAATGGTTTTCAACAGATTCCTATCTTCTCCAATCATTTCTAATATTTCTAAATTAGTTTTTTTGGCAGTCCATGGGACTCTAAGAATTCTTCTGAGGATCCACATCTCAAAGGCTTTTAGTTTATTTTCACAATATTTTGATATTGTCCAGGTTTCTGCTACATATAGCAGTGTTGACCATACGTAGCATTTGGACAGCCTAATTCTTGTTTTTGTGTGAATTTCCCTTGAGGTCAGAATGTTTTTCATGCTAATGAAAGTTGATCTAGCAATTTCTATTCTTCTTAATATTTTCTTATCACACTTTCCATTCTCTGTAATTAGTTGACCCAAATATACATAACTTTCTACTTGATCTAAAGTATTTCCTCTGATCTTAATATTTATATTGGGTATTTTCCCTATTTCTCTTGTTACCAGCATGGTTTTGGTTTTTTTGAAGTTGAAATTAAGTCCATATTTTTCACTTAGCTTCAGCATCTCTTCTAGTAGGTTTTGAAGATCTTTTTTATTTTCAGCTAGCAGTACTGTATCATCTGCATATCTTAAGTTGTTTATATTCCTGCCTCCTATGCTGACTCCTTTAAATTGCTAGAAGATATTTTCAGTATGACACCCTTCTTTACTGGGAATTCTTCCAAGATTTCTCCTGATATTTTTATTGAGGCAGTTTGCTCACAATATAGATTTATCAGTAATCTGGTTTTATCTCACGATTTTTTTTTCATGATTTTTATCTCAAGATTTATCTCACACTAGACAGCTTCAAATGAACCATCTCCCTCAGACCTAAAATTCTCTTTAACTTCAACTTTTGTTGTTGTAATTCTTCAGATGTCATCAGCAATACCCCACCTCCTGTCCTGTTTCCTTTATCCTCCCTGAAAATACAACACCCTTTACATTCTATCTCTGTAAATATATCATTTTCAGTCAACCAGGTCTTACTGATGCGTGTCATTTTTGGCCAAGTTGAGCTGCCAATGCCAAAAACTCCTTACCCTAATTTCTGATACCTCTTGCATTTGTGTACATGCAGTTCAACGTCCCTTTGTACCGATAGTTATACTTGTGTAATGTTATTACCAACCCATTCAAATCAGAAACCTGTGAAATCCCATTTGGCATTGCATAATCATTACATTACATCTATGCTCATTTATCACAGGGGTGGCTAGACACATGCTTCATTTCATTCTCCCATAATATCTCAGTTTCCCTGAATTTGCACCACCACACTCTCACTAAACAATATTTTCTCCGAAACATCTAACTCCAAAATCATTTAAATGTAGTCCATCAGGCATATATAAGTCCTTTTGTCCATCAAACTCACTCTATACATCAATAAACTGCACAATCTTCTCATTAACAATCGTGGCATTTCTCCTTAGTTCTGTCCTATCATACCAAGGCAGCAGATTCGCAATCTTTACTTCTTACTCTTAATTTTTGTTTCTACTAACAACTCTTTCATATCTTCTCTCATTACATATTTCTCACCTTTCAAATCATTTGTGCCTGCCAAAACAATTAACTCAATTGCTTCTTTCTTCTGCATACTTACAGCTTCACTAATATCCTTTATCTTCAACACCTGGAAAACATGTTTTCATCACTTTCTCATTAAGTATACCTCTTATCAAATCCCCATACAATAACATCTCTTTTCTCCCAGTTTCTCTCACTTTTATTATTTTCCCATTCATTCTTTCTTTCATTCTCTATCCTTCTATACCACATGCCAATTGTTTCTCCAGTCGCTCAAGCTCACATTTTGTCCTGCAAAAGAATTCACATAAGCCTGCAATTTCTTTTTTTGTGCTAGCATCTCATCATCCACATTATTACTTTCCACCACTTCCTTCCAACTCTCATTCATATTTTGTGCATTATCATTCACTGCTTCCACTACATTTTCTCCACAACACTTTGACAATTCTGCCTTAAATCCATGATATCAGTCACTTCATCCTTTCACTCCCAACACAATTTGCATTTCTTATACTTTCTTACAAAACATTTTGGACAAATATTTTCTCCATTCTCGCACTCATACCACAAACCATTCACTCTAGGCAATGAATACATTAAACACACACTGCATTGCACATTTAATGAATATATTAAACACACACTAAATCCCACACGTTGAATCGATTAACATCATTGTCTTGGTCACCATTTTTCACATATACATCAATGTCATTATGAAAAACATTTCTGAAAGTATACCATGTAATAACAGTTGACTTAACACCATCACTTCACAACACAGTCAAAAATAAACAAAATATCACCAAATAATAATAATATTATTTATATATAAAGTTATATATATATTAATATATATAACTATATATTAATATATATATAACAATATCACTAATATCTACTAAAAAGTAATGACTTGACTGAGCAACACATGTATGGCATCTGCTACCACCTCCACTATCCATTTATGGTGGAGGATGATTGTATGCCAAATTTGTGCAAGCTTTTTAGCTGCTAATGATCTGGGAGATAGTTAACCACTGCTATAAACAAAAAAAAAAAAACAGCTACGTTTAGTTGCACTCAGAAGAAACAGTCAAAACACTAGGAACTCAAGGATTTCATATCTTTATTCATATTTATTTGGTGTGATAATGTGATCATGTTGTGAATATTTTCTTAAGAATATCTCAATAACTAGAGGTGATATATTGATATTAAAGAGCTTACACTTACATATATACTGAAGTATGCAAATTCATTAAATTCTTAAAGCAATACATATAAGTTAATTAGAAATGAACAATAATTCATTTGGTCATTGAGGTAATTTATAAGTATTATGGTGAACAAAGAAAGATGAAGTATTGGTTTATTTTAAAAATTGAAATAAACAATTATAAAGTATAAATTCATCTTGGGGGAGGAAACAGTTCCTACCATGAATAGTATAGAATTCTTTAAATTATTTCATTTATCAATTTTAGAATGTCATTCACATTCTTAGCTTTTGAATGACTTGGAGAGGAGAGGTCTTAGGATAATAATAATTCCCAAGCTTATTAACATTTAACCCAAGCTGCACTTGATACACCTCTGGTTCTTTCACTTTTAATTCTCCTAATACTTGTCTCCTTTCTGCATTTTGCACAGCATCAATCACACCATGATATGAACTGATGAATTGCTCATTAAATAATTTCGCTATATCATTTACAATGCTCATTCTGCTACCATAACTATCCACTTGTTTCAATCTGCCATAATTATTTTCCTCTTGCTTGACAAATAGCAGGAAATTTCCATGGATTATTTTTCACATGACTAGCCAATCTCCTGTCATATAATACTTTTTCTTTTTTAATCATGCTTGTCACCTTTCTAACCTATTCTTTATGTGTCTGTTCACTACAATCTGTCTTGTGCCTTCTCCATAACTTCTTTTGCCACACTGCTTACTTGATTACACTGTTCATTCATACCCTTCCAACTACTAACCACGCTCAAACTTGCTTAACTTTTTGCGAGCCATTAGTAGCAGAAGCTACCAATCGAGCAACCTTTGCTGGCTTTATTTGATGCTGTTGGCACACTCTCCCTGGAGGTGTCAAATAATAATAATAATTAATGTAATATTTTCAGTGAACAAGAGGATTTCTCTCTCTCTCTGGATACGGAATAGAACAAGTAAATTATACTTGAAAATTATATTCTTGCTTAATCCTTTATCTAAGTGTAAGCAAACAAAGTTTGCTAATGAAGTATCTTCATGACTAGGCTATATGTATATAGCAGTCTATGGCTTCACATTAATTGTTGTAGTATCTCATAATGCAATGTACACTTTCTTTCAGTCCATGGATATAGAGGACTATGACTTCCTTGTCATATAGCCTAGTTGTGAAGATACTTCACATCAGCTGACTTGGTATCCCATAATGCAAAGTGCACTTTATGTCCTAGTATATAGAGTAGTATCAAGTATAGAGTTGTATTAAGTTTTTGTATATAGAGAGGCTTACGACTTCCTTGATGTCATAAACATCTATTATACATATAGTCTAGTTATGAAGATACTTTATGTGCAAACTTTGTTTTCTTACACTTGGATAAAGGATTAAACAAGAATATAATTTCCTGTCAAGTATAAGTTACTTTGTAACCAAGTGAAAATATAGAACAAAACCGTTCTCAAAAACATTCATAAGACTCAAGACATGGTTCATGACCTACTTGGTGGAATTGAAAATCAACTTTGGGCGAATGATTCGAACTTAAATAAATTAATGCTTCATACCATTTACTATAATATAACTGCAACTTTTAATTCATTTTTTCACTCCTTTCTTGATATTCATAAGTCAAAATGGATTGTGAATATAAAAAAATAATAATTAATTACATAATAGACAAGGAAATTTAATCGATATGAAATACAGAAAATAGTTGTAAAGTATTACTGTTAGGTGTCCAAAAATACAATTAACATTCTATATCAAACTACATCCTGCGATAACTATTTCCAGTCATTATCGCCAACCCCAGGAAATCTGGGGATCAACTACCGGGGGGGGGGGGGGGGAAGCAACTACCAGGATTCCTAAGATTCAGATATCTGTTGATTTATTTCATATATTTATAGGTGCTGACGTACCAAATCTTTCATTGTTACCCAAGAAGAAATCTTAATTAATGAGCATCAGTACACTGAAGTTCGATAGATGTAGAAAGATCACATTAGAACGACATGCATGGATTTACTATGCCATATTTTTGAACATCAATTTTGAAGATGTTAGATTTATATGCATAGCAGCAAAATCGGAATGAATGAATGAGATTATTAACTTAGAAAACGCGAGCCAAGATGTCCCAGAAGTTTTATTATTACGTTTAATAGCATGACTAGTTGATTATTCAACTTGACATCAACGTGAAGAAAGCATCAATAAATACGAAAATCGCTTTTATTTTCAGAAAGTGTTTGTTGTTTCATCAGGTATAGGCTTATATATCAAGAAATAATTGAGTGAAAACTACAACTGTCTTTTTTTTATTATTATTATTTTTTCGATAAGGAATAATAAAAAAAATAGGATCTATAATTCCGACTAATAAAAATTCGCATAAAACCTCAAGTACTTTAACATTACAGAGATCTAACCACCCGGCAATAAAGATAAATCAATCACATATGAATACAAAATAGAAATATACTACATTCGTTTATTTACATGTAACTTCACATGCAGGAATACTCACATGATTGTTTCCGGTAAGCAAAATCAGTCTTCCAGCAGAATGTGCACTAACACAACATTACAAATCAACCTCCGCCGACATGAAGCCATAAAGCATCCTTTAGATGTATTGCTAATAAGGGATGATATAACTGATATTATATTGCAAACTTTGCGTTTTCGAAAAAAAACTTCATATAAGACAGAAAAGTTTGCGATTTGGGATGAAAGCTCACATATGCCAATTGCTTTAAAAACTAGAGGTTCCTTGAATTTTGACACCAGACACCGCATTTGCAATAACAATATTAAACTTTCGAGTGTTGTTAGAATCTCTTCATCCTGCGAAATATTTTTATAATCAAATTATCTTTGATTATAAAGATAATCGTCATAGATAGAAAAACAGCAGTTAGGCCAACAAATGCGCATATAATTTTTTCTGTTTCCTGGAATATGCTGAAATAACTAGCACTACATAAGATATGGTTTGTTTTTCATGAACGTCTGGTTAACAGAATTTTTAATTAATTAACTACGAGTAGTTTATATCACCTATGAACCCAGTTTAAAATAATTAACCAGCAAACCTGGTAATTATTTGAAGTCAGCAGAAATTTATTATCAATACTATTTGCATAATCGTATTTCCTCACGTTAATTGCCATTCATTGTAATATTTAGACTCTGCATTTACATTACATCAAAAATATTGGATTTTGCCTGCACATGGAAGGCTAATCAATTGCTAATTAAAAAACACCCAACTTCTATCAAATGCTTTTGAATATTGCAGGTCAGATGTTTAGATATGAGAGAGGCACGGAAAAGGTCCACATTCTTCGTATTCTTCTTCTTATTATTATTATTATTATAATACATACACTTCCTGAGTCAAGACTCATCAAGGGAAGCAATAGTAAGTTGCATTCTAACAGAGATAATGTCCATCATACGTCATCTTAAATTAGTTCAATGTTTGCACACTCATCATCATCTCATTTGGCAATAAATTCTACTCACCAACCACTCTTCATGCAAAAAAAAATTCATGCCGCACTCTTACGCGACACACCTTTATACAACTTCCAAGAATGACCTCTTGTCTCTATCCCCTTCCCTCCTTCAACCCTTTGAAAAATATTCATGGTATATATTTGATAAACACCCGTTAACAATTTATATGTCTCAATCATATCCCCCTTCTTCCGGCTATTGACTAGCGTTAATTTACATTCTCTCAATTTGTCTTCATAGTCAGTATTTCACAACCCCGATATTACTTTTGTTATTCCCCATCTGAACGTTTTCTACAGCGTGCTTCTGACCTAGGACGCAGGTGACCAAATCGATGCGCAGTAGTCCAGATGTGGTCTAATCAAAGTCTTGTACAGCTGAATGACCACATCTTTATCTCTACTGGTCAGTATTCTTCATAGTATACGCATTTTTTGTGCTGTTTTTATTATTTCTACAATATTTCCCTTGAACTTCAATTCTTTATCCACCAATATCCCAAGATCACATGCTTCCTCTACCTTCTATAATACAACGTCTCCAATATGATACGCAGGTTTACTTTTTTGAGATCCAAAATCCAAAACCTTACATTTACTGGGGTTAAATTGACATCTCCACTTGTCTTTCTACATAGCCACTTTATTCAAATTGCTCTGAAACACTAGTACATCTGCATCATTCCCAATAACTTTTCCTAGCTTAGCATCATCCGCAAACACCTGAATATCTGCTTGCAGATCACTCGCTATATCATTCACAAATAAATTGAACAGCAGTGGCGCTAGAACAGAACCCTGTGCGATTCCACTGATAACTCTCCTCCTGAGAGACGTGGCACCTCTATACACCGCCGTTTGTTATCCATTAGAACACAGGTTGCTATTCAATCAACCAACTGATTTTCCATTCTCTTTTGCCGTAACGTATACACCAGTTTATTATGTGGTAGCCTGTCAAATGCCTTTGTAAAATCAAGAAGTATCATTGCATATCCAGAAGAGTAGTCACTTAGATAAAATATAATCAAATTGTAAAACAAGACTTCCCTTTAACAAACCCATGCTAACCTCTGTACAGAATTTTTTCCTTTTCCATCCAATCCTGTATTCTGTTCCTAACACATCTCTCCAAGATCTTAACAACCACTCCATAAATGCAAACTGGTCTGTAATTTGAAACATCCGTTTCTTCCACCTTTATGCGATGGAACAATCTTGCCCTCTTTCCACCCATTAGGGATTGCTGAGGACACTAGAGTCTCATTAAACAAAGTTAAAGGAAGTGTCAGTTCCTTAGCGCATCCTTTCATAACACGTGGTGAAATTCCATTTAGTACAATAGCCTTATTCACATCATGATGACTTAAGCAATCATAGACTTCTACCTCATTCACCTTCAAGGAACTAGGTTGAAGTATTGATTCCTCAGCATCCTGTTTCCTTAGAATAGTATCATTACCTCCGTATGAAAAACCTTAGCAAAATTATCACTGGACAATTCCACAATGAATTCTTCTTTGGTCATCTTTGCGCCATTTCTATCCAGCAGAGTTATCTTCCCATAATCATTCTTTCTTTTGCTAGCTGCATAACAGAAATATTCTCCGGGATTTTTCTTAGCCTGTTTCGCTAGTCTTCTCTCACACTCTAATTTCACCTTACTTGTTATACTTGTCACTCTTCTTGCCTGAACTTTATAGATTTCATGCAACTGTTCACATCTTTGAAGTTTATATTTTCTCCACAATCTTCTCTTCTTCTGCAACTCTTGTTTAATTTTCCTATTCATCAATTCAACACCTTTTTTGTTAATTCTTTTTGATTTAGGCACACAATCAGTTATTGTCGTCATCAAATTCTTCTTAACTATGACCCATGCCATATTAATTTCTTTCCCTTCAAGTTCTTTTCCCCATAGAACTTCTTCAAGTTGTTTTCGGAGTTTTCCATAATCTCCTTCCCTATAGTTCCACGTGTGCCCTTTTACTCTGGATGCCTTTTCATGCTTTCGTACCTCCCAGGTCAGGACTACTTGATCACTGTTACCAACTGGTGGCAATGTTGATATGTTGTTAACAGTTATGTTATCCCACGTTATCACTAAATCCAGTACATTTTGCCCACAGGTTCTTACCTATCACTATCTCATACCATGTATGAGATAGTGATCCCTTAAGAATTCAAGAAAATCTTTTAACTTTTTCCCATAATCTTTTTCTTCTTCCCAATTGATATTTCAAAAATTGAAATTCCCATTAATATAACGCTTTTTTCACTAGTTCATCTAATTTGCCTACACATTTCTTTCTCATCTCGTTCAATATTCCTCAGTCTATAACACAACACACCTCAACTAAATACCTCTCTCTCTCTCTCTCTCTCTCTCTCTAGTAACACTTATTTCACTCCAGACACTTTCAAAATCACTCTCATTTTTAACCCCCTACTTCCACAGACCTACATGGGCACAACTCATTTGCTATCATCAGTAATGCACCCTCTCCTTTTTTTTTATAATTTTTGTCTTCTCTAAAAATACTATATCCACCAACTTCAATACCATCCAGGATATCATTTCCGGTCAACCACGTTTCCGATATTCCTATTATCTGAGGTTGGACTGTAATAACCAATGCTATCAACTCTTCAGACTTGTTACTTACACTTCTCGCATTGGTATATAAACAGAGGAGGGTATTTTTAAGCTTGACCCTTGACTCTTCATTTTTTTCAGCCTCCCCGTCACTATTATTTCTGACAGCCATCCTCATTCTTTTCCATTATAATAAGTCTCGTTTTTTTCATTAAACAGTAACTTCTGTAAATGTTTGCTCATTTAAATGAAGACCATCATCAGCATATAATTCCTTTCTCTCATCAAACTCATCCCATATATCCGCATATCCCACCCCTCTTTTCCTACACATCCTAACTACCATTTCGTTCATCATCAATGTCCTTCTCAATTCTTGACTATTATATCTGGTCAGAACGCTGACTATTCTGGCACTGTTATTCTTAATTCTAAGTCTCCAACATCTCCCTCAAATCTCTTGTCACACGATTTATGCTGCTTCCCAAATCATTCGTCCCAATTAAAATCATTTCATTCACACTCTCACCTTGCTTTACAGTTCTAATCCAGGGGGTCTCAAACTGAAATGCAGAAAAGGGCCAGTGAATTAGATGTATATCATTATTTTTTCCATTATATTATCAAAATTATCACTGAACAACTCCATAATGACTTCTATCTTGGTCACTTTTGCGCCATTTCTATCCAGCAGAGTTATCTTCCCATAATCATTCTTTCTTTTTCTAGCTGCATAACATAAATATTCTCTGGGATTTTTCTTAGCCTGTTTCGCTGGTCATCTCTCATACTCTAATTTCACTTTTTTTGTTATATTTGTCACTCCCCTTGCCTGCACTTTATAGATTTCATGCAATTATAATTCCTTTCTCTTATCAAACTCCTCCCATACATCCACAAATCTCACCACTCTTTTCAGATACATCCCAGCTACCATTACATTCATCATCAATGTCATTCCGAATTCTCGACTATCATATCTGAGCAACACACTGACTATCCTAGCACTTTTATTCTTAATTCTAAGTTTTCAACATCTCCCTTAAATCTCTTGCCACACGATCGATTTACGCTGTGAATCAAAACATAAACTAAAAAAAAAAGAAAAGCACTAACAAAGGCCCTTTTGTTGCCGGGCCTTTACGACTTACGTAAACAGTTACACCATCATTTAAATGTTTAATTTATAACCATTTTTATTTTTAAATTTTAAAAATATAACAAGTTTAGAAAATATAAGTTCAATTACATTTTATTCATACTTTAAGAAAATTATTTAAATACATAATTTTGACTTACAAAAATAAAGATTTTTTATCTTTATTTTTGTCCTTTTTTTAATTTGATTTTGATCCTGAAACCTGACATCTTTTCCTCTGTACTAACCTGTCAATATCTGCTTTTTCGTTTCGTGTTGCAATATGAAGCATTGCATTTTATCTAGACTCTTTTATCCGTGAGCGGAACTTTGGCTTATTAATTTCATAATTGAAAATAATTGCTCACATACGTAGGTGCTTGCAAAGTTTAGCAACATTTTTGCACAATAAAGTTTATATTTGGGATATTTACTGCCGATGTTTTTATATAAATCTGGTATGCCAACTTCGTTATATTTATTTTTTAGTTCAGTATTGCACTAGAGTTCAATTACTTCCATTTGTAATTCTTCGTCAACATTTTCAATATTAATTAAAAAAAGGTGAATTGAATAATAATAATTCATTTTCAAACTGGTTGAAATCATAAATTCTTTTTTTTTCAAATTTAATTTTCAATTCTTTAATTTGAGGAATGTCCTTATTTTTTAGTTCAGTATTGCAGTGGAGTTCAATTACTTCCATTTGTAATTCTTCGTCAACATTTTCAATATTAATTAAAAAAGGTGAACTGAATAATAATAATTCATTTTCAAACTGGATGAAATCAGAATATCTTTGTTTCAAATTCAACTTTCAGTTTTTCAATTTGAGGATTGTACTTTTCAGCATCATTATTATTGCGAGAAATCGATTTAAGTGTTGGAACGTGAGCTAAATTATTCTTTGCCAACTGGGTTCGCCAAAGATAGAGTTTTGCCAGAAATGACTTAATTGAATCATACATATGACAAATCAATGTTCATGTCCTTGCAGAGCAATATTCAAAGTGTTTAAGTGGCTTGTTATGTGAACTAAAAAAAAGGCCAGGTCTTTGCACCAATTTTCATCGATGAGCTGAGAAATCAATTTTCCTTTGGATGAAGTAAAAATATCAATTTCTTTTAAGAGTTCAAAAATCTCTTTAAAACGACACCATGACTAAGCCACCTAACCTCCGTATAATATAACAAACGGAAATAGCAATAATTTTAATTGTGAACATTTATAGCAATATTCTTAGATAATATAATCCTTAACCCACCCATGGTGCTAACAAGCTAGAGCAGTGCCTGTATTGGGAATCCAATTCATCCAACAAAGCATTGAACTGTCGATGATTCAAGGTATGAGAGCGTATCCAGTTTATTGTTTTCCTTACTACACTCATAATGTGTTTCATCTTTAGTTTTTACCACAAAGTGACTCCTGCTGCATAATGCAATGAAACGATTTAAGTTCGTCCTTGCACAACATTTCCTTTTTCATTCGAAGTTTTGTAACAAGTCCGACGTTAACACCAACCATAGCAGGAGCCCCATCTGTAGTCACACTTACTAATTTTGACCAGTCCGCATGAGCATTTTTTAACAATTTTCTCAATACACAAATATAAGTCATTTCCTGTTGTTGTTCCTCGCATAGGCATTATATCCAATAGTTCTTCAGTCACATTCATATCGTCATCAACGCCACGAATAAATATTGCTAACTGGGAAGTACTAATAATGTCTGTTCATTCGTCAACTGCAATGGAAAACGAAAACAAAACTCTTTATTTTTTCAAACAACATATCTTGGAAGTTCTCTGCTATATCTTCAACACGTTCCGCAATTGTATTTCCTGATAGGCTTATACTTTGAACATTGATTTTTAGAAAAGAAATCATTAAGGTCGTGGGCCGAATACGAAGCCTTCTCGGGCCGCATCCGACCCGTGGGCCGCCAGTTTGTGACCCCTGCTCTAGTCACACACTTTAATGTAGCTCCCAGCCAACATCTGGCCATAAAAACCATTCGAAATAAAAATGAATCTCTGACAAAGGCAAATAAGTGTAAGTGCTAGGAAGTTCCCTGTAGGCGATGCACAGCAGAGAGAAATGGGCGAGGGTTACACCAAAACAATCCACCAGTGAAACTAAAGAAAAAAGTGGAAATTTTAAGATTAGGAATGGGGTACTTTGACAAGGAAAAGTAAAGAATTAGTGGAAGCCCTAAAGATGAGGAAGACACATAAAGTATGCATCCAAGAAACAAAATGGAAGGGACAAAGGCAAAAGAATTGGGGGAAAGGAAATAAACTATATTTTTAAAGAAAGGAAAAGAATGAAATTATTATTATTATTATTATTATTATTATTATTATTATTATTATTATTATTGTTGTTGTTGTTGTTGTTGTTGTTTTCGATAACTTCAAATTTTGAGTTTCACACTCATTTGTACAGATATGGCATTTTTAAAGTTACTTCAAATAAATATATGAACCTCAAAAAAAAAAATATTATTATTATTGTTATTTCGGGCAACTCCAAGGAGTCGACAGACTCGTCGAGGGAGGCCCTAACATCATGTCAAGAACAACTATTCGACATTCACACAGTATCTATCACACCTCGCCTTGAACTCATTCACGGTCATAGCACCCACAACAGAATCTGGCAGCTTATTCCACTTATTCACCACTCTCCAAGTAAAAAAACCTAGCTCCTAATACCCTTGCTAACCACATTCTTGCCCAGCTTCCATGTATGGCCCCTAGTCCTCCCACCACCAGTTCTATTCTCAAAAATATCTTCTGGATTAATCTTATAGAAGCCCTTCAGTAATTTGAATGTCTCAATCATAAAACCCCTTTTCCGCCTATCAACCAATTTTTGCAACTAACAAATCTTCAACCTGTTCTCATAAGGTTCATTCCACAGACCTGCTATCATCTTGGTCACTCGTCTCTGTACCCTCTCGACCTCCTCCCCATCAAGAAGAAACACTGGCGCCCATATCTGGGCACAGTAGTCTAAATGGGGTCTTATCAAGGCTCAATATAGAGGAACAATAACTTGTTTGTCTCTGCTTGTTAAAGTATTTTTCAGCAGCCAAATGATTTGATGAGCTGATTTAGCCACTTTTGCAATGTGCCCCCAAACTTCAACTCTCTATCCACCAACACTCCCAAATCCCTGGCCTCATCAATCTCCTGGAGTACGGTTCCACCAATGTGATATACTGCTGCTAATCTTTACACCCCAAAACGCCTAACCTTACACTTTGCCACATTAAATTGACATCCATTTTCCTTAGCCCAGTCACCCAATCTATCCAAATTATCTTGCAAAATTTTGACATCATATGCTCTACCCAACTTTGCATCATCAGCAAACAAGTGAACACTTCCTTTCAGATTCTTTCCTATATCGTTTATGAACAAATTGAAAAGTAGTGTTCCAAGAACAGAACCCTGCGGCACACCACTAGTCGCAAGCCGTCTTTTGGACTCCGCTCCTGAATAAACCACTATCTGGTATCTCTCCATCAACCACCCTCCTATCCATCTCACCAACTCTACATCCATCCCCATCTGCTCCAGTTTACTGATTAGAGTTCCATGTGGAATTATAGTGGAGGAAAGTCTAAAAGATAGGGTAATAGAGATCAAAAGAATAACATATCGCTTAATGACACTAAAAGTGGCCCTAGGAAAAGAAAACATCCTAAAAATTATTTCAGGATATGCACAACAAACAGAGTGTGAGGAAATAGAAAAAGACCAATTTTGGTAAGCAGTAGAAACTGCGATGGATAACGTTAGAAAGGAGTAAATGATAATAATAAGAGCAGACGTAAACGGACACGTTTGCGCGAGAGGGGAAGGAATCGAAGGTGTACATGGAGGACATGGGTTTGAAAAAAGATATGCGGAAGGTCATGGAATACTGGAATTCGCAAAAAGTTCGAGATTTTCTGTGGCCAATACCTTATACAGTATACTTTACGAAGTGGCCAATACTGCCTGGTAAAGTATGAAAGCGTAAAAAATAAGACTCAAATAGACTAATATTATTATTTTTATTATTATTCCTGACACCTCCAAGGAGTCCGAAGACTCATTGCGGGAGGACACCTACAACTGTCTCAACTGATACAACTGTCTCAACCACTACACTGAACCTCTACACTGAACCAGTTGACGAAGGAACGTCAACGGGTTCCTTCTGTCTCATGCGAGATTGAGGAAGTTGTCCTGCAACAGCTCAATAAATTCATTTTCATTCTTCTGATGACATTCTACTGCTACCCAATCAATATTTGGATAATTAAAATCTCCCATGATGATTACTCTTTTCGTGCTCATCTTTTCTATTTGGTGATGCATTTCTTCATCACTACTAAACGATCCACCATGTCTGCAACAACACCCCACTATGTAATTTATCTTGTTAGATTCCACCTCACAGCAGATGGCTACAAAGTCACTGCCACATGAAATACTATTAGTAGTAGTACTACAATTGTAGTTCTCAACTCTAACTGGATTCAAGTCATCCGATACCATTAGCAGCACGCCCTCCCTCACCTATCCTCTCTATCCTTCCTAAAAATACTATTCCCTTTACATTCGATGCCAGTTAGTACGTCCGATTCTGATAGCCAGGTCTAACCAATGCCTACAATCTGAGATCCTAACCTATTGACCACTGCAACAAACTCTCCCCCTTTGTTTGTGATACTTTTAGCATTCATGTACAGTCATAATAATCTACCTGCATGTTCTTTTGTATTCTTTTGTCTGCAGTCTGCATGACACAGGTGGACAACTTGTAGATCTCTATTCTTCTGAAGTGCCTTATACATGTAGGAATCGTTGCACACATTCAATGGGTCTCAATTGGACGAATGCAAAGTTGAAATCGTTCTCTCCTTGTCAACATTTCCATGATAAAGCCCATTTCCGTCATTAACACAGTTATATAATATTATCGCTCTTACACTCATATTCTCACTATTCCTCCCTTTATAATTTTGTTTCTCTGACTCTCTGTGTAAGATCTCATACCAGTTATTAGTTTTTTTAAGACTACTGACCTTTTTAAGACTAACCACCATGGCGAGAAAATCTACATAAATGGTCCCGAGTTCCCGGCGTCCCTTAAATGGGACAGAAGTGCGAAGAATCTCCGGGCTCAACATGGTGTGTTCATTAAATCTTGAAACCTGGAATGTAAGAACCCTGTATGAAGCAGGTAAGCTAAGAAATGTTATCCAAGAAATGAAAAGACTTGAAATTGGGAATTTAGGAATGAGTGAAGTTAGGTGTACAGATTCAGGCAAAACTCAATTTAATGACATGAAAATATATCACACTGGAAGTAGTGAAAACAATCATCAAAACGGAGTTGGAATAATATTAAACAAAGATGTCAATAAGTCACTGTTGAGCTTCATCCCCTACTCAGATAGGATGATGTTATTAGAACTGAAAGGTCAACCACTAGATGTTAATCTTATGCAGACTATGTCTCTACTGCTGACAAGAGTGATACCAAGATTGAAGAATTTTATGATAAATTAAAAGGACTAATGAAAAACACAAAAGAAGCATGATATTAACATCGTCATGGGTGATTTCAATGCTAAAGTTGGGAAAGGTAGAAGTGGAGATGTAGTTGGCGAACATGGACTGGGAACAAGAAATCAGAGAGGCGACCGTGTTATTCAATTCTGCCAGGAAGAGGAGCTAATAATCACAAACACATGGTATAAGCTACCATCCCGAAGGCAGAAGTGGAGATGTACTTGTATATACTTGACGATCACCACAGGATGATAATGGGTATATAGTCAGAAACCAAATTGATTACTTGCTAATTAATCAACGATTTCGAAGTTCTATAAAGAGTACAAAAACCTATCCTAGTGCATATATTGCTTCTCATCATAACCTACTGGTGGCAGAGTTAAAATTTAGACTGAAAGCTATATTTAAGAAACATCAACAAAAAAGGTTTGATTTAGGAAAATTAAAAAACACAGAGATAAGAAATAAATTGAGTCAAGATCTGAATCAAGAGCTAGCACTTATCAAGAATGATGCCATCATGAGGGTTGATGAATCAACGGACAAATTAAAATCTGTCTTCATAGAGAAATGTACAATGCCTTGTGTCCTAATAGAGCAGTAAAAAAGAAAAATTGTATGACTGATGAAATTCTTTTTCTCATGGATCAACACAGATCGTATAAAAATCCCAGTCCTACAAAATATAAAGAGATTCAGAAAATTATTAAACGCAAGATCAAAGAAGCAAAAGAAATCTAGATGAATGAAAAATGTAAAGAAATAGAAATTCTACAGGAAACGTATAACAGTTTTAATCTATGTACAAAAAGCTGAAAGAGACCCCAGGTATATTTAAGAAAAAACAATTCTCTATTCTTGGAAACAAAAAGGGAGAAATAATATCCGAAAAGGATGAAAAAATAGAAGAATGGGTGAAATATATAGAAGAACTCTTTACTGATAACAGACAGAACCCAGAAAAAAACTTATGAACATATGGAAGGTGCATGCATTCTAAGATCAGAGGTAGAATGTGCACTAAATTCAGTTAAAAACGATAAAGTCTTAGGCCCGGATAGAATACCAGCAGAAATAGTAGAGTTATTAGAAGGTGACAATATTAATATATAATATTAGTAAAGCTATTTAATAAGATCCACGATACAGGCATAATCCCTCAAGACTGGTTACAGTCGACCTTCATCATGCTACCTAAAAAAGCAAATGCGAAAACTTGTAATGACTATAGAATGATCAGCCTAATGAGTCACGTTCTCAAAATGTTTCTGAAAATAATTCAAAAACGAATATACAGAAAACGCGAAGCCACAATCAGTAATACCCGATTCGGCTTTAGAAACGGTTTGGAACAAGAGGTCTGTTCTCAGATCTTATTCCAAAAATGTATTGACCATAGCAAGGAAGTATTCATTTGTTTCATCGACTTCGAGAAAGCATTTGACCAAGTCCAACATGCTAAATTGATTGCACTATTAAAAAGAATTGGATTAGATGGTAAAGACATCAGGATCATTGAAGACTTATATTGGAACCAAAAGGCATCTATTCAAGTTGATACCATTATTACAGTCTTCATTAACATCAAACGAGGAGTAAGGCAAGGATGTGTACTGTCACCTCCTTTTTTGACATATACTCAGAAGCCACATTTCAAAAAGTCTTGAAAGGAAGAAAGGAAGGGATTAGTGTAAATGGTGAAATTATCAGTAACATTCGATATGCTGATGACACAGTTCTCCTGGCCGACAATATTCAGGATCTTCAAAATCTTCTGAAAACAGTGAATGAAGAGAGCAAAAATATGAGATTAAAAATAAATATCAACAAAACTCAATTCATGGTCATAAGCAAGAAACCAATTCTTAATTCAGCACTTTCTTTAAATGGAAAACAAATAGAAAGAGTAGCAAATTTTAAATATCTCGGATGCTAGTTAAATAAAGATTGCAATCCAGAAATGGAAATAAAACTTAGACTTGAAATGGCAAGAAAAAAGTTTTTCTTGCTGAAATCAACACTGTGTAACAGCAATTTAAATTTAGAGCTTAGAGTACGCATGGTTATCTGCACTGTTGTATGGTGCAGAAACTTGGACCTTAAGGACAACATCAATAAAAAGACTTGAAGCCTTTGAGATGCGATTATACAGACGAATGTTAAAAATCCCTTGCACAGTAAAAACGTCCAATCAGGAAGTACTGGAACAAATGGGAAAAATCACGTGAACTTTTAGATACCATAAAAAGAAGGAAAACTAGATATCTTGGTCACCTACTTCGTAATGAAAAATATAAGATATTTCAAGTGATTATAAACGGGAAGATAAATGGAAGAAGAGGACAAGGAAGACGAAGAAAATTTTGATTGGCAGACATCAGACAGTGGACTGGCATGAACCCTGAGAGATTGCACAGAGTGGCTAAGAATCTCTCAAAATTTGCCAATGTGGTCGCCGACCTCTGATAGGAGATGGCACTCAAAGAAGAAGACTCCTGATACCATACACATTCAGGTGTTGGCCGTCCCTCTTATACAAATCTAATCTTCCCTCAAACAAATTCCACACATCCAAAAACTCGCATTCATTCCTTCTAGACAGCCTACGCATAGAATAGTTTGCCATCATAGTCCATCTTCGTAATTCATTTTTATCATATCAAGATAAAATACTGACGATTTTCACTTTCTCATTCTTCACTCTCGTCTGTTCCGACAACTTTTTCATGTCTTCTCTCATACTAAACGTTTCGCTAGTTAATTCATTTGTACCTATTACAAATACGATCTCATTTGCTTTTCGTTTCTAGTTTAGAATTGCTTCCTTTATATTCTCAATTTTCTCTCCGGGAAAACTCGAAGTTATAACTCACTCTGATGAGCGAGTCAATCGTATGTTTTATTATAGGGTTACCATATCAAATAACATCCTTATTTTTAAAAACGCACTTACCTGATTTCCGTTACTTCCTGACTTGCCCGTTTTCGTGCTTTGCTGTTTCTTATTTTGCCTTAATTTTCTTTTCCTTCTACAGGCGAACCTGTAGAAGATGCCCAAAGGACTTTTATGTAGTGGCAGAATACTTTGGAGGATGTGAATCTAAAGATAAATACTAAGAAATCTGAAGTAATGGTTAGTAAGAGGAAAGGACAAGAAGAAATTAGTATAGAGGATAAGAAGGTGGTATCTTGAAAGAAGTTGACCATTTTAGGTACCTTGGATCAACCATAAAGTGTGTGTGTGTGTGTGTGTGTGTGTGTGTGTGAGAGAGAGAGAGAGAGAGAGAGAGAGAGAGAGAGAGAGAAGGCACATGCAGCTTGGAAGTCAGAGAAAGTCAAAGAAATTAGGTCAGGTTGGATGATATCTCCTTCCATTGGTCAGGTTGGACCAATGGAAGGAGATATCACGAGTGATAGTCGATAAACATGCACCGAAAAAGTATATATTTAGTATATTTAGTATATATTTAGTACATTTAGTATTTATATTTAGTATATAAAAATCAGCCATTACACTGGCCTTCTTGTACGGAGCAGAGACATTGGCAACAAAAAGAATTCAGAAGGAACAGTTTGAAAGAACATAGATGAGACTGCTCTTTCTCTCTCTCTGTCTCTCTCTATGTTCACTGGACATCTACAGATGCCGTATGGTCACTCCGATGCTCGATGATGTTCCACACCAGGCCTCACCATGTAGTCCTGTTGTTTGCCTTTCTGGCAGCCTCAACTCTCTGAAGATCAGTCACTCCACACACGCCATCCATCCATCTCATTGATGGTCTACCCCTACCTCTTTTTCCAGGAACTTTACCTTCTATTACTGTTCTGAGAAATCCTCCTTCCATCCTTTCTATGTGTCCAAAATATTCTAACTTTCTTCTGTCAATATCCTTAAGGAGGCTTAAAGTTCTACTAATCTTTTCTAACCCATTCATTTGTACGTCTTTCAGTATATGATATCCTCAACAGCATTCTGTAACACCACATCTCAAAAGGAGATATCCGTTTCTTATCTGACTTCTTCAGGTTCCAAGTCTCGCATCTATAAGTCGCTGTTGGAAAATCAACTGCATCTACAATCCTCAACTTTGTTCCCATGGAGATAGATCCATCCTTCCAGATTTTAGACAGGTCTCTGACTGTTGTTTTAGCCATTCCTGACCTTTTTCTGATATCTTCTGGACAGCAATTCTTCACATTAATAATGGATCCCAGGTACTCAAACTTGCTGACTTCCTGAATACTTTCTCCATTAAGATACACTTGTTTCTCAAGAGCATCTCTATTTGTTTTTCCTTTGAGAACCATGATCTTTGTCTTGCTAGAATTGAGTTGAAGTCCTCTGTTATTACTGATCTTGTTAACTTTGTCAACAATTAGTCCTAGTTCTTCCATGTCATTACAAAGGAGCACTGTATTATTAGATTGATCAGTACCTCAGATTACTGATCAATCTACCTCCTATCGTAATTACTGTCTTGAGCTCATCCAATGGTTTACGCATGATGTCCTCTGCATATATACTAAACAAGTGAGGAGAAAGTAAACATCCTTGTCTAACTCATTTTCCAACTTGAAGCCAGTCAATCAATCCAACACCTGTTCTTACTGTGGCTTCTTGCTACTTATACAAGTTGGCTATCGACTTTTAGTGGTATGAAAACTGACTTCTTCCAGTCTCTAGGCCATGATCCTGTCTCCCATATCCTTGTAGTCAATCTATGAAACACTCTTATCCCTCCATCCCCTGTGGCTTTGATTAACTCTGCTGGGATTTCATCTGCACATGGGGCCTTATTGCTCTTGAGCTGCTTAACTGCTCTTTCAACTTCATGCCTAAGCAGAGGAGGTTCCAAATCAAAATTTTCTTGGTTGGAGGACTCCACATTTTCTTTATCCACTCTGCTGTACAGTTCCTCACAGTATTCTTTCCATCTGTTTTTGATTTCCAACTCTTCTGTTAGTAATGATCCATTCCTGTCTTTGATGACATTCAATTTAGTCTTAAACTTGTGCTTTAAGTCACGAACTAAATAAAACATCCTTTTATAATTATGCCTTTATGCTTTTATAATTATAATTAATAGAGTTCCAGATGAGAATCTGGAACTCTATTTCTTCACATTTATTACTATAGAACTTTTCCTTGTCCTGCTTGATGGCTCTTCTGATTTCGCTATGTAATCTTTTGTATTCTTCGGTCCCTGTGTCTCTTTGTTTTCCCAACCGCCTTCTTTTGATTAGTTCCCATGTTAAATCTGATATCCATGGGTCTCTTGGTTTTCTTATTGGGCCGAGATACGTCTTCCCTGTATCCTGTATTATCATCTTGACTCCTTCCCAAAGCATTTCTGGTGAGATTTCCTCATTGGTCTCCAAAAAATCATCCAGCCGAGTTGATGTTTCTTCTGTGAATCCATTAGGAATTACTCTGACATCCAATCTAGTGGAATGTGCCTGACCTGGAAGTTTTCGGAGTCTTAGTCTTACTTTGGCTCTTACCAGCTGATGGTCTGTACCACAATCTGCTCCAGGACAAGTATACACATCAGAGATGCTTGTCTTCCACCGCTGGAGAGCCAGGATGTAATCAATCTGATGCCTTGACCTATCACTGTTAGATGTCCAAGTATAGGTCCGTCGTAGATGTTTCTGGAAGCAGGTATTAGTAATAACTAATCTGTTAGCATGGGAAAAATTCCAAAAGTCTTTCACCATGGGTGTTACATTCACCCAGACCAAACCTGCCACACTCCAGCCTGACTCTCATACTCTTTCCCACTTTTGCATTTTAGTCTCCTAAGATGTACAGTATGTCTCTCCTTGGTAGGCAGTCCAAAACAGTTTTTAAGTTTCCATAGAATTCTTCACTCCCTTCTTCAGGCCTATCCGTGTGGGGTGCATAAACTACCACAATTGATACATTGGTAGGCTGAGCTTTAAGTCTAATGGAGAGTATCCTATCATTAATGGTGTTATAACCAAGATGGCTTCTTGCCTGGGCTGTCTTCAGTATCACAGATACCCCATGATGTTTTGACTCACCACCTGAGTAAATAACTAGCTTACCATCCTGTCTTTTTAAGTGATCTTCTTCATTCCATCTGGTCTCTGTAATTCCCAAGATGTCAATTTTATACCTATCCATCTCTTTACAGACAATCTCAAGTGTATACCCATCTGTTAACCCCGGACATTCCATGTGCCTATGTAATATTCCTTTCTAAGATTAATCTTATACATTCTGTGTTGCTCATTCACAGTATCACTGACTTTTGATGGAGACTGTAATATACTTCTCACACAGGACCCTCTGCCTAAGCCCTGAACGCGGCTCTGATTATTCTGCATGGCAGCTGATGCAGCATGAGATGCGTTATTAGGTACAATCATAGTAGCATTTTGGAGTGAAGTCACTGCAAGAAGAAAGTGGTAGGGTTGCAGAGGTCCTTTCCACATAAGATGAAATAGCAAAATAAGAAAGATTCACCCCTAGCCCTCGAATACTCTAATAGCATTGGGGGGAAGGTAGCAAGAAGAAAAGAAAGAAGGAAAGAAAAAAGGGGAGGGACCAGTCTCTATAGATAATATAACAGATGTATATTAGATGAAGTAAGGCATGGTCCAGCATCAGGTGCCTCTGGTTTGCCATGCATTGGGGGGAAGGTAGCAAGAAGAAAAGAAAGAAGGAAAGAAAAAAGGGGAGGGACCAGTCTCTATAGATAATATAACAGATGTATATTAGATGAAGTAAGGCATGGTCCAGCATCAGGTGCCTCTGGTTTGCCATGCCCGTACTCACTAAAGTAAGCCCTTGAAGACATGAGGATGCTAAGATGGATAAATGGAACATCAAGGAAAGAGCATAGGATGAACGAAGATATAAGGAAGGAGATGGGGCTTAGAAAAATTAGCAACAAAGTGAGAGAAAATAGATTGAAGTGGGCCAGCCATGTATGGAGAAGACCGGTAGACTACGCAATTTAGAAAGTTACAAAAATGGAAGTGAAGGGTAAGAGAAGAAAGGGAAGACAAAGGTAAATATGTTTGTAAAACTTCAAAAGGGAATATGGAAGAAGGTTGAGTGGAAAGGGGGGATGCCCAAGAAAGAAAGAAATGGAAGAAAATTGTCCGAGCGTCATATCGCAGGATAGTCTGGAACTAAAATGCCAAAAGGAAAAAGAAGATTCAGTCTTCTCCAATAAACGCCGCAAGTAGTAACCATATGGATGAATATAAAGGCATTGGGAGAGAGTACTGTAGACAACTGCTGCCAGCTCATAATCCTGAACTTTAATTAGTGTATTGTTAAAATACACTGCTTAGAAAGAATTTAACAGGTCCGCCATCAGCAAGGTGCATCGTGCCATGTAACGTGCTATGTGTTTGTATCCATTATAAATTAAAGGAATATAATGCTCCTAAGTCAGTGCAACTGTGTCTGGGTGAAATGGTTGAGAAAGGAAATTGACGGAGTTTAAAAGTGGCGTTGTGATAGGATATCATGTTGCACCTATCAGTTCGACTAACTGTCGACAAATTTCGCCACTCCAGGTCAACAATCAGTGATACCATGCTCAGATTGAAGCACAGATTGAAGTCAATTGTAGATGCTAACCGTAGTGGATGACCCTCAACACTCAACATTAATTTGCCTACACGTTGAATGCTGAGTTCCGTGCATCGACTGAAATGCGAGTTTGTACAAAAACATTCAGAACCAAGGCTCTCCACATGGGTTTCCATGGCAGGACATCAATATGCAAGTCATAGATTATCCGAACCGAAAAGCAGCGTCGTCTTCAGTGGTGCAAAGAGCATGTACAGTGGGATGTGGAAGCGTGGAAGGCTGTGTTATGGAATGACGAATCGCTACACCATTAATCAAGCAAATGAATGGGTGTTGGTGTGGCTGATATCCCGTGAACTTCTCTTACCAGAGTGAATATGAAATTTGGAGGTGGCGGAGTGATGGTATGGTCCTGTGTTTCGTTGTCTGGCCTTGGACTGTTGTTTGTGATGCTACGAACATTAAACTCTGAATATCAACATTTTCGACAATGCAATGCAGTGCTTCCTAATTTGTGACATTTCTATGAAAAACTGATTACTGTCTCTTTCAGCAAGGCAATGTACCTTGTCATAAGGCTGCTGATGTAACTGCGTGATTTGTGGATATGACCACGTTACCACAGTAGATTGGCCTCGACAGACCCCTGATCTGAACTCTATTGAACATCTGTGGGATGAATTAGAGCTTTGGACGATATCAAGGAATGTCTGTCCCACAACAGTCCAGGACCTCATTACATGCCTACACGAATAATAGTCTAAAATTCCCATTGTTCGTTATCGTGTGCTTGTGGAAAATATTTCCCCATATGATTGCTGCAGTCATCTCAGCGAAAGGATGTCCAACATATTATTAAGATGGGCACCATGGTTCTTTGTCCCTCTCTAGAGTATTATTATTATTATTATTATTATTATTATTATTATTATTATTATTATTATTATTATTATTATTATTATTATTATTATTATTATTATTATTATTATTATTACGGGCAACTCCAAGGAGTCCTTAAACTCATCAAGGGAGACCCTATACATCATGTCAAAAACTCGATGCCTATCATGTCAAAACTCGATGCGTTCGTTATACAAAATTTATTCTTGCTGCATCGAATTTTTACAACAACTATTCAGCTTCGAATAGTTGTTTTCTCAACAACTATTCAGCTTCCATACAGTATCTATCATACCTTACCTAGAACCTGTAATGATGTGATGTCTTTTATTTTTCTTTACTATTATTTCTGTGTCTTTAGTATCCCGTTTATATCTTGTATATAACTTTCACTATATATATATCCCTTTATATATAGTGAAATATATATCGTACTTGTCGTTTAATTTCTTTTCTTCTCTATTCTTGCATGTGATCCTACCTTCTGAAATCTATATTCCTTTCACCTGAGAGCAATAGAAATATTTATTTAGATTTTCGACTGCGTCATCTGGGTTCAAGAAATATAGCACTTCCAGTAGGTTACTAAATCTTTCACAACAAAATTACTTCATCGTCCCCAAGTTATCAATTTGCTTTGCAGTCTTGGCCATTTTCCTCACTTACTATTTATACCAACGCTTCCCGCTTAGGTTCGATTTTATTTAGGATCAATACATTGCAATTGAAAATAAGATCAGGCAAAAACTTCGCTTAAATGCAACATAGGATTTAATAGTCAAAAAATAGCCATATATTTTAGACTAGAAGACAGGGGATGATTCTCTGTAATTCTCAAAAAACTCTAAAACAGACATGCATATATCTCTACTTCAATTAATGCAAGGCACACATCATATTATCTGTCTAGATTGAAGAAATATCATTAACAAAACTTTTTAATACTATCTTCTTAATACTTCTTAATACTTAATACTTAATATCTATCTAGCTTAAAGAAATATCATTAACACACTTCTCAATACTTGAATAATCAGCGTTAAGGACATGTTACGATCAATATAACAATTTATAAAGTTAGTTAAGAAAAACCATACATGATTATATACAGGAGTTAGATTAAATCATATCCCAAAATATTTCCTAGAAATTAGCTATACTCATTCTTAGATGCAATCATCAAATTCCAGACAGAACAAGTCTCTAAAAGATGCTCAGGCTGTTAATGTCCTTCTTACATGAATTTCCCAGTTCATTAACTTATCATTATAACATCTCACAGTCTAAATAAAACAATATTCTAACTCACATGGGCTGTCACAAGAGCCTGTGTAGCTCAGTGGATGTGGCGTTTGCCAACCACTGCGCTTGGCCGCACGAAGGAAGATTTGGTTTCGAGTCTAGTCGGCGACTAGAGGAAATTTTTCTAAGCCTTTTTTCGACCGGTTCCCGAGATAGTCGATCTCTGGCACGGGCAAGCGGGTTTTGTCTCCTGGAAACTCGGGTTTTTCGTCCCGTAAACTCAAGAAAATCGACTGTAGAACCCACATTATTCCAGATATTAAATATATTGTGTTAGGGTTAGGGACCACGAGATGGTGGCACATTTGAGCCGTCTCTCTTCACTGTGTACCGCTTAATTAGTGATAGCATTGGGCCATCTATCTCTGATTGGTACCAGTGGAGATTGAACTGCCCACTCAGTCTCTAAAAGTTAGATAGGGCTAAATGGCCTCGCCTACTCCCTGTATACGGGAATAAAAAGGCGTTAGCTGATGACAGGGCTGTCTTCTGTTAGGTTGCATTCTCCAATTCCGCAGGCTGCGACTTCCTATGTTTCCTTTTCTTCATCTCAGGTTTTGGATCTTTCTTCTTTCAGGTCCTTGGGTTACCAGCAATTCATCAGGTTGGCTCGCGGAATGTGGGTGACGATTCATCGGCGTGTTAACACACTGGCAAAGGGTCGCGAATTGTCAGGGCCTTCACAGACTTAGATAAGCGGAACGGCTCACGGATAAGTTCAGCTGCTCCTCGGCTGTTTGTCCCCTTGGTCATCTACGCTTCTGGGTTAATGACGGCTTGCGGAATTTTTCTCCTTTTAACCACCGGCTTTCTCCACGACACGTCAGTACTTCACTGTAAGGCTTCCTCTCACATCGTCTCCTCGTATGCTCGTTTCTTCTCTCTCTCTCTGTGAAAATCTCCCCAATCTCTAGAAGTCCCGTCTTATATTCCATCCGTTCTGAAACCTTGGGTTCAGTTTTCTAAACGCTATGCACTCCTTGCGTGCAATTACGCGAACCCCTTACGTTTTCATATGATTCCTGGTCCTGGAACTTTCGACAAGCTCTTTCTTCTCCTCCGTCTTCGCGTTTTAATATGATTAAGTCAGCCAGCGGAACAATCGTTTGAATCTTGCCGCCCCCTTTTTGCATTGACCTTGAGGGTCGCTTAGCTTTGAAGTTGTAAACGAAATTTCAAATGGCTTTCCGACTGTGGAGCGTTTCTCTTAGCCTTGACAAATTTTACATCATTTGTTCAAAAAGATAGCCGTTTCCCGTTGGGCTGTACATATGCTACATATAATACTAAATATTAAGAGAAAAGACTATTTACAGGTGTTCTGTGTTCTGCCTATCTGTAAAAACTCGATGCGTTCGTTATACAAAATTTATTCTTGCTGCATCGAATTTTTACAAACCCACTCACAGTCATGGCACGCAGAAAAGACTTTGGCAACTTATTCCACTCATTCCAACTATCCATGCAAAAAACCTAGTTCTAACACCTTTGCTAACCACACACTCTTGCTCAGTTTCCATGGATGGCCCCTAGTCCTCCCACCACCAGACTTGTTCTGAAAAATATCCTCTGAATTAATCTTATAGAAACCCTTCAGTAATTTGAATATTTCAATCATATCACCCGTCTTCCGCCTATCAACCAATGTCTGCAACCCGCAAATCTTCAACCTTTTCTCATAAGGTTCATTCCATAGACCTGCTATCATCTTGGTCACTCGTCTCTGGATCCTCTTTACCTCTTCTCCATCAAGAAGAAACCCTGGTGCCCAGATCTGGGCACAGTAGTCAAGATGGGGTCTTATCAAGGCTTGATACAGAGGAACAATAACTTGTTTGTCTCTGCTGGTCAAAGTATTCTTCAGTCACCAAGTCTTTTGATGAGTTGATTTAGCCACTTGTGCAATGTTCTGCCTAAACTTCAATTCTTTATCCACCAACACCCCCCCTAATCCCTGGCTTTGTCAATCTCCTGGAGTACAGTTCCACCAATGTGGTATAGTGCTGCTAATCTTTTCACCCCAAAATGCATAACTTTACATTTTGCCACATTAAATTGACATCCATTCTCCTTAGCCCAGTCCTCCAAACTATCCAAATCATCCTGCAAAATTTTGACATTATATGCATTCACTATTGCTGTCCCCAACTTTGCGTCATGAGCAAACAAATGAATAGTTCCTCTCATATCCTTTCCTATATCGTTAATGAACAAATTAAACAGTAGTGGTCCAAGAACAGAACCCTGCGGCACTCCACTAGTCACAGGCCGTCTTTTGGACTCTACTCCTGATAAACTACTCTCTGATATCTTTCCATCAACCACACTCCTATCCATCTCATCAACCCTATATCCATCCCCATATGTTGAAGTTTGCTGATTAGAGTTCCATGTGGTATCCTGTCAAAGGCCTTAGCAAGTTTCAGCAGTATGACTGTAAACTCATTACCCTTATTCAGCTCAGCCGTCACTGTGTTATAAAACGTAGGCAAGTTAGTGAGGCACGATCTGCCCGTCACAAAATCATGCTGTTCCCCATACAGTATCCCGTTATCATCTATCCATTCCTGTATTCTTTTCTCGACTACTTTCTACAAAACCTTGACAACCATTCCTGATATGCTATCGGTCGATAATTTGCAACAGCAGTCTTGGAACTTGCCTGATGCAGTAGTATCTGTTGACTTCTTTCCGAGCAGTGTAAAACAAGTTCTAAGATCGTTGTTTTGACATACAAGGTTAAAAACACTGATATTCCCAGAGAAAAGTCTATCTGCCTGCACCAGACATCGATTAAGTCGGAACTGGATGGAAAAAAAAAAAAAACAGTGTAGAAAATTTCGTCTAGTCGTTTGACTAACACAATTCCCCAAGTACAAATGTATAAATCTCATACGTTTCGTTCCCGAAAGGTGGAACCTCAGCAAGAATATTCTGATCTAACGCCATCGCGTTTCATGTCTATTAGCCATTCCAGAATACATTTCCCATCAAAACAGGCCTTAAACCATTGGAATGGGCGGAGCTATTCACGAGCATATTAAGGTAACATGGGATAGAAGTAGAGGCATATATAGCTCTGTAGAAGCGGAATTTATTAAGCTATTAGCCCTATAAATGAATAAAGACGGTTCAGATTTCGATTCTAGTCTCCAATAAGAGTAATTTTTTCCTAATGCTTTTTTTTCGACTAGTTTCCAAGATCTCTAGAAAGGATAAGCTGATTTTCCCAGGAAAATCGGGTTTTGGTTCGATAAACTCAAGAAACTTCAACATAGAATGGGACCCACACTATTTAAGACAGTAAAGAGAATGTTAGGTTTGGGGACGACGAGAATGTAATACTTTTCAGCAGTCTCTTGAATGGATGCGTTTATAATTAGTGATAGTCTTGGGTCAGCTATCTGTGATTAGCTACTGGTGGAGATAAGCCTCTCTCTTCAGTCTCCAAAAAATTAGATAAGACTAAAACTACTGCCTCGCCTATTTCCTATAGAGCAGTGTTTCTCAAACTTCAGATATATATGCGTACCTCTCTTAAATTTTCATTATTATCAAGTACCTGCTTATCAAATAATAAATAAATAAAGTGTATTTCATTGTAAATGTCTATTTTATTTGAATTTATATTTCATGTAAACAAAAAATATTATTTATTTTTAATAGAACAAAATTTGGAATAGATTCCTCTTCATTTCCTGTCCATGAAAATCCACATTTCAAGTAATTCATATCATACTTACGAAGATTTTTCATCTTCTTCCTAGTTGGTTCTCTAGAGAAGTCAGACGACACACCCTTATCAATTTCATTTGATCCAGATGCAATATCAATACAGCTACTTGTATTTGCTATATTGCTTTTGTGGGTTTCATAAATCCAATGATCCATACTTAAGAATTTGAAATCTAAAAAAATTACCGTACTTACTTGAATATAACTCGCACTTTTTTCCCAAAATTAAAGCTAAAAAATCCTGGGGCGAGATATATGCAGGGATTTTCAGAATTAAATTTTTCAGAAAAAGATTTTAAATGGTGTGACTTACCAAAAAGCTCCTACTTGCTATCGCTACTTTAGGCATCGAGAACAGTTTCCTTGTGTGCATCATCAAAGTCATCTCGCCAAATAGCTTCATCTTCTGTCCCATTATTTCAAACAAAAATTACCAGTAATTTACAAGACTTGAGATACGTAGAGAAGCTATGAAGAAGTGCATATGATTGTTGCGGTATTAACAAAAGATCACGCGAACAAAAGACAAAGACAAAATAGCATTTGAACAATTGAGTTGAAGTGCTAATTCTCTTCAACCGAATTCCATAATATCTGAAACACATTCACTATATATTTCTTAGTTTTAACATGTTCACGACGGGGTGGTGTCAAGGCAAAACCAAATGGTTTTGCTTGTGTATACAGCAGTTTCTGTTGGAGGGGAGATATGATTCTTAGTTGGTGCCGTTTTTTTTTTTTTTTTTTTATCCCGGTTGTCTCTAATTGCACTATTTGTTGAGAAATATAATGATTCCATGCATTAATGATGCATGGCTGAAAATTGCCAAGCACGCCCTGAAGGCCTTTCACATATCCCCGGAGGTACGTGCACCACACTTTGAGAAATACTGCTATAGAGGAATGAAAGGTATTAGCATATTTTTTTTTTATTAAATCATAGCGAAACAAAAATCTTTTCGTGTCTGTGTAGCCCTGTGCACACGGCTAGATCCACAGCTCTCAGCTACTCGAAGAAATACCATTAGAAGTTCAAATTCGGTAAACAAAACAGAACTTTCTCTAGGCCTTTCCCTGACTTTTGATATTTACTTACGGCAGATAGAACTTTAACATCACCTCTTCTTTTTAATACTGAATCTCAAAAATTTAATCCATATTTCCCGCTATAACAGATAACGATGCAATATGAGGCCCAAGGGCCATATTATGGTGACTGTCGTGTGTATTTTTATCTCTCCTGAAATGCGTTGATTCATTGATATCCTGAGTTCAATATCAGCAAAGGTCTGAGAAAGAGTGTCCGTATGTCTTCAAAAAGTAAAGGTTTAGAAGAGTTTCTCCTGCCACCTTTGGGAATAAAAGCAATTAAAGCGTTTATTTGTTATCTTCTACATTTTAATTACAACCATTCAACTGACTGAAACCGAAAACGTTTAACACATAGCAGTCCTAGTTATTTATTTAAAACATACAATTAGCTTCTTCAGAAATTACATATGACGTCTACAGCTGTGAAAGGGAAATAAAAATATGAATAGAGAAAACTTACAAACAGTAAAGGATTATCATGTCGACAACAAATAGGGTGTTGTGTTAGGGTCCAAATCAGTCCTCTATTACCTGGTGGAAATAAATATAGCTAGGCAGCCTGAAGAAAGTAATCCTAAGTTCACTTCTAGTAGCCGACTGGAGGAGCTTTTTCGAAGCCATCCTCACCTTTTTCTGAGTACGTCGATGTCTACCACACACAAATAGGAATTTCCCTCTCGGAAAGTCTGATTCGTAATCCGCAACTCAAGAAATCTGTCCGAAGAACTCACACTATATGAGAGAATATTGTACTGTGTTAGTCTTATGAGCATGAAATGGAAGATACTTGTCCGGCCACACTTCTCTTTAGCCGATTCCAGCTAAAATTAGATTTTCTTGTTGATAAAGTTGATTTTCTTGAGTTTATGGAACGAAAACCCCCAATTTCTGTGAGAGAAAAAAAAAACGCTTTTCGATATCGACTAACTCGGGAAACGGTCGAAAAAATGAAGAAAATGAAAAAATGCAGAAAGAATTCCTCTAGTTGACAACTAGAATTGAACTTAGATTGCCATTCTTTGGATGGCCTTGCACACACTACTTTCAGTGAGTTACTCAGGTTCAGTGGAAGACCAACCAAGCAGGCAAATCACTAATCACGCTAATCATTTGTCCAATCAGACAAGTCTGTCTGATTGGACAAGTGATTAGCGTATCCACTCTCCAAGTAATAGGCTCCTGATTCTAATCCCGCAGGGCATACATGTTTGTAATTGTCTGTAGATCGGAGTTGAATGTCACTTCCCAATGGGAGGCCGCCTCTCGCTATTAAAAGACTTTTGTAGATTTATTAATATTGAATTTCAATAAGTTAAATTATTTGTTAGCATGTCTACATTGCTGTACAGAGTGACTCGCAGTTGTATATTTGATTAGCCATACCAAAGAAATATTTACACAGATTATGTTAAGGTTTATATTAAATGACAGACCCACGTATACACGAACTTTCGGATTTTCTGTTGTTTTTTTCATAACAGCAGTGCAAGATTTTCGATTCGATCGTAGAGTCTGATGACTGAGAAGCCAGTGGTTAGCTGAAGATCACAAATGAGATCACACAGGTGTGGCCTCACTTCTGTGATACTCTATACGTCTAGTGTATTCTTCGATGCATTCTACAATAGATATCTCTATCTATTCTTAGTGCGGGGCTTTGCCGTAAATTCTAAGGAGTCTGACTAACTTTAGTCGTTCGAATTAGTGATTGTTATTCTGATAAAATGAGTAAACGCTGTTTTAGTTTTATGCTCCTAAGGATGTTGGATAGTTTTACTGACATAGCCAATATAATGAAGAGAAATAAAACCCTGATTACTCATCACTGTGGTCACGTTTGAGACTATTGGCTTACAATTAGTGTAGAGTTGTCATGCTCATTATAGTCACTTTGTAGGATGTGTTTGTTGAATCAATCAATCAATCAGCTAACGCCTTTTAATTCCCCTATATAGGGAGTAGGTGAGGCCGTTTAACCCTAACTAACTTTTAGTGACTCAGTGGGCAGTTCAATCTCCACTGGTACCCAATCAGAGATAGCTGGTCGAAGGCTATCACTAATTAAGAGGCACCCAGTGAAGAGAGACGGCTCAACAAGTGCCGCCATCTCGTGGTTCCTAACCCTAACACTCGTATTTAATGTTCAAAATAATGTGGGTTCTACGGTCGATTTCTCTTGAGTTTACGGGACGAAACACCCGCGTTTCCGGGAGAAAAATCCCGCTTTCCCGTGCCAGAGAACGACTAACTCGGGAACCGGACGAAAAAAGGCTTAGAAAAATTTTCTAAAAGTCTTCCTTTGTGCGATCAAGCGCCGTGGTATGCAAACGCCACCGGTTTGTTAAAAATTCAAATTCATTGATGAACTCATCTTAATACGACTATGAGTTCTCCTTCTTAGTGTTCAGATACTGTCTAATTTTTGGGTTTGCAATATCCTGATGGGGCGTGGAATTAATTAATTGGTTTAGGTTTACTGAAGCTGGAGAGTTTTAATTTTCTAGAAGTTTTACTTAGTTTATATCCAAGAAAGTCAAAAACACATAAAATTCTAGTTCAAAAGTACGCGTGATGTAGATATCTTGGCTATTGACAGTCTAGAAAATCTAAGAGTAATTTGTCTGTGACTCCAGATTAAAAAATCATTGACATACTTGTACTATATCTTATTATTAAGAGCTTATTCTTCTACGACTTTCTTCTCAAATTTTACATAACTGTGCTAAGAGCGGACAAAGGGAGTGCGCGCAGCTAGCGTTGCATTTTCTTTGTATATGGAATCATTCAAATACCAAGATACTCTACAATATTGAATAACAACTTTTTTTAAAAGAAGTTATCTTCTAGTAACGTGTAAAGTTCATTATCTCAGACGAAATACAGAGTGATGACTTGAAAAATGTATTGTATTCATCAAGAACGGTCTGAGGGAAGGAATAAATCATTCAGTTTTATGAGGATGTGATCATAGTACAGGGCTCAGTACACATTTCTGTGATGAAGTTGTTTCATTTCCTAATATTTTTATTTTTTTAAGGATTACCATAACGTAACCAATATTGCCACCACAAACACCTGCAGTGAATATTTTTCCATAATCTCTTAAAGCTGGTCTCTGTGTTGGTCTAATACTTCATTGAGATGTTTTTTCTGAGGATCTCATTTTCTATTTGAAAGAAATCGGTTAATGCCCTTTATTCCCCCAAAGGGAATAATAGTACGCCAGACCAATTAGTCATAACTAAATTTTGGAAAGTGGAGAAAAAAAACTCCATCCAAAGCTAAATACAGAAAGCTGGCCAAAGACTATCAATGATTTTACTGGGTATCTGGAGAAGACAGTGCTGAACACAACTGTCATCATCTTGTGGTCCTTATCTAGTTCAATATATTATTGTCTTAAATCGTGAGTCTGATTATCGATTTTATTGAATTATGGGATCGCAATCAGAGTTTCCGAGATATCGTACCCATGCCTAGTATCAAGGATGCCAAGAAATTATGTTCTTGGTTTAATCATTTATCCAACTATAAGCAAAAAAACTTTTCATGTGAAGTATATTCATGACTAGACAACTTATATATAGAGGCTAATGACTTCACATCAGTTGCCTTATTATCCATAGTGCAAAGTATATCCCTTTCGTTATGGGAAGGATCACTACCCAAATCACTTTCGGCATTTATTAAGGTCTTATTAGTGGGATCCACACCTAGAAGAGGTAACAAATTTGAAGAAACGCAGAAGTCATATATTTCCCATAATACAAGTAGTAACAATGTGCATCACTTTTTTTTATTATTGTTAAAATCCTCTGGATCAGAGATAGATGAAGTTTTTTCACTTGGTGATATTTTAAATCTGGGATGCCAAGAAATTATATTCTTGGTTCAATCCTTTATCCAAGTGTAAGTAACCAAATTTGCTAGTGAAGGTTTGGTTACTTACAAAGTTTAAGAAATATAGAAATCATATATTTCCCATATATAAGTAGGCAAAATGTGTATCGCCTTGTATTTACATTCCTCTGATTCAGAGATGAAGGTTGAAATCTTTTTTACTTGGTTACACTATAAATTATAGAATCCAAGAAATTACAGAAGTGGCCCCAGTAGTGAAAATGCTTCACATGCAAGCTTTGTTTGCTTTCAGTTGGATAAAGGATTAAACTAAGAATATAATTTTTGGTATCTTCAATTTCATCTAAAAATTATAGAATTAAATTAAATTAAATTTAAAAAAAAGTAAATTAAAAAATAGACAAAGCCATTTGGTTGGAAAGACCTGGATTCGATTGCCATCAGTGACGTGAGGAACCTTTATCTTGTTTCTTTCGACGAAAGGTTAGTTAGCCGGTCTCATATGGGGGAAGGGTTTCTTCACCCGGAAATTCGGGTTTTTTCGTTCCCCAGAACAGGCAAATCGGCCCCATGAACACGCGCTTCTGCAGACATAGGACACTTCCAGGAATAAGGAGTAACCAAAAACCAAACTTTTTACCATATAGGCATTCGGAATAAAGTGTAGGTCTATGCGTGAATGTAAATTAGGATAGGATAGGATAGGATCTCCGATTTATAATATAACCAAGTAAAAAAAAAAAAAACTTTCAGCATATATTTATACAGAGTAGCTTATCTCTACTGATGATTTTAAAGGCAATGCTGTGAGAACACAACAGTTAACAACATGCGCTTTGTGATCTTAAACCATACCCATGCTTTGCTGAGAGGAAATCTCCTTTACCTAAAGATCGAACAGAGGATATCATAATAGTATATACTTCGAGCTAGGGCTTTTATCCTTCTCAAAATGATAAAAGTTAAAGTAAAAGGGCTACTGCCCATACCAAATATGGACAAGGGTGAAATTTGTCCAAATTGATATACCTCTCATATCCGGGGGGGGGGGGGGTTACTGTAATGTAGCAAGTAGAAAAGCATCGAAAGTTAGCCTAGAAAAAGTAATTTTCTTCTCGACAGAATGAAACATAACGGTCTTTTTTTTTTTTCGGCAGCCTTGCAAAATTGAGGAAAATGCATTTTCAAATAGCATCTCTTACATTCATATTTTAATCCTGAATTAATGCCCTGCACACACTGGGAAATAACTAAAAACAGGAGCTTCCAGCTGTATACACATTGAACATTGAAAAGAGGAGGAGGAGGAATAAATTTCTATCGTAAATTATCTGACAACATGCCAGAAGTAACTGTTACAGTAACAAAATACTGTATAAACATTTGTAAACAGAATAAGGATATTGAAAAACTAAAGCACAGCTACTTTTCTTCATGAAAGAGAAACTAGGAGAAGCAGTATCATATTATCCATTTGATAATAATCGACAACAATCAACATCAGTACACCTGACCAAGACTCTCCACGTTCAACTGCTTGGATCTACTAGCAGGCTACTACTTTACAAATAATATGGTAATATATCACAGAAGAGAAATTCAAGACAATTGAATGGTCAGCCTCAAACATCAATCACATCACACTGTTATTCAATGTGTATATATAAAAAATAAAAATAAAAAAAGCTAACACCTTGAATTCCTGTATAAGGAGTAGACGAGGCTGTTTTATCTCTGTCTAACTTTCGGAGACTGAGTGGGCAGCTCAACCTCCACTAATAATAGCCAATCCGAGATAGCTGGCCAAAGGCCAGCTATCTAACTATCTACTACTACTACTACTACTATCTAACTATCTACTGATTTAATCGTCACGCAGTGAAGAGACGTTACCAAGTATTATTTCGTGATCCCTAACTCTAACACAATATTTTTAATGTCTAAAAATAGTGTGGGTTCGAGGGTGATTTTCTTGAGTTTGTGGGAAGAAAAACCCGAGTTTCATGGAGAAAAAATCTGCTTACCCTTGCCCTAGGTCGTCTAACTCGGGAACTAAAAAGGCTTTAAATATATTAAAGGTAGCCAATCAGAGATAGGCTGGCCAAAGGCTATCACTAATTTAATCGGCATACAGTGAAGAAACGGTTACCAAGTGCTATCTCGTGATCCCTTAACTTAACACAATATTTTTAATGTATGAAAATAGTGTGGGTTCGACGGCGATTTTCTTGAGTTGGGACGAAAACCTGAGTTTTTCGTTGACGGCCACGCCATTCCACTGAGATACACAAGCCCTATCATAATATGTTACTATGTCGTAAATTATGCAACATGATTTAAGTAATAATAACTTTCCTGATAACGCGGCTAGAAACCATCTCCATCATCTCTGGGGATAATTATGGTATATACTCTGATTCTTGCAGAATCGTTGTTAGAATACATGCAGTTTGTAGGTAAGCACTATATTGCTGCTCCCAAACTCAAAACAATTTCATAATTAAAAACAATTTTTTTAGATAAAATTTTGGTAGCTTAAACATCTCGTATTTACTTAGGTGATTACAAATGAAATATATATTAATTTATATTTGGTGCCCTCGATGCTGCATATATGTAAATCAATATACATCAAGGTATTTAGGGATTTTTTTTCCGAGACAAATTATTTCTTGATTTTTTGACATCAAGACACGTTTTTAATAAGAATATTAAACTTTTCACTCTTACGATCTCTATCTCATAGGAAATATTTTTATACTCATATCATCTTTGGTATTTAGCATTTCATATACATGACGTATTTATGATAACATATGTTAAATAATGCCAGGTGGAAAAACAGCTGTTAAGTAGACAAATGCTCATGAAATTTTTATGTATGTCTTGGCAATGTCTTTTAATCGATATAATTTGTTTCCTATTATCCTGAGTCTGTTGTGTAGATAATTTATACGGCTTTTCTAACTTTAATCATCATCGAAATGAAGTCCCAGATAACGAGGTTTTCACTTCTGTGATGTTTTGGTTTTAGGATCAGTGTTTTTGTGTATAGGAGGATGGATGTTGAATAGTGTGATCCTTAGTTTGTATGGATTGGGTCTAGAGGTTTTTGAATATTATTAACTTTGTTTTTTCAGTGTTTATATATATATATATATATATATACAGGGTGTTCGGGATAAATTTGACATATTTATAATTAATTATATTTTTCCGTAAGTTACTTGTATTAACACACACTTCTCTTCATTTAAAAGTTTGGACCCTTCTTCATTCATATACAAGATGTCAGAAAGGATGGATAGCTGGAACCCACCTGAATCATGGAAGAGAATAACTTGTATCATGAATGATTCGTGCCCGCCATCAAAATAAGGATATTACGACTGCTGCCCAATGCTCCCTGAATACAGTAAAAACAATCAGGCATGAACTAGAGACTTGCAATGGTGACTACGAGGATGTAGCAAGAAGAAAGATCCCTAGCAGACGATCTGATTGCGTTCGTACAGCAGAATTCCTCGCAAATCTGCAGGAACAGGTGTTGAAGAACCCTGGCATTGGAATTCGGGCTTTGTTCGTGGAGTTGCTAACTGTAGTCAAGCCCTGGATAACAAGGGTAGCCAATGGTAGGCCGTATGTATGGCAGCAGGATTCGGCCCCTTGCCACACCTCTGGGAAAAGTCAAAAATGGTTGTCTGAAAATTTCTACGACTTCACCAGTCCAAATGTTTGGCCTCCAAACTCCCCAGACCTTAACCCCATGGATTATTTTGTATGGGGCGCAGTTGAAAAAGACACCAATCGCACTTCCAGTAATACAAAAGCCCAGTTAATGGATAAAATTAAAACAGTTTTTGCGGCCCTTCCCAGGGAGACTGTAGCATCAGCTTGTTCGAGGTTCCGAAGCAGAATTGAAGCTGTGATCGATGCTAATGGTGGTTATTTTGAGTAAATCTTGTTGATAGTATTGTAATTAACTCTGCCTGTAATGTTTTTTTGTCAATTCATTAAATTTAATAGATACAAAGAAGATTTTCTTTTTCCTTACGAAACTGTCAAATTTATCCCGAACACCCTGTATATATATTTATATGTATATATAAATTTATATATATATATATATATATATTTATATGTATTTATATGTATTTGAAAACGCAACATGTTTCGTTGGGATTGACTTCATCAGGCATTAAGAACATAGAAAGCTATTAAAAGATTAAAATTAAAATTAAAATTAAAATTAAAATATTAAAGGACTATTATCTCAATGAAAAAAACATTGAGACACTCTAAAGCTGTACAGTTATAAAGCTATAATATTCGACTATAAATTACAGTTATTATGAACTTTAGCTATAGTCCGTGTTAAAGTTCTATTATTGTACACTTGTGCGTGTGTGGAACCACACGATCTCCAGTATCTGATAGTAGAGCTGAAAGAGTCAGGCAAATTATAGCTGAGATTATTGTTCATATGAAGAGGGTCCAAGGCGATTTCTTTTGACTCGACAATGCGGCGTTCTACCTTCTTGTGGCAAATGTGTATGTTTGAAGTTGTTGTCCAATTTACTTCATACTGGCGGCTTTCGTTGTTCGTGTTTGAAAACAGGACATGGCCTGATAGGGTAGTAGCTCTGGTTCTCTTGTAAGTAATGCCTCTCTGGTGTTCCTCGAGACGTAGGAGGATAGATTTCTCTGTTTGGCCATAGTAAGGTTTTTCGCACCCACATGTGACTTTGTATACATCTGGGAATTGTAGAAGGTTGTGAGATTGTTTGTAGTTGCTGAAACCTGATCTTATTTTGGGAAGAGTCGAGAAGCACGTTTGTATGTTAAATTTCTTTAAGATTCTACTCAGTTTTTTTGGATAGTGTGCTGATATATATATACGTTAAAGATACCAAGCTATTTTAAACCTGGTTTTACTCCATTTCCCAAGTAAGCAAACATAAAAGTAAGTCAAGTTTGCACCTGCAAGTATTGCAAGTCTAGGTAACCCCACAAATAGTGCAAGTCAAGGCAACTCTTGGTAAAGGTGGATAAGCTCTGATCACAATTCTTAATATTTACCCTTAATGCAAAGGACATCTCCTGGAGGAGATGTATGATGCTATGTATTAAAGGCAAGGGGCCACTACCCAGACCGCTTTCGACTTTTATTGAGGTATAATGGGAGTTCATATCTTTCATCACCGGCCTGTGGAGTCTAAAAGTTGTACTGAGGGTCAACTGATAGTGAGAGAGGAAGAGAAAAAGGTAGAAACGATAGTAGTGGGCAATAAAGAGGCCTCATCGACCTGCTTGGCCACACATAACCTATTAACAGGTCTGTGGCCAAGCAGATCTCCGACATCATCTCCCTACATCCGTTCTCGCAGCTCTCGTCGGCCAGCCATCTTCAGATGTCTGACCGGCGAAAGAGTCAAAAACAAATACAAAGAGAGCACACAAATGAACAAAGAATAGAACTGGGATATAGCACGAGAAATTACACAAACAAAAAAGAACGAGTGAATTGCAAAATTTAGACAGGGGCAAGAGCCTTGCCCGAGTGATACAGCCCACAAGGAGCTGCACCGCCTCGCAGTAAGCCTTCGCTGCTTGGGTTCTCAGGTCTACCCCTCCTATGTGGATTAATCATCAAACCTGTTGAAAACTAACTGAGAACCTTTTTTTTTTTTTCTCTGAACTAAAATAATTTTCCAATGGCTGTTATAAAAATTCTGTCTAGATTTTAAGAAAGACCGATATCATCTTCTGGCAAAAAAATTCTTTTGGCAAAAAAATTCTTCTGGCAAACTCCCTCATGATCCATGGATATCTCTTTTCCATGTCTGATGGAAAAGAGATATCCATGTCAGCGACTATGTCAGCGACTCCAGCATGTTGCAAAATTGTCTTTTGTCATCCTCGTTTAGGTCTAGGTGACCGTTTAATTGATGAGACGCGACTTTGATTATATCTTTGATATAGAGTTCCTCCCATTTAAGTCTTGTGCTCCTTTCAAAGAATGAGAAAGTCGGTTCCCGTTCTATAGTCATTTTACTGAACAGTTTTCCTGCCGTTTTGAAAGTTCTTTAGAATTACCGAACCATTTTGGGTACTACCGCCAAAAAAGTCTGTTCTGTTCTGTGGTCATCTGTTTCTTCCATAGGTTTTTTGTTGTCTCTTTGCTCATTTTCTTCTGATGGGGTTACTTCTTCTGTTTCTGTTTGGTTTTCTGTTCTGGTCTCGCTTTCCTCCTCCTCCTCCTCAGAACCTGAAGCTTCTGTTGGGCTTCCGTTGTCTGGTTAAGTTCTTTTTGTTTTTCCTTCGTCTGGGGTGATGGATCGTTTGGTTGTACTATTACTGATTTCCATTTCTTCTGCTTCTGTGCTTTTATTGTTGTTCTCTTCCGTTTCGGTGTTATGGGAATTCTTCTGCGTTGTTCCTAGCGGTTGGATGATTTCGTTTTGTAACTGTCACGATAACTGGGGATTGGAGGACTGGAAAATCTCCTGGCTTCGTTGCTTGAGGCTCTTCTGCTGTTTTGCCTGTAGCTGGAAATTCCTGTTTTGTGGGTTCAGGACTATTTACTGGACTGGTTGCTAGGTGCTGGTGATATGGCACCTCCTATTCTTTCTTCCTGTGTCCTGTTAGGACAAACGTCTACTTTGTGGGTTGTGTTTCCACATTTCAGGCAAGGTGCTTCACACTGAGCTAGGACATGTCCTGCACTTGTTCTTGGGAGCAGTCTGAGCCTAGGTGCTCGAGTGATCCGCACCGAAAACATTGCTTCCTAACACTCATTCTTAACATGGGACAAACTATCCCTACAAGAGCACATCGGCTCAGTGCCTATCATACATAAAAAAGAAGAGATAGACACTGCACTAAAAAGCTTAACAGACCAAATCAAGAAAGCAATTACTTCAGTCACCAGAACTATATACATCCATTCATTCAACCAGCGGAATCCCAGAGGAGATTACAAACTTAATCAAGTCAAAAAATAAAGCCAGGAAGAGGTACCATGACACTAGGGCCCAACAAGACAAAACTATCTTAAACAACCTAAACAGAAAAGTAAGAGATGCACTACAAAATCATAGAAACCAGGAATGGGAAAAGACGTTAACATCCCTAAACCCAGCTGATCATACTATATGGAAATTTTTGAAGATCCTCCATAGAAAAAAATCAACCCTTAGCTCCCATGCTGACCAAGCACGGAATAACACACTTGAATATAGATAAAGCTGAGTCACTGGCTGACAGTCTGGAGGAGCAGTGCAGACCTGCGTATGAAAACCTGAATATTAATCAGATATATAATATTGATATGTGGGTCAGGCATACTTCAAGGCAGACAGAGAACTGCCCAGACCACATCAGTCCTATCACCCCAACAGAAATATATAACATCATCAAGCACTTAAATTAAAAAAAATACCCAGGACCAGATGGAATCACCAATAAAATCATAAAAATTCTTCCCAGAAAGGCCGTAATCCATATAGTCAACATAACAAATGCAATATTAAGACTACAACATTTTCCCATAGCCTAGACAATCGCTGATATAACACCTATAAAAAAGCCTGAAAAAACCCACACTTCCCCAAAGTTACGGGCCCATCAGCCCATCAGTTTACTATCCAGCCTTGGCAAAATCGCAGAGAGAGTTATCATCTCCAGACTACAAGATGCGACAGAGAAACTTAAAATCATCCCTAATGAGCAATTCGGTTTCCGAAAGGAGCACAGTACCACCCAACAAATACACCGCCTGGTAGAACACATCACAGTCGGCTTTAATTGGAACTAGCACACTGCAGCCGTATTCTTGGATCTAGCAAAGGCATTCGACAAAGTATGGCACCAGGACCTACTCTACTCTACTACTCAAGGCTCTCCTCTGGTCCCTTCTCTTCTCAATCTATTTAGCTGATATCCCACAAAACCCAAGAACAACCATCCCTGCCTTATATGCCGATGATACGGCAATATTGTTCAGATCTTTCAGCCCCAAGTTGGCAACCAAAAAACTTCAGGATAGTATCTCCTCTCTTGCAAAATGGTTCTCAGATTGGAGGATTCAGGTAAATCCACAGAAAAGCTCAGCTATGCTTTTCACTAGAAGAAAAGTACTCATCAATGAGGATATCCACATCTATGGGAAAAAGATTCCATGGCAAAGAAAAGCCACGTATCTGGGAGTTAGACTGGACAAAAGACTTAGATTCAACAGTCACATTAAACTCATCTGCACCAAGACAAGGTATAGGTTCAGCAACAACAACTGAAGACATCTCTCTTTCAAATTTCAGTGGATTTCAAGAGGTCAGATGGAAGAAGAGAAAGAAAAAGTCCCCCGCAGCAGATCCTGAAATAATACCCCAGACCTTGGAAACTACAGCTCCTATTGACACATCAGCACTATCTGATGAAAGAACAGAGACAGATACATTGATACAACCCAAAGAGAGGATTCCACCAGTAATCTTGAGAGCTAAAGAAAACTGGTCTTCACTTGCAGAGACGATGAAGAACAATAACATCAAGTTCTCATCAGCTAAAAACATTGACGATGGAGTCCGCATACAGCCCAAAGGGGAAACTGACTACCGCCAGCTCACCAGACTTATGGATGAACAGAAAGTCCCATATCACACATACCAACTGAGAAGTGAAAAAAACCTTAAGGTAGTCATCAGAGGTCTGGCAGAAACCATAACAGCTGATGAAATCGCTACTGACCTCAGATCACAAGGCCTTGAACCAATTAAGATCTCGCGCATGTACTGTGCAGACAAGCGCCCCATGCCTCTGGTCTTATTGGAGATCAGTAAAGACCACAGAGAAATTTACGACCTTAAGCTGGTCTGCAACTTAGTCATCAAGACCGAACCACTCAGAAGAAAGGCATCCGTCGGTCAATGCCATCGCTGCCAAAAATTTGGGCATGCACAAAAGTTTTGTAAAACAGACTACAAGTGCGTAAAGTGTGGTGACAGCCATCCCTCGCACACTTGCACAAAATCACGGTCTACACCTGCTAAATGTGCGAATTGTGGCGGCCCCATCCAGCCAATTATAAAGGCTGCTCAATTCAACCTTCTAACCTACGGAAGACAAGAGCGGCGTTTGCTCCGCCCACACATATTCAAGCTACGAAACTTTCGCTTGAAGTCACAGTGCGGAGTGTTCCCGCCGATAAAACATACGCTTCTGCGGTCTCTCCGCGGATTTTACCCAGAGCCTTGACAGCTTACAGCCAAAACCCTGCACTGATTCTTGCTGCCTTACTAGCGGAGATGCTAACGGCCTTTAGCAACATGAACCCTACCTAAGCCGACACTAAGAAATTCCTCAGGAATACCTAAGTCATCTTCTCCATGATCAACAAATGACATACTCTCCTGCATCTCTATGCTGTATCCCAGATATTTTCACATTGCTCCGTAACACTACCACTACTTACTCACCTAAGCAGCAACTCATTCAGGAGTTTTCTAATCGCCCGAAAGTTGCTCAAGCGCTTCCGCATTTCCCTAAACAGGGTGAGCCAAGTGCTCGCTAACCTCTAATATAAGTCTGTTTCATAGAGATGAAGGGATCAGAATCCATGGGATTGATATCCATCAAGCTACAGAAGTTATCAGTTATCTTTGGTATTAATTTGGTCTAGCTACTCGCTGAGGAGACCTCAAAAAAGCAATAATAATATGAGTTCGCTCTCTCTTAAGGTTTTTGCCTTAAGGGAGCAATTTAAGTCTCCGGAGAAAGTGTTTTTCGGCACGGCCCGGTGCGGGGCTTTGTCGGTGAATGCTTTTCTTCGGAATATGAGTGGGTTCTGCTCGGTGGTGGTGGTGGTGGTGGTGGGTGGAAGGCCATCACTGAGTGGAGCCAATGCTGAGATGGACGGCCTTTCGCCCATAATTGAGTGGCCTAGGGATCGTCCGAATTTTAAGAGACGGCTTTACTTATTCATAAGGCTGAAACCGGTCTGGTTAGTGACCTCCCACCATAATGTAATAACAGCATACGTTTCCTAGGAAATTTGTTTTACATTATGGAAAATACCAAGAATAGCGATCAGAACTTGACCACCTTTGCTGCGAGTTGCCCGAGTTTGTACTACGTACTTGGACTACTTGCATTAGCTCACGCTAAGTCGCCGATACTTTTATGGTTTATTATACTATATTCGGCATGAAACTCTCTGACTCCAATCTTTGAGTGTCTTATTCCATTCCTTTAATTGTAATGTCCAAATATTTAAAGAGATGGAGTAAACACGATAACCACCACCAGATTTAAGAGGCTTAGGGCCTCTATGGATCTTAATCTACGAATTAGGACCCATAGAGGCCCTAAGCACTTAAAAGATTTTGGTACCCCATATATATGTAATTCAAAATATAAACAATAATAAACCATAAAATTAATTTTTATTTTTTAAAATGAAACAAAACTTATAGTAAGATGGAAAATCATGTTTATTTTTGTAGACTTCAACTTTATTTAGATTTGAAAAGTTTTCTCTTACTTTTTTTAATTGCAAAGTCTTTGATCAGATCCTCAAAATTAATCTTACCTAACACATCTGCTTCTATACTTAGCAGAGATAAGGCATTCAACCTGCCTTGTTGCATAGTTGTTCTAATGGGATTTTTAATATACTTCAACTGAGAAAATGAATGCTCAACTGAGCAAATTTGTGACCATTGATGTTAAAAATATACAAAAGGCAATGTCTACATTTGGAAAGGCACACTCAATATTGTCTTCTACAATTATTTTATAAAGTTCAGCATGACTGAATCTTATTTTTACATTTTTATTTTTATTTATTTATTTATTTTTTTTTTTTATTTTGTTGCACTGAGCTTATGGCGCACATATGAGTGAAACTGCTGAAGCTCAGCTGAGAAATTAGTGTTCAAGTCCTCTGGGTAAGCATCAATCAGCTTTTGACAACAATGAGAATACTTTTCGATTTCAGTAGATGATGAAGTCACTGAAGTAGCATTATGTGGCACATCACTTAGAAAAGAAAATCTCTCTGATATTTCTTTGTATATCTCTCCACTTCTCATCTCAGTTTCAAGTTTGTCAAAAATTGTGTAAAAGGTGGTGATATGAAATTTATCTCTGGCATTCAGATTTACTTCTGGAGCATCTCCGTCATTGGGTACCTTCTTTCTGATACGTTTGCGAGTTTGAGCTGCCCTGTAATCAACATCTGGTAGCACTTCCTTTGTAGCTGCTTCATATCTTTCAAATTCATTTCGTGAAGTGCACAATTGGTCAGCAAATGATCCATAGAGATCTACATATGTTTTTAAGTTGACATCTTCATTCTGTAGACCTTGACTTACCCTATGAAAATTTTGCAAACTCTCATCCCAAAAATTCAACATAAAAACGAATTCTAGCTCTTGCATCTTATTTGCAATATTATCTGCTTCTCTTCTAGTGTCTCCCTTTTGTGACTGGTCTTCGGCTATACAGTCTAACGCTTCTAAAATTTGAAGGAAAGATTTCAATATTGCTGCTGCTGTTTCCATAGCATGTGCCTCCCATCTGGTGTCAGAGAGGGATTTTAAGACATTTTCATTTACAATACAACCTTTAAGAATTGTCCATCGGCTGGTTGAGGCTGAAAAAAAACAGAGCAACTCTACTGTAGAGAAGAAATTAACCGCCTCTTGACAGAAGTCAACAACACTTCGGCCTACCGAATTTAGTGAATGAGCTGCACAGGGCAAACTTATTTGTTTCTAAATTTTTTTGCTGCATCCCCTTATAACGCCCAGACATGTCAGCAGCGTTGTCATAAGACTGACCCCTACATTTTGAAAAGTTTAGCGCACAAACTTTACGTAAGTACTGCAACACCTGATTTGCCATTTCCTCCCCGGTATGGCTTTTCATTTCCAGAAAGGTTAAAAAGCGTTCGAAAAAAAGCGTTAAAAATATTCGAGAAACATTATCCAGGGTTCTAAAAACTACTAGCAAGACCCGCACGGGGACGTTAGGGGTTCCAAAAAACATAATCCAAGGTGCAGGGACACTGGTGTTTGAAAGGTTTGGTTCTGAGATGAGGATTTCCTTTTCTTCATCCTGCGTGATCCATCCACGAGAAACTGAGATCGAGAGGTGCCGTAAGTTCCGGTGGGGAGGATGGAGAGACCCGTCCTCCAGTAGTAGTTCCAGTTACAGCCGAAGATATCCGGAGGCGATAGTTAAGGAGAAATCTTACCATATTGGTCCTGAAGTCGAGTAAGTGCACCACCTGACCTACGCAGAAATCTTTCACTGGGCAGTTCAAGACGCCGAAAAGCCTATCCTATATCCCGCCAGCTTCAGCGACTATTCATCGGTGTCCTGTATCGCTTCGAGGAGAATTCCAACTGAATTCCCCTCGCATGGAACGGAGGAGAGAAAAATCCCACTCAAGCGCCAGAATAAGAAAAAAAGGACGGAAGACACATGCAAGATAGGAAGAGACCCATGTGAGTCTATCTATTTATTAATTGTTTGTGAATTAAGAAAAAATTCCCTGTCGAACTGTTAAATTGTCTAGTTTAATGAGATAGTATTTGGAGTTAATATTTTTCGTAAATGTGTGTAATCGCTAATGAGTAAAGCATGAGCGCAGTTAATTTCCCTCAGAGAAAACATTGAGCTATTGAAATTTCTTTGATTAATCATATGTGTACTTATGATTGAATTTTATGATAGAGTATATTCCTGCTATCATATCATTGGAATGTTTGAAACTCAATGAGGTGGATTGTATAAATATAATCGCCTAGATTATGATTAAGTGTTTGAAAGGAATGAGATTCTGAGAGATATATTTGTATACATATGTGTTGTATTTTGATTGATGCTAAATTAGGAATGTCAAGCGCACCTAACGAATTCATGTTATGTGTATAACTTCCTGATGGTTGTAATTTAAAGTATGCTTGTTGAAAGTCTAATTAACTAAGTGATTGAGAAAGACTAAGAATTACCTTTCATAAATGAATCTTGTGATTTCATGTGATATGTACAATTATTAGACCAGAAATTAAACTTATTGTTATTGTTGATAAAAATAGTTGTCCGATTCAATCTTTTGCAATGCACTGATCCTAAAAACACTAGTCGGACCTGATAGCAGAACCCCAAAGATTAGTAGTTATTTAAGATAAAAAGCGAGTAATTTTTGCCATGACTGCAAACCTTGGCTAAGATAGGATATAAGTGATTATTTGATCTACTAGGGTATGAAAGCTTTCATTTGCCTATAGGGGAATTTCAGAGGCGCAGTCTTCAAACAAATAAACATATGGAGATCCCAGGCATGAGAAAAAATACTTATGGTAGAATCAGAAAAGAAAATACAAAACATATTAAGGTAAAGAAATATTGCATGATAAGATAATATAAGATATATATATATATATATATATATATATATATATATATATATATATATATATATATATATATATATATATCTATATATATATATATATATATATATATATATATATATATATATGTATATATATATATGACTATTATAAAGGGAAAAAAAACCGTTTAAAAAGCCACATCATCAGTAGAGAAATCACGCCACAACCCTGGATCTTTTGCTATATTTCCTTCATCTTTTGCAGACTGAATCATTTCACTACCATCAACATGGCCCACTAAACTTTCATTTTCAGCAATTATTTCAACCTCAGAATGTTTTGTAAAGCAACTTGCATCAACATTTGCAATAGAAATATCAAGAGAATTTACAGACAAAGTGAGGTCAGTAGTGAGACATGTGCTAGATGAACCTGCTTGCGACACCTTGATGATCTCAACATTATCATATTTTGATTTTGAAGCGATCAAAGTGGTATTTGTGTCCACGTCTGATGACGGAGATTGGCTCTGATCAGGAATTGGTATATAATGTTGTGGAACTTGTGTGAAGAAATCAGTCAGCTTTGCAGTCTTGGCATCTAATTCCAAAGTCTCTTCTTGTTTCTTTTTTGATAGTTTTCGCTTTTGTGCACCACTTAACTGAACACGTTTCATCTTGGTTCTTGGGATCTGTTAAATATAGAAATAAAAAGATTATTTTGTTGAATATTAGGTGGCAATCAACACAGTTACACATATCACAGGCAAAATCATACGAACAATATAATTTTCGGCTTACAGCTGGATAATTTAATTATTAATTAAATTAACACATATTTTAATTAACTTTAATTAACTCTTATGTTACCAGAGTCGCACTTCTGCGACAGCTAGACCTTTTATCAGAGGCGCGTTTCTGAGACAACCACGTGATTTGTTTTATATTTGCTTCTGGAGCAGCCTTTTATAAGACATAATTTATTAAAACAAGACCTAAAACAGACAGGAAAATAAAAAAATAAAATGGTTAAGTTAATTATAAAAAATTTCCTCATTTGGCGCAATGGTAGTGCCAGAAAGCGTCGTGAGTGATAATACAGTGTAAACAAACCGTTATGCACGTGTTTAGAGTTTCATTAGGCCTTCTACACGTCATTATTTATTGTAACAAAGTAGGTAACAGTAAGAGAAGATAAAAACAATGAAAAATTAATTAAAAGTTAATTTAAATAAAATTCGTCATCTAACTAAAGCATAAATTCTTTGGTGCCCGCCTTTCCATGATGCCCTAAGCACTTGCTTATTTTGTTTAATGGTTAATCCAGCCCTGACCACCATGAATACTCTACTCTGGCGTAATGTGCATATAAACAACAGTGGAACTGCGCGACGGACAGTGCTGATTTAAGCTAATAGCTCGCATCTCACTATGGCGTGAATATGCTTGCACGTGTAGCAATAAGACACTGTGGTAAACACAGTGCCGCTAGCTTCCTTCGCCCTTCTAAGTGCTAAATTATGGATTTTTATTGTTTTTATAAAAAAATCAGAGAATTGTATAGGATTGTTGATGATAAAATTAAATATTACAAGCAAATATAAATATATTAATAAATATATTTATATATCGAGAAAAATTGGGGGTGCTGCAGTTTTCCAGTGCCAATGCACGAGCTTCCCCTGATGCTTCTCAGTGACCCGCTAATTGTGCCTATTATAGAGTTTAGCTGGGTGTCTGTAATGTTAGTGTGCTGTTCAATACTGTTCCCATTGCAAAACAAAAACAGCAACAACTCATGACAAATGACAACGTTCAATCGAATTGCTTCACACAATAACCAGTCAGAGACACTAACGATTTCTGGGTGCTATTGTCTCATTCCACACACTGACTCGCTTTTTGGGCTGCTTAATACCAGTGGAACTCTAAGAATTTGACACCCTGCGCCATCTGCACGTTTGTTTAAAAGGATCAAAGATGTCAATATATGTGACCGTACAACTGAGCTATTAACGCGATGGTGATGCAACGTTTAAGCGTCGAAAAGTTGTCCACTCATGAAGGTTTAATTTCAGGAATAACACGAAGCGAGGAAACAATTAGGAAGTCTTTGAGGGGAATAAATCCAAAAATACAATATCGGTGATATTACTATTCCTTGGATGTGCAACTAGCACACCAGGAATATGAGCCCCTTATATATATATATATATATATATATATATATATATATATATATATATATATATATATATATATATATATATATATATATACAGTAGCGAACAGGTAATGTAAATACTCACCTTTTAAAGAAAATTTTAATTTTGCAATCAAGAAAATACCTACAAAAATTAAACTCCAACTTTATCTGATAATTTATATATGCTCCTCTGAACCCTAATAAGTTCATTAATTTGCTTAACCAACGTCATGGTGGCATTCGCATTTCTGCATCTTTAAATGATACTTTTCTAACAGATTGGATTAAGTTATTCTTTGTATCACAATTTAATTTTACGAGTCCCTTTTTCACTATGGACTGCCAATGTTCAATTGGGTGAGAAGAATTACATGGCGACTGAAGCAATTGGATGTTGTGATTTATGAATAACTCTCTCTTCTTTTTTTGAAGTCTGGCATGGAGCAAGTCCTGTTGGAAGATGAGTTTTTGTCTTTCTTGATCTGTGGGACAACTATTTTCTCTATTATTTTCATTTATTGCCATGAACAGGTATAAATGATCCTGGACCATCATAAGTAAAACAGCAGAACATGTTTTTAGCTAGGGGATGAGGAGCTTGTTGAAGATGAATAAGAGAAGTATTCTCAGCTGTTGATTTGCAAACATAGGGTACTCACTCTCCTTGGACAAAGAAATTGATCTCATCTGAAAATATGGCATTCTTACACTTTTCACAATCCAATTTTTGTACTCTTTTGTACACTTGATCCTCTTTTCTTCAAACCTTTAAGTCTACAGTAGACAGCCTTGGATTCATTTTACTTTTCCTAACAGTAGTAAACTAGTCTTTTAATAGTAAAGATCTTGAATAAGTATATATTCTCGCCTACATTTCCCTTTCTCTTTCAGGAATAACGTTACCTGTTTCCTGAAAAATCCTTAACTTCGCACTAACAGTACCCAAACCAACTCATTACAAATTGTCTTTGAGACGTGGATCTGTGCTGAGACAGAGAAGATATTTTTCGATCGCTTACTTGGAGATATATTCATTTTATAGGTACACAAAATTAATAAAACACTACGATTGTCAACTTGTTTACACTATCTGTCTCTACGAAGTTTATTAACAGTGTCAAACAAGCACAACACTGTTAATAAACTTCGTAGAGACAGTTGAAACACGCACGTAGCTTTCAACAAAAGATAATGAACTATAACCCAAACCAAATCAAAACTTCTAGAAAATTCTTCTTGTTCTAATTAATTTCTTTGTAGTGGCCTCATCGCCAGAGCGATCGCACCGTGACGGTACGAAAGCAACTCCGGCTAGCGCTGCCTTTTAACGCGCGAGGCACGAACGGTATCGTTGCAGTGGCTAGACGGGATTCTGACTTAGAGGCGTTCAGTCATAATCCCACGGATGGTAGCTTCGCACCACTGGTCACTCGACCAAGCACATGTACCAAGTGTCCGAACCTGCGGTTCCTCTCGTACTGAGCAGGATTACTATCGCAACGACTAGTCATCAGTAGGGTAAACCTCACCTGTAATCTTTATCATCAGGTTATGTTCTCCTACAGTATACAATTGCGTCAACCTTGAGGTTCATACTCCTGACTAGTACTCTCTTACAAACCACTACTGCATCAATACTGATTTCCACTAGTGCTCATTCTAGTGCTCTCTTACAGTATGTATATCTGCATCAACCTTGAGGTTCATCATCCCTCATAATACTCTCTTTCATTATACTATTTCATATCACTAGTGTCCATTCTAGTGTTCTCTTATAGTATACAATTGCATCAACCTTGAGATTCATCACCCCAACTTCACCTATTACAATATCAGTTCAGACACTCTTGCTTTAATGACCTAAAGGCCATATTACTTGCCACTATTAATAATTCTACAGACCTGTATAGTTCATGCTCTCACTCTCGTCAAGAGATGCACCAGCCTGTGCTGGGCCACTAGAACTTCTCCTGAAAGGCTCTAAATTACTACTGTTTTCACCAATCCATTGTATGTTCATTTCCTTAACCTAGCTTAGAATTAACTTAAATACTAACTTACATACTAACTTAAACTATTAACTATAATCCCCCTACCCTATCAATGAACAAAAACATCACCATATCATAAACTTCGCTCTCTATTCTTTAAGAGCCTTTCCATATATTTATCTAGAGTAACTCATAATTGGATGTGTCAACTCAGAGAGTTCCACAATCCGCAATCGCATGAGAGGCCCAGTGCCAATGAGTCGGGATTAAAGACAGATTCCCTACGTTATATGCTCATAGGGGAGCAGCGAGAGCCTTTAGGGCACTCTCACCTCTTCCCAACCACAGACAGTGGGTCAGATAGCCAAAATTTCCTACGATAGAGCTCGTGTGCGTAGGTGCACGGGTGGGATGGCAATTCCCCACGTTAAGAGCAGCATTTTTCAGTAGTAACATCCCTACTGAGCATACTCCTTAGGCAGTCTCTGTCTGAGGCCTACCAGACCTGCATATTATCACTAAGTGACTACAGGAATTATCAAGTGTGCAAAATGCACTCACCAGGCTTCCCCTGGTGATTTAAAGCAGCCATCAATGGACTCACACCAACGAATTATGCTACTGAAAAAGAAAATCAAAATGATTCCTTTAAAAGACATCTGGAGGCTACTTCTCCACGTCAAGTGTTGCTTTAATAGCAATCACCTTCGGGACCTCTCTGTGAGGCCAGCCGGACCCGGTGTGGCGTGAGCTGTCTCCGGGAATTAACTTCTGTGCATTATGCACTCTCTCCCATCTCAACATAGAAATTTGACTATATAAACATCATTCAAATATAATCCTGCTCGATATTTATAAAATTCTCTTACAAAGTGTGATTTATGCCTTCTCCAATCTCACAATATACAAATAAAATTGGCTAGTTATACTTCATTCAATATATATCCTGTTATTCATTCATTAAAATTACTCACAATCAGTAATTACATGTCCACCTCAATGAGAGTCATGTTTACTACCACCGATCACCCACGATCTTAATTGATATTCTTTCACTTAAACATTCAGAGCACTGGGTAGAAATCACATTGCGTCAACAACTCTCAACAACCATTTCGCAATATGCTTTGTTTTAATTAGACAGTCGGATTCCCCTGGTCCGTGCCAGTTCTGAGTCGGCTGTTAGTTGCCGGCCGAAACGGTCGCGCCAGACGGGCCATCCGGCGCGCCGCGCAGCTGAGGCATTCCACGAGAAGGCCACGACGCTGGTCGGGGCTCAACCGTTCCATCACTGGACAGTTTCGCCCAGTCCCGGTGCAGTGCCATACCCGCTTCGGACCCCAGCCCGACCGGCCCAGTCCTCAGAGCCAATCCTTGTCCCGAGGTTACGGATCCGTCTTGCCGACTTCCCTTACCTACATTATTCTATCGACTAGAGGCTGTTCACCTTGGAGACCTGCTGCGGATATGGGTACGGTCCGGCACGAAAATCACACTCTCTCCCTCGGATTTTCAAGGGCCGACAGGAGCGCTCCGGACACCGCAGGAGGCGCGGTGCTTTACGGGGATAGCATCCCTATCTCCGGACGAACCGATTCCAGGGAGCCAAACCCTTACAAAGAAAAGACAACTCTCCCCGGGACTCCCGTCGACTTCTCCGAGCCTGTGTAGCTCAGTGGATGTGGCGTTTGCCAACCACGGCGCTTGGCCGCACGAAGGAAGACTTGGTTTCGAGTCTAGTCGGCGACTAGAGGAAATTTTTCTAAGCCTTTTTTCGACCGGTTCCCGAGTTAGTCGATCTCTGGCACGGGCAAGCAGGTTTTTCCTCCTGGAAACTCGGGTTTTGCGTCCTGTAAACTCAAGAAAATCGACCGTAGAACCCACATTATTTCAGACATTAAATATATTGTGTTAGGGTCAGGGACCACGAGATGGCGGCACATTTGAACCGTCTCTCTTCACTGAGTACCGCTTAATTAGTGATAGCCTTAGGCCATCTATCTTTGATTGGTACCAGTGGAGATTGAACTGCCCGCTCAGTCTCCAAAAGTTAGATAGGGCTAAATGGCCTCCCCTACTCCCCGTATACGGGAATAAAAAGGCGTTAGCTGATTTTATTATATATATATATATATATATATATATTACCATTTTGGAATGCTTTTGGAATGCTATACTTTTCGAAAGCCTGTGCAGCTCAGTGCCATTTGCGCTGGACGGCGCTTCAACGCCCAAAGCAAGACCTAGGATCAAATTTAGTTGCAGGCTACGGTAACACACTTTAAGCATTTCTTCGACCTGTTCCCGAGTTATTTGATCTCTAGCACGGGCAAACGTATTTTTTCTTCTGGAAACTCTGGTTTTTCGTTTCGTAAATTCAAAGAAAATCGACCGTAGAACTCACACTGTTTCAGACAATAAATATATAGTGTTAGGATTAAGCACCACGAGATGGCCGCCTCTTTTCACTTGATGCCGGACACTATTAGTGATAGTCTTAGTCCAGGTATGCCTGATTGGCCTACGGTAGAGAGTGAACTGCTCTCTTAATCACCAAAATGTAGATAGGAATTAAAAGGCCTCGCCTACTCCCTGTAATGAAAGCAAAGCCATTATCGGCGGTAGTAAACAGTTTTCAATAATTAGGTGTGTACACCTGATGATCTGTACATTCACAACTATTGGCGAAATCTTGGTCGAATAAAACATTAATGATGGTAGATTCGTGTTCGTAATGGACACCGTGTCTTCCATGACAGGTATCTCATGTGAAGGTTCTCTGTCAATTTGGAGAACAAGGGTTGGAACATATGCTGGCATATCACGCAATTTTATCTCTCTGTTATTCAAGGTTTGAAAGCGGATCACCATAGAATACCGATTCTTTAAACATATCCCAAACGAATACATCAAGCAATGTTTGATCAAAAGAACGTAAAGGATACGGGAATTCTCTAAACCTCGAAATTAGCCTCTCGGAGAAGTTTTCTGTTAATTAAGCACTAGACCCATGTGATGTGTGACAGGTTGCTCGTCATTTTTAAATACATGTGCACGAAATGGAAAGATTTTGCAAGGCACACCCTATTCAAATCCTGGGTGAACGGAACCAACACATTCTTGATGTAACGTTCGCTATTCAAGATCACGGTTACACCTCCCTCTTCAATGAAGTAGGGCCCAATTATACATTGCTAGTATAATTGGGTCCTTCTCACTGTGAAAATGTTTTTTTGGACAAATTCAGGTCGCGAGAATCCAGTAGGTTCGTTTATTTACATGACCGTTTAGATGGAATTGCGCTTCGTCTGAGAATCAGAAATTATGAAAGTAGGCCGGATGTTTAGACATTGGCCATCACGCGTTCACAGTATTCCCGCCGTGCAACGGCGGGAATACTGTGAACACAGACTGCTAAATAATCTGCTAAACACAGACCCGCCAGAATGACGTACGAAAACACACCGAGTTTTAAACGTTCCTGGTTAAATTTAAGTGTTCACTGCATTTTAGAGACTGCAAAACTTGCTCTAGCACACGCCCGTGATTCTCATTTGCGTTAGCACTTGGTGGTCTTCCCGAATGCCCTTTGCACTGCAACATAACACTGCTGCTCCGCCGGAAACTCTGTATTAAGGCAGTGATGATGATGATACCATTGTTTGGGAAACGCTTACCGAAACGACGAAGAAACTGCTCACACATATGTATATATGTGTGTGTGTGTGTGTGTGTGTGTGTGTGTGTGTATATATATATATATATATATATATATATATATATATATCGCGCTGGCGCCTAGTCTTTTTCTTGTGTGTGCGATTAATGTTCGGAGCCTTTCCAAAAAAGTTTTTTTTGAATAAAGTGTGAAACGAACAGGAAATGAAAAACAAATGAAAACCGCTTTACAGTATAATGTTACCTATGGATCAGTCATGCTTATACAAATGTTTTTACACAGAACTCAACTCTTCTCTTCTTCTTCTTCTTCTTCTACTGCTTCTCCCAGTTAAGTGTTGATAATGAGTCTCCTCCACACCTTCCTGTCTTATGCTGTCACCATATCCAAGTTCTTCATCCTCAAGTCCTCTTCTACCAGCTCCCTCCATCTCTTCTTTGGCCGCCCACGCTTCCGCCTTCCTTGCACATCCATCTGCATGACCCTTCTTCCCAAATATTCGTCCTCACTCCTCATCACATGACCAAACCTTCTCAACCTGGCCTCCTGCATTTTTGCTCCTAAGCTCGTAACTTTTACTGCTCCTCTGACATAGTCATTTCTCAGACGATCCTTTCTGGTCAGACCCCACATCCACCTAAGTATTCTCATCTCTGCTACTTCCATCCTGCTGATGTTATTTTTCCTCAGGGCCACAGTTTCTATATCATATGTCATAGCTAGCCTCACTACTGTCCTATAGAGTTTGCCTTTCAGACTGATTGGCACCCTCTTATCGCATAACACTCCAGCCATCTCCCTCCAGTTCCTCCAACCCGCTTGTATCCTGCATCCCATTTCCTTCTCAGCTCCTCCATCTTCTCCCACTGTAGAACCTAAATATCTAAAGTCCCTCGCCTTCCTGATGACATGTCCTTCCAGCTCCAGATCTGTCTCCTGGCAGCCGCCCACTGTGCAACATATACTCTGTCTTACTTCTGCTCAGTGTCATACCTCTCTCTTTCAGTACTTTTCTCCATCTTTCCAGTTTAGTTCCCGCTTCTTCTCTTGAATCTGCACACAGCAAGATGTCATCTGCATACAACATTGTCCAAGGTGCATCTTCTCTCACCTCCTCTGTTACCATCTCCATCACAATATTAAACAGAAACGGATTTAATGCTGACACTTGATGCAAGCCAACTGTTACTTGAAAACTTTCTGTCTGTCCCAGACAGGTCTGAATACTTGTCTTTACATTTCTGTACATTTCCCGCACCAACTTGACATATTTCACCGGCACCTTCTTCTCTCTCAGACACCTCCAGACTTCTTGCCTTGGCACTCTATCGTATGCTTTCTCCAGATCAATAAATGCCAGATGTAGCTCCCTTTGTTTTTCTCGATACTTTTCCATCATCTGCTGCAACCCAGACATAGCATCTGTTGTTGATCTACCAGGCATGAAGCCAAATTGTTCCTTTGCAATTTCCACCTCCTTCCTCAATCTACCATCAAGAACCCTTACTAGGATTTTCATTGTGTGGGACATCAACTTTATTTCTCTGTAATTTTTACAGTCTTGTGCATCCCCTTTACCCTTGTAGATGGGAACAAGAGTACTCTCCCTGCATTCCTCGGGTATATTTTCCTGTTGGCAAACTTTATGAACAGGTCCCACAGCAGATCAATTCCCTCTTCCCCCAGAGCCTTCCATGCCTCCACTGGAATTCTGCCCGGGCCCACCGATTTTCCATTCCTCATCCTCTTCATGGCCTCCATCACCACCACTCTACTGATGTTCTGCACCATCCCCTCAGAAGGCAGCCCATCTTCTCTGTGAGTCCTTGCATTTTACTCATTCAAAAGTCCCTCAAAGTATATTTTACATCTGTTTCTTATGGCCACATCCCTCCATAATACTCTTCCTTCAGCGTCTTTGATCTGCCTCACATGTAAGATGTCCTTTGCTTCTTTATTTCTACTATTTCGCTAGTTGTTAAATGTTTCTCTGTCCTTTCTTTGTTTCTAATTCATCAGTCAGATCTTGATATGTCATTGCTTTCACCTGTGCGACAACTCTCTTGGCTTCTTGCTTTCTCTCTCTCTGTACACCTTTCTGTCCTCTTCCACTCTTGACTCATCCCACTTCTGCTTTTCCTTCCTCTTAGCTGTCACTGCCATGTGTACATTATTATTCCACCACCAACCTTACTTCTGCTCTCTAATCTTTCCAGATGTCTCACCAAGATCCTCGATTGCACAGCTCAGGATTACTTTTGAATTATGTTTCCACCAATCTTGTATACTTTCCAGTCCATCCGTAATCTTCTCTAACACCCTCTCCCTAAAACGATTCCTCACACTCTCCTCTTTTAAGCGAAACCACTTAATTGTCTTAATCTCATGGCATCCAGAGGGTCTTATCTTCGATCTTATTTTAAAGTCTGCGCACAGCAGTCGGTGTTACTGTGCTATTTGATCTGTTGGAATTACTTTACAATTTGTCTCAACCTTAAGATGTTTTCTTCTAGTCAAAATATAGTCAATTTGTGAACTGTTGTTACTACTCCTAAATGTTATAAAATGTTCTTCTCTCTTGTAGAAAAACGAGTTCACAATTGCCAGATCAAACGCTAATGCAAAGTCCACAACCCTCTCTCCTTCCTTGTTCATCATTCCCACTCCATGGCCACCATGCACCCTTTCACAGTCTCTATTCTGTCTCCCTATGTGTCCGTTCAAGTCTCCTCTGACAATCACCATCTCATTTTCTTCCAGTTCCCTCATATCTTCATCTAACACGTTTCAGAACTCATTTTTCTCCTCTGCTGTACAACCAACTTGCAGGGTATATATACACACCACCCGCTCTTCTCCAAGACCCAATTTCATTCGCATGATCCTGTCGTTCCTTCTACCCACTTCCAGTACTTCGCCCTTCATTCTGCCACACACCACAATTTCTACACCATTTCTTCTCTCGTTATTCGCTCCAGAGTAGAACAATTTATATGCATCTCCCAGTTCCTTTGGCTTTCCCCCTTCCACCTTGTCTCCTGCACACATAAAATGTCCAACTTCCTCTTCCTCATCATGTCTGCCACCTCTCTTCCCCTTCCAGTCATGCTTCCAACATTCAGTGTTCCCACTTGCAACATCCTCTCCACCTGCTGCGCTCGCTTCTTTAACCGCACCTGCCCTTGATGCGGTAGCCCTCGTCCACTCCTCGCAGCTGTAGGACGACGTGGCTGTGCGTCGCTTAAGGGGTACGCCCTAGTCCATATATCATTTTCTCTTTGACTGATATCATAGTTTTAGCTGGCATTGAAGTTTTACGACCGGATGCCCTTCCTGACATCAACCCTCGCCATTTATCCGGGATTGGGACCGGCACCAATTGAGGCTAGCTTGCCTCCTTCGTTGGCTGCATAAGACGAAATGACTTAGCAAGATAGGAAAGACTCACCCCTAGCCCTCGAATACTCTAATAGCATGAGGGGGAAGGAGCAAGGAGAGGAGAAAGAAGCAAAAGAAAGAAGAGGAGGGACCAGTCTACAGAATAATATAACAGATGTATATTACATGAAGTAAGGCATGGTCCAGCATCTGGTACCTCGGGTTTGCCATCCCCATACTCACTAAAGTGAGCCCTTGAGGTTTTTACACAGAACTCAACAATTACTCATAATTCGATTTATGGTACATCAAAAAATAAAGAACTATTTTAGGTATATTTTCGTCAATTTTAATCAAAAATTACAGTCATATAATCGGGTCCAGGATACAATTTCAGAATTTATTTGTTCATTTCCGGGAAGATCTGAAGGGGCCCGAACGGAAGACGACGTACATTCATAATTGTATGTACCATTCTGTACCATTCGTTGTTCGTTTAAACTCTTATCTCATATTTTATGACATCTTTCAAGCACATTCTCTGATTGGCTATCGGTGGAGATTGAACTGCCCACTCAGTCTCCATAACCTAGATACGGTATAAAGGACCCGTCTACTCCCGATATAGGAATAGAGGTTTTGAATGGCGATTTCGATGAGAACGGACGCGTTATTTAAACTGAGCCTGATTACATTGCATACAAAGTTTCTCAGTAATCTCACATTGCACTGGTGCTAACACGTGTGATTCCTACTGTCTCCTCACCCCCTCTGCACGAAATGTGCAAGGGGTCAAATGGCCGGCAGGCCCCACCCGCAATGAGGACCAGTGGTGGAATTGAGGTTTTATAGGAGGTAGGTTTCTAAACTGTGGCCAAGTGAGATATTGAAACTCCTTTTCCCCAATTAGTAGGGTGCAACAAGACTTTGCTAGTAGGCCAACTCAGTCTACGGGACACTTGCTGGCAGGCTTCAAGCCCTGCGGGATTATACACTGCTAGTAGTCCGTCTAGGTCTACAGGATACTTTGCTGCAGGCCCCTGGCCCTGCAGGATTATTTATACTGCTATTAACCAATTTCTGCTGGCAGGAAATCGCCAATTTGACATGGAAAACATCAAAGAACAGATCCAGATCTTTAATAAGGCGCAGTCCCTAGAGGTATTCAAACTCATAATAGGCAAGTTAGAATCTGACTGGGCAGGATTTATAAAACAATATATTCACTCTAATGATCAGGATGGAGAGGAGGAGGGGGAGGAGAATGAGATCTCACAAGATGAACTCATTGCTGCTCTGTCAAAACATCTCTCAAGGGGAGTACTCTAATAAAAGGAGAACTATAGAAGACCAGATGAATGAAGACATACCAATATTAGATGTTCCGAGGAACACCGAAAAGGTTCCACCAGTAATACTAAGGGACAAGGACAAATGGACCACTATCACATCAGCCCTTAGGGATCATAAAATCTCATATTATGGGCTAAAAATCAAGATGAAGGATTCAAAATCCAGCCAGCCTCAGTCACTGACTACAGACAGCTGACAAGATTAATGGATAAGAAAAGTCTTCCATATCACACTTTTGCTTTACCCAGTGAGAAGAATCTCAAGGTGGTGCTTCACGGTGTCACCTGTGAAGAAATCACCGCTGATGTTATGAATCGCAGCCTAACACCAGTGAAAGTGAGCAGAATGCTCAGCGTTGATAAATGGCCAATGCCACTGGTACTACTCGTAGAAATTGATAAGACACAGAAAGAGATTTATGAACTGACAACGATATGTGGCCTCAGAATTTCTACTGAACCACTAAGGAAGAAGTCGACAGCTGGGCAGTGCTATAGGTGCCAAAGCTTTGGCCATGCCCAAAAACGTTGCAAGGCAAATTATAGGTGTTTAAAATGTGGCGAGGGCCACTAAACCTTCATGTGTACAAAACCAAGATCCACTCCAGATAAATGCGCCAACTATGGAGGACCTCACCCTGCCAACTACAAGGGATGCATTACACACCCAAATAACCGAGAGTCAGGAAAAGCTATCCTTCCAACACATTTCAGCGATGCTCAAGACAGCCGTGCAAGTCACACCCCAGTCCAAATTATCTACAGCTCAACAACTCATGAAGGGAAACAAATGCCTAAAACGTATGCAGAGGCAGCACGAACAAAGGCTACTCCATCTCATGACCATATAAGCTCAAATCTAGCATCAATACTTACTGCCTCACTAGCTACCATGTTACAAGAATTCAGTATGACGAATCCTTCGCCGTCCTCCATGAAACAATCCCTACAAGGTACCCACGCAATTCTGACAGCCCTCAATAATGAATACAAGAAAATTCCACCCCAACTCTTTCATGATCACTGCATGTAATGCCAATGGAATCAATAACAAAACCTAGAACTACAAGAGTTCTCTCACAGACACAATCCTGACATAATACTGATAAATAAAACACATCTTAGACCAGCTAATAATCCCAAATTACGGACCTCTATTATGTACAAAACAGATAGACTCACCACCAGCGGAGGAGGAGGAACAGCTATATACATTAAAAACTACCTAAGCCACATTGTTCTGACCAATCCCCAAACCAAGAATCTAGAGATAACAGGCATTGAAGTTCATACCAACAATGCTGGCAATATCAAAATCTATGCTGTATATAATTCACCCAACATTCCATTGCTGGTATCTGACTTGGACTCTATTCTCTGCTTCATAGACTCCATCATCATGGCTGGTGACTTTAATGCCAAACATATAGCCTGGCATAGCTCCACAATCAACGACAAAGGTCGAACTATACACCATTACTCAATGCAACATTCTATTGTTGTAACTGGTCCCACAGAGCCCACCCATCACAGCTCAGCTGGAAGTTCAGATGTACTTGACATAGTCGTCCTCAAAAACATCAGATACCAATATCAGCTGGAAACAATAAATAAACTTTCGTCCGATCACAAACCTATTCTGCTTCAACTCGGTACACAAGAAAAATTCTCCCTTCCCCACTCTTTCATATCTTGGGACAAACTCTCCAGAATCTAACTTGATCACATTGGCCCAGTCCCTGCTAATGACACTAAAGAGGAGATAGAATTGGCTGCAAACAACCTTACCAGTCAAATAAAAAATGCAATGAAGTCAATTACCCAAACTACAGTCTTTCACCCAAGTGGTCGGATCGCCGAGGAAATCATGGATTTAATCAGACTGAAAAACAAACCCAGAAAGAGGTATTATAACACAAGAGGTCCTCAAGATAAAACAAATTTGAATAAATTAAACAGACAAGTGGAAGAAGCCCTCCCACTTGTCTGTTTAACATCGAAACCAAGAATGCGAATCTAAGCAAGCGAAATTAAACCCAGACGACAACTCCATTTGGAAGTTTCTGAGAACCTTCCGCACTAAAAGACAACTTTTACCACCAATTCAGACGACGAAAGGAATAGCCCATTCTGACAAGGAAATGGCAGAGGCTCTGGCTGACAGCTTGGAGACTCAATGCAACCCCTCATATGAAAATTTGAACATCAATCTCATGTAGAAGATTCACCGCCGAGTTAGGCAGGCCATAACACAACAAAAAGAATATCCTTTTCAAGTTTTTCCATAAAAAGGTCTGCACATGGTGGTGACAGAGGATTACCCATGGCTAGACCTTCCAATTGTTTGTATACAGTGTTGTAAAATTTGAAGAAATTTGATTTCAGGCAATGATGAAACAGCTGTGTGATGTCTTGAGGGAAAAGATCTTTCAGAATGTTAACCACCTCTACGATCGGTACATTAGTGAATAAGGACACTACATTAAGACTAGCCATAATGTCCGTTTCTGATATTTTAATACTCTTGATTTTTTCTTTCCACCATTGTACCAAAACCGTCAATTTGGTGGAGATATGTCGATGACGTGTTCATCATCTGGAAAGACACCATGGAAAACCTTCTCGTGTTTCTGAACAAAATCAACTCACTACACAATAAGATCAAATTCACTATAGACCTAGAGAAGAACAAAGAGCTTCCTTTTTCTTGACATCCTAGTGAGGAGAGAAGATAACAATTTCCAACTGTCCATTTACAGGAAACCCACAGATACTGGTAGATATCTACATTATTCGTCCAACCATCATAGATCACAAAAATACAGCATCATTCACATGCTCCGTAATAGAGCCTTAAGGTCTATTTCAAAAGAAACAGATGTGCAGAGAGAACTGTCACTAATAGCTAACACTCTATCTCTTAATGGATACCCTTCTAACATTTTAAACAAACGGCTATTTAAAGACAACCACCAACAACGTGGTACGGTGCCCCAACATGTGTCCACAGCTGTCATTCCATATATTAATTCAGTTTCCACAAAATTGGCAAGAATGTTATAAGCTCATAACATCAGAGTGGTTTTTAAACCAACTACCATGATCAGACAAATCTTAGGATCACCTAAAGATGAGGTACCTTTCTTCAAATGTCCTGGAGTATATGAAATTCCATGCACGTGTGGCCTTTCTTACATTGGTCAGACTTCTAGAAGTTTTGAAATAAGACAGAAGGAACATGTGGGGGATGTCAATCATAATAGAATCATCACATCTGGTTTAGCACATCATTTCTCAATATCAAATCACGTTATAGATTGGAAAAACAGTTCTATGCCTTACATCGAGAATGACTACAGATACAGAACTTTAAAAGAAGCAGCTGTGGTATTACGCACAGGCAATAATTTAAATAGAAATCAAGGTATTGTTCTTAAAGACATATGGAAAAATCTCATCATCTCTCTCAGTTCGACAGAATTACAATAGGCAAAAAACTACAAAACACGTGGTCATGTACCGGAATCTGACTGAAGCTTTCGAACACATGCACGCGTTCAAACAGAATGATCAAATGTAATGGCCTAACAGTTACTAAAGTGTATGTTTGAAATGTAACTCAATGCATTTGTTTTCACACCAGTTCAGCCTTGAAAATGCTAGACAGTGGCTAGTGAAACTTGTTGGCTCTTTGTATATTTTATCATTTATCTTCTGGTCTTTTAATAATAAAAGTTATTTATTTTAATATATCAGACCAAATATGTACAATTTAAGGAATAGGGTAAATTGAAGGGGAAATAGTAGATTATAGAAGAATTATAGTAAGGTTTATAGAGAGGACATAGTTGTAAGGCCAGAAATGAAAAAACCCCATGGCCCTCTAGTACTCTTATAGCATAGGGGTCATAAAATAAGAAGAGTTGGCTAATAAGGCCTTATAGGAAAGATTAAAGTAAGTGGATCTTCCTCAAAGTAGTAGAAGGAGAGGAGATAGACCCAGCTAGGGGTCTATAGGAGTGCCGCTTCCCTTACAATCAAGATGATTGCCCCTTATGGCCCTGTTGGTTCACGAGTCCTTATTCAGTACATTAGGACCATCCTGCCATATACACACACATGGTAGGCTCCCCTATCCGCCACCCAGGGGACGCGCTCTCTAGGGGTTACAGGGTCCCCCGAGAGATGAGTGAATATAATACCGAGAATAAAAATGAATAAAGTTTAATGCTGAGATACTCGGTGGCGGCCCATGAAGTTTTAAGTGGGGGTGCTGCCTATACAAAATAATTTTTTAAAATTATTTTTTTCCTAATTAGTAACCAATTTATTAATAAATAAATCTGTAGATTTATTTATTAATAAATTGGTTACTAATAAATAAATCTGTAGATATTAATAAATTGGTTACTAATTAGGAAAAAATAATTTGTTAAAATTATTTTGTATAGGCAGCACCCCCACTTAAAACTTCATGGGCTGCCACTGGAGATACTACTAGTTTCGTTGAAAAAATCAACTTCTTCAGGTATCAATGATAAAGAATTATATAAAAAATAACAGAGACATTATAAAATTACATCAACATATCTAATATAAAAGATCGTAGTACATTTAAAACAGGAATGCGTGCTGGAGTTCCAATTGAATTGACTACGTGTGTGAGTTGTCACGAGTGCGCCAATACTGGACGGCGGCAATGTGTGCGTCAGAAAGATTCTAGTTAAGGCTGTTGTTTATATGGGATGAATCGAGGGATATTTCTTTAGATTCGATTATCTTTCTTTCCAGTTCTTCATGACACAAATGTATGTTAGAAGTTTGCGGCTAGACTACGAGGTGTTGGTGGCCTTCATCGGAGTTAATAGAGACGAGAACATGGCTTGGAAGAGCGCTGGCTCTGGTCCTGTTGTAGGATATGTCTCTCTCTGGTGTTCCTCAATACGTAAAAAGATAGATTTAGCCGTCTGACTCCCCTAAACTCCCCTACTTACAACCTATCTAAATACCTCGCATCTTTCTTGAAAAACATTTCTGGTAATTCCTTCTCTCATATAAAAAATTCAGCTGATTTCGTGTCCAAATTCAATGACATTAAACTCAACAAATCAGATTTAATGGCAAGTTTCTATATAGTTTCTCTCTTCGCGAATGTACCTACTCAAGAGGTCCTCCATCTTCTCCAGAACAAACTATCAAAGGAATTATTTTCCTTACTCTCTCACTGTGTAAATTCAGGATACTTGAAATTCGAAAATAAGATTTACAAACAGAACTCAGGATTGGCTATGGAGAGTCCGCTCTCTCCAAATCTTGCTGATATATTTCTTAAGGACTTCCATGAAAAGGCGATTAATTCCTCAACTCTAAAACCCAAAATCTGGTACCGTTATATAGATGATGTATTCCTCATTTGGGAACACGGTTTAAACAACCTCAATATTTTTCTAGACCATCTCAACTAGTTTCACGAGAAAATCAATTTCACTTACGAACTGGAATCCAACTGGAAAGAAACCACAAAAGCTTACCTACTTGAGTCATAATTCAAGAGTAAATTAACACTGGGTTTAACAGGTGTAAAAGAGATAATCAATCCAACTAGCTTCGACAAAACTATTTGACCTAATAAGTTGGTTTAACTGCCTATATTACGACCTTTATTTTTTTATGTTGAGTTTATACACTAAAGGTTGGTTATTAAACCTATTGTACGTTAGTGCCGTGTATTGGTAGTGGGTTGGGAAAGGAGAAACTTGTTTACATTTGATTTAAAACCTTGTATATTGTATTTCTTGGGAAACACAAGGCTCAGAGCAAGGCGTTCCACAATATAGCAGTAGCAGGGATGAAGGAGGAGGGAAATTAACTTGCTTCAAGATGTTCAGTGAAGGAATGAAGGGTGGCAGCTTCACATGTTCCAACGGAGTTAGTACTGACTGGAGGAATTAGTGATGCTATTTCAGATGAACATTTGAAATGGAAATAGTTATAGTATACAAATAATGCAGAAACCAAACGCATGTGAGAAAGTGGGAGGAGTGAGGTGGTATGAGATTGGTTATTAATCAGTCTAATTGCTCTCCTGTGTATTGAGAAAAGCATTTTGTGCGAGCTCTTAGGCGCCCACACTAAATGTGAGAGCCTTATTAAATAGTTGGGTGGATTTGTCATTTGTATAAAGTTAATAGCTGTTCAGAGATGAAGTAATGTCTTGGGTGAAAGAGAAATCCTAGTTTTTTAGAACCTGGGGATATAATGGTTGTGATGTGTTTATGCCAGGAGAGGCTTCAAGTCAGGTTGCTTTCAAGAAGAGAAATCACAACGCGTTTGGAAAGTTGACTGTTGTCTAAAATAATACCTGGAGAAAATGGTTCTGTTTTGTTAGAAATTAGACAGAACTATCATTGAAATTCACAAGGTTATCTGATCTTCATCGGTGGATAGCTTGGAGATCAGAATTGAGGACAGTGGTGGCTAATGTTCTGTAGGTTCAGGTGAGTTGCATAGAGTAAGGTTCATTAAATGATAGTGTGTAGTGCAATATGCTGTCATCTGGAAAACTGTGTATTGGGTTGGAGTTCAAGTGAAGTAGGTCATTGATATATAGAAAGAAGAGAGTTAGTGAGAAAACAGAACCTTGTGGAACCCCAGCATTAGTTGAATGATGAGAGGATAAGAAATCATCCACCATAGTACATAGTGTACGTCTAGACAGAAAGCCAATCCAAATGCAGAAGTCCTGTGACAGACCAGACGATGGGAATTTGCTTAGTAAGCCTTTGTGCAAAATCTGGTCATAAGCTTTGGAATATCAAGTGCAACCACTTGACATTCATCAAACGTCTCCATGGCATTCGTCCAGATATGGATGCTATCTATCAGTGCATTTCTTGTTGATCGGCAGCGATGGAATTCATACTAGTGCGCGTTTATTAGCAGGGTGCCTTCCAGGTAGGAGCTGGGAATTGCTGGTTCTCTCCATCACCTTGAATAGGACTGTGAACCAATATATAGGACCTATTAAACGAGTGTTAGTTATGATCTGTCAAATTCGTTTTTGATCGAAAAATCTACGTACTTATCATTTGTAAATTGCTATATATTTATAATTGTTAAAATAGTCTAAAATAGTTTGAATTTAATTCAAAATAATCTAACTAAATCTGGTCTCTAAAATTTATTTCTTTTAACTCAGCAAAAGGCTAAGCTTTTATTAATTGTCTTGCCAAGATAATTTTTGAATTCCATACTGAAGTGCCAAATTATTGCATTAATTAACTTTTTCTAAAGCTTGCATTAAATGCATTAAAATTATGTGCATTAAATGCTGCATTAAATTTATCTGCGTGTAATAATCCCCTCTTACCTAATCGCATATACTTTTGTCTGTTCGCATTAAATTTTCAGTATGTTGTTTTTCTATATCTGGTTCCTCAGTCATTTGGGAAAATCTTGGGAAGGTCTTTGCTTTCCTTCTCGGCAAAGAAATCGCCACAGTGTTCCTTAATTTTTGTTCAGGATAAAAAATATAGTGATAGCCAATTGCAGAAGTCATATGGAAATAGGAATTGTCCAAATGAGTTAGATTTTAATATCTCCATGGACTGTTCTTCCTCTGATGACACTTGAGTAAATGTTGGATGTGCATAGTAATCCTACAGATAATGCCGATTATTATATATGCCTGAGAGAGGTGTGTGAAAAGTATGCTGAACATATCTGGACACATGACGGTGCAAAAATTCATCTTATTAGTCACCCTATCCGGATGCAAAAAAGGTAAGTCGGAGGAAATGGTTGTCTTGGTTGGCACAAATAATTATAGAGGAAAGAATAATTCTATGACGGAGGATGGGTATTATAATTACGAGAGGAAAAGCTGAAGAGCAAAAAAGGAAAGATTCTAAGTCTCCTGCCACGTTATGGTAGAGGCGAACTGAGGAGGATGAATGTGATGCTAGCTGTAGAAACTGCAGCATCCCTTCATGTCCCCCACTCAACTTTACTTCCTGAATTGACTGTCCTATTCAATATTTTTGCTTCAGATACTAGATTCCTCACTTGGTCATTCTCGTACTCAATCACTTCATGGGTGCCTTCACTGAAACTCACTCTCTTTCACCCTAATTGCTTGTTTTCCTAAATTCCCTTCAGCATGCTTGGTTAACAAACTCTCTCTTTAGATACCTAACAACAAAACCGTTTAGATGCAGTCCATCATAATTGAAAAAATCTTTCTTTCCATCAAAAACAGACCACAGATTTAAAAATCCTACATCAAAATATCTGCACAACCTTGGAATAGACTCATTAGCTAATGAATCTATTAGCTAATTAGCTAATAGACTCATTAGCATGTTCAGGGAAAATGGGATGGGGAGAGGGATTGCTGATTATAGCAGATGAATTGCAGCCAAGAAGAAGAAAATAGATGGGGGAAGCTGTTCATTTGACACAGACGGCTACGAAGTTCCACACATGATCTGGAAGACAATATATTGCCATATTAGTACAATGAGTAGAGGTCGAGTGATTATTATTGGGGACTTCAACGATGGAGATATAGACTGGAAGGAACAAAGATTACATGACATGAAAGAAATGGAATTTATTTACCTACGCACAGATAATTAGTTGAGCAGCATGCGATGAAGTGGACTAATGGTGTGAAAATATTCGACCTGGTCATAGGAACAGAAACGTTATCAGCAACCAATGTGACCACATTGCTTCCAATTGGTGAAAGTGATCATACTGTCCTCACCTGAGAGATTGTGAAACATGAAAGTATTCTGTCATGAAGGGATATATGTGGAACGACAAGGCAAGTCATTATGAGATGCTTAGAAAGAAGACTAAATCTGTGCCATGGCAAAAAAAAATGGCTTAGGATGTTTGTAGTGCATCGGAGATATTGTACGATCATCTAGAGGAAGAAATAATAAATTGCATACCTAAGGTGAGGAGGATTACTTAGGTATGGGTTAAATGGATGAGTAATATCTTCAAGAACGAGCTGGAGAAGAAGAAAACGCTATGGAGGATATATAAAGAGAAAGGTGACGAGAAAAGGCATGAACAGTACAACGCACAGCTGAGAAAGTTGACTAGTATGGCAAGGAAGGCAAATTCAGATTATGACAAGAATCTGGGCGAGTAGGCCAAAGAAATTCCAAACGAGTTCAGTCATGATGCAGCAAGTAAGAGGAAGAATGACTATGGAAGATTAAACTTAATGAGTGATGATGGTCACGAGGAGACAAAAGCGGATAAAATAGTTGAGTTACTGATTGACCACTTTGCAAGGGTATATCATTCTAGAGAGATTGACAGATACTAATGGGGGAACAGATGTGATGAATTGGACGTTCAATGGATATTTTAGAACCTTAATGTAAACATTGCTGTGGAATTAGATGGAACATCTGCTAGGGTTTTGCGACACTGTACAGAGAAAATAGCATTGCTTTTACTAGACTCTTTAATTTAAGTCTCAGATCTGGTAGAGTTCCAAGGGAGTGGAAAGAGAGCAAAATAATTCCCTTGTATAAGGGAGGTTCTGCAGTAGCAAATTATAGACCAATCAGTGTCTCAGGTGTGCTGATAAAGGTACTGGAAAAGTTGGCCAAAAAGAAAATTCAAGAATGGGTAGATGAAAATATGATGGTGTAATGAGGGACATCATGACTTTGTGAACGGTCGGTCATGGCTTAGTAAATCTTAATAATTGAGTAACAGCAGAGGGGAATAAATTAAATCGCTATACATTGATTCTACTGGATATTGCAAAGGCATTTGACAGAATACCGAATGAAAGTTATAGCGCAATCAGTGTCTCAGGTGTAGTGGGAAAAGTGCTGGAAGAGGTGGTCAAAAAAATAACTCAAGAATGGGTAGATGAAAATATGATACTGTATGAGCGACAATGGAGAATGGATATGACACTGGTTAAGTGGATAAAAGGGTGCTACTACTGGACATGTATCGAAAACCAGCATATGGAGGGGCAGAAGCGAGACAAAACAGGTGACTAATTCTGTGCCACAAGATTCAATACTGGGATCATTGCTATATTTAATTTGTAAATAAATGATGTGGGAAATCACTTGAAAGGAAGTATTCAGTTGTTTCTGACAGTGCATAATCAGGTGGCGTAATAATTAATCAAGGCGATGCGATGAGCTTCCAGGACAAATTTATTAGGCTGTTAGTAAGTGCAAAAGTTAATGGGTGTCAGTTTAATGTCGAGAAATATAAATTTATGCATTTTGGGATAAATAAATTACAAGCCACTTATCACTGTGATGCACTTTGACCCAGAAAATATGTGAAGCTAGAGATTTAAGGGTAGTAGTAGAAAAGAGTTATAGTTTAGAGAACACATTGCTAAGTTTGTTAAGCTCGCCCATAAAATTTCTTGTCTATTGAAGGACACATTGACAAATAGAGATAAGGAAGTTATTATTTCTCTTTATAAGGCCTTGATACATCCATATCGAGATGAATTTGTTCAAGTTGGGTCTCTTATGTTTCTTGGGCATGTGAAGTGTTGAGATGTTTCAGATGAGAGTGATAAATAAAGCGAGTGGTCTATGAGATGTTTCCTATGAAGATAAATTGATGGGGTGTGTGGATTTCATAAGCTTGTTGGTAGGGGAAAAATAAGAGAGATGGCAGAAACATTTCAGCTGCTTAAAGGATTTTATAGAATAGATGCAGGGGAAATGATTCAACACTTGGTTAGAGGACCAGAATAAGGGGTCATCCCTAGAAGTTGAATAAAGGTGTAGTTAGTAGAGTTGTGAGGACTAGATTTTTTGCTTGGAGGGTTGTAATTGAGTGGCATGTGTTGCCAGAGTCAGTTGTAAATGCTTTGTCTGTTAATGGGTTCAGGGAGAGGCATGATAGATTATGTAGATGTTTGGGTGTCCAATTATAAATCTTTGGACTTCATGGAGACGCCTGTACAACAACAACAACAAGAAAAACAATAATAATTCTCCGTTCCTAACTACCTGGATATCAGGGCTTTCTTCTAAATACGACAATGAGTTATTTTTTTATCGCCAATTTTATGAAGATTTCGCCTTACTAAAACAATTTAACTGTTATATTATTATTATTTTAATTCCATTGTGATTTCATCATAAAACATCTCCTCATGATGAAACCATGAACTTCTCTTATTCAAGAAGGGAATTATATTAAGTATATCGAGAGCCTGTGTAGCTCAGTAGATGTGGCATTTGCATGCCACCGCTTTTGGCCGCACAAAGGAAGACTTGGTTTCAAATCTAGTCAACGACTGGAGGAAATTTTTCTAAGCCTTTTTTCGACCAGATTCCAAGTTAGTCGATCTCTGGCATGGACAAGCGGGTTTTTTCTCCGTAAACTTTGGTTTTTCGTCCAGTAAATTCAAGAAAATCAACCATATAACCCACATTATTTCAGACATTAGTGTATATTGTGTTAGGGTTAAGGATCAGGGTGAACCGTCTCTTCACTGCATGCCACTTAATTAGTGATAGCCTTTGGAAAGCTATCTCTGATTGGCTACCAGTGGAGACTGAACTGTCCACTGAGTCTCTAAAAGTTAAATACGGCTAAAACGGCCCACCCTACTTCCTATACTGAAATAAAAGGCTTTAGCTGATATCTTCTGGAAATGAATCCTCAATTTTTTCCTTGTATTGCTTATCGCATTAATATGACTCACTCAACTGTGATCGTCATTATATTATAGGTGGCGGCGTGTTAGTTAATGTCGGATAATTTTCAGTTCTCGTGTTTACATTATTAGTTTATGCAGAAGTTCAATTATATTGATATTATATGTGTAATCACACATCCTAGAATAAATGAGGTCATTAATGTGGTGAGTAAAGTCAGTAATCCAGTGTCATTTTTCACTGATTGGAGTTTCGTGTACGTGTCGAGTTAGGCCTAATTTACATGTGTATGAACCATTGTATTGCTGGTAAAGATATAACAATTTAGGTGCTAGTTTCATTTTTACAACTTGTTATTGGTTATCTTAAAAAAAAAAAAAATTGTTACTAGATTATGAAGATGGAGGCTCAGCAGATCTGTTTAAGAAGGAATAATCACCATGTTAATGTACTAACTACTTTTAATGAGTTACTGTTTACTGAAACTTTTGTCGATGTGACTTTAGTATGTGAAGGTAAGAGACTTAAAGCACACAAAATAGTGTTGTCTGCCTGCAGTTCTTTCTTTCATGACATATTTCTTGAAAACTCTTGTAAACATCCAGTTGTTATTCTCAAAGATATAAAATACACGGATTTAAAAATGATAATAGATTTTATGTACAAGGGTAAAGTGATCATTTCGCAGGACCAACTTGCTACGTTGTTTAGTGCTGCTAAAAGGAAATTAGCCATGAAAGGAAATCTGAATGTTGAGATCTGTACAGAAGTTGCACAGAGGGATACTTCCAGTATTGATATTCAGGAAAAGAGTAGACATGACTCAAGTAACCAGGCCTTGTTACTTGCTGAGGTGCAACCAAAAAAACACAACACAGAATTGCCACCGGTAATTAAGAAGAAAAGAGGAAGACCGCGGAATAGATATCTTCGTGGTTCTAACAGTAAAGGCATGAAGGCCAATGTTTCATTAAAAGTAAATGAATTAGACACACCAGAAGATACCAACATTTCAATAAAGTCGTTCAAAAGTGAAGGTAGGTTAGAACTGTCAGGAACTGATTATTAATTAAATTAGATTTCTGTTTCTAATTCAAATATATATCCTAGTCCAACTCAGACCTCATTTCCATCTATACAGAGTTCAGTGTTGGTAAACGGATCACAACAAAGTGAAGATACAATAATAGAAATTGAGGAATCACAGGCGTTGGCATCTTTTGATAGTTGCTCCAAGATTCATTGTCAATCCCAGTAATGAATACGATGCCTGTTCTTAATACTGTTGAGTTAATTGAAACTCGCTCAAATAACATAGAATCAGGGCCAAGTACAGATAGCCAAATATTACTTCCTTGTTCTGTATTATCTACTTCTCAATTTGCACAAAGTATGATAAAAGATATTGAACCTGGTGTCTCGCTCTTATTACCTGCAGCTGCAGTTTCACTTTGTGCCAGTTCTTCACATCAAGATAATAGATCTATGATGATGATGATGATGATATCTTGGGATACATCCAGGCCTACTGCTGTTATGCTAAACATTCATAAAACACATGCTCAGCAGCTTCCACTACAGGATCAGAATGTCGCTCAGGAGAAGGAAAATGGGTCAATTAATTATCCTTGGATATCCTCGTCAGAACATCGGTGTGAGGTCTGCTGTAGATGCTGTGCAACCAAAAATATCCAGACATAATATTAAACTACATGAAAACGTCAGACAGGAATATATATTGGATGTGGACATGAAAACAGAGTTGATGATGATGAAGCAAGATATGAACTGCATGAGAAATGAGATGAAAAGAATTAGAGACATACATGGAAGAACGAATAAGAACAGAAGGAAAGATGGGTATGCGAAAGATATATCCAATGATTCAAGAGTGGTTCTCTATGGAGATTCCATTATTAGAGGTGTGGTGAATGAGAAGATGCACAAGGTTTGTTTTCCTGGTGGTAGAATGGAGAGAGTGATTGAAGCGTTGGACATGAGGAGTAAGAGAGCACAAGAGTTGGTGGTTGTAGTAGGAACAAATGATTTGGATGGGAACAAGGAAAATGCCAGATTGGATATAAGGAGAGTATAAGATAACAGTGTGGTAGGAAAGGTAGTCAGTGTGTTGCCAAGGTATGATAGTGATGAATTGAGGAGGCGAGCAAAGATTATGAATGATATGTTAGCGCGGTTATGTGAGAAGAATGAAGTGCATTTTGTGAATGTGTGGGAGGAATTTGAGGGACGGATGGAATTGTATAAAGAAGATAGGCTGCATTTAAATGGTTTTGGTGTGAGTCGGCTGGAGAGATTGTTACTGGCAGGAGAGGTAATGACTAATGAATAGATCTGAGGTGGTGTGAAATTATATGAAAGAGCAAAAAAGTAAGGTAGGGAGAGGTATTTGCTTGCTTGCAAATGTGGAGGTTAATATTATGAATGAAGTAAATGAGAGAGTGGCGGTATAACACAAACAGGGAAACAGGGGGAGTCAGGGTGGATGGGAGACACTTTATGAAACATGCAGATACTGAATTCAGAGGTGAATGTGTGAGCGGGCAAACACCGATTTTGATGGCCCAGGATGGGTGGGGAGAGTTTAGGTGTGAGGAAAGTTATAGAATTGGTGATAATATAGAGGAAGTGACTGGGGAAGGAATTGTAGTCACATCGTAGGAGTGACGTTCGTAGGACTTAGAAGCAGTAATGATTTCTTCTGTTTATTCACTAATGCTAGAAGTATTCGAAATAAGGGGAACGAAATTGTTGCTTTGCTTGAGTTTATTCGCCCCAAAATTGTTGGTATAAGTGAGATGGTTAAATGACGATGACATCCTGACAGGAATAGAGATGAACGGATATGATATTTTTCGTGAAGATAGACAGGAGTACTCTTAATGGTAGCAGATGAGTTGTGCCCATCTAAGGTGGATTTGCAAGGTGCAAATAGTAGTCACGATTTTGAAGCAGTATTGTGTGAGGTAGAATGAAATTCACAGGATGAAATATTTAGTTGGGTGTTGCTATAGACCTGGTAATATGGAGGGTAATGAGAAGGAAATGTATAGGAAAATTGGCCTAGCTAGCAAAAAACGAGTTATCATTATGGGCAACTTTAATTATGGTAACATAGACTGGAAGCAAGAGACTGCATCTGGGAGTAAAGAAAATGAATTTTTGGAGTTTTTGGAAGACAATTACTTTAGCAGCACGTAATGGAGGGTACACGAGGATTAAGAGTATTGGATTTGATCATCTCATCAGATGATGTTATTTTAAATGAGGTATCAAATCTTCCACCAGTTGGTGAGAGTAACCACGAGGTGATCACTTGCAGGGTGACCAGTCATTCGACGACGTCTGTTAGAAAGGGATATATGTGGAATTATAAGACTGGTAATTACGAAAAGCTCAGGAAACAGCTTGCGATAATAAATTGGAAAGAGGAACTGGATGGAAACGATATCAATGCTGCTTGAGCCATACCCAAGAACTATTTGGTAGAGGCAATATCAGAGTGTATTCCGAAGGTTAAGAGGGTAAATAGGGTAGGTGTAAAATGGATGAATCAAGAGATAAGGTATTCAATCTGGAAGAAGAAGGTATTATGGAAGAAACACAAAATGAGTATTAATAACAACCAGTTGCATGAGAAGTGCAAAGAGCAGGCGAGGAAGGTGACTAGCTTGATAAGGGTAGCAATATGAGCAACGGTTAGCTAAAGCGGCCAAAAAAAATTCCTAAGAGTTTTCCGATATGTGGCCAGTAGAAGAAAGAATGATTATGGCAGGATGGGATTGATTGGTGAAAACGGAGGAATGATAACTGCTGCGGAGGATATAGTTGAGATATTTAGTGAGCAATTTATAAAGGTATTTCATTCTTGTGAATGTGACATGCAGAACTTGAAAGCAGTGGAAAAGGAGGAGGAATTGTTAGTAAATGAACAGGAGGCATATCAGGAATTGAATAGACTTGATGTAAATAAGGCTGTGGGACTTGATGCTATTTTACCACGTATTTTGAGGGAACGTGCTAGAGAGTTAACAACAGCTTTTGTATATCTTTTCAACATGAGTCTCTCACTGGGTCAAATTCCAAAAGAGTGGAAAGAGGGTAAAATTGTTCCAATTCATAAGAGACGTGCTAAAGTAAGGCTTTGAATTATAGACCAGTTTGTGTGTCTGGATTTGTGGTTAAGGTATTAACCACAAATTGAGAAGTTAGGACTAAGATTCAGAATTGGGTTGACACCAGAAGAATACTCTTTGGCGGCCAGAATGGATTTATTAAAGGAAGATCGTGCTTTAGGAATCTGCTTACTTTTTAAAATAAAGTGACAAACGCGTTGGATAAGGGTGTTGCATATACAGTGGTATATTTAGATTTTGCAAAGGCGTTTAATAAATTTCCACATGACAAGCTTGTAATTAAATTGGATCGGATGGGGATGAACAGTAGATTAGTTCGCTGGATTGGAGATTGGCTATCTGATAGGTATCAGCGATGGGATGTAAAGTACACAATCGGTGGAAATATCTTGGAGGAAGTAGAGGAAAGGAGAGATCTGGGAGTGATTATAGACAAGGACCTAAAATTTTGGGGACATGTTACAAAAACTGTGAAGACAACACAGCCAATAATGGGAATGATGCGGAGGACACTGACTTGTAGAAGTAAGGCTGTTATTGTTCCTTTGTATAAGACTTTGATCAGGCCACATCTGGATTACTGTGCACAGATCTGGTCACCTAGTTTTCAAAAAGATGAAGATGCGGTGGAAAATGTTCAGAGGCGACTGACTAAGCTGGTTTCTGGTGTCTGGAATGTAGATTATGAAGACAGATTGACAAAATCCAATTTGCAGAAATTGGTGGATAGAAGGAGGAGGGGGGATATGATCGAGACATATAAGCTGTTAAGAGGTTATTACCATATTAATGTCGGGGAGGTTTTGCACAGAATGGGTGAAGATAGCAGGAGAACAAGATGTCATCACTGAAAGCTGTATAAGGAAGGTGTGAGCAAGGGAGTGAGGAGTAGGTTTTTTGCATGCAGAGTGGCGAGTGATTGGAATGCATTGTCCAAGAGTGTGGTGAGTGCAGAGACAGTGAATATATTTAAGGCACGGTATGATAAACTGTGTGTATAACAGTAGACCTCCCACGATGAGTCTTTGACTCCATGGAGGTTTTTATTAAAAAAAAATCAGCTAACGCCTTTTTATTCCCGTATATAGGGAGTGGGCGAGGTCGTTTCTAGTCCTATCTAACTTTTGGAGACTGAGTGGGCAGTTCAATCTCCACTGGTACCCAATCAGATATAGCTGGCCCATGGCTATCACTAATTAAGTGGCACGCAGTGAAGAGTGACGGCTCAACAAGTGCCGCCATCTCGTGGTCCCTAACCCTAACACTCGTATTTAATGTCTGAAATAATGTGGGTTCTACGGTCGATTTTCTCGAGTTTACGGGACGAAAAACCCGCTTGCCCGTGCCAGAGATCGACTAACTCAGGAACCGGTCGAAAAAAGGCTTAAAAAATTTTCATCTAGTCGCTGACTAGATTCGAAACCAAGTCTTCCTTCGTGCGGCCAAGCGCCGTGGTGAGCAAACGCCACATCCACTGAGCTACACAATTAATAAGTCTCTAAAGAATTTCTGTTTCTTTATTAATACCGTCCGTGAAATGACCTTTGAATTTCTCTCTCTCTCTCTCTCTCCTTCTGTTTGTTTTTCTGGAAATGGAGTTTGCTTCCAAAGTGTGTGGATACCAGACGAACTATTGTTGAATGTTATAAATTGGATTGTGGACGCTGACTAGAAAACCTCTTTTTGCTTGTTTGTTTTCTGGCAGTTCTGTACTAGTTTGTTTGCTAATTTGTAGCAGAGATCAGGATTAGTAAACTGGTTAAGAATTTTTCTCTCAGAAATTCCATTTAACCCTTAACAAAATCTATCCTTAAATTTACTTGCTTTTATACAATAATACGCAGTATCAGTGTTAGGAACCATGAATGGCAGTAGTTGTCTACAATATTCTCTTCCCTGATTAAAAAAAAAAAACTGCTAACGCCTCTGATTCCCTTACAGGGAGTACGTGAGGCTGTTTGAGCCCTGTCTAACTTTTGGAGATAGAGGAATCAGTTAAATCCCTACTGGAGGTCAATTAGAGACTGGCCTAATATTATCAACAACAATATTCAGTATGCGGTGAAGCAGGCGGCTGGCCTCATGCTTATTCAAATCATTTATAACTTACTATTTCTTATTCATGTGATACATGGATAGCATACCCTTTCCCCTGTTGTATATGAAATCATTGATGACCTTGAGACAGTAATAAATGAAAGATATTCAATGATGTAAATATCTTGATATTTTTGTATTCCGATTGAAATAATATTTACACCAAATAATTATCAATACTCAGTTTTATAACTGAATTTTTGAATCATTTAAAAGTCATGATTTGTTTCTTGCGTACATTTCCAATTTTCTTCAGAGTGGATTGGTATTGGTGAATTTTGGGCATCCGTGTAAGTGGATGGTTTCATGTTTACAAACGTTTAATGAAGAGGACGCTTTTAGGTTTTTTTTTATTTTCCACTGTATTATTTGGACGGAGTGTGTGTGTGTAGAGTGTTGTAAAATTTTATCTGTTGTGTGATGCGTGAGTTAAGGAGACTGTTTGGGCCCCCAAAATTTTTGAAAAGACAACGTGTCTTTAGGTTAACAGGAGTATGTCTACATAATTTATTATTATTTATATATTTTTATAATACTCAAAAGTTTTATTCATTTGAATATTGTTTTTATGAGAAAAAAAGCGGGTTTCTTTACATTAATTTTTTGTGGTTTTGATTTTTGGTAAACAATACAAAAAGTGCATTTAAATTTTATAGCAAATATTGTGCATAACACTTTTTAATTCACAATTAAGTCCTCCACCTTACCGAAGAAAACGGCCGTCATTTTTTATATACACAAATTTTTTGGAATTCCATCCTGCCAGTTGCAAAAAGTAGGTTTGGTTTTGCTAGTGGGAATTAATGTCCTATGCAATAATGACCTGCGCAAAATTGCAGTATATGGTTGTGAGGCCTGGACTCTAACAAAACAAGACATGAAAAAGTTGGAGGCATTTGAACTTTGGTGCTGGAGAAAGATGATGAATAGTTGGACAGAAAAGAAAAGTAATGAAGTTCTGAATATAGTTCATGAAGAGTGGTCGTTAATGAAACACATCAATAAGAGAAAAAAAAGCCTAATAGGACACCATTTGAGGCATGGGGCACTGATTACAGAAATAATGGAGGGGACTGTAGAAGGAAAGAGGCCTCGAGGCAGACTAAGAATTTCATATATAAGTAACATAATGATGCTAACTGGCGCAAAGAGTTATGAAGAGATAAAAAGGAAGTCGCAAGAAAGGATGTTGTGATGTGCTGCTATATATACCGATCTTTGGATTGATGCACCAAAAAAGAAGAGCAATAATGACACCAGGATATTTCTTGGGGGAGGAGCAATAAAAAGTAAATAAACATTTTTATTCTATAGTGTTTCCTTGGGGGAAAAACATTAACGAAGCAGAGAGGGGAAAGTGAAGATTATTTTGTTGGTGTAGATGATCTGGCAGATGTCAAGCGTGGTATATAAGAAGAGGAGAAAGTTCTTTGTGTGAGCTACTAAGAGAGAGAGAGAGAGTAAAGATTGTGAGTCTACTGCTACAGTATGGTAGAAGACAGCTGAGAATGGCCATAATTGCAAATCAGTGATTGCTTAGAATGTGCAGCATGAAGGGTATGGACTTTGATTAATGAAATAATGTTATATAAGGCAGGTGGTTTTCATTTAAATAGATTTGGAGTTAGGCATCATGAGAAAGTATTTGTCAGTGAGTCTAGACCTGAAAATTGCTAGCTATGCAGAATTTTCAATTAATAAAGGAATGCACATAGAATAAAAAAAAGTGGGTTACTATGTGAAACCTGAAGAGCCAGCTTAGAAGATTACCATGGCATAAAAATTTGGAGGGGAAAGATGTTACCGCTGCATCAGAGGTCAATCTATCTGACTGTATACCTAATTAGGAGGTAGATTAGATAGGCATTTGATGGATGAGAAGAATCATTTGGTAAGAGTTGCAGAAATAGTTTGGAGAGATATAAAGAGGAAAGGTGATCAAGTTCATGCATAGTACAAAGCACAGCAAGAAGAGCGGCCAATATGGTAAGGAAGGCTCACATGCTACGTGGTAAGTAAAAGGAAGAATAACTATGGGAGAATGATGTTAATGAGTGCTGGTGATAGGAAGGTCATCATCAAATTCTTGACATGTATCCTCAAGGGATGTAGAGGATATTATGCTAGGACTAGATGAAAAACTTACATCATTACTAACTTTCTATCAACAATTTTCCACCAAATCAATCTATTATCTGTCAAGACTCCAACATTATCAGTCTTATATTTTTCTAAGGCACTTTTTATTGTATCGGTCCACTTACATCTTGGTCATCCTTTGGTTCTTTTTCCTGCCAACCTGGCAGAGAACACTTGTTTTGCTAATCTTTCTTCTACCAATCTGTTTAAGTGATTATACCACTTGAGATTATCTCTGTTAACACATTCCTGGATGCTAACAATGGCAATTTCTTTTCTAATATCGTCATTTTTAATATGATATTGCCATTGGTGCTGTCTATTCATACCCCTAATCTTTCTAAGGACTTGTCTCTAGTCTTTGGTCTAGTGTTTTATTTGTAACTCAGCTCTCAGATCTATAAATTAAAATTGGTTTGAACACTGTCTTGTATACAGCTAATTTAGTGGTCTGACTGATTTCTCTCTTATTCCTTATAAATTTATTCAGTTGACTTCCTACCATACCAGCTTTGTTGCCTCTGTTGTCTATTTCCATATTTAATTTACCATCTTCACTAAAAATTGTGCGTAAGTAGCTGAAATATTTTACTTTTTCTATAGGTTCTCCATTCATGATGCAGTTGATATTTTCAGTGTTTCTGCCTGTTTTCATTGTCTTCGTCTTGTTATTGCTGACCTTCTTACCAAATTTATTATAACAGTTATTCAGTTTAGTCAAGAAATCTTGTAGACTTGTACTGGATTTATTTAAAAGTATAACATCATCTGCATGAAGTAAAAAGCTGAGATCAACATCTCGAATATTGATATCAGGTTTAATTACCTCTTTCCTTCATGTTGCAATCCGTATAGATAATGAATAACAGAGAGGAGATGTACATCCTTGTCTGACACCAGATTTAACATCAAACCATTTTCCTGTACTTCCTTCAGTTCTACCTACTGAGTTACGACTGAAATAAAGACTAAGTATTGCTTAATATAATGCCCCATTGACATCATATAGCTAGCATTTTGGATAGCTTTTCTCTTGGCACTTTGTCATATGCCTTTTGCAGGTTTACAAAACTTAAATACAGATCTTTGTTATATTCCTGCAATTTCTCATCTTTGTTGTAAAGTGAAAATATGATCCTTATAGCCTCTATTTGACCTGAATCCAGTTTGTTCTTTGCCATGCTTCCCTTCCGCAATCCTTCTCAATCATTTCTGAAATTTACTTGCATAAATCTTATGGAACACTGAATAGGGAAATACCTCTTTATATTTCTGTTTTATTTCTCTTTTTATATATGGGTATAAAAATGAGCCTTAGTCTAATCATCTGGAATTCATCCCGCTGTCTAGGCCTTCTGAACTATGCAGTGCTGCCACTGTAAAACTTTTATACCTTACCTCCAAACTTGAGCATTTCTGGTCGAATATAATCTACTTCAAGTATGGATATGTATTCCCGATTGCATGCCTGTTGAGGGTTTATTTCATTTAGCAATTTTTCGAAGTAATTACTCCATACATCAAGTATATCTTTTTCTCCAGTTTTCATATCACCTTTAGCATCTCTAATTCCTTTAACAGCACTCTTTCCTCCATTTCTGAGCTTTTTCAATAGCTTGCAGAATATTTTGCTGCCTTCATGATATTTATTTTCAGTGTTCTTACCAAAGTCTTCCTATGACTTTTGTTTAGCTTCTTTACATTTGTGTCTGTTTTCTCTAAGAGCACAAGCTGACTTATTTGCCAGAAACTTCATGTGCTTTCTTCTTTTCCTTCACTGCCTCTTTAACTTCTTGCATCCATCATAGAGTTCTGATTTTTCTATCCTTGCAAACAACCTCACCACTTGCCTCTCTGACTGAATCAATGTTTTCTTCGGGACTTGCCACTGAATATCCAAGGTTTGGTTCCTGTTCTCAAACTTTCATTTTTTCTTGAATAATGTTTGTGTATTTTAGTCTACAGTTCACATCTGAGAACTGCTGAACTTTTATTCACTTTAAAACTTTCTTACATGTTCTTTTCAATATGAAATTCAATTTTATCTTCTGTAAGCTTTAATCTCCTGCAACAGTAAGAAAACATCACTATGAACAATAACATAGACTTTTCTTACTCCTCTTATTTCCTCTTCTCTCCATGTGAATTTGTGTGCATTTTTATATACACAAATTTTTTGGAACATTGTGTTAGTAATAACCAGTCCATGTTCTGAGCAGAAATCCAACAGGTATTTGCCATTATTATTAGCTTTACTCTTTTCTCCAAATTTTCCCAAAATATTTTTGTTTGTCTGACAGTCATTTTCTACTCTATTTATATATACGTGGATCAACTTTTCCTTCTTGATTGTGTCAGTTGCTTTCTCTAAAATCTCAAAAAATTCCTCTACTTCTACCTTTATAGAACCTTCTGTGCTTCCATAGGTACAAATAAGTGCCATTGTGCAGTTCCCCATTCCGATATTGCCTGCCATTCAAAATTAGCCTCATATTTAGTGTTGAATACTACAACTACTCTTTCTTTTCCCTGATTGTTATTTGCCTAAATATAACATTTTGGATTTATTGCTTAGAAAGATCTCGCCAGTTTTCATGCGTTTTGTGTCAATCACCCCTATTATGTCGATCTGGTACTAGTTCCATTTTTTTGCCATTTAGACTTCTTATGTTGATAGTTCTGATCTTGAACTCTGGTGATGTTGAGTTGATGTGTTTCAGGATTTGTTCCAGTAGCTGACTTTTTGCTGTTTGCCCTGGTTCCCTGGTGAAAACAACGGGAGGGGATCTTGTTTAACCGGGTGACGCAAGTCTGCATGAAATTGTCATGTTGTACCATAATTTTATGCTGTGGTTTATGCCAATAAGAATACAACTTGTCGGCTAAATTCCAGATTTCCTGCCCATCCTTATTTGTTTAATATCTGGGTAGATACCTAAAACAATACACCACGAGAAGGTGAGGACTGGACATTAGGTCAGAAGCCCTGGTGGTTCTTTGCATTCCTTTAAAGGATATGTGGAGGTCTCTCGGTTATACCGCTTTGACCCTTAAGCACTCCATGGTAGCAAGGTTACAGAAACAAATGAAACAGTTATTGCATGATGATTTTGTGATATCATACCACAAAATTATTACTAATATGAGAATATTGATAGATGAATTGGAGCAGTTTATGATATTGCAAAACCCTAATGCAAATATGGCAATGGGATTGGATGGAATATCAGGCTGTATATTATGTGAACGTGCAAGGGAAATTGACAGCTCTGCTGACCAGCTATTTAATTTAAGCTTCAGTTCTGCAAAGGTGCCTAGGGAATTGAAGAGCTAGTTCCATTGCATAAATATCAAATTATGGTCTGTATGATATCTGAGGTGTGATATCAAATTATGGTCTGTGTGATATCTGAGGAGTGATGATTATTATCATCACTCTTCAAATATCACACAGACCATAATTGGTAAAAGGCAGAATTCAAGAATAGGTGGACAGGGCAAGGGTAGGTCTGCCTTAGTAATTTGCTATCTTTTTATAATAAAGTGACATTCGGGTTAGATAAAGGCATTGGGTACACAGTGATACTGCTGGAGTTTGCAGAGTCATTTACCAGGATGCTACTTAGAATTTCACATGAATTGGAGCAAATAAAAATGGATATGAAGTTGAATATGAAATGGATAATAGGTTGGCCGAGAACAGAATCTGAGAAGTATATGGAGGAATTGAATACAGGTGAAGGTGTGCTTGTCGTCACTAGTTTTGTATTGCAGGGCTCATTATTTGATCCATTGATATTTAATTTATATGTCAGTAACATAGGAAATCATTTAGTTCTTTACTGATGTTACAAATCTAGGAAGAGTGATAGTCATTGGAGATGTGAGGAATTGAATCTAGGTGAGGGTGTATGACTAGTTATGCATTGTAGGACTCAGTACTTTGTCTATTGCTATTTAATTTGTATGTCAGTAATATAGGAAATGATTTAAGATGAATTGTTCAGTTGTTTGCTGATGTTGGAAATCTAGGAAGAGGGATAGTCATTGGAGATGTGGATATCTTATATGATGATTTAAATTAGCAGTATGGGAAAGGATGATGGCTACCCATTAACATGGCCAAGTGTACACATGTGATCTCTTTGGGATGAAGAGATCACATGTGTACTGCATTCATGGAACTGAACTGCAGGAAATTGATAAGGCCAGAGATTGGGTGATTGTGAACATGGAGTTGGGGGTTTAGAAGACATATTGTAAAGGTGTCAAATACAGTACATTAGATCATTCAGTTGTTGAAGAAAAGTATCAAACAGGGATAGTGAAGTTATTATTCCCCTTTATAGGTTTAATGAGGCCATATCCACACACAGATTTGTTTGCCTGGATTCTGTGGGATTAGGAACTGATGGAGAGGATCTGAAACAAGGTAAGGGGTTTTGGAGGATTGATGTAATGCCTTTCAATATGGCAGGAAGAGAGAGAACTACATTCTTACAAAATATCCTTGCCATCCAAACACAATTTTCAGTGGATGATGGGACTCACCCATGTAAATTGTGTAAGTGTGTGGCAAGGCTGTTAGGACTAGATTTTTTCCTTGGAAGGTGGTGAATGGGAAGAATGTGTTGTTGTTGCAAGAGGCAAGTGCTTTGCCAATGAATGAATCTGAATGGGGTATAATAAGAATTATGTGAATAATGATTAGTGCAGGCCTTCCGTGATGACTGTTTCTTTCTTTCCATAAAGATGCCTGAGAAAATAACGATAACAATAATGCCCGTTAGCTTTACAATACAATTAAATTGTTAAATTGTTCTTTTTTGAGTTTTCCTATAACTGTATTGACAATGAAACTTTGCTGAAAATTTTACAATAAAAATATTAAATGTTTCTGGTATTAATATTTTATAATGATTTCTTCTGCTTATGTCTCAATTTTCAGACAAATTAAATTTCTTTTATCTGCATGTTTTCAGAAATCTTGTAAATAAACAAAAACATCCAGTTTAAGTTTGGCTTCTAGAAGCAACCATTAACAAGTTTGGAGATGTTTTTCTGAGAATGTGATAGGCTATCAGTGAGGATAAATAACAGATAAATATTGACTGTAGAGTATGTATTCTGATTATATTGTTTTGCTTTTTATAGTATGACGTAACTATAATATACACACACACGTGTAACTCAAGGGTGCGCCGACCATATGTGCAATGTGTGCGATGCACATGGGCACCAGGATAATAAAGGCACCAAAGATTTGGTATGATATTTTAAATAAAATGAATTTTGTCAGCAAAATACTACAGTCCTCATCTATGAATCTCCAACTTACTTTAGCTGCATTGAATGATCTAAATCAATTTTTAAATGATTATAGGTCTGATGAAACTTTTCAAAGAAATTGTAGAAAGCTAAAATTAATTGCAGCAAAATTTGATGCAGAATCTGTATTTTGTAGTAGTAGACCACTAAGGCGATTTAAAAAGACAACACAATTTGATTACGAACATGAAAATGAAAATATGAATTCATTTCAGTTTTTGTATTTGTTAAGTACTTCACGAAATAAAGAATATTTATTTCGTGAAGTAAATGTAAAAAGAATGTAAAAAGTTACGACAAAAATGAACACATGAGAATCATTCAGAATTGACACACAATTTATGCGAAGAAATTTTACAGTCAACGATTTATTTCTAATTTTAAAAACGATATATATCAGATAATTCAGTATATATATTCAACCGACTTAATCACAGTTTATCCAAACTTTACAATTGCTCTTCGGATTCTTTTGTCATTACCGGTATATGTAGCATCTGCGGAATGGTCCTTTTCTAAACTTGAAATTATTAAAAAAATACTTGCGCTCCACAATGGTACAAGACAGACTTGCAAATCTTGCCATTATATCAATAGTCAGATATTTTGTTAATTTGAAAATTGAGAATTTTCATTAATGAAAACTAGAAAATTCATTAGTTGATTTTTCTTTCTGTTTAAATATTTATTTAATTATTTCTTTACCCAATAATGTTCAATATGTTCCTATTTTATATACTTTTTTTTTTTTTTTTTTTACAAATTGTTTTTGTTGTTTTTGTACCCTTGTATATTTGTTTTTTTTATACATTCTTTTTTTTTTTGTAATTTCTGCTTTTTGTTCAATAAACTTATAATTAATATTTCGTATTTCATTTTAACTCACTAATACATTTTTATAAAGTGATTTTTTATTGGGGGGAGGGGGGGTATAGGGGTGCACCAACTAAAGTTTTGCACACAGGCACTGGACACTACTGGCACGCCCCTGGTGTAACTATAGTAATTAACATAATAAAGTTTTTATTGTTTTTGGTAAAAATTCATTGCTTGATTTGATTTTGACTATCTTATATATAGCATCTTTACGGAAGAAGAAGAAATTGCTATTCAGTAGCAATCCGGGCACTTCAAAAATCTCTCCTCCTTGCTGAGCGAGGCAGACAGGTTAGGAAGCAGGAAAGAAAGGAAGTAAGATGCTTTTTTTTTTTGCATATTTAATTCATATTACATCTCCTACTGGGATTTTCATGTATGCTTTGCCAGTAATGAACTTTTCTATCTAGTATGCTGAAAGTACGAAAATAATCACAAAAATAAAACTGAGATTAGTGTGTTTTAAGAAAAACTGCCTTTTATTTGTCAGGGAGAGTAGCCATAGCTCTTCTAGCTCTAACTAATTTTAAGAATCCAGGTAGGTAGACTTCAGCCTTCACTGACAGTGAGTTCAGGCTATCAATGAATCAAGGCTTTAGTAAGTATTGCCTGTAATAGTAAAAACCTTGAGTTTTCTAGGTGAAAATTTCTTACTCGCCCATGCCAAAGATAGCCCATCTTGAAGTGGCTGAAGCTGCACACCACATTGGTAACTGAATTAAAATGGATGGGATTAAATTAGTGAGTTGGATAGGTGATTAACTGAGATAGGTATCAGCATGTTGTGGAAGCAGGATCCAGAGAGAGGAAAATTACTAGTGTTTTGCTGGGTGGGTGGGCGGGTGGGGGGACATTATTGCTTAACACAGTGGTTCTCAAAGGGTGCGCCCTGTTGTATTCTAGAGAAATATGTGTCCAGATATAAAAATAAATATAGTTACTCTATTATACCTTTTCATTACGGATATACTGCTCTTTTTGTCAACACATCATTGTTATGTTAATTAACAACGGTTTTTCTTGCAAAGAGAACAAGAATATGGTTTATTCTTGTTGTGTATATTACTTATTTTAAAAGTGTTGGAAGTGGATATTATATGCATATTACTTATTTTCAGATAAATACTCCCAAATAAAATGGATAGATTTCTCAAAAAGAAGCGTGATATTGAAGAATCAGATTCTGGACGTGAGCAAAAGTTAAGTGCAAGTAAGAAAGCAAAATCTCGGCCTACTCGCAAATATAATGAAAGTTATTTAAGCTTTGGTTTCACTTGGACTGGAAGTGAAGATCATCCTTTGCCGCTATGTTTAGTATGTGGATGTAAAATGGCAAATGAATCATTGCTTCCTAGTAAATTGAGTAAACATTTTAAAACTATACACTCTAATTTACAAGATAAATCCATAAGTTTTTTCAAGAGATTGTCTGAACAGCAAACAAAAGCGGCAAATTCTTTTAAAAGTATGACTGTTTCTGATAAATTTCAAATGGCTTCTTATCAAGTCTCAGAACTGATAGCAAAAAATATGAAAGATCATATTTTAGGTGAGTCACTTATTTTGCCTGCATGCAAAAAAATGGTCACGACAATGCTAGGAAATGAAGCAGCAATGAAAATAAGCAAGATTCCTCTGTCCAACAATACAGTTCACAGGCATATTATAGAAATGTCTTCTGATATCGAGAAAAATGTATGCAGTAATAAACTTCAGTATTCAAATTTTGCATTGCAAGTTGATGAGTCAACAGACGTTACCAACAAGGCGAAACTCTTAGCATTCGTTCATTTTATTAATGAAGATCAAATAGTAAATCAGTTTCTTTTTTGCAAAGAATTAAGTGTGTCTACAAAAGATGAGGACGTTTTTAACATTTTGAATAGCTATCTTGATAAATGGCAGTTAACATGGAAGTTGTGTGTAGGCATTTGTACAGATGCCTACCCTTCCATGGTAGGCTGTGTTAAGGGCCTTACATTTTTTGTAAAAAAACAAAATGAGAATGTTATTGTAACTCACTGCTTTCTTCATAGGGAGGCCTTGCTGGTAAAAACATTGGGAGAAAAATTGAGAAGTTTTAGATCAAGTTGTTCAGATGGTAAACTTTATTAAAACAAGACCTGTCAAATCACGTTTATTCGAAAAGCTTTGTATTGATATGGATTCACAACACAGACGGCTGCTTTTACACACACACTGAGGTGAGGTGGCTGTCAAGGGGGAAAGTACTTACCCATGTACATGGGCTACGACAAGAACTTCTTGCGTTTTTTGAAGAGATGAAACAATTACATTTTTGTAACCTCCTTCGGTGCGAATTTTGGATTGCCAGGTTACAGTGTTTGGCCGATATATTTCAGCAGCTCAATATTTTGAATATTAGCATGCAAGGGAAAGAAGAAAATATTTTCACATCCACTGACAAAATGAAAGCGTTTCAGAGAAAACTACAGATTTGGAAAAGAAAAGCTGTTGAAGGTAATTTGGAAATGTTTCCATTGGTAAGTAACACTTGCATAAATGAAACACTTCCAATAATAGTTGAACATTTAACAAGTTTAGAAGAAAAATTGAGTTCTTATTTTCCATCACTTAACGCTGAACAATACGACTGGATTAGAAACCCATTTATGGAAACTTCAAGTGATTTTGGTTTAACATTAACAGAAGAAGAAGAAGAACTGGCAGCTATATCCACTGATCGTGGATTGATGATTAAACATAAGGAATTGTCTCTTGAAACCTTTTGGATTTCTATAAAAGAAGAATATGTGTCAATATCTAAAAAAAGCTTTGAACATTTTACTACAATTTTCGACATCATATTTATGTGAATTATGATTTTCTACCCTCACCACAATTAAGTGTAAAAAGAGAGGAACTCTTCAATGTATTGACGAGGAAATGAGTTTGCCTTTCAAATATATGCCCAAACATTGAAGCAATCGCTAGGACACATCAGGCTCATGTTTCTCATAAACACAAGAATGAATAAACTTAAGGTATGTTTCATTTTTTTTTTATCGCGTTGTTTTTTTTCTGTAATATTTGACTTAATTATTATAACATATTTGTCAGAAATTTGTATATAGTGCACCTACAATTATTTGTAGGATTTTAAATGTGCCCAGACTTAAAAAAAGTTTGAGAATCACTGGCTTAACACTTGTATGTTAATGTTACAACAGCTTAACTGGATATGTGCAGGTGTTTTTTGCAGTGATACAAAGTTAGAGAGCTATGAGGAGTTTAGCAAATCTTCAAATCCAACTATTTTCCCTTGATCCCAGGTCATCCCCTTCTCTTCTTGTCTACACACACACACATTCACATCCTTTTGGAACATCAACCTTTCCCACACTGTATTCCTCTGCCCACTCTGAGTCTCCCTGTCTGTCTTGCACACTTGTTCTCTCATTCTCTATACTCATTACCCACTTCATTCATAACCACCACTTCAATCTCTCCTTTCTTATTCTCCTGCTCTTTCACATTGCTTCTTACTTGATCAGATTCATTTTCTGCACTCATTTCTCTGTCTTCCAGCAGCAGTATCTCTAAATGACTCGCACCAAAACCATTCAAATTCAGTCCATCACTCTTATGCAGTTCATTTTCCTTCAAACCCATTCCACATGTTAACAAACTTCACTCCTTTCCCCTTACACATTTTTTGCTAACATATCATTCACAATCTTTGCTCTCTGCCTCGGTTCATCGCTGTCATACATGGGCAACACACTGACTACTTATCACTATCTTTTATCTTTCTCAACAACCTCCTGATATTTAATCTTATGTGTTCCTTATTTCCAGTAAGTCATTCATCTATTATTACTGCCAACTCTTTTGCTTGCTTACTTCTCATATCCAATGCCTCAATCACTGTTAATGTTACCTCCAGGAAAACAAATCTTGTGCATCTTCTTGTTTACCACACCTTAGCTTTAATTGCACCCTGTTTTCAACTTCTGTTCCATTCATATCGCTTTTGTCTTTCTTACCGTCGATTGTTAAGTTCATCAGATCAAGCAAAAAAATGGTAAAATTTTTTTTACCATTTTTTCACTGCTCTTTTACACTGTTCATTTTTTCTGTCAGACGAGCACTCATCCTCTTCATGGCATTCTTGCTACTAACTCTTTCAGTTACCAATACATTACCACTCAAGTCCCCATTCAAATCACACTTCGCACATGCACACACCCTCCTTCCATCTGCCTTAAATATCCATAATTTATCTACATAATCGAACGAATATATATAGCATACCTTACATTCCATGAAATGACTGAATCAAAATTAAATTCCTGCAAAGCCGTTGCCATCTTTTCTTTGCCGGTTACAATACTAAGCTTTGTGTTTAACAACTTTGTATACAAACTTAAACTAACAAGCCCACACACTAGAAACACTGCAAGCACACAACTTTTACAGCAACTCTTACTCATAAACACACTTATTTACAATTAATTATTTCAAAAAACTTATCTGAAATAAGCCTTCTTTACACAAACATTCCAATGAAATGCCTCCTGTCTTGATAAGCATTCTTATCAATGACAAATCTAAAGCTTCTCATTAACTTAATGATTTTAATACCACTGTATTTGTAAACATTTTAACTTTCAGTGATGATGTACACTCTGCTAATTTTTCTTAATTTGAGAACTGTTTTCCACTGACAACTTTCAGACTAAGGTGCTGTGAGGCTTAACAGCCTCACCAGCTTTCTGCTGATAATAAAAGCTGGTGAGGGCTATTAAACCTAACTTTATTCTGACTCCCATTTGAAGAAAGCATGTTTATTTTATTTAAATGTTTGTGTTATGTAATTTCTTTGCTTTGGTTTTTACACAAACACACACTCACTCTGCTTGGAAAGAAGTCAATGGGCACCATAGTGTGAGGAAGAAACAACCATGCCATCCACCTTAATAAGATGTTGGACCTCCTTTTGCTGCGATGACTCCAATCATGTGGGGCATACTTTCCACAAGAATATCATAGTGATCAATGAGAATTTTGGACCATTCTTCCTGTAAGCATGTAATGGGGGGGGGATCCTGGATTACTGTGGGAAGACATCAATTAACCTCACCCAGCACTCTAGTTCATCTCACAGATGTTCAGTAGATTGAGATCAGTGCTCTGTGGAGGCCAATCAACTGTGGTGATGTTCATGTCCACAAACCACACAGTTACAGCAGCAGCCTTATGACACGATGCATTGTCTTGCTGCACTGCATTATCCAGAGTGTTCAGATACCTCTTTTCAGTGTTAATGGCAGCACAAACAGACGTCTGAGGCAACACACCAGGAAAAACAGGACCATACCATCACACCACTGAATTTCATAGTTGAAGTTATGCACTCTGGTAAGAGATGTTCACTGGGCATCTGCCACATCCACACCAGTCCATCTGTGTGCTAGAGGGGTGCAGCAAGATTCGTCACCCCATAACATAGCTTGCCAAGCTTTCACGTTCCACTGTACATGCTCCTTGCACCACTGAAATGACTGATACTCTGCATGTTGGCCCAGGTAATGTGGGGCTTGGATATTGCAGTCCTACCATAGAAACCTGGGTTCTGAATGTTTTTGTGCAGATTTGTATTCCAGTCAAGGCCAAGAACTGCATTCAATGTGTCAGCTGACAAACGGTGGTTTTTACATGTTCTTTCTTAATATTCTACAGTCATGTTCATTGAGTGTGGTAGATCATCCACTGCAGTTGACTTCTTGCATTTCCATCTCAGTATGGTATCACTGATTGTTGACCTGGGATGGCAGTTTGTCAACAATTTGATGAACAGATAAGCCTTAAACATGGTATCATATCACAATGCCTCTTTCAGACTGCCATTTACTTTCGTACAACCAATTTACTTGAACAAAGTTGCACTGACTAGGGAGCATCATATTCCTCCAATTTATACCAGCTACAAACATGTGGTTCATTATGCATCACAATGCATCTTACCCATAGAGATGTCTGTTGACTTCTTTCCAAGCAGTGTATATAAATCTCCATTCACCTGTTCATTTAGAAATGAATATGGATCTGACATCCTCAATTCTTAAGTATATAGGGTCTCCACATTTTCCATTTGGACTTTTATTTTTCATACTTTAAAAAAAAATTACTGTTTTTTATAATACTAACTTTTTTTCTTCATCTATGATCTCTTGTGCTTTTAAGTGTCAAGATTTTGCAAAGAGATTTCCATGCCATCCTGTCCAAGGTTTGTTCTTTTGCTACTTTCCAGTTAATTCCCATCATCATCAAATTCCTGCCGTGTATCCTCAAGGGGTGTACAGGATATGACAGTATTACATGAAAAATTTACATCATTACTAACTTCCTATCTACAGTTTTCCTCCAAATAAGTCTGTTACTTGTCAAGACTTCAACATTATCAAATCTTACATTTCTATCGTCTAAGGCACTTTGTCCCGTATCAATCCACCTATTTCTTGGTCTTCCTCTGGGTCATTTTTCTGCCAACCTGGCAGAGAACACTTGTTTTGCTAATCTTTCCTCGCCCATCCTGTTTAAGTGACCATACTACCTGAGACTAGCTCTGCTAACGCATTCCTGAATGCCAACAATGTCAAGTTCTTTCCTAATATCCTCGTTTTTAATATGATATCGCCATTGATGCCATCTGTTCACGCCTCTAATTTTTCTCAGGACTCTCATATCTGCAGTCTCTAGTCTTTGGTCAAGTGTTTTACTTCTGACCCAGCTCTCAGATCCATAAGTTAAAACTGGTTTGAACACTGTCTTGTATACAGCTAATTTAGTGTTCCGACTAATTTCTCTCTTATTCCATATGAATTTATTCAATTGACTTCCCAGCATACCAGCTTTGTTGATTCTGTTGTCTATTTCTATATTTAATTTACCATCTTCACTAAAAATCATGCCAAAGTAGCTGAAATGTTTTTTCCACAGGTTCTCCATTCATAACACAGTTGACATTTTCAACAATTCTACCTATTTTCATTGTCTTTGTCTTTTTATTGCTGACCTTCATACCATATCTATTACAACAGTTATTCAATTCAGTCAGGGACTCTTGCAATCTTGTAGCAGATTTATTTAGAAGTATAACATCGTCAGCATAAAGCAAAGAGCTGACATTACATTAACATCTCCGATTCTGATATCATGTTTAATACCGCTTTCCTTCATAATGTGATCCATATAGATAATTAAAACAAATGGGATAATGTACATCATTATTTCACATCGCATTTAACATTAAACCACCTTCCTGTACTTCAATTCTAACTGCTGACTTACAGCTCAAGTAAAGACTAAGTATTGCTTGATATAATGCCCCATTGATGGGGGGGGGGCATGATCCAAAAAAAGGTTGAGAAACACGGGTCTAGGGGAAGTGGTTGGTCTTTGGTAGAGCGGATAAGGGATGCCAATTTTTTATATGGTTTGTAACAAGAAGTCAAGTAATTTTTTAAGGATTTTGGCTATTTTTTCAAAGGTTCTCCGGATGTAGGGAATGGTGATAGATTTAGTGTAATCTTTACTGTGAAGGGGGGGTTGTGGTTTACTGGTTTTAATATTTTTTTGGGGTTGTAGCCATTGGCTAAGAGAGTTTTAAGGATGTGGTTTAGTTCAATGGATAAGGCATTGTCATATGAACAGATTAATTTTGCCCTGTTATATAGTGTTTTTATAACCCCATATTGTTGTGAGGGGAGAGGTGGGATTGCTGGTGAATGTATCTGCCTGTACGGGTGGGTTTCTATAAACAGAGAAAGCCAACAATCCATCAGGCTGGCATGTGATTAGAGTGCCTAGGAAAGGGAGACTGTTGTTTTTCTCTTTTTCCAAGGTGAACAGGATTCTGGGGTGTTGGTGGTTTAAGTGTGTTAAGGAGTGGATTGTATCTGAGCCATGTGGCGAAATAGTGAACACATCATCTACGCAGCAAAGCCAAACTGTGGATTTTTGTGGGGCAGAGCTTAAGGCTTTCTCTTCAAAAGTCTCCATAAAAGAAGTTGGCTAAGGATGGGGAGAGTGATGAACCCATGGCTGTCCCCCTCTATCTGTTTGTAGAGATTTGATAACTTGAAAAAGGACTCTACCTCTGTACTACCACAGCAGTCAACCTCTCTTCTGTTGTTTTGAAGCCTGAAGCACTCATCACTCTTGCACGTAGTCACAATTTCACCATATCTCGTTAAAAAAAAAAAAAAAAAAAAAAAAAAAAAAAAAAGCCCACCGAAGAAATAATGATCTAGATAGAACGTGGTATCTGCAACCTTCCAAACCATATCGCCAACAATGTCAGACTGGATGTAGCCAGTGTTCTCACCAAAGCAAGACCACCAAAAAACCAACATATCCAAAGGTGAATATAAAACTTTACAGGAAATGAAGAATGACAAAATTGTAATCACCAAAGCAGATAAGGGAAACGCCACTGTGGTTCTCAGCTAAAAGGACTACACAGGTAAGCTTAATGCTTTATTATTAGATCAGGCTACCTATCTCCCTATTGAATATAATCCCACCAGCTCTCAAATTGGAATACTCCATAGGCTCCTTAAGGTCACTCTTGGCCTGTGGAAGTTACCAACAAACTGAAACCTTTTAACTCCAGACTTCTCCCTCACCTCGAATATATGGACTTCCAAAAATTCATAAACAATCTCTGCCATTATGTCCCATAGGGTGGCACTGATTTCCCCCCACACATAAATTAGCCAAAGCGCTCACTATATTGGCAACATACCATCACACAAAAAACTCGGCCCACTTCAAAGCCAGTATAGAAAACCACTCACTCCAACATACTGTCATAATGGTCAGATTTGATGTCTCCTCCCTATTCACAAATGTCCCACTCAAGGAAACCGTAGAGCTCATCCAAGCCAAATTTCCTCCCGATATCTCAGCCCTATTTCAGTTCACAATGAACTCAGGCTATTTCGTTTGGCAAGGAAAATTCTGCAAACAGATAGAGGGGACAGTCATGGGTTCACCACTCTCCCCACCTTGTGCCAACTTCTTTATGGAGACTTTTGAAGAGAAAGCCTTAAACTCTGCCCCACAAAACCCGCTACGTGGATGATGTGTTCACTATTTGGCAACATGGCTCAGATATACTCCACTCCTTAACACACGCACATAAACAACCAACACCCCAGAATCCTGTTCACCTTGGAAAAAGAGGAAAACAACAATCTCCCTTTCCTAGACACTCTAATCACATGCCAGCCTGATGGATTGTTAATTTTCTCTGTTTATAGAAAACCCACCCACACAGGCGGATACAATCACCAGCAATTCCCCCCCCCCCCCCCCTCACAACAATATGGGGTTATTAAAACACTATATAACAGGGCAAAATTCATCTGCTCAGATGACGATGCCCTAATCACAGAACTAAACCACATCCTTAAAACTTTCTTAGCCAATGGCTACAACTCCCAAAAAATATTAAAACTAGTAAACCACAACTTCCCCCCCTTCACAATAAAGATTACACTAAATCTATCGCCATTCCCTACATCCAGGGCATCATCTCTGAAAAAATAACCAAAATCCTTAAAAAAAAATTTGACTCGAGTTCTTGTTACAAACCATATAAAAAAATTGACATCCTTTATCCGCTCTACCAAACACCAATCGCTTCCCCTAGACCTACCTGGGGTATACTAAGTCCCTTGCGGCTGTAAACTGTCCTACTTTGGCCAAACAGGCAGGACAGCGAATATTAGGATTTCGGAACACAAAGACTACATCCGGTTTCACCAGTACAGCCACTTTGGTCTTGCAGACCATGCTCTGGATACCTGCCACAGAATACGTTGGAAGAAAGCCAAAGTAATACACCTTAGCAATTCATAGAATCTGCCTTAGCTCTAAAAAAACATTCCAAACCTCAACAAATTTGGGTGCATGAGACTGCCCCAAATTTGGGAGACTTACATCATGAGAACATCAGCCCAATGGCCAAGACCACCCAATATAGTCTGCTAGGGGGCACAATTAGGACTTTAGGAACAACAGTAGTTTCTTATCTTCTGCCTCATTGGCTTTTTGTGTGCCTGCGTGCACGTGTCTTATTTGTATGTTCCATGAAGATGGCAATGTGACGTTGCCGAAATATAGGAAGTATTTATTAAAGTTTCTTTTAATTAATATTCCAGTATACGCTGTAAATTCCTTAAATAATTTAATAGTCATGTGTTGGCAACATATAAGCCTTTCTACAAAAACTCTAGGAGTTGTAACCGAATTCTTAAAAATAAAATTGACAGTTGCATAAAATCTCTCATTCAGTGAACCACCTGATTTATTAACATACAGAGAACTCTATATGCTAGTGTCCAAACCTAAGGACAAACACTATTTTTGAAGATTACAAAAGCAAATTCAGATGAATCAGCTTGTGGTAATTTGTATACCTGACAACTTAGAGTAGAAAGTGAGTGCACGTTCAGATTTTCTAATTGCACACAAAGGGATCACACGATAGCACTCGACAGGATAAAAGGCCAAATTCTACACCAAGTGAATTGTGTTTGAAGGAAGCTCTTTTCCTGAAGGAATAAAGTTGCATGAAAACGGATTTTTGGATATAACAGCAAAACATAAATTGATGCATCATGGCAGGTCAGCTTGCAAGTTGGGTTCATTCACACACACACACAGGTATGTGGATATCTCGATAAACTGTGATAAGTAGGCCTATATGCCTGGAGGCCTGTAGTCTGCATCCCTTTATCAAACAATTCATCGTAGAGCACATTTTCAGTGGTGTCCATAAAAATTGGGCAAGACTCTAATGGGCTCTTTACAGATGAGTCATTTTAGCCTTTTCTCCGATTTTAGATGACACTTGATCTTGTATGAAAGTGGTACCGCTTATCATCGTGAGAATGCTCTTGAAAGGAATAGATATAGTGGTGCTGAGGTCATGGTGTGTGTGGGGGGGGAGGCATTATGCTTAATGGACACAGCAAGCTACAAGTGTTGGAGAAGGGAACTATGATTGGTGAATGATGTTGTAATGAAGTTCTTCAGCATCATATTTGTTTTGTGGTGCTGTGGACAAAGAATTCATTTTTATGGATGACAGTGACACACCACATCATATGTAAAAGCAGTGGAGATACTTATGGAGAGTAAGGATATTAATTGAATTGAGTGGCTGGCATGCTTTCCACATCTCACCCCCATATAACACATTTAGGATGCAATAGGGAAATGCATTGCTGCTCAAAATCCCATCTCCCCCCCCTCCCTCAGAACACAAAGCCTTGTCCTTGCTCTGAAGGAGAAGTAGGCCAGTTTGCCTCAAGAACTCTTGAATAACTTGGTGATAAGAATGACATTGTGAGAGCTGCACTACAGTTTGAGTTGGATATATTCCATTCTGAAATGTTTCTTTGCATAGTTTTTTGTAAGCACTGTACATTAATTCCTTAACTACGTTCTTAGGAAATTTGTAAGTTTTGCCAAAAAAATGTATAGCAATTTATTTGTATGAAATTAGATACACTGTTTAAAATATCAGAACAAAACATGCTTAAGTTTTCAGTCTATAGGAAATCAACTAACACAGAACGTTACCTACACACAATGTCTCATTGTGTGTAGGTAATGTTCTGTGTCCAGTGCAAACAATGGGCATCATTCATTCCTTTCATGATGGAACCTACAGAATTTCCATCAACATAGATAAATCAAGAGCTACAGTATCTTAATTCTATCCATCTGAAAAATGACTAGAACAGAACCTTCTTCTGCAGATTGTTTCACTTAAGTGGGGTTGCTTAAAAAAAATTAGTCAAAAAAATAAAAAATTCTGTTACAATCTTCAAAACACTCAAAAGAACACTAGTTATTTAATGGAGATGTGCGTTAGATATACTATATATTTTGAATAATGGCTTCACAAATGTAAGAGAAAACTAAATAGAATCTATTACTACTATATGAGTCATATATAGGAAAATTCTATATATAATTCCTATTATATATTAGTTTTCCTTTATAATTTTATATGGGAAAACTAAATAGAATTTATTACTCCTATATAGGAGTAATCTATGAAACCGTTATTCAAAAAATATAGTAATCAGAAGAATGATAAAAAATCAAGCTTATAAAGGAGCAGTGATTCTTCCATATATACAATCAGTCACAGATAAATTGGCAAGATTGCTTTGCCAACAAAAACTTACGTTACCTTCTACCACTTAGCAATCTCTGAACATCTGAAACCTCTTAAACCTTCATATCTGTCATTCAAAAACCCAGGTTCTACAAGATAAGTTGCAATTGTGGTCTACACTACATAGGACAGACTGGCAGATCTGGTGAGATATGCTGATTGGAACGCTCCAAGGACATTGAGAAGGAAAAAGCATAAATCATGGCTGGCAGTACATACAATGGAAACAAAACACCAGGTAGAATGGCAAGAAACAAATGCTTCACAGTGATTACAATTTTTACTCGAGCATTCCAAAGAATCAGCTGAAAAAATGACGCATTCTCTACAGTATTACAAAAAAACAAGGGGTGGTTTTAAATTGTCTACTCTTCCTTAATCCATCATGACACACTTGTATCTGCTAGTAATATGTTACAGCAAGCATATTTTTCATTAGAAATGCTAACTGCTATTACATGCTTTCTAGTTTTTAGTTTATTCAGGTTATTTCCTGATGAAGTACAAGTATTTCATGAAACTAGTCAAAATAAAAAGTTTCTATCTGACATCTTTGTTTGTGGTTTTATAGAGGAAGAATTAGTTCTAAAAAAAACAACAGCTGAAGTATTCAGTGCACAGTCCATCAGGGTTTTACATCCTGTGTAACATCAGAACTCAAATGTAGAGAATCAAATAAGAGAAGAGTTAATGAGTAGCTAAGAGGTATATGAAGAGTTAAGTAAGCTAGATAATGTCGACTGCATTGTGAATGGAGAACCTGTGGAACAAGTAAAACATTTTGGGTACTTAGGCACGACTTTTAGTGAAGATGGTAAATTAAATATAGAAATAGACAACAGAATCAACAAAGCTGGTATGGTAGGAAGTCAATTGAATAAATTCATATGGAATAAGAGAGAAATTAGTCGGAACACTAAATTAGCTGTATACAAGACAGTGTTCAAACCAATTTTAACTTGTGGAGCTGAGCTGGGTCAGAAGTAAAACACTTGACCAAAGACTAGAGACTGCAGCTATGAGAGTCCTGAGAAGGATAACAGGCATGAACAGAATTGCATCAATGGCAATATCATATTAAAAATGAGGATATTAGGAAAGAACTTGACATTGTTGGCATTCAGGAATGCGTTAGCAGAGCTAGTCTCAGGTAGTATGGTCACTTAAACAGAATGGGCGAGGAAAGATTAGCAAAACAAGTGTTCTCTGCCAGGTTGGCAGAAAAACGACCCAGAGGAAGACCAAGATATAGGTGGATTGATACGGTACAAAGTGCCTTAGATGATAGAAATATAAGATCTGATAATGTTGGAGTCTTGACAAGTAACAAACAGATTTGGAGGAAAATTGTAGATAGGAAGTTAGTAATGATGTAAATTTTTCATGTAGTACTATCATATCCTGTACACCCCTTAAGGGTACATGGCAGGAATTTGATGATGAGATGTCAATAAGGGAATAGGAATATCTTCCTTGCCTTTTGCAGGGGAAAATATGAGAATTGCCTTTTGAGAATAGGATGTCATCATAATAAGACATAACATCAAGCATTATTACAGTTGTTGTGACCCCCAGCAATTCTCTTTCTGTATATTATACTTAAAACACATCTGAGAATTTATAACTTTATAATTCTTTCTTTTAGTGTTGCACAGTGATCAGCATTAATTTTAGAAATTATGGACTTTACAACCATGTTAAAATATAAATAACTTTTAATTTCCCAATGTTTCGATCTTCATATTAAGATCATCATCTGGAGTATATGTTATACTTAAGACACATCTGAGAATTTATAACTTTTTACTTTCTTTTAGTTTTGCACAGTGATCAGTATTAATTTTAGAAATTATGGACTTTACAACCGTGTTAAAATATAAATAACTTTTAATTTCCCAATGTTTCGATCTTCATATTAAGATCATCATCTGGAGTATATACAAGGACAAGCTGAGTTACATTATACACAGTAAGCTAAAGAAGCAATGATTTTATCACTGGTTATTCTATTGGCATGACCTATGGAAAAAAAATAAATACAAATTAATTATTTAGAAACTACATCAAAGCTAAATTCTATTTAAGATAACATGGGGAAAATATTCTTTCCTACAGATAGACTTCTTTCAGTAACGATGTCCTATTTTAATATTACAATTGTTATTTTAGATAAAGGATTCTGGATTATCTGCAGTCCTGTTAACAGTTAACTCTTAGAGAAAGGTTCCATAGGTAGAATATATGCCTTCCATATGCTTGGGATTTTTTAGACCATCGTTATTCTTCAGATTTTGGTGGTTGATAACAATCTCACAGACTTCCTTAAATTTTCGTTTATACCATGTTTTGGTGTGAATGTAAATAACTGGTGCTTTTCCTGTCAGTTTTATGTAAAGTGTTCAGGGCATGATCAGAAAGGCCAGCTTCACCATAGTTATTATATTTAATGTGTCATTTATTCCTTTTGTCTGATAGGAATTGTGCGTCCTGTTTCCCCTATATATGGTATATTACAGGTGCAATAAATACGGTATACTCCAGGGTGGGCCAGCAGAGGGAGTGGGTCTTTTGGATGAGTTGAGTAAGCTTTTTAATTTTGCAGGAGGTTTGAAGATGGCTTTGAGGTTGTATTTTTGTTGTATTCTGTTTATTTTATCTGATGTCCCTTTAATGCAAGGAATGGTTATAGTTTTATTGTAGTCTGGTTTATCTTTGTTTTTTATTGAGGTCATGTAAAGAATTTTGTTAATAGTGTTTTGGCTGTAACCATGTTTTAGAAAAAATGATTACAGCCAAATTTTTTCTATTTTGCAAAAATGAATCTGCTAGTCTCGGACAATACTACATACCAATGCGTAAAATATGACCCAACCAATAGAATAAAAAAGAAAACAGAGAAAGTACTTAAATCTATTACTATGTGGCCAGAAGATACAGTCAAAAAACTATTTCCACACTACGCTCGTTCCCCTAGAATTTACTGTCTACCAAAGATACACAAACAAAATGCACCACTCCGGCCAATAGTCGAAGGTATTGATAGCCTGAATTATCACCTAGCCAAGAAATTAGCGACAACATTCAAGATGTTGGTTGGTCATTTCCCCCCTCCTATATCAGAAACACACAATGCTTCATAAATATAATCAAAGACATTATATTAGAAAAAGATGATTTATTATTCAGTTTTGACATTTCTGTCCTCTTTACGAATGTTCCAATCAATGACACAATCCTTCTTTTACAGAACAAATTCCCTCTAGATATAACGCTGCTCTTTGCGCATGTATCACATTCTGGTTATTTTGTATGGCAAAACACTTTCTACCTACAAAAAGAAGGCACAGCCATGGCTCAGCATACCCCCCCCCCCCCCAAAAAAAAAAAATTGCAAATATGCAATATTTTGAGCAAAATGCTCTAGATTCCTCTTCTTTAAAACCCCCCAAAAATTTCTCTCCTTTAAAACCCATGGTTGCCAGGCATTAGACACTTTCCTTAGCCACTTAAACAAACAACACAAACACATACAGTTCACAATTGAGATTGAAAAACAGAACACACTTCTGTTTCTAGATACACTTGTAATATGTCTTCTTTCTGGCAGTCTTTCCTTCACTTTTTACTGGAACAGACACATAGTGGCCAATATACACACATAAACTTCTACCACCACCCAACACAAAAACTAGGTGTAAAAAACAGAACTTTGAAGATCTGCTCCAATGAACAAGCGCTGAAAGATGAATTTAAAGTTATCAGCAATACTTTTCTAAAAAATGGTTACAGCCAAAACACTATTAACAAAATTCTTTACAAGATCTCAATAAAAAACAAAGATAAACCAGACTAAATAAAACTATAACCATTCCTTACATTAAAGGGACATCAGATAAAATAAACAGAATACTATAAAAATACAACCTCAAAGCCACCTTTAAACCTCCTGCAAAATTAAAAAGCTTACTCAACTTATCCAAAGATCCACTCCCTCCGCTGGCCAACCCTAGAGTATACCTTATTTATTGCATGTGTAATATACCATATATAGGGGAAACAGGATGCACAATTCCTATCACACAAAAGGAACATAAACAACACATTAAATATAATAGCTATGGTGAAGCTGGCCTTCCTGATCATGTCCATAACACTTTACATAGAATTGACTGGAAAATCACCAGTTATTTACATCACACCAAAACATGGTATGAACGCAAATTTAAGGAAGCCTGCGAGATTCTTATCAACCACCCCAATCTGAACAGTAATGATGGTCTAAAAATCCCAAGCAATGGAAGGCACATATTCTACCAACGAAACCTATCTCTCTAAGAGTTGACTATAAACAGGACTGTAGATAATCCAGAATCCTATATCTAAAATAACAATTGTAATGTTAAAATAGGACATCATTGTTTCTGAAAGAAGACTCTGTAAGAAAGAATATTTTTCCCATGTTATCTTAAATAGAATTTAGCTTTGATGTAGTTTCTAAATAATTAATTTGTATTTTTTTTTTTTTTTTCCACTAGCGGCCATGCAAATAACCAGTGATAAAATCATTGTTTCTTTAGCTTACTGTGTGTAATGTAACTCAGCTTGTCCTTGTATATACTCCAGATGATGATCTTAATATGAAGATCGAAACATCGGGAAATTAAAAGAGTTATTTATATTTTTTAACACTGTTGCAAAGTCCATAATTTCTAAAATGATGTATAACTTTTTACCAGTTTGTATCAATTTCATATTGAATAATTTCTTTGATTGCTGGCAAGGATTAGTATCTTCAAGGATTTCTGCCCTTCTGTTTGATGAGATCTTCCATAAGATCAAAACAGTTAATGAAGCTGTCCTTGAAATACAACTAATCCCTTAGTTATCTAGCCACAGTGGGAATACAACTTGAAGGGATTGGATAATTGAAGTTACAGTTACATTGTATTGTGCTAGAAGTCATCTGATATACTAATCTCTATGTTGGAAAGTTAATGGAATGAAACAGCATTGGGAAATGATTAAATATTTTAAATCTTCCACTATTTTGTCTGTTACAGAGATATTGTCAGGGAGTACAATATGAGACTTTTCATCATCAAATTCCTGCCATGTATCCTCAAGAGGTGTACAGGATATGATAGTACTACATGAAAAAAATTACATCATCATCACTAACTTCCTATCTACAATTTTCCTCCAAATCAGTCTGTTACTTGTCAAGACTCCAACATTATCAGATCTTATATTTCTATTGTCTAAGGCACTTTGTACCATATCCACCTATATCTTGGTCTTCTTCTGGGTCGTTTTCCTGCCAACCTGGCAGAGAACACTTGTTTTGCTAATCTTTCTTCGCCCATTGTGTTTAAGTGACCATACCACCTGAGATTAGCTCTGCTAACACATTCCTGGATGCTGACAATGTCAAGTTCTTTCCTAATATCCTCATTTTTAATATGATATTGCCATTGATGCCATCTGTTCACACCTCTAATCTTTCTCAGGACTCTCATATCTGCAGTCTCTAGTCTTTGGTCAAGTGTTTTACTTCTGACCCAGCTCTCAGATCCATAAGTTAAAACTGGTTTGAACACTGTCTTGTATACAGCTAATTTAGTGTTCCGACTAATTTCTCTCTTATTCCATATGAATTTATTCAATTGACTTCCCACCATACCAGCTTTGCTGATTCTGTTGTCTATTTCTATATTTAATTTACCATCTTCACTAAAAATCGTGCCTGAGTAGCTGAAATGTTTTACTTTTTTTCTACAGGTTCTCCATTCACAACATTCCTCTGGGTCATTTTCCTGCCAGGTTGGCAGGAAAACAACCCAGAGAAAGACCAAGGTATAGGTGGATTGATACGATACAAAGTGCCTTAGATGATAGAAATATAAGATCTGATAATGTTGGAGTATTGATAAGAAACAGACTGATTTGGAGGAAAATTGTAGATAGGAGGTTAGTGATGATGATGTAATTTTTTTTTTTTCATGTAGTACTATCATATCCTCTACACACCTTGAGGGTACATGGTAGGAATTTGATGATGATGACAAGTCTCATATTGTACTCACTGACAATATCTCTGTAACAGACAAAATATTGGAAGATATAAAATATTTAACTATTTCCCGATGCTGTTTCATTCCATTAACTTTCCAACATAGAGATTAGTATATCAGATGACTTCTAGCACAATACAATGTAACTGTACCTTCAATTATCCAATCCCTTCCAGTTGTATTCCCACTGTGGTTAGATAACTAAGGGATTAGTTGTATTGCAAGGACAGCTTCATTAACTGTCTTGATCTTATGGAAGATCTCATCAAACAGAAGGGCAGAAATTCTCAAAGATACCAATCCTTGCCAGCAATCAAAGAAATTATTCAACATAAAGCTGATACAAATTGGGACTTCACAACAGTGTTAAAATATAAATAAGTCTTTTAATTTCCAGATGTTTCTATCTTCATATTAAGCTCATCATCTGGAGAATATACAAGGACAAGCTGAGTTACATTACACACAGTAAGCTAAAGAAACAATGATTTTATCACTGGCTATTCTACTGGCATGACCTCTAGTTAAAAAAAAAAAATACAAATTTATTTAGAAACTACATCAAAGCTAAATTCTATCAGTTGACATTTTCAATGATTCTGCCTATTTTCATTGTCTTTGTCTTTTTATTGCTGACCTTCATACCATATCTATTACAACAGTTATTCAATTTAGTCAGAGAATCTTGCAGACTTGTAGCAGATATACAGGGTGTTCGGGATAAATTTGACATATTTATAATTAATTATATTTTTCCGTAAGTTACATGTATTAACACACACTTCTCTTCATTTAAAAGTTTGGACCCTTCTTCATTCATATACAAGATGTCAGAAAGGATGGATAGCTGGAACCCACCTGAATCATGGAAGAGAATAACTTGTATCATGATGATTCGTGCCCGCCATCAAAATAAGGATATTACGACTGCTGCCCAATGCTCCCTGAATACAGTAAAAACAATCAGGCATGAACTAGAGACTTGCAATGGTGACTACGAGGATGTAGCAAGAAGAAAGATCCCTAGCAGACGATCTGATTGCGTTCGTACAGCAGAATTCCTCGCAAATCTGCAGGAACAGGTGTTGAAGAACCCTGGCATTGGAATTCGGGCTTTGTTCGTGGAGTTGCTAACTGTAGTCAAGCCCTGGATAACAAGGGTAGCCAATGGTAGGCCGTATGTATGGCAGCAGGATTCGGCCCCTTGCCACACCTCTGGGAAAAGTCAAAAATGGTTGTCTGAAAATTTCTACGACTTCACCAGTCCAAATGTTTGGCCTCCAAACTCCCCAGACCTTAACCCCATGGATTATTTTGTATGGGGCGCAGTTGAAAAAGACACCAATCGCACTTCCAGTAATACAAAAGCCCAGTTAATGGATAAAATTAAAACAGTTTTTGCGGCCCTTCCCAGGGAGACTGTAGCATCAGCTTGTTCGAGGTTCCGAAGCAGAATTGAAGCTGTGATCGATGCTAATGGTGGTTATTTTGAGTAAATCTTGTTGATAGTATTGTAATTAACTCTGCCTGTAATGTTTTTTTGTCAATTCATTAAATTTAATAGATACAAAGAAGATTTTCTTTTTCCTTACGAAACTGTCAAATTTATCCCGAACACCCTGTATTTAGAAGTATAACATTGTCCACATAAAGCAAAAAGCTGACATTAATGTCTCCAATTTTGATATCATGTTTAATACCACTTTCCTTCATAATGTGATCCATATAGATAATGAATAACAGAGGGGATAATGTGCATCCTTGTCTCACACCAGATTTAACATTAAACCATCTTCCTGTACTTCCTTGAATTCTAACTGCTGACTTACATCTCAAATAAAGACTAAGTATTGCTTGATATAATGCCCCATTGATACCATATAACTGTAGCGTATTGAATAGCATCTCTCTTGGCACCTTGTCATATGCCTTTTCCAAATCGACAAAACTTAAATACAGATCTTTGTTATGTTCCCATGCTTTCTCGACTATTTGTCGTAAAGTGAATATCTGATCCTGACAGCGTCTGTTTGGCCTAAATCCAGCTTGTTCTTCACCAAGCTTTTCTTCCACAATTCTTCTCAAGTATACTTGCATACATCTTGCCAGGAACACTCAGTAATGAAATATCTCTGTAATTCTCACATTCAATTTTATTTCCCTTTTTATATATGGGTACTATGAGAGCTCTACTCCAATCATTGAGAGTAGAGAATTTGTTCCGCTGTCCAGTCTTTCTGAACTATGCAGTGCAGCCACTGTAAGACTCTTATACCACCATACTTCAGATTTCTGGTCGAATATCATATAGTCCTGCTGCCTTTACACAATTCAAGCCTTTGATGGCTTTTTCCTTAAGTATGGATATGTATTGCTGACTGCATGCCTGGTCAATGTTTTTTTACTACTGTGCTCTCATCATTGCTTGTTTCATTTAGCAGTTTTTTGAAGTAATTTCTCCATACTTCAAGGATATCTTTTTCTCCCGTTTTCATGCCACCTTTATCATCTCTAACTCCTTTTACAGCACTCTTTCCTCCATTCCTAAGCTTCTTCAACAACCTCAGAATATTTTGTCACCTTCTTGATATTTATTTTCTATATTCTTGCCAAAGTCCTCTCACGACTTTTGTGTAGCTAGTTTTACATAGTGTTTAGCATTCTTGCATTTGTCTCTATTCTCTAAGAGCACAAGCTGACTTATTTGCCAGGAACTTTTGATATGCTTTCTTCTTTTCCTTCACTGCCTCTTTAACTTCCTGTGTCTACCATGGAGTTCTAATTTTTCTATCCTTGCAGACAACTTCACCACATGCCTCTCTAGCTGAATCAATCAGGGCTTTCTTCAAGGCTTGCCACTGAATCTCCAAGGTTTGATTCGTAAACTCTTTCATTTTTTCTTCAATAATCTTTGTGTATTTTAGTTTACAGTTCACATCTGAGAGCTGCTCAACTTTTATTTGCTTTAAAACTTTCTTACATGTTATTCTTTTCAATATGATATTCAATTTTATCCTGCTCAAGACTAAATAGTGATCACTTCCAATTTCAAATCCTCTGTACACTCTGGTGTCCTGCACCAGTAAGAAAACATTACTATCAACAATAACATAGTCAATGAGACTTTCTTATTCCTTGCTTCTTCTCTCCATGTGAATTTCTGCACATTTTTATGTTGGAACATGGTGTTAGTAATAACCAGTCCATGTCCTGTGCAGAAATCCAACAGATATTTGCCATTATTATTAGCTTTGCTCTTTTCTCCAAATTTTCCCAAAATACTTTTGTATCTCTCACAATCATTTCTTACTCTGCTTTTTAGATCCCTAACAAGGACCAACTTTTCCTTTTTCATTCTGTGAGTTGCTTTTTCTAAAGCCTCAAAAAAATCCTCTACTTCTACTTTAGCAGAATCGTCAGTGGGACCATAGGCTCAAATAAGTCTCATTGTCCAGCCAATTCCCCATTCTCATATTTGCTCCACATTACTCTACTTGAGACTGACTGCCATTCAAGAAGATTAACCTCATGTTTTGTATTGAATACTATGGCTACTCCTTCTTTTCCTTGATTGTCATTGCCTGAATATAACATTTTGTATTTATTGCTCAGAAAGATCTCGCAAGTTTTTGTCTTTTTTGTTTCAGTCACCCCTATTATGTCGATCTGGTACTTATCTAATTCCTCAGCTAGCTCCATTTCTTTGCCATTCAGGCTTCTTATGTTGATAGTACTGATCTTTAACTCTGGTGATGTTGAGTTAGGGTGTTTTTTCAGATTTGTTCCAGTAGCTGACTTTTCGCTGTTCACCCTAGTTCCCTGGTGAAAATAACGGGGAACTTGTTTAACCGGGCGATGCCCCAGCTGGCATGAAATTTTGTCATGTTGTACCATCATTTTTTATTTTGGTTTAACCAGTAAGAATACAATTTGGTCGGCTAAATCCCAAATTGCCAGCCCATCCTTGTTTATTCAGTATCCAAGTAGATACCCAACAGGATGCACCACGAGAAGGTGAGGATTGGACATTAGGTCAGAAGCCCTGGTTGGTTCTCCGCATTCGTTTAAAGGCTATGTGGAGGTCTCCTCTCAGTTATACAGCTTTGACCCTTGTAACACACACAAAGGTAGCACAAAACTAAGAAAAACATGTGGCTGAGACTAATCCTATATTTTGCTACCAGAAAATAATGCTCTATCTGAAATTGTGCATGCTTGTGCACACCACACACTTTTCTTAAGTAGCTTTTTACAATTTGGAGGTTGGCAATCATGGTACACTAGTGTTTGATCCTCTGCCTTTCTTTTGATCTTGTAATAGCTCTTGTTACCCATCCATTTCTTTATATCAACCCACGAAAGTCTACCAGGAGATCTTTTGCCCTCTAATTTTCTCTCCAGTATTTCCAGAGACATTATCGCTGCTGATCCTCTTAATGTGCTCCTACAACTTGTACTTTCTCTTTATGAATCTTCCACAAGCGCTCTTTTTGGTTCCCATTAACTTCAATACTTCATTAGTTTTTTTTTCTCGTTCCAAGAAATCTTCAGTGCTCTCTTTGTAGCACACATCTCCAAGGCCTGCAATTTCTTGATTATGGATTTTGTATATGTCCGCGTCTTGCATCCATAATTCAATGTGGACCATACATAGGATTTTCTTATTCTTATTTTAGTCTGTTTATTTATTCCAGAATGCTTCTTTTGTGTTAGCTATTCTTGATTTTATTTCCATAACCGTTGTTCCATCTTCTCTAATCATTACTCCTAAATAATTATAAGCCTTTATATTTTGAATGAATCCTGTAGATACTCTCAAATTTGTGTTTTATTGCTGTTTTTCTGCTTATCATATACTGTCATAATTCTGAGTCTTTTTGATTAGTATTTTAACCACATTTTGTAACACTTTTATTTTACCATGAACAGCAAATCTAATGCTGCTAATTCTAATGTCATTTACTTTTATTCCCATTTCAATTTCTTCATATTTGTTTCATTATAATTTTCTGTATATATTGAAAAGTATAGGGGATATTATACACCCATGTCTCACTCTTTCCTCTATATTTTACTAATTAGTAGTATTCTTTCATTGTGCATACTATTTCTTTAAGTATACCTAGATTTTTGAATGAGCATTGATTGCCAGGCCTGTGGTCATTATACAGTTGTTAGGTATTCTTTCCATCTTTGTAACTTGTCTTCTGGATTTATAATAACATTCTTATCTTTTTAACTGTTGGCTTGTTATTTTCTATTTGTTATTAAGAAATTTTATTTTTGAATGCAACTCTACAATTTTATTTTCTTTCTCTAATTTCTCTATTATTGATCCATAATAATTACTATGTGTTTCTTCTTTACATTTATTTTTTATTTGTCTATCTGATCTTGTATATTCTTCATTACTAAATTACTTAAGGAATTGAACAACATAGATAAGAATATAAATTAAATTATACTTTAATAAATATTTCCGATATTTCGGCAAAGTCACATTGCCATTTTCAAAAGGAACTTACAAAAAAAGGCACATGCACGTAGGCAATACGAGACAGTAACTGAGAATGAAGAGACGAAGCTATTGTTCTCCTAAAAGTCCTGATGGTGCCCTCTAGCGGGCTAAGTAGATGTTCTTGGCCATTGGACTGAAGGTCTGCTGTTGTTAGCCTCCCAAATTTGGGGCAGTCGCATACAACCAAATTTGTTAAGGTTTGGAGAGTTTCTTAGGGCTGAGGCTGATTCCATGAATAGTCTTTCGAATGTGTATTTGCTACAGTGTATTACTGTAGCTTTCTTGCACCGTATTCTGTGGCATGTATACAGAGCATGGTCTGCAAGACCAGAATGGCTGTACTTGTGAAAACGGATATAGTCCTTGTGTTCAGAAATTCTGATATTCTCTGTCCTGCCTGTTTGGCCAAAGTAAGACAGTTTACAACTGCAAGGGACCTGGTATACACCAGGTAGGTCTAGGGGAAGTGGTTGGTCTTTAGTGGAGTGGATAAGGGAAGCCAATTTTCTGTAAGGCCTGTAACAGGAGGTCAGGTCATGTTTTTTTTAAGATTGTGGTAATTTTTTCCGAGGTGCCTCAGATGTAGGGAATGGTGATGGATTTAGAGTAATCCTTGTTGGGGGGGGGGGGGGGTTGTAGGTTTTAATATTTTTTTGGATTTTTGGCTGAGAAAGTGTTGAGGATGTGATTTAGTTCAATGTTTAGGGCCATGTTATTACAACAGATTAGTTTATTAGGAAATAGGAATAATAATTAGTTATCACCAAAGCAGATAAGGGAAATGTAACTGTAGTACTTAACCAAAAGGACTACACAGGTAAGCTTAATGCTCTTCTATTAGATCGGGCTACTTACCTCCCTATCGAATACAATCCCACCAACTCACAAATTAGAAAACTTCACAGGCTCCTTAAGAAAGTCACTTCTTGGCCTGTAGAAGTTACCAGCAGATTAAAGCCATTTAACTCTATACCTCTGTATTTACGGACTCCCAAAAATACATAAAGAAAATGTGTCATTACGTCCCATAGTGGATGGCATTGATTCCCCCACATACAAATTAGCTAAACATTTGGCTAAAGAGCTCGCACACTATACTGGCAACACACCATCACACATAAAAAAAACCCAGCCCACTTCAAAGCCAGCATAGAAAACCTTACACTCCAACATACAGACATAATGGTCAGCTTTGACGTCTCCTCCTTATTCGCAAATGTCCCACTCAAGGAAACTTTAGAGCTAATCCAAACTAAATTTTCTCCCGATATCTCAGCCCTATTTCAGTTCACAATGAACTCAGGCTATTTTGTTTGGCAGGGAAAATTCTACAAACAAATAGGGGGGACAGCCATGGGTTTACCACTCTACCCACCCTTGGCCAATTTCTTTATGGAGACCTTTGAAGAAAAAGCCTGAGCCTCTGCCCACAAAAACCAACCATGTGGCTTCGCTACGTTGATGATGTGTTCACTGTTTGGCCACATGGCTCTGAAACACTACTCTCCTTAACACACTTAAACAACCAACAGCCCAGAATCAAGTTCACCTTGGAAAAAGAGGAAAACAACAGTCTCCCTTTCCTAGACACACTAGTCACCCATACAGGCAGATACATTCACCAACAATTGCCCCCCCCCCCCACACACACACTCACAACAATATGGAGTGGTGAAAACACTATACAACAGGGCTAAACTAATCTGTTCTAACGACATGGCCCTAAACGCTGAACTAAATCACATCGTCAACACTTTCTCAGCCAATGGCTACCCCCCCCCCCCCCTCCACAACAAGGATTACTCTAAATCCATCACCATTCCCTACATCCAAGGCACCTCGGAAAAAATTACCAAAATCTTAAAAAAACATGACCTGACCTCCTGTTACAGGCCTTACAGAAAATTGGTATCTCTTGTCGGCTCCACCAAAGACCAACTACTTCCCCTAGACCTACCTGATGTATACCAGGTCCCTTGCAGTTGTAAATTGTCTTACTTTGGCCAAACAGGCAGGACAGCGAATATCAGAATTTCTGAACACAAGGACTACAGCCATTCTGGTCTTGCAGACCACGCTCTGGATACACCGTAGCAAATACAAATTCGAAAGACTATTTATGGAATCAGCCTCAGCCCTAAGAAACTCTCCAAACCTGAACAAATTTGGTTATATGTGACTGCCCCAAATTTGGGAGGCTTACATCAGCAGACCTTCAGCCCAATAGCCAAGAACACCTTAGCCTCCTAGAGGGCACATCAGGACTTTTAGGAGAACAATAGCTTCAGCTCTTCATTCTCAGTTACTGTGTTGTATTGCCTACGTGCACGTGCCTTTTTTTTTGCAAGTTCCTTTTGAAAATGGCAATGTGACGTTGCAGAAATATCGGAAATATTTATTAAAGTGTAATTTAATTTATATTCTTATCTTCGTTGTTCAATTCCTTAAGTGATTTAGTAATGCATAACCAACATATAAGCCTGTCTATGAGAATTGTATATTCTTCATTTATTTTGGGGTTATTTTTCCAGGTTCTTTTATCCTTAGTCATCCATTTTTTTTAAACTTTACTCTGTTTTTCCAGTAGATTCTTCTGCTGCAGTCAATATCGCTTCTTTTATTCTGATCCATTTGTTGTGGTCTTCTTTCTTTTCAATATATTATTATGTTTTATTATTATGTTTATAGCATAATAATATTATTATTTAGAATAATATTATTATGCTATATTATTCTAAAATAAATTGTTGGTGTTACTGTTATTAGTTTATCTGTATTCCACTTTGAATATTCTAAATTTGTTATCTTTTTTAACTTTATTGTAATTCTCACATGTCTGTGGTCTGGTCCACAGTCAGCACCTGGCATAACTTTTGCATTTGTTATTCATTTCTATATTTCTGATGGATCATAATAAAATCTATTTGATTAGTGTGTGTACCATCAGGAGATTTCCAAGTGTAATCTATGCAGTAGGATTTTTTTCCCCTTAACTTTGCATTGACTTTTACAGAGGTCACAAACATTGTATATAGAAGGATATTGTAATTTTGTATATAAGGTTTATATTAACTGTAGTTATAATAGTTTGTGATTTGAAAGATCAAGTATGTATTGATACAGTAGGAATGTTAAACTGTATATTTCAAGGGCAATGCCTTAGAAAGCGGCCCGTCATTTTAAGTGGTTCCAATTTCAAAGAAATAGGTTAGAAGCTTTGTTTATAAAAGGTAAAGTGGCTTCAATTGTTCGAGCTTAACCTAATGCATGTCTCAAGGACAGTGCAACAAGAGGCGGCAAACAAGGATGGCCCGCGGTTCATAAATAAGATTGTTTTTGTGTGTTCTGTGAGAAACAGAAGTAATCAACTCTGAAGGTCACATTTCCTTTGCAAGGGAATATTAGGGGTGATTCTCAGCCCTTAATCCAGGGACCACAAGAGGAAGTATAAGAAAAACTCGAGGGAGTATCCAGAGGCAGTATGTAGTAGGCAGAGGCAACATGCAGAAATGGGAGGAGAGCAGGCATGCAGAAATGCAGTGTCCTCTCATAGTGTCGGGATCCAGCATCATGGACGTGGGTCCGTTGGACATCCAGAGAGAAGTCGGGAGATGTCAAACCATAATGTCAGGTCCCAGGAAACCTCCACGATGCGATGGCGCTAAAGAAAAGGAAGTCCGCACGAATGTTGAGGCCCAGGACGGAAAAGGTTGGTATCGGTGTAATATGCCCCAAGCACCGCAAGATTTGATGCTGCTAAAGAAAAAGAAGCCCACGTGAGTGTTGAGGCCCAGGATGGAAAAAGAAGTCAGTGGAACCAGATAAGAGATGAAAGAGCCAGTTCAGATATGTGTCAAGGGAAGAACTGCGAGTAAAACCTTTATGTGTATGTTTAACATTGCAGAAGATTAACTGATGTTCAGCGAGACATTTACAAAGTTAAATTGTGATTATTTGTTCCGGACTAAGAGGCTGAAGAATAATTGGTATAATTTAGATATGAGAAACTTGTTTATTGAAGTGTGTGTGTATATTGCATGAACAAATTGGTATTGGGATGAGAACATAGATTCTTGTATGGCTGCATGTGTTTTTTGTGTATGTACAATGTATGAGATATTATAATTCTTAGCTTTTAATTTTCTGAAGAGCCAATTCATTTTAGAAACTGTATTGCATCCTAATTTAATAAATATGTTCATTATGTTAAAGAATGTGTATGCACTGTTTCTAAATAAATACGAACCTGTGAGCGAAGATAAATAAGAGTAGTCACGACTATCAATAATACTTGAGATGGATCTAGAGAGATACTACCAGTAATCTTAATTATATTTAATACCCATAAAGGGGAATCTTGGTGGTGCAGTCATAACATTAATTTTCTTAGGTTCCCAAGGAATTGGAAATTAGATAACCTGTAGTAACTGTTTATACTTATAGAGTATAAAGAGAAAGTAAAGTATATAGAGCACAAAGTAAAGTAAAATAATAGTATGATAATATCACAAAGGAGCCAACAGTCATATGTTTACACAAGTATACCTTGCATGTTCTTTTTTGTTCATAAAAAGTGTTTTCAATTATCAATTTATGTTTTAAACAAAATTCAATACATCTATCACCTCAATCATTTCTTATGCCATATCCATATGGGCTTACAACAGAACTTACTCTTTCCTTTGAAAGTGGCCACGTAGTCTTGACTTGGGAGATTGTAAAACATGAGGAATATTTCATCCAGAAGGGGTATTTCTGGAACTACAAGGCAAATGATTATGACATGCTTAGAAAGAATAAATTTGTACCATGACATAAAACATTGCAGGGTAAGGATGTTAGTAGTGCATGGGATAGAGTTAAGGGTCATCTAGAGGAAGCAGTATTAAATTGTATACCTAGGGTAAGGAGGGTTAACAGGTAGGAGTTAGATGGATGAGTAATATCATTAAGCACGAGCTGCAGAAGAAGAAAGTGTTGTGGAAGGTATATAAAGAGAAAAGTGACCAGCATGGGAAAGAAGGAAGGCAAAATCAGATTATGAGAAGAATCTAGCTAAGTAGGACAAAGGAAATTCCAAAGAGTTCAGTAAGAGGAAGAATGACTATTGAAGATTAACCTTAATGAGTGATGATGGTTACAGGGAGACAAGCAGATAAAATAGTTGAGTTACTGAGTGATCACTTTGCAAGGGAATATCCTAGTAAGGTTATTGCTTTAACCTATGTGTCGCACTAATGTGGGAACAGAGGTGGATGAATTGGAGGTTCTTAGTATATTGCAGAATCTCAATATAGCAGTAGGATTAAATGGGATATCAGCTAGGGTTTTGTGAGAATGTGCAAGGAACTGGCAATGCCTGTAACTTGGCTCTTTAATTTAAGTCTAAGCTCTGGTTGAGTTCCAAGGGAATGAAAAGAGGACAAAATAATCCCCTTGCATAAGGAGGTTCTAAGGCTAGTGTAGCAAATTATAGACCAATTAGTATCTCAGGCATGGTGGTAAAAGTACTAAAGAAATTGGTAAAAAGAGAATTCAAGAATGGGTAGATAAAAATATGATACTATATGAGGATCAATATGGCTTTGTGAAAAGTTGGTCATGCCTTAGTAATTTACTAACTCTTTATAATAGAGTATCAGAGTAGGATAAAGGAAATAGCTACACGATGATTTTGTTGGATTTTGCAAAGGCATTTGACAGAATACCACATGGAACTCTGTTACACAAATTAGAACAAATGGGGAATGAGTATGACACTGGTTAAGTGGAGGTTAAGAGGCTGGCTACTAGACAGATATCAAAAAGTGGTATATATAAAGAAGAATCGAGGCAAAAACAGGTGACTAGTGGTGTGCCACAGGGCTCAGTGCTGGGGACCATTGCCGTTTAATTTGTACATGAATGATATAGGAAATAACCTGAAAGGAAATATTCAGTTGTTTGCTAATTATTGCAAAATTAGGTAGAGTAATAGTTAATCAAGGCATTGTTGGAGAGCTTGCAGGACAATTTAAATAGGCTGTCAGTATGGACAAAAGTTAATGGGTGTCAGTTTAATGTCGAGAAATGTTATGCATTTTGGGATAAATAGGTTATAAGCTACTTATCACATTGATGGCACTGTGCTCCAGGAAATAGATGAAGCTAGAGATTTAGGTGGTGGTAGACAGAGTTAAAGTTTAGAGGGCATATTGCTAAGGTAGCCCATAAGATTACTTGGCCATTGAAGAACACATTGACAAGTAGAGGTAAGGAAGTTATTCCTCTTCATGAGGCCTTGATACATCCATATCCAGATGAATGTGTTCAAGTTGGGTTTCTCGGTAATGTGGAAGTGGTGTTGAAGATTCAGAGGTGATTGGTCTTTGGGATGTTTCCTATGAAGATAGACTGATGTGTGTGGATTGCATAAGTTCTTTGAAAAAGAGGGGACATGATAGAAACATTTAATTTAAGTTGCTTAAAGGGTTTTTTAGGATAGATACAGGGGAAATGTTTCAGCACCTTGACTAGAGGGACAAGAACAAGGGGGGGGGTCATCCCCTGGAACTTCCAGGGGATGACCAAGAAATACTATTTGGAAAATTTTATATATAAAGCACGTGATTTTGCGTGTTGGTGACAATCATTCCATTTCTCCACACATTTTTTCCTTTTCCAGGTTGATTCAATCCTCTCGTGTTCCCATGTACCAATTTTAACACTTTGTTTATTTCTAACTTCATTAGTATCTGCAGCATTCAATTTCTCACTTCCAGTCTGACAGATCCCTGGATAGTGCTTGAGGGTCAGTCAGATCATATGGCAAATTCTTCATATTAACTACCTACCATTCACGCATATAATTTAGTAATTTATTTATGTATTGACTATTCAGGATTAGGTTAAGAATTATGATAGTGAAAAAAATGACTCAATAGTATTTCTTGATTTATTATTACTATTAACAAGGAAATAGAATATTGATAATTTAAATTTATTGAAATACAAAATGGAACTAAAAGTTTTATAAAGAAGATATGAACTGTGGGTGGGTGTATTTCAGACCATTGTTTTCTGAGTGAATTTTTTTTTGCTCTGAACCAGAGCGACTCCCTCTATGGTAGCCTAGGATGCAAAATGGAATTGCAAAGGATTGGTGTTTCCCATATTTTGGGAAGTTTTATCCAACCATATTTATGCAAATTACTGATTTTTAAGAGCGGTAGTAGAGTCTAAAGACAGTCTTTCTCTTCTAAATTACTGCAATTTAGCATGGTCTTTTTTTCAGTAATTCTATGAACTGTATTCAAAACATGGTTTGCAAGGGTTAGCCATAGTCATGACTGTAGGTGTGTTTCTTGTGTTTTTCCACGCAGATAGTAGCTGATCTTCCTATAAGTAGACCAAGTTGCTAGAATAAGATATATACATTAGGAACTGCGTGAGGAAGGAGTTTGTCTTTAGTGGCGTGGATAGGGGAAGCTAGGGACATGAAAGTAGTGCATGGGTTGTATTTCTTTAAGATTTTAAAACACATCAGAAAACACGCAAGTGTGTTTCTTGTGTTTTTCCATGCAGATAGTAGCTGATCTTATAAGTAGACCAAGTTGCTAGAATAAGATATATACATTAGGAACTGCGTGAGGAAGGAGTTTGTGTTAGGGATATAAGGGATGATAATAGCATTACTAAAATCTTTCTGAAGAGAAGGTTGTGGATTGGGGAAGGATTGATTATTATTTTATTTTTGATACTGTAGGAACTGTAGCCATTAGATAGGGTGGTACTGTACGCCCACAGATGCGAGACCCTTCGACACTTCTGTGCATGTCAAAAGAAGGAGAATCCATCCCGATATTAGGATAGTCAATGCGTTTCGTGGGATGAGTGTTTATTATTGTACGTTGGAAAATTAGCTTTTCTTTTATGAAAATTCTAGTTCTTAAAGTGGTCTATTTTGCTTGTACAACAGTTGGAAAATTTTATGTAAAAAGCACATGATTTCGTGTGTTGGTGACCAATTCATACATCCTTTATTTCTTTCTCCCCTTCAGCATGAATTGACTATTCTTGGCACAAAGCCAAGGTCGGCTCTACAAAGTGTGGGCGTACTATATATATGATTAAGTTCTGTGCTGTGAGAGGACTCATTGGAAAAGGTTATAGGCTCTATTAGTGTTTTAATTGTGCCATGTTGTTGGGGTGGGGGGAGAGTGATGAGAAAGTTTTGAATGTATATGCCTGTGTGAGTGGATTTGCTGTGTACAAAGGACAAGTTACCATTAGTCAGGCATATGACCAAGGTGTCTAGAAAGGGTACACTATTATTAGTTTCCTTTTCCATAGTAAATTGGATTCTAGGGTGAAGACTGTAGAGATAATGGAAGATTCTGAAATAGAAGCTCTTGACTCAATCCCTCTCAAACCTTGTATCTACTTAAGATATGTAATTTGTTTTCTGTTTGGTCTTATGTTTCAAGTCTTCACCCTAGAATCCTTGATTTCTTTTCCAATACTCTTTCCTCCCTTTCTGCCAGAACATTTTGCTATTTTCCTTATATTTATTTTCTATATTCTTATTGAAGTATTTTCACTCTTTTACACTCTATATTCTTTTAAGTACCGGTATATCTTCTGACTTTTGGTATTGGAATGCTTTCTTCTTTTCTAGGACTACTTCTTTGTTCTTATTTTTCTATCCTTGGAGGCTTCACAACTCCCTAGCTGAATCAATAATCAATGTTTCTTCAGAGTTTGCTACTGAGACCAGGGTTTGGTTATTGTTTTCAAACTTTTCATTTTTCTTCAGTAATGTTTGTATAATTGAATCTATAGTTTACCAGTAAAAGCTGCTTGATTTTAATTCTTTTTCAAACTTTTTATATACTGCTCTTTTCAATGTGATATTCATTTTTATCCTGCTTAGCACTAAGTGGATAGTCACTTCCAACTTCAAATCTTCTGTACAATCTTGTATTGTTAACCAGCATGAAGATATCATTATCAACAATGACAGCCATTGAGACTTTATTTCTTGTGTCTTCTCTCCACATGAACTTGTGTACATCCTTATGTTGGATCATCAATTTCCTGATCATGTTCTGGATCATGGTGTTAGTAATGACTAATCTGTATTCTGAGCAGAAATGCACTAGATGCTATTATTAACTTTGTCCTTTTCTCGCAACATTAATGTATGTCTAGGATTAATTTCCTACTCTGCTATTTATATCCTAGCCTTTTTTTTTTTTTTTTTTTTTTCATTTTCTTTGTCAGCTGCCTACTTTAATGACTTGAAAAATTCCTCAACTTCTTTCTTAGAAGAACCTTCTGTGGGACCATAAATAAGTTTATCTTCATGTTTGGTGTTGAATGATATAATTACTCCTTCTTTTCCTTCATCGTTGTCCAAACATAATATTCTATACTTATTATGTAGTAGGATCTCACCTCTTTTTGTCTTAGTAATGCCAATTATGTTCACATGACACTTTTCATTCTTCTGCAAGTTCTATTTCCTTTCATTAATACTCCCTTATATTGATTTTTGCTATCATTATTTCTTCTGATATTGGGTTTATTCTTCTTCTAGGTATTGAGTTGGAGTTTGTTCCAGTAGCTGACTTTTCAGTGTTAGTCCTGGTTTCCTGACGAAAACAGCTGGGGTGTGGTTTAACCGAGCAACACCCCAGCTAGTGTGAAATCTCATGTTGTATCATGATATACAGGGTGTTCGGGATAAATTTGACAGTTTCGTAAGGAAAAAGAAAATCTTCTTTGTATCTATTAAATTTAATGAATTGACAAAAAAACATTACAGATAGAGTTAATTACAATACTATCAACAAGATTTACTCAAAATAACCACCATTAGCATCGATCACAGCTTCAATTCTGCTTCGGAACCTCGAACAAGCTGATGCTACAGTCTCCCTGGGAAGGGCCGCAAAAACTGTTTTAATTTTATCCATTAACTGGGCTTTTGTATTACTGGAAGTGCGATTGGTGTCTTTTTCAACTGCGCCCCATACAAAATAATCCATGGGGTTAAGGTCTGGGGAGTTTGGAGGCCAAACATTTGGACTGGTGAAGTCGTAGAAATTTTCAGACAACCATTTTTGACTTTTCCCAGAGGTGTGGCAAGGGGCCGAATCCTGCTGCCATACATACGGCCTACCATTGGCTACCCTTGTTATCCAGGGCTTGACTACAGTTAGCAACTCCACGAACAAAGCCCGAATTCCAATGCCAGGGTTCTTCAACACCTGTTCCTGCAGATTTGCGAGGAATTCTGCTGTACGAACGCAATCAGATCGTCTGCTAGGGATCTTTCTTCTTGCTACATCCTCGTAGTCACCATTGCAAGTCTCTAGTTCATGCCTGATTGTTTTTACTGTATTCAGGGAGCATTGGGCAGCAGTCGTAATATCCTTATTTTGATGGCGGGCACGAATCATCATGATACAAGTTATTCTCTTCCATGATTCAGGTGGGTTCCAGCTATCCATCCTTTCTGACATCTTGTATATGAATGAAGAAGGGTCCAAACTTTTAAATGAAGAGAAGTGTGTGTTAATACATGTAACTTACGGAAAAATATAATTAATTATAAATATGTCAAATTTATCCCGAACACCCTGTATATGTCTGGTTGCCATTATGTATTTCTCGTTTTAAGCCAGCAGAGAGTACAGTTTGTTCAGCTTAGTCCCAAATTACCAGTCCATTCTTGTTTATTCAGTGGATACTTACTAACATGATGCACCACACGAAGGTGAGGATTGGACGTTGGTCAGAAGTCCTAGTTGGTTCTCCATATTCTTTAAAGGTGATGTGGAGGGGGTCTCCTCCCAGTTATTGGCTTTGACCCTTAAGTGGTCCACTTTTCATTCATTTGGGCATTAGATAATTAAGGGATCACTATATTTAATTGTTCAAAATCTTTTGCTTCAGTGTGATTTTAAATAAAATAACTGGAAATTTTTGGTTGCTGTTACTGTATTATTATTATGTGACACCCCCAGGGAGTTCAAAGACTCATCGAGGAAGAGGGTGCCAACACCATCGAATGATTGGTCCCCTTCCAACTACTAACCGCGCTCAAACTAGCTTAACTTTTTGTGAGCCATTAGTAGCAGAGGCTCTACCAATCGACCAACCTTTGCTAGAAAAATTTCCAGCTTATAAAATGTTTTTGCCGTGTGTGTAAATCAGAATGTGAAAGCTGTTTTTTTTCTTCTAATTTTTGCATGGTGCATGACTCTGTTAATGTATTCTGTTAGTGATACACAAATAATTTTTACTTTTCTATTTAATACATTTCATCTATTTAATGTATAATTTATAAATTTGCAAATTTATTTTTTTTTGTGTGTGTAATGAAAAACAGCTATGGAGAGACAGAATTAATGCAGGTTGTGAAGAATTGAATACACAAGGTGATGTGCTGAGGGGAAATATGATGAAGGTAAATATAAATTTGATCCTTTTAAGCTTAAAAAAAAAAAAAAGCGAATTTTTCCTTTACATTATAGGAAATAACTTTTACACACACAGCAATTTGAAGAATACTAGTCTTATCTCTATATACAAATAACAATTGACTTATCACATGCATTCACCCAAAGGTGTATTTTCAAATTTCATTGTCAGAAGGCCCAACATATGCCCTTTGATTGAAAAGACATGGGTTTGAATCCTATCTGATATGTAAGCAGCCTTTATAAGAACTTTTCCACTTGAACTGTAGATGGCAGAATTTTTCTTTTTAGAAACGTAGATTTTTTGCTACACAAAATACATTGGAAATGATTAAACAGAATAATAATTTCTCTGTTTTATTTAATGCAAAATTTTCTGCTGAGTTTTGTAGCATTCCTCAGTGCACTACAACTAAAACTTATGGTTGTAATCAAGTAGATCGGAATAAAAATTAAAAAAAAAACAAGTGTGCATGTTTCAAATACTATAAGTAATACTGTTCGTCCAGATGAAAAATTCAGTTGAGTATGAACATACACACAGTGATCCTTCAGTCTTCAAATAATCATACTTTCAGTTAACTGGTCCTTGAATGTTAACAGTTACTGGAACAATGCCATATATACATTCTGTTAATTGTACTCAGTTGATTAACCAACAGATAATTGAGAGTTCTGGGTGGTTTTGAATTATAGCCAAAGCAACTAAGGTAATAAGGCCAATGTATATCTGTTAATTGGCTGGTTAGCATGTCTTGCAGAATGATAAACCAAATCGGTTTATTATTCTTGCAGGGGGGGGGGATGCTGTTGCCATCTCCTCTATGTGAGACAATCTAACTTCCACTGAATTGAAAAGCTCTTATAACAGTTCTTTGTGTCCCAGACAGGATATGAATCCAGGTATTTTCAACCTAAAGATACTGACTAGGCTATGGAGGTTCTGATAATTGAGCACTGTGTGTGTGTGTGTGTGTGTGTGTGTGCGCACAAATGTACATTAAAAAATAAATTAATGGTTACTATTGTGAAGAATATTTAATAAGATTACCTCCCAAAGAGCAAGGAACTCAGTAAACTTCCGAATGGGATAAGTTAAAATTTGATTTTTTGAAGAGTAGAAAAGTTGCTAACTTGTAGATCAGGTGGAAGGAGACTTGCAAATTTACAGTGCATGGAAGCACTGTAAATTTGCAAGTATTTCTCTGATAAGCTTTTTCCATATGGAATGGAAACTGTCTGTGCTTCCATGTGGAAATCAATGATGGTCATGATATAATACTTTATGAGTTAGGAGTTTGCCAAGAGATGTGGATTTGTTCCACACTGGGAGGCAGACATCTATAGCCAGAAGAGAGAAGTCAGGGCACCCACCTTGCACTGACCTTCATCATATGAAGCTTCTTGTGAATGATGTGAAAAATGGTTGTTATGAAACGCCCCAACCTTGCTGAGATTTCTTTGAGCTTTAGCCATCTGTCATTGAGCAGTTTCTCCTCAATGAGAGAGAGATTTTCCTCAGTCGTCATATCGTTTCCACAGGCCGACCATCACGAGGATCATCTTTGATGCTCTCTCTTCCTAAGGTGAAACTGTTTAGTCCATTCCTTCATGGTGGAATATGAAGGAGAAGCTTCCTCATAAACACCCAGTTGCTGTTTGATAGCACTTGGAGAAAGCCCTTCTGTGGTGAAAAACTTTAATCACAGCACAGTACTCAATTTTTAACATTACAGCCACTTAGCGTTCCACGTGCTAGTCAAATGAGTGCCTCCAACTGAATGATGCTGGTAGAGTTGAAACTGGTACACTAAGCTCCCCATAGATGGTGTTATCTGTCACGCACAGCATTTTAAAATTGGCACGCATTTTGTGTCAGGCCAGAAACTTTTGGAACCTACCTTATATGTCAGATATCTAATGATGCCAAAGTACATAACTTACACTTTCTAACATTGAAATGACAACCATTATCGTTTGCCACTTCCAGCCTATTCATATCACCCTTAAATGCTGTATATCAGTAACATTTCTGATTGCCCTGCTTATCTTTACATCATTAGCAAACAGAAAATGTGAAGTCCTTCCCAATATCATTCATATATAGATTAAACAATGGTCCAAGGATTGAACCCTGGATTATATCTATATAACTGGCCACCTTAAATTTGGCAGATCTCCCCTTTGCATCATACTTGTGCAATGGAATTATTATACGTTCTGTCCATTCCTGCAGGAACTTTCCTGAGCCATGACTCAAATTATACTAACATGTCAAGGGCCTAACCAGTTTGGGTGAACATTCCTTTACCACATGTACTGATATCCCATCTGTCCCTATTGGAAATTTCTTATTCAGGTTATGCAACAGATCTTGAATCTCCTTCTGATGTACGTCTATCTCTTCATCCAATGTAGTGATAGCACTGCACGTACACCACATTGATAGATCTAGGCAAAGTGTACACTAATTATTTGAACTGTTGCATCTGATACAAGGGTATGTTCTGTATTTAGTCAAGATCTTTGGCATCATTCCTTCTTTTACTTGCAGCATAAGGATAAAATTCTTTTGGATTGCCTTTAACCTGTGCAGGCAATTCCTTTTCATACTCCAACTTAGCTTACCATATAATGTTTGTAACTTTTCTGACTTACACTTCATATATTTATTAAATCCTCTAACTCTTCTTACAACATTCATTTCACTCCCATCTCATGTTCTTTGACCTCTAGGGACACAATCAGATGCTGCAGCATTTCAGCATCTTTTCAAAGCTTTGCATGCACTGTGATATTCTCCCCATTCAGTAATTGATACCATAGAACCAAAGATAGTATTTTCCTTGGTGTGTCATAATTTCTGGATTTGTAGATTAGCCTGCAATGTATTCAGATTGGGACATCCGTATAGTTGACTACTTCCCAGGTTAGTATCGCATGATCACTGTCATCAGCTGGTGGTAAAACAGTCACATCCTTAACTGAACCCCCCCACACCACCACCTTTTTAACATTATGATCAAATCACACTTTCTGGCGCCTCAAGTTGTTTCTTTTACATGCTGCATGAGAAAGTTATCTTGCAACAGCCACATAAATTCTCCTTCATTCTTTCATGAGTTTTCTCTGCTACCTAATCAATATTTGGATAATTTAAGTCACTCAGAATAATAATTACTCGAAGTACCCATTTTTGCCACATAGCCAACACATTGAATCATTTGGTATCATAACCAGCTGTCTTTGTAAGATATTACAGAAAATGGTTAATTCCAGACGTCTCTGGTATTTAGAAAAACGATATTCTCTCTATTACACAATATGGCTTTTGTCGCCATTGTTCAACTTTAGACCATTTGTTCTGTTTCTGGTTTCAGTTTTCTTTGGCATGGAAAAAGCTTATGACAGCTAAAAACATCTCTATAAACCTAGGTCTTTCTGTCCAGGCATGCTTTCCAAGTTGGACTGGGAAGTATGCTATTTTGCTATACATTTTTATCAAAGTTAACTTAATCACCGAACAGCTTCCTCCCATTGTAGACAATTCTCAGTGTGTTGATAACTGCAACGTACTATCACTCTTGTGATGTGAGGGTAATTGAAAGACAACTTCAGCAAGCAATGGATTATGTTTCTCTATGGGTTAAGGTTGTCAGCAGAAAAAAGTCTGTGTACACTTCTTTCGAAAATGCACTCGTCACTCAGATCCTGAATTAAGAATAGGATGAACTGTTATTCTGATAGCAAAAGAAGCCAAGTTCTTCAGACTTATCTTCAGACAAAAAGTGCAAGAGATGCTCTCTTGTACTTTTTGATGAACACATTCATCAAAAAGTGCAAGAGAGCATCTCCTTCATACTCTGCCCTCTACTGAATGTAGTGCAGATCGATTTTCATTGCTTCGTCTTTATCATGCACTTATGTTCAAGCTGGATTGTGGGTCTCAGGCTATGGTCCTGCAAGGCAGAATAATCTGTGATGGTTGAATCCCATCCATTATCTGGGCTTATGAATAGCTACTGATACTTTTCTCACAGCATCGTACATGGACTAGTTTATTTTCTCTACATTGGGAAGCTCAATATCACACACATCAGACTTCCATTCATATCTTCTGTATGCACGTTAAAGAGATTATGCGAGCTACTGGCATGAATGCTTGACAACATTACCTGCACCGAACATAACAGCATTTCTCCGTGGCAAGTTTGCACTCCATCCTGTAATCTCACTTATCATACTCCATCTGTCTACCTGCAATTGCACACAAAGCAGCCCACTCAGATCTCTTACCCATCTATACTTGATGGTTCAAGATCAGAAATTTTGTTGGCTTTGCTGCTTATGTTTCCTGACATTACCATCTCCATCAGATCCCACCTGATTGTAGTAATCATGCAGCAGAGTTGCATGTCATTCAGCTTGCACTTGTGTATTTAAAAGAAAACTGTTACCAAAAGTGTGCAATTTACAAAGGTTGAGCTCTTTACAGGCTGTCTCCTTTCCTATGTATAATCCATCCAGTGCTGTGTGAGGTCTAACACCTGTTCAAAATGAAAACCCTTAATTTTGATGTTTGGTTATGCTGGATTCCTAGCCACATTGGAATTAAGGGAAATGAGACTGCAGATGCAGTTACTAGATTAGCTCTTACTTTGACATACTGTTATACAGACTATAGATACTTGATAAGGTCAAAGCTAATGGAAAATTGTCCAATTGCAGTCATCACGGGAGGATGCATTGACAAACAAATTGCATGAATTAAGCATTGGCTTTTTAACCAACATAAAAAGAGAGGAAATTGTTATTGTTAGGCTCTGCATTAGGTCAGTCATCTTACACATTTTTATTTACTGAGGGCTGATGACCCAACTGTGTGTGTTTTAAAAAAAAAAAAATTGCAACATAAGTCTTACTATTTTGTCATATTCTGGTGGAATTCCAGGACATTACACAAGAGGGGAATGAAATTTTTACCTATCTAGTAGGCAAATGTTCTTGGACTCGGGCAGATTGTGGGGTGTTTTCACCTTTTAGAAATAATTAATTTGTACGAACGCTACCATCAGGACCAGGTGCTCAGATCATCAATGCAGGAATATGAAGAGTGATGCATTAAGTTGGCCTTGTCTTTGGGTAAGGTAATTACAGTATCATCGGGATGTGAGAGTGGTGGAAACCTGGGTGGGCAGAAGTTGCTTCCAGTGGCCTTGGCAAAGGATCAAGTTTGCAGCATTTGGCCTTTTCAAAGTCTGACTTGGACTTGATGGTTATTTTACAACGGTAAAATAATCATCATGGAGTTTTGGTCTTGAGCAATTCATGGTAAGCAGAGGTTTTTCTTTTGCAGCATTGGCACACTTTTTTGAGAACCAAGGCTTGGATGGTGGCTGAGAATGTGAAGTAGAATGCGGGCTGAAAGCCTTCATTCATGAGGATGATTTGATGTTTGGTATGAGCAGGTGTTTGGATCAGAACTGAAGCAGTAATTGGACCATGGGAAGGAGGAATAGAAGTCATGGAGGTCTCTTGGCACCCTTGTAGCCCAAAGGACACAATTCTGAACTGGTGGGTGAAGATTGTTCTGTGGCAAGAGATTTGTATGACGTTGTGGTCTGAGTTTCCAAGAAGAGAACTGACAACCACAGTATATCTGGAAGGGGTCAAGTGTGTTGGGTACATTGAAGGGGGGGGGGGGGTTGTCAAGTATTCTGGTAGGAAGAGTGATCTGAGATAGGGCATTGCTGATGGCAAACACCTCAGCATTCTTGCCTGCTTGGTCAGTGAAACTGAAGAAGGGGGGGGGGGGCAAATGAGTTTTGGACATTGAAGTCCCCAAAAAGGATGACCTCACTATTGGGGTATTTCAACTGCAGAAAGTCTAGCTTTAGAGAGAGATAGTTGAAGAGGTTGATGGAGTTTGGAGGGTGATAGAGCATATGAAAAGGGGAGGTTGGTTTGGTAGAGACTATTTGTGTTGCTGCAACCTTTGCTATGGTGCAGTATGAAATTTGCTATTCTTCCACCAGTAAACCAACCAATGAACTCCCTTCTTGACTCATTTATGTAGAACCACCCATCAGGGTAAATTGACAGTGGACTCCTCAGCAGCTGAACTACCAGGTCTGTAGCAACACCCCACCATCTAGTATATCATATTAGCCTTGTTCTTTGCTACATATCACATTACCATTCTTTCTTTCACAAGTTTCTATCCTCAATGGACTAATGTCATCTGATATCATTAGTAATACTTACCCTCCTCTTCTAACTCTTCTGTCATTCCTAAAATTATTATACCCTTTACATTAGATTCCAGTTACCATATCTAATTCTGAGAGCCAGGCTTCACTGATGCCAACACTTTTAGGCCATGTCATATTCACCAAAGCAGCAAACTCAACCGCTTTGTTTCTAATGCTGGCCTGGCAGCATTGGTGTATATGCATTAAAAAAATTGCCATCTCATTTCTTCTTATACTTAAATCTACACTAGTGTAAGGACAGACTACATTTTTACCTGTATATGAAAAAATTTTCATGACTACTGCCAAATGTGGACATAAGGGGGGGGGGGTCTGGAAAGTTCTGATAAACACCTAGAACAAAAATGATATTAAAGCAACTGATATAACCACAAGAAAGAACATATGAGGATATAAGAATATAAAAAACATAAGTTACTTTCATAACTCTGCATACTAACAGTATGTTCTTTCTTGTGGTTTTATCAGTTGCTTTAATAACATTTTTGTTATTGGTGTTTATCAGAACTTTCCAGACCATCTCCTCGTAAATTTATTGCCAGCATGCTAATAAATTATATTACACAAAAAAAAAAAAGTGTTATAAATTTTGTACGAAGTGCAATACATTTTTGGCAACAGTTACAAATTTCCTAATGACACGTAGTTAAGGAATTAATGTATAGTGCTTATAGAAAATTATGCAGAGAGACATGTCATTGTGGAATATGTCCATGAGCTGGAATGCAGCTCTCATAACATCGTGCCATTCTTAGCACCAAGTGATGCAGGAGTACATGAAGCAAACTAGTCCATTCCTCCTTCAGAGCAAGGATAATGCCTTGTTTGTCTTCTGGAGGAGAATTTTGAGCAGCAATGTATCTCCCTTTTGCATTCCAGATGTGTTCTATGGAGTTGAGATCTGGAGAGCATGCTGGCCACTCGATTTGATTAATATCCTTGTTCTCCAGAAGTATCTCCACTGCTCATGTGTGGTGTGTCATCTATAAAAATTAATTTTTCGGCTACGGCACCACGGAATGATTAAACATGACGTTGAAGAACTTCATTGCAATATTGTTCACCAGTCAGTCTCTTTATCCAGTACCTGCAACTCGGCATGTTGCAGGTACTGGATAAAGTACCTCCTCACACCATGACACCAGCACTGCTGTAAGTATCCCTTTCAAGAACATTCTCGCAATGGTAAGCAGTACCACGTTCATGCCAGATCAAGTCTAGAATCAGAGGAAAGACTGAAAAGACTCACCTGTAAAGAGCACATTAGCCCCAATTTTTTATGGATACAACACTACTGAAAATGTGCTCTACAATGAACTGTGATAAAGGGATGCAGACTAGGCCTACTTGCTGCAAGTGTCTTGCCACAGTTTGTCGAGATATTCAGTACCTGTGCTTGAATGGAGCTGACTTCTAAGCTGAAGTATCACGGTGTGTCGATTATGTTTTGATGTGTTAACCAAAAATCTGTCTTCAGGCGCTGTGGTAGAGCGTGGACAACCTCTTAGCAGGCATCTGGATCATATTCCATTGATTTAAAACACTGCCCAAAGCCTGGATACAATCTAGTGAGATTCCAAACTGGCTATATCAGTAATTCTGCAGCCTTCTTCAAGCTTTCCAATAATTCTTCCCCACACCAAATCATGTCTTTGAGATATTACGAAGAATCCAAGTTTGCAACTTTATTCCTTCACAAAAAGACTTACCTTCAAACATGATTCGCTTATCGCAGCTTTTTGTCTTTTATCCTGTTGAGTGCTACTATGTGACCCCTTTGCATGAGATTCTAAAATTTGAATGTGTACCTGCTTTCTTCTCAAAATCATCTTATATATATATATAAATTGTCACAAGCTGATTCATCCGAATTTGCAGCTGTAACATCAGAAATAGTGTTCATCATTAGGTTCTGGGCACCAGTATACAAAATGCCTGAACTCAAAGTATAGTTCATTCCTTCAGCAGATTCTCATAACCATGCTCATTGATATTTGTATCACTATTATGTCCACATGTACTAGCATGCATATCCTCAACATTCCTCCCAAGATGATATAGTTTTCCTGAACCGCAGTAAATTTCTCTAGGCACCTGATGCCAAATCCATTCAAGTGCAGGTCATCCATCTTATATATAGTACACCCACAGATTTGAGACCCTTGACACTTCTGCGCATATCACAAAAAGGAGAATCCATTCTGATAATAGGTTAATCAATCCATCTTCTGGGATGAGTTTGTTTATTATTACAGATAGGAAAATTTAGTGTTTTTCTTTTACGAACATTGTAGATTTTAAAAGTGGTAACTATTTTGCTTGTATAATAGTTGGAAAAATGTACGTAAAGTATTAACAAAATTAAAAAAAGGTATAGCATTATACAAAATTTTCTTAAATTTTTGTTTTAAGTAAAAATAATTATACAGAAAAACAAATTTTTTCAAATGAACTTACTTGATCCAAACTTGAGACACTTTAACCACCTTACCGGCCATTATGGATCAAATATGCACTTCACATCCATAGTAACTTGAACATATATATACGTCATGGCCGGTAGCGTGGTTAATGTCCTAAACCAATTATTTATGACTTGTTGTGACTCTTTTAACAAACCCATGCGAAAAAAATACCATTATCAAATCCTTTTAATCTTCATAGTCATTGGTGTCCGAATTGCCATCACTTTCGCTTAAATTGATCACCAAAGGTTCGCATAATTCCGTCTCTGTCCCAATACATATTTTCCAATGAGGTGACAAGAGCAATATTTTCCCCAGTTTTGAACTGTAATACTTTCAATCGCCCGTTCTGAAAACTTAAAAAGTTTCGACATATCAATATCCCCAGTTATGTTGCAATGGCGAACAGTTGGCACTCTTTTCTCGACTATGTAAAATTCGTGAATAGTTCTTATAACGTCTGCATCAAAATCATTGAAAGCTATGTTTTCGATCTTTTTTTTTTTTTTTTTTAGGAGATTTAAATTTTGGCTTACTTTGATTCCCTACGAATTCTTTTAACAGTCGACTCTGATATGCCCGCACTTGCATGTTTTATGACTTGAGAAAGGGGAACAAGGAGACTGCCTTCTAACGATTCTTTTTCGCAGAATGTCAGCACGTTATTCTTTTGCAAAGGTTTAACACCAGAACGTACTGGATCCATCATACAAATTAATAAAATAATAAAAAATGCAAAAAAAAAAACGACAACAAAAATCAAGCTACTAGTACAGCGGCAAACAAGAATGCACGTGATTTTGCATGTTGGCGACCAATTCGTACATCCTTCATTTCTTTCTCCCCTTCAGCATGAATCGACTGTTCTTGGCACCAGGTGAGGCTCTACAAAGTGTGGTGTACTATACATGTCTTTTCTACCACCAGATTCGCTCTACACATCCGTTTTTGCTACATATAGCAAAATTTGAATCATTTATATTATCATTGCCCCCCCCCCTTCTTGATTCTGTCGTATGTTTGGTAATAAATTAACCATTTTTACTTTTAATTTCTGTCTCGCTCCTTTCATATTAACATAACATTTTATCATATTAATAGTATCATGTTGGTAGCATGTAAAAGTGTACAATATATGCTACAATACTGCTCTGTCAGCATTGCCATTCTAATGAAAATTCATTATAGTAAGTGTCAACTATAAAAACTGTACCTCTCGTCTTTACGAGTTTTTCAATAATGGACTTGACTATATTAAATGCTAATTATTTTCTATTTCTATGTAGTGTAACATATTCCTGAATACGAAGATTCTTTCAGAACTTGCTGTATGGGAACCAAGAACTTTCACAGTAGGTAACGATTCCAGTGAAATACAGATTTGAATGAAGTGTTTTTTAATTGAAAATGTTGATAAACTTTTCGAATAATGACTATTGAACTAAATAAACTTCCATTTAGTTTTCTTTCCTTTCTGATAAAATATACAACTAATCTTCCTGTCTTCCATTCTCTTCATCTTTGATCTTGGGACTGCACTATTAGTTCTTCTTTTCATCCTGAATATAGTAGTTCTCTGGTAATAACAAAAATTGAAAGTATTTTCACTTGATTATACTATAAATTGAAGATGCCAAGAAATTATATTCTTGGTTTCATCCTTTATCCAAGTACAGGGTAGCCATAAAATAACTTTCCCTCTTTGGAGGCACAGGATAGAAGTGAAGCATTTTCCGTAAGATTTTCCAGACTGTACCATAAGCCATATCAAGTATGAGAGCTATGGCACGAGGACTAGTACTGGTCCCTGTGTTGTTGAACACTGCAGTAGCAACATTTGTTACAGTCTCTTCTTGCACTGCTTTCTGTCCTTTGCCAGGTCTAACTCCTAGTGATCCAGTTTCTTCCAACTTCTTAATCATAGCTCAGTGCTACAGCTGACAATAGGACCTGTACGCAGGTTATGAAGCCTTCTAAATTCCCGAATGGCCGCTACGGCAGTGCACTGTTTAAGGTAAAACAACAAGTAAAGCACTCTGAGGCAAGGCAGGATGCATATTGAGCACAATTCGTCAGTCATTCGAATAACTGCCTGAACGTTCCCAAGTGGAATTGGTGGCGCTGCTCTCATATGCACAGTGAAATTTGCATAATCCATTTTACCTGCGTTTACTGCAAATATTTGACTGCTTTCAGCTCTGCCAGTGCCAAAATTTCCCCTATCGGCGACTTTTGGTACTAAATCTTTTTTTTGCAGAAATCATCTCCCCATGCCTCCAAAAGTCTCAATATAAAATTTGGTCTCATTCCATTTATTGGTTTTAGCTACAGATGCCTCCAAAGAGGGAGAGTTATTTTATGGCCACCCTGTATAAGCAAACCAAGTTTGCACATGAAATAACTTCACGACTTTGTTGGAACTTTTGATATGCTTTCTTCTTTTCCTTCACTGCCTCTTTACCTTCCTGAGTTCACCAGAGTTCTGAGTTTCCTATCCTTACAACCTCACCACATACCTCTCGGTCTGAATCCGTTTTCTTCAAGATTTGCTATTAAATCTCCAAGGTCTCGCTCTTATTTTCGAATTCTTTAATTTTTGATTCAATGATGTCTGTGTATATTAGTGTACAGTTCACCACTGAAAGCTGCTCAAACCTTGATTCGCTTTAAAACTTTCTTTACACGGTCTTCTTTTCAACATGAAATTTAATTTTATTCTGCTCAAAGATCACTTCCTATTTCAAATCCTCTATACTCTGGTGTACAGAGTATAGAGGATTTGAAAGTGGCCCCTCTCATTTCGACCCCTGTAGATAATGAGTAGGCTACAAAAATGTAAATAATACACCTAATTTTTTAATTCTAATTTATTTGGTTTTATTAGAATAAATGCACATTGTTTAAAACTTGAAGTTGCAATGCCTCTAAGGTGATCAGTCACATTACGTTTTGAAAATCTTGGACTATTCTTTTGATTTGCATCGGACATGATGAATGGTTTGTTTAAGTGAATCCTTTTTAGGAAGTAATGCTGTGACATTGGCATGTGGCTGTTCGTTCGTGGTTGTTGCATGTTGCCGTATTTGACCATCAATTGCAATGCTTGCGACCTTGCAGCTTGAGCTGCATGGTTATGTTTAGTTATGACTTTCACAACTGGGCCTTCCAACCCCTCTGTCTAAACACGCCCTTTGCAGGTGGAACGTTTTTCACAACCCCCAGATTCCAGTTGCCTCTTATGCCTCTTATTGACAGAACACTTTTTGCCATTGTACACAGGGGATTAATCAATCAAGATGCAAAAATAATATGCAGATATTGTACTGCCTGCGATGCACTGCAGATAATGAGGCGGCGAAAACAGCAAATGTGTGTTGTCCACTGTGCCAGGAAATGTGAGGAGCCAGATGCAGGAACTTTTGTTTGAATTTAGACAAATCAGAACATTCACTTGTTACTGAAAACTCCTATAAGATTAGTCACTTCTCTTCAGAAAGATTTTAGTAATGCTATCATCATCCCCTATGTCTGAGGCAATAGTCACAATCTTAAAGAAATACAATCTCTGCATGGCTTTCTCTCTCTGTGTCTGGAGTAAACAAGTGTCCTGTTCTTACAAGTTGGCCTAAACAGACAGGAAGATCAGCCAACATCCATAGGGAAGAACACAAAATACATCTGCAGTGATGTATTTAGTCATTGGTCAACTGGCTTTGCAGACCTTTACATACATGGAATAATCAGTGAATCTGCAAAAACCATGGAATCAGCAGTCGCTACCAGAAAGTCTAATTTAACTAAATATGATGGCTAAAACTTTCCAAAATATGGGAAACACTAATACTTCAAGGTCCAGTTTACATTCTAAGCTGCCTTACCTAGTTAAGAATCCAAAAAAATTAGATGAGAATAAAAATATATAACCATACCTTTTTAGTACTACAGTTGACTTCATTATGGCAAATACTGACAGTTCTAATCAATGTCTATATATTATGCTATTCTTTATTTCATTATGCTATATCATTATAGCACAATGCTATATCATTATAGCAAGCTATTCTGGTGGTCCTTACGAGTTTGTAGGGACCGATAACATGATTATATTAAGAGTTGAATCCCACTTGGGAAGGAAAGGAGAAAAATTTTTTTTTGATCAGGAGGGAATTGTGAACTAGAAACTCATGCTGAAATTTTGGGTTGCACTATCAATATGTTTTCAGGCTATATTCATGATATTTTGGATAATTACTGTTTAAATATCAGTTATACACAGTGTACTAAGCTCATTATGTTAGTATTCTCAAATGAAAATTTTTATATAAACGACTGTTTTCATCCTTATAAAATTTAACTGTATAATGTAGGGTGTTTTTGATGTTTGGTTGTTTTTCTTAGTTTCATAAAACATAATTTCAGAGGTAGTTAACTTTTATACAGTTAAAGCCCAGATTTGATGCAGATACTAGTTTAAACAACTATCCTTCAAAATCTGTATTCCATATTGTATTTTTTCCTAATTGTGGCAAACAATTTGGAATACAAAAAACATTTGTTTGAAATAATAATATTCTGCTAAAGTTATCAAAACTGTCTTTAGGGTCTGACAGAAATTGCAAGAATGAAACAGCATTTGGATCCAGTTGGAATAGAAGCTGCATTTGAACCTCCCCCACAAGGAGTGATTACAAGAGGAATGCTTTAACAAATTTTTTTTTAATGTATGTAAATGTAATTAATTTGTGCAAATAAATTATAACCTTCAGTTTTTATTGTCATTATAAAAACCTACATAAAATATGACCTCCTTAGAAATTTTTACATCATTTGGAAGTACAAAAATAATTTGACCATTAAAACCTTATTTAAAAAATAAAATATACACTTTCACTTCTATACATAAATTATTAGAGAGCTTTCTCTTAAAAATCTTGTAAAAGAAACAACACAATTTAGAGTAACAATAATGAGAGCTATGAAAAGGAAAACTTATGTCTGGAATTTTGTCAACCACTATAATGGTGTTCCATATCACCAATCCAATGCTAAAGTAATTTACTACAGCAAACTGGCTTGTTTTGTACTGTGAGTCAGCCTGTGTGTGTGTATATATATACTTTCTGACAATCATACTTTTGCAAGGCAATGGCTGCTGAATTTTAAGTATTAAATAAGTTACATGAAAGTTACTCTTCTAACAATATACTAATTTACAGGTACAGCATTAAAAACAATGCAGTTAGTCCTTAGCTCTAATACTAGTTATTTAAAAATAATTTGGATTGAAAATTTGTGTTTCAAGGATAAAATAGGATGCCAATTGTTTTTTTTCTACACAAATTATGACATTACTTTGTTAAAATATATTGAATTGTCAAGTAGCAAGTTTCTCATATAAAATAATCCAAATTTATTTTCTCCTTAAATATAGATTAAAAAAATCTAATTTTACTTTAGATAATCAGAAGAAAAATATTTAGAAATTGATAACCATATGAGATAAATCTAGAAAAAGCCATTTGAATATTCAATTAAAATTATTGTTATATAATGCAATTATAAAGAATAATATAGAATTTGAGCAGCCATAGTTCAGGCAGTAAAGACCTTGGCTTTTCAATTTAACTAATCTCAATGGCAGTAGCACAGTTCCCCACTCTGTAAGATAAACTAGCCAGAAAATGTAGATAGGATAAACTGTACAAATTTGCACCACTCTTTCTACAGAGTTACTTGGCAGTGACAGGACCTTAAGATGCATACTAGAACTTTTATATTTTTCGGTCAGAATATTTACATTCATTAATAAAATCTTTCTTTCTCAATAACAAGCTAATGCACAATGAAACTTATTTGTGCTTATGGTCCCATAGAAGTTTCTTCTAAGGAAGAAGTGGGGGAATTTTTTGAGTCATTAGAACAGGCAGCTGCAATAAAGAAAATGGAAAAAGTGATCTTTGTTGGAGGTAGGAAATGAATCTAACCAGATATATGGGAAAACTTGGACTTTGCTGGGAACATTACTAATACTATGTTTCAACATGAAGAGAAGACACCAGAAATAAGAAAAGCTTCAATGACAATGATATCTTCACACTGGTTCAAGATACAAGAGTGTACAGAGGATTTTGAAATTGGAAGTGACGATTACTTCATTCTAAGCAGGATAAAAATAGATATCACATTGAAAAAGAACAGTAGGTAAGGAAGTTTTAAACAATAAAGTTGAGCAGCTTTTACAGGCAAACTAAAAAACTTCCATAGCTTGGAATTTCAATAGCCAACTCTGAAGACTGGTCGATTCAGCTAGGGAGGTATGTTGTGAGGACAGAAAAAGAGAACTAAACTTATGTGTAAAAGTGGCTAAACAAAAGTAATGGGAAGACTCGAGTAAGAGTGGAAAATAAATATCGGGAAGGTGGCAAAACGTTCATGGGGCTATTCAAGAAGCTTAGAAATGGAGAAAAGAGAAGGAATCAAAGATAATGATATCCTAGATGTCTGGAGTAATTACTTTGAAAGACTTAACCACACTACCGGCCGAGGCATCTATAGACATCAAGGTTATCATGTGTGAATACAATTTTAATATGCGAAGTGCATATTAAAATTGTAATACCATTGAAGCATATGAGGATGCGTATTTTATCCATACTGGCCAGTTAGGTGATTAAATGAACCAATCCGTGACAGAATTGTACTAGAAAATATTGCTTGGAAGTTCATGCTATCTAGTCAGATCACAAAATAAACAAGAACCATGTTGCTTATCTCCCTAGACAACTTTGAAGGAATGATATTTTTGCAATCAACCATAACATGCCTGCATTATTATTCGATAAAATACATCAACAAATCTTTATAATTTTTTGCTGTTTAAAGTGATGGTTCCATCTAAAATATAAATTATCTTATATATATAGATATGGTTATCTATTTCTAAATTCAAAATTAATTACATCCCTCCAAATGAATTGTCAGATTTTTTTCATCATAAGATTTCAAAAGACACATTTTAAGTACTGACAAAGAAAAAAGATAAGTCTGAACACTTACAGGGATTGCTGTACCTGTTGCTAGAAGCTTGTTACATTTCATGGTAGTAGAATTCTTTTTGCAACATGGTACTTTAGTAATTGTTTATCAGTATCATGTTGTAAAAAAAATTAGGCTGACATTAGCAATATACTAGATACAAGTTTATCTTTCCTTCTAATGACAAATAAAGAAGAAAAAAAAACTGATTCTAAAACCTTGATGCAAATGTGAACCATTTTAGCTATTAAAAAAAATTGCAACTTTCCATAATGAATTAGTATTCAGTTTTCTAAAAAAAAAAAAAAAAAAAAAAAAAAAAATGAAAATTAGTAATTCATTTAAAGAAAACTTATACAAGTCTCAGAGCAACGTTCAAATGAAGACCGAATTTAGTTCACATTAAATTACATCTTACATTTAAAAGATGCTTCAATGAAATTTATTTTATCATCACTTGCAATTTGAAAAAAAAAAAAAAAAAAAAAAAAAAAAAAACCTTGAAGGAATGACATTTCACCACACAGAACAGTATTTTAAAGGCCTCATAGCTGACTCTGTAGCACATCTGAAGGCAGCAGAAAATTCTGGAAGCTGCTGAAGAGCTGCTTTAACTCTGCAATAGTAAAATAATCGATTGCCATTTCTATTGAAACATGCCATTATATTTTAAATATTTTTGTAATCATAATCTATTGTATCCCCAAATATATGTAAGGCTGTTAAAATAACAAGAATGATTAGACAGGCATTATTCAAAAACAATCGCCATGCATCTCACAGTAATTAAAACTAGGAATGTGATATGAGGAGGTGATAACAATAAAACTAACAATAATCAAGGGGATTTCAGAGTTTGAAATGCCCTTGATTATTGTGACAAGCTATGATAAGTAATGTCTGAAAATAATCAGCGTGCATGTCTGTTTGTTGGCTGTTGTATGTAATGTACAGCATTCTTGCTTCATCCTAAATGACACTTTCTCCTTTGTAGTATTACAATGCCATTTCTGAAGCATTCATATCTGCACAACTCATTTCATAAACTTTATTATAGTTTCATAACTATCAACATCAGATTGTCTCATTATCCAGTAACACACAGCACACTTCCTTTGAGACATGTATGTTGCCATGCATTATATGAAAAGTCACTATCTGGACTTGTTTTCAATCTTAACATCTGTGGAGAAAAATTAATGCAGAAGTCATTTTCCACATATAAGTATAAGTAGCAACATTTTTCTACAGAATAGGCATGACTAAATGAAGAGAAAAACAGGTGATCTTTTTAAGCAACAAATACAAAATGTTATATTCAGGCAATAACTGGAGGGGGGGAGGAGCAGCTAACATATTCAACACTTTTTGAGGCATTAAGAAGACAACTGGTACAATGCAAAAGGAAAAGTTAGTCCATGTTGGAGAACTAAACAGAAGAGTAGGAAATGATCACTAGAAATGTTTTGGAGAAAAATGCAAAATCCTCCCTCGAAAATAAACAATGTATTAATTATATGAAGAGCCAAAGGCTTCAAGTAATAATAATTACTTAAGTAATTATTACTAACACTATGTTCCAACATAAAAATGTGCACAAATTTACATGGAGAGAAGATGCAAGAAATAAGAAAAATCTCATTGATATATTTCCACTAGTTTGGGACACGAGTATACAGAGAATTTGAAATAGGAAGTGATTACTATTTAGTTTTAAGCAGAATAAATAATTATTTCATATCAGAAAGAAGTGCATATGGAAGAAAGTTTTGAAACAAACAAGAACCAAATCTTTGAGATTCAGTGGCAAACCCTGAAGAAAATAGTGACTGATTCAGCCAGAGGCCTATGGTTGTCTGTGATAGAAAAATCAGAACTCTGTGGTGGACTCGGGAAGTTAAGAAGCAGTCAAGGAAAAGAAGAAAGCAAAGAGATATAAAAATGATGGGAAGACTTTGATAAGAACACAGAAAATAAATATGAGGAAGGTGACAAAATATTCTGGAGGCTATTTGAAAAAGCTTAGAAATGGAGGAAAGAGTACTGTAAAAGGAATTAGAGATGAAAAAGGGGACATGAAAACTGAAGATATTCTTAGGTATCTGTAGTAATTACTTGGAAAAATTGCTAAATGAAAGATAGTGGTAGAAAACTCCAAACAGGAATGCAGTTAGGAATACATATCCATACTTGAAGTAGAAAAAAGTCATCTGAAATGGAAACGCAGCTGGAGTAGATGAAATTCGACCTGAAATGCTAAGATATTGGAGGTTATGTTTTCCAGTGGCTGCACTACATAATTTAGAAGGCCTGGTCAAAAGGGTTGGAGCAGAGCTCTGATAGTACCCAACTATAAAAAGAGAATCACAGTGCTATTTCCCTACTGAGTGTTCTTGGTAAGATTTATGCAAGTATATATACTTGGTTTATACTTGAGAAATGGCAAAGAAAATTTGTAGAAGGGAAAGCTTGGTGAATTACAAACTATATTCAGACCAAATAGAGGTTGTCAGGACAAGAAACACTTTAAGACAAATAGTTGATAAATCTTGGGAATATAACAAGGATTTGTTTTGTAGATTTGGAAAAGGCATATGCCAATTGGAAAGCTCTTCAAAACTCTACAATTATATGATGTAAATGGGAAGTTATATCAAGCAATACGTTATTAAAACATTTGACCAAACCTGGAGACCTCAGATATGAGGGCTCCAAGAAAGATTAGTAGAGTGAACAGATGGCATCAATGGCAGTATCACATTAAAAATGATATTAGGAAAGAACTTGCCATTGTTAGTAGAGCTAATCTCAGATGGTAATGGTCACTTAAACAGAATGGGCAAGGAAAGTAAGTGTTCTTTATTGGCAGGAAAAGATCCAGAGGAAGATGGATTGATACAGTAAAAGGTGCCTTAAAAGAGAAATATAAGATCTGATAATGTTGGAATCTTCACGGATAAGATTAATTTGGAGGAAAATTATTGGTCGGAAGTTAGTATTGCATGAAAAAGTTACACCCTTACTATCATAATTATCAAGGAATTTGATAAAGTAGCAAAATGGGAAACAGTGAATCGGGGCAGCTGTCTTACTGAGACAAGTCTAGAAGAACAAAATGAGAATACAGCAAGAATTTGCTTTATTTCAGACACAATGGTCATTTAACTCAGCCAACTTCATAATCTTGTTTCAAAAATTTAATGCTGATATCTAAAAAGTTGATGAAACAGGGCTATTTTATCATGTCACACCATGCGATTATCTTTGTTATAAACACTTTACGATGTTTGGATCATATAACAGTATTATGGTGTTCAAATATGTCAAGAACTGGTAAAAGCTGTTAATTATCGGAAAAGAGGTCAGGCCTTGGGAGCTTACATTTGCTGAAATGGTAAGCTTTCCATTCTCAGAGAATTCACCACATCAGTATCATTCCAACAAAAATGAGTGAATGATATTTGATTTTTTTAAAACTGGCTTATGAAATGGGAGACAGAATTACAATGAAAATTAAGAAAAATTGCTAAGGAAGTCAGCTCAAAAATGAATCTTTTAGAAGCAGTTTATGGCTAATAGTGAGGAATAAGCAAAGTCTATTAAAACTGTATTCAATCATAGATTATGACATCCCATTAGATGTAAACTGCATCAGAAGCTATGAAGAGTTTGCATCCATTGACAGCGAGCCCTCAGTGCTATAATGAACATGAAGATTTTGTGGATGAAATTGCAGCAAAACAGAGGACATTAGGAGAATAAGGAAGTGATGAGGATGGCACCTCAAAGTTTGAATGAGTAACAAAACCAGGACTTGAAAATCTATTTATTGCTGATTACAACTATTTCATGGAGGATGGTAATGCTGATACTTTGCAGTTCAAAAAAAAAGTTACAATTGATGATTTCCTCAAATTAACTGCTAAATACTGCATACTTGTAGAATTTAATATATACATATTAGATTTATGGAAATATTTAAGCCAGTAATTCTAACGAAAAAAAAAAAAAAAAACACTTATTTTGTTTTATGTATATACACCTTTTAAACCCTTTACGTGCAGCTTAATGTAATTGGGCCAAATTATGCTATTATTGATTTGGCCGAGTTAACTGGAATCCACTGTATTACCATGTTAAAATATTTGAATGAGAGGATATAGCAATTGCTTGGTCAGAAAGTAAAATTTTTTTTTTTTTTACTTAGTTCTTAATATTTCCATAAATCTAGCTCTATGCTAAGACCTTAATAATGATCAAAACTAGGTCTGAGTGGTGACTTTTCCCACCATCTTGGGATTTCACCGATCAAACATCCAAAAATGCTTAAGTGTTCGCCATTAGCAACAACCCGTACTAGAATACCTGACAACCCCTCCACAATTTGCCAACATGCTTGATCTTTTCCTAACAAGACTCCTTCCAAATATACTGTGGATGTCGGTTCTCCTCTTGGAAACTCATCACCTCATACAAGTCTCATTTGACATGGAACAAAATTCACCTAGCAGTTCAGTCTTATGTCCTTTGGTACTACCACTTCTGTAATTAACTGGTCCTGGTGGTATCCAACCTATTGTGTTAAAAACTTGTGTCTAGGAACTAACATCCACGGAAAAGGCCAACGTCAAATTGCTCTTGCTTTCTCTAAAATCATCAAATAACCAACTCTTGAACCATCTAGAGACCTGCCAACTAATCAGTGACCAGCAGTATGGATTCCACCATTTGCAATCTATAGCCGATCTAGCTTTCGCCACATCTGGACTCAGGCAATGAAAAAATTCAGAGAAACTCACATGGTTGCCCTCGATATTTTAAAGTCATTTGATCAGGTTTACACAGGGGGGGTCTAATTAGCAAACTGCTGTCCTATGGTCTGCCTTCTACACTCTGCACTATTAATCACTAGAACAAGAGCCACTGCCAACCAACACCCTTTTACAGTACATTTTGAAACTCACTGAACTAACTTCACTGCCTCCTCTTTTATTCCATCTACTTTTGTTCTTTGGAACAGCCTTTACTCTCTGCCTTCTCCAAAGAATACAACCTTTAGTTGTTAAAAAAATGTAAATAGATTCCTCCTTTCTTCTTATCCTCTTGTACATATGCAGCACTGATTTCTATAGGTCTTGTGACATTTCATGTGTGGGTCTGATATTAAAAAAATAAATGTTGCACCAATATAATTTCTTATCAGGTATAATTTATTTTCTGACAAAATGAAAAACACTTGCTACATACAATGATGATAATGCAGTAAAATTTGCTTACTGTGGAGATGTTATATATCAATGGTAGCAGACACAAAAGATCATTTACAAAGAAAAATGTTTTACGAGGGTGGTCTGAAAAAACGGATTTATAATTTCAAAATTATTTTTATTTCTCAACATAATCTCCCTTAAGACTAATACATTTATTCCAGCGCGGTACCGTCGACAGGGTGTAGCATAGAGGCAGCCTGCCTCTATGCTACACGCTGTCAATGATTAGGGTATGCGGCATCGCTACGCTAACAATTCCTGTTAGCATAGCAAGTGCAGAAAGAAGTTTTTCCAAGTTTAAACTGATTAAAAATTATTTGCGAACAGCAACGACCCAAGAAAGATTGGTTGGTCTAGCAACTATATCGATAAAGGGGGGGGGGGGGGGGGAAGAAGTTTTTCCAAGTTAAAACCGATTAAAAATTATTTGCGAACAGCAACGACCAAAGAAAGATTGGTTGGTCTAGCAACTATATCGATAAAGGGGGGGGGGGGGGAGGCATAGCTTATAATTTAAATTTAGAAGAGTTTATAAAAAGTTTCATTGTGCAATATCCCTGTAGAGCAAACATTTAATATTGTTTTGCATTAGTTTCTCTTGTAATAAAAGCCAAATAGCAATTGGAAATTTTCTTATATTTTTGTCTTATAATCCATCAGGGGTGATATTTAATTGTTTGCCTCAGGGTGCGATCCAATCTAGTGATGGCCCTGCTCCAGCACCATTATCCCATCCCCGTAGTGGTTCTTAGTAAGATCTATAAAATACCCCTCCAGCTGCAATCACCTCTTGATTCGAAGAAAAATGCTGACCAGCGAAGAAGAGTTTTAGTTTTGGGAAGAGATTGCCAAAACACCTTTGTGGGCAGGTGCATTGTCCTGATGAAAGATGATTTTTTCTTCTGCAAACCGAGCTTTTCTCACGAATTTTTTCATCTAGTCTGGTTAAAAGATCGGAATAATATTCCCTGGTTATTGTTTTACCCTTTTCAAGATAATTAATAAACAAAATGCATCCGAAAACACCGATGCCATGACCTTTCCTGCTGATGGAACCAACTTTGTCTTCTTTGGTGCTGAACAACCAACTTCTGTCCACTATTTTGACTGCTGTTTGGATTCTGGTGTGTAATGATGAATCTGAGTCTCATCCATAGTAATAAATCAATGCACAAAATCAGTTTTATTCTTGTTAAAACACACCTAGCTGTTCAGAGATTTTCATAAGAGTGTGTTTTTGATCTGCTGTGAGCAAGCATGGCACCCACTTGTGCAAAGCTTTTTCATTTACAATTCTTCATGCAAAATATATCTTACATGTTCTTTTGAAATGTCTATGGTCTCAGCAATTTCAATCAATTTGACTCACTGGTCATCCAATACCATATTGCACACATGATCAATGATTTCTGGTGTTACACTTTTTGGACGTCCTTCGTGTGGATCGTCTTCAAGGCTGGTATGGCCACATTTAAACTCTCGGCAGCCCATTTCTTAATTGTCGAAAACGAAAGAGAAGGCCCACAGAACAATTTGAACAGTATGAATTTCTTTTGGTGTTAAACCTTCTTTTACAAAGAATTTTATAACTGCACAATACTCAATTTTATCCATTTCAAGGGATACAGACAACACTTTTGCTTCAGGCAGCTGCATAAAACAAACTACTTGATAGAATGACTTGCAATTTCACATGGATGCTTATGACAGATGTACCAACTTCAAAGAAAAAAAAAAAAAAAAATCTTGCCGATAGCGTTGCCATCTATGGTCAAGAACTTTTCAGACCACCCTCATATTTCCAATATATTTTTACTAGAAATAACAGGAAAAAACCAAAGCACTTAATCAGACATAAACTAGAAATAAAAACAAAATCAGATTACCTTAGAAGGAATAACAAAAATGAAGAGCAAATGCATGTTCCTCCAGACAGTCCAAGTACTCATCAAGGAAGGGCCTTTTAGTCACTCGCATATAAATACTTCTTATCTCTTCTCAAACACATTCATTGAAGCAGCACTCCCAACATCCCATGCATCCTAACTTAAGTCACCTGTTCCCGTCTCCATGAAATTCAGGTGCCTAAATTTGAATGGTAGTCCAGATTTCTCATCAAGGTCACTATTAAAGACTATAATCCCCTAATTTGCTATTTGCAAATTCCAATTAATATAATACCCTACCTCAGTATCCTCCATCCAATATGCATAACTTTACACTAAGAAACAATGAACTAATATTTATTCATTGTCATTTGCCCATATAATCTGGTTCAAGTCAATCTGCATTAGCTATGTCCCTTACTGCTCTACCTAAGTTAGCATCATCCTCTAGACCACCATATCATGAATATAGTGTAGGTGCATTTTAAGCGAGAGATGTGATTCTGAAGTTCTGGTTTTCTCATAGGAATAAATGAGAAGTTGGAAGAGGTACATTCTCCATACATATAAATTTTTTTGCTTTTAAAGATAATTTTGTTTCCATTTTATTTTATTACATATTACCATATAATAATTTGTAATAGAAAATATTTTGTGACTTAGTGTGCAGACAATTGTGGAACAATGTCAGAGATGATCTTGCAGCCATATCATCATCATTTTTCTCCACATACAATGATTTTGCAAACAAGATTTACATAATTTAATACTGTTTATTTTTATTTTCTCAACATTATCTGTAATAGTTTGCAGTGTTCTCTCTCTTAAATTAAGAACATGGTTATCTGGATGCTTTCGTAGTGTTTTTTTATCACTTGCTTTCTTGAATGAATTAATGAATACTTTCTTGGCATTTTGGGATACAAAAAAATCTTAAATTATAACAACAGTGAATGTTAAAATAATATCACTAATCAGAAAAAATCACTTGCAGATTTTGACACGATGTTAACAAAGAATGGCAGGCATTTCTGTTTAAGCAGCTAAGGTGGTGTCCTCAAAGTTGTAAGAGCATAAACACACCGGCCCACTGGTTTTGAAATGCAATTGTGATTGCTGTCAAATTTTTCAAATGTTTTGCATAAAGTTACTTTATTAATTTAGTTCATATTTTACTATTTCATGTTCATGTACACTCTAACCAACAATGGCTCACCACTAGTCATCCTCTTACTCAGCACCTCCATACATCCCTTGCCTGTCAGTCAGCTACTGTTATCCATGTGACAAATTTATTTTACACAGTCTTGCCATAAATACTCTTATGACTTCCATACAGCTCAAGGCTGCCCACAGAATTGCATGATACAATTCCGTTAGTGGTGCTGTACGCAGCCAACATTCGCATGTTTATTAGTAAAGAGAGAGTTGTCTAGCTCTCTCATGGTTAACATGCAGTGCAGAGATTATGAGAACCATAACAGCACCTCGCAGGAATGCAGCCATCTATTTTTTCAACATGCTAAAAACACTCAGTAGGGTGTTTCTCTATCAGACTATTAACCATTATAACAATATAGAAGATGTATCTGACTGTCAAAGAACAGGTCGCCCATGCTGCGTTAGGATGCAACAACTTGTGAAGGCATACCTCTACTGTAATCCTGTGAGAACACAGAAAGTGATGTCATGAGAGATGAACATTTCCCAGAGAACGATGTCACATGTACTAACTGATGACCAGGAGGTGAGAGCCTATCGTTGTTCTACTGGACACTTCCTAACACCACAACTCATGTGGCAGAGGGTGATAAAATCAAAGGCACTTCTTCCGGCAGTATGTGAACAACTGACGCAGAGATATCATGATAGCCAGACTGGATATAATCATTGTACTGTGTACTGTGATTCTAAAAGTGTTCATCTTCAGAGATGAGAAGATTTTCAGTCGTTTAACTGCTAAAACAATCGAGTATTACACTGCAGCCAAGATTCAGAGAGGTCATCACCCTGCATCAGATGGTTTAGTGAAGATGACAGATCAGGGAACATCCAAGTTGAATTTCTGGAAGAAAGGAGTCAAAACCTTCACCAAAGTGTATCAAGACATCATACTAGAACCTGTGGTATGTTCCCCTGAACAACACCTTGTTTCATGGTAGGCAGTAGACCTTCCAACAAGACTCTGCCCCTACACATAAGGCAAGGACCACACAATGATGGTTGGAAGTGAATGTGTCCGACCACATATCACTATCTGATTGGCCATCTGGTGGGCTTCAAATTATGGTCTGATCTTGGGAGAGAGAGAGAGTAGCCTGCAAGAAACGACACCCAAGTTGTGCATGCCACCATCAATATGTGGTCTCACACACTTCGGCCATGCATGAAGCTAAAAGGGGGATATTTTAAACATTGAGCGCTGCTATACACATGTTATACTTGTGGTATGTGCTGAAAGTTGTAAATGATTTACTGATAGGTTAAAGGTTTATGCACTGTTCAAGTTGTAACAGTATTTATGGCTAGACCAGGTACATACCCATTTGTTTGTATAACAATCTCACATGCTCTGGCACAAATCCAGAAAAATTGTGGTATATCCTGCTATAACTGTGCTGTCACTATTACAGAACATGAGTAGATTGCTAGAGCAAACCAGATATCCTCTATAGATACACACACAATTACAGATGTCAATCTTCCTCTCTAATACCTTGATACACCACAGATACGGATTGGTGTAATTCACTCCATCAGTCTTAACTTCACCCTTGTATAATGGGATTATCTTATTCTCCTTCAGCTCATTAGGAAATATACATGTGCTGAGACAAGTTGAACAACCAGACCAGGAGTAATGCTACTTATTCATGTTGAAGTTTCTGGAGTAGAAAACTATGTAAATAATTTACTAGCTAAAATTAATTATTTACAGCTGATTTCATTAGCTTAGCCTAGCATTATCAGAGCCAATTTAACACTACACACTTGGCGAAGACCCACAATGTCCTAGATAACATGGGGCAGTCATGTGCATATAGGGTGACAGTGGTGCTCTTCATGGTGATTCCTGTTAATGCTGATGGGTAGACAGAGCAGTGTGGCAAAATCGACTTAAAATTATAGTGTCCATTCTGTTACAATTAACCAGGTTCTGTGGAATTTGTGCAGCTTCCAGGCTTTCTCTAAGGCATGTCGAGATAGTTCACTTTTTTTGGCTCTCCATTCTTGATATGAAAGGTAGTTCGTCCTGTTGTTTTCTGTCCAAGATATTGAGTTTCACACTGGCAGGGGATGCTGCAGACACCTAGGAAGGAGAGAAGGTCTAGGCAATCCTTGATTTGTCTTAGGCAGATAGAAGTTTGTCAACAGTTCTGTTTCTTTTGTTTCAGGAGGGAGCCCAGTTTATCTATTGTGCCTTTGATATAGGGTATAGATATAGTGTATGTATAATCTGGTTTGGGGTGTTGGGGTTGTATCCAGTGGTGAGCTATAAGGGGCTCATGTAAGCCCTTTGTTAAATTTTTCTCAAATTGTGAGCCCCTTGTTCTTCTTGTTTAATAATCTTGTAGAACTAGAAAATACCACCGTGGAATGTATATTATAATATACTATAATTGCTACTTTAAATTCATATGGATTTTCTGATAACTATATAAAAAATCATTTCATTGTATTTTGTTCTGATGGAGCTAGTGTAATGTTAGGAAACAAATCAGGTGTTGCAATCAAACTTCTACAAAAATTTCCCAACGTTGTAATTTGGCACTGCGCTCATCATTGACACTTAGCATTAGATGATTAGATAAAAAAAACTTTAAAGAAATAAATCATTTTGAAATATTTATGGAAAAATTATATGCTTTTTCTCATCAATCACCAAAAAATCAACGAGAATTAAATACGATTGCAAAAGACCTTGGTATCGAAATTTTAAAGATCAACCGTGTGTTTGGACCACGGGCAACTTGCAGTTTACGAACAGCTCTTGCTTTGTGGAGAGCTTTATGCAAGCATTTTGCATTGAACGATAAATATAAGGGCTTTTTAAACCGACTTCTCAATTTGAAATTTTTAAAAGATCTAGCATTAATGATTATCCTACAGGAATTATCACATCTGTCAGAAGCTCTTCAAAGTCGCAAGACTAAGTTAGGCTTTTTTTTTTTTTTATGCTCGGTGATGCGAGCCCTTTATTAAAATTTCCATAGCTCACCACTGGTTGTATCCATTTTGTCCATTCATATTTTTCTTTCATTCTTTTTGGCATTTTATGGCCAATAAGAATGTAAATAATAACAGTTTAATATATATTAAAAAAAGTTATTATAGTAAAATTCCAAGAATTTCTATCTCTATTCTTCCCAAAATAACTCTGCAATGTGCTTTTACCACCCTACTTTCAACCCTTGTCAAAGCCACCAGTATCAATCTTCAGTCAGCTGTTGTTTGGATTAGGTGTATCATTCTGTGTGAGTGTGTGCTAAGTCATTTTTATTTAGTATTGCTATTTTGTTTTAGTCATTATTTCTGAATTTAGTTGCACATTATTTTTGTTTTGTTTATTTTATTCAATGTCATCACACAAGTTATGTGATGACAATGAATCAAGTGTCACTGACACTAGTTCTGATATTAACACGCATAATACTGTTAGGGTTAGTTCTAAAGCAGTCTAGTACCAGCATAATGAAAACTATTCTATTTGTCCTGTGGATTCATTTCATCTGGAGAAGAGCAGCCACATGCTATGTGTGTTGGCTGTGGTGAGAATCTGGTAAACCAAGCTATGGATCCAAGTAAGCTTGAAAAGACACTTTCATACAAAACACTCACATTTATGGAAGAAACCAACTGAATATTTTAGAAGGCTTATAGATTTATGCCAGGGTAAACAAATGACCAAAAACCACAATTATTTCTGGCATAAGTTCAAAGAAGTGTTATTGCTGAAATGTGGCAAAAAAGATGAAATCACATACAATTGTTGAGTAACTAATTTTACCAACATGCTGTAAAATTGTGAATATTATGTTTGGCAAGAATATGAAAAAATATCATCATCATCATCAAATTCCTGCCATGTACCCTCAAGGGGTGTACAGGATATGACAGTACTACATGAAAAAATTACATCATTACTAACTTCCTATCTACAATTTTCCTCCAAATCAGTCTGTTACTTGTCAAGACTCCAACATTATCAGATCTTATATTTCTATCGTCTAAGGCACTTTGTACCGTATCAATCCACCTATATCTTGGTCTTCCTCTGGGTCGTTTTCCTGCCAACCTGGCAGAGAACACTTGTTTTGCTAATCTTTCCTCTCCCATTCTATTTAAGTGACCATACCATCTGAGATTAGCTCTGCTAATGCATTCCTGGATGCTGACAATGTCAAGTTCTTTCCTAATATCCTCATTTTTAATATGATATTGCCATTGATGCCATCTGTTCACGCCTCTAATCTTTCTCAGGACTCTCATATCTGCGGTCTCTAGTCTTTGGTCAAGTGTTTTACTTCTGACCCAGCTCTCAGATCCATAAGTTAAAATTGGTTTGAACACAGTCTTGTATACAGCTAATTTAGTGTTCCGACTAATTTCTTTCTTATTCCATATGAATTTATTCAAATGACTTCCCACAATACCAGCTTTGCTGATTCTGTTGTCTATTTCTATATTTAGTTTACCATCTTCAGTAAAAATTGTGCCTAAGTAGCTGAAATGTTTTACTTGTTCCACAGGTTCTCCATTCACAACACAGTTGACATTTTCAATGATTCTGCCTATTTTCATTGTCTTTGTCTTTTTATTGCTGACCTTCATACCATATCTATTACAACAGCTATTCAAGTTAGTCAGAGAATCTTGCAGCCTTGTAGCAGATTTATTTACAAGTATAACATCATCCGCATAAAGCAAAGAGCTGACATTAACATCTCCAATTTTGATATCATGTTTAATACCACTTTCCTTCATAATGTGATCCATATAGATAATGAATAACAGAGGGGATAATGTACATCCTTGTCTCACACCAGATTTAACATTAAACCATCTTCCTGTACTTCCTTCAATTCTAACTGCTGACTCACAACTCAAATAAAGACTAAGTATTGCTTGATATAATGCCCCATTGACACCATATAACTGCAGCGTATTGAATAGCTTCTCTCTTGGCACCTTGTCATATGCCTTTTCCAAATCGACAAAACTTAAATACAGATCTTTGTTATATTCCCATGCTTTCTCGACTATTTGTCGTAAAGTGAAGATCTGATCCTGACAGCCTCTATTTGGCCTGAATCCAGCTTGTTCTTCACCAAGCTTTTCTTCCACAATTCTTCTCAACCGTTTCTCAAGTATACTTGCATAGATCTTGCCAGGAACACTCAGTAGGGAAATACCTCTGTAATTCTCGCATTCAGTTTTATTTCCCTTTTTATATATGGGTACTATGAGAGCTCTACTCCAATCATCGGGAATTCGTCCCTCTGTCCAGGCTTTCTGAACTATGCAGTGCAGCCACTGTAAGACTCTTATACCACCATACTTCAACATTTCTGGTCGAATATCATCTACTCCTGCTGCCTTTCCACATTTCAAGCCTTTGATGGCTTTTTCTACTTCAAGTATGGATATGTATTCCTGACTGCATGCCTGGTCAGTGTTTTTTATCACTGTGCTGTCATCACTGCTTGTTTCATTTAGCAGTTTTTCAAAGTAATTACTCCATACTTCAAGGATATCTTTTTCTCCTGTTTTCATTTCACCTTTATCATCTCTAATTCCTTTTACAGCACTCTTTCCTCCATTCCTAAGCTTCTTCAACAACCTCCAGAATATTTTGCCACCTTCTTGATATTTATTTTCTATATTCTTGCCAAAGTCCTCCCATGACTTTTGTTTAGCTAGTTTTACACACTGTTTAGCTTTCTTACATTTGTCTCTGTATTCTGTAAGAGTAAAAGCTGACTTATTTGCCAGGAACTTTTGATATGCTTTCTTCTTTTCCTTCACTGCCTCTTTAACTTCCTGTGTCCACCAGGGAGTTCTGATTTTTTTATCTTTGCACACAACCTCACCACATGCCTCTCTGGCAGAATCAATCAATGTTTCCTTCAGAGTTTGCCACTGAATCTCCAAGGTTTGATTCCTGTTCTCAATCTCTTTCATTTTCTTTTCAATAATATTTCTATATTTTAGTCTACAGTTTACATCTGAGAGCTGCTCAACTTTTATTCGCTTTAAAACTTTCTTACATGTTATTCTTTTCAATATGAAATTCAATTTTATCCTGCTCAAGACTAAATAGTGATCACTTCCAATTTCAAATCCTCTGTACACTCTGGTGTCCTGCACCAGGGAGAAAACATCACTATCAACAATAACATAGTCAATGAGACTTTTCTTATTCCTAGCCTCTTCTCTCCATGTGAATTTGTGCACATTTTTATGTTGGAACATGGTGTTAGTAATAACCAGTCCATGTCCTGAGCAGAAATCCAACAGATATTTGCCATTATTATTAGTTTTGCTCTTTTCTCCAAATTTTCCCAAAATATTTTTGTATGTCTCACAATCATTTCCTACTCTACTATTTAGATCCCCAACAAGGACCAACTTTTCATTTTTCATTGTGTCAGTTGCTTTTTCTAAAGCCTCAAAAAATTCCTCCACTTCTACCTTAGTAGAACCTTCTGTGGGACCATAGGCACAAATAAGTCTCATTGTCCAGTTCCCCATTCTCATATTTGCCCACATTACTCTACTTGAGACTGACTGCCATTCAAGAAGATTAGCCTCGTATTTTGTGTTGAATACTATGGCTACTCCTTCTTTTCCTTGATTGTTATTGCCTGAATATAACATTTTGTATTTATTGCTCAGAAAGATCTCACCAGTTTTGGTCTTTTTTGTTTCAGTCACCCCTATTATGTCGATCTGGTACTTATCTAATTCCTCAGCTAGCTCCATTTCTTTGCCATTCAGGCTTCTTACGTTGATAGTACCGATCTTTAACTCTGGTGATGTTGAGTTGGGGTTTGTTTTCAGATTTGTTCCAGTAGCTGACTTTTCGCTGTTCGCCCTGGTTCCCTGGCGAAAACAACGGGGGCCTTGTTTAACCGGGCGACGCCCCAGCCGGCATGAAATTTTGTCATGTTGTACCATCATTTTTTTATTTTGGTTTAACCAATAAGAATACAATTTGGTCGGCTAAATTCCTAATTGCCAGCCCATCCTCGTTCGTTCAGTATCAAAGTAGATACCCAACAGGGTGCACCACGAGAAGGTGAGGATTGGACATTAGGTCAGAAGCCCTGGTCGGTTCTCCGCATTCCTTTAAAGGCTATGTGGAGGTCTCCTCTCAGTTATACAGCTTTGACCCTTAAGCACCCCCTGACCCTTGTTGAACATTACTATGTCGGATAACAGCAGAAGTGGATTTCTTTAAAAATTGCAGCATGCATTCTTCTGTCTACTTCACAAAATCTCTCCATGTCGGGGTTCATCAGCCATTTTCTTTTCACTGCTGGACAAAGGCTCCTCCTTCCTAAAGTCATCCATTTCCCAAGGAATACAATATACAGGCTTTTAAATCAAATGTAAACAAGTTTTTCCTTTCCCAACCCACTACCCATACATGCAGCTCTTATTCAACAGTTGCATACTTCCAATCATGACATGGAGTTTGATTTAAAAACTGACCAACAGGAGAATCTCACCCCATGAAGATGAACCTAAACCTTACCCAAGTTATCTAGTGAACCATCTTGAGAACGCTTTTTTTTTGCAATTCCTGAATTTGAAAAATTTGTTGATGATTCAGTCTCCTCTGTCTCTTTTAATGAATTGTCCAATTAATAAAGCAACAATTTGAAGAATTACTTATGCTGTATGTGTTTCCAGTTGATTATTTTAGTGGTAATCACTGCATACAGTAATTTTATCATTTGTACATTGTATTATTTCACTATAAACAAAGTAAATAAAACAATTTCACATAAGGTTAACATATCCTTATGGTTCATATAGCGATTTCAACTTACAACAGGATTTTCAGAATGAAACCATGTCGAGTGACTGTACTGAATTATTCATTTAATTTTGTTGTTTGTTCTCATAGAAAGACTTATAAGTTGGCTAACCATAACTATTATTTTTGAGAAAATTACAATGTATACTGAATATTAATTAAAATAACTTTAATTAATACTTTTGATATTTTGGAAAAAGTTGAATTGCCATCATCAGAGAACACAGAACAATGATATGTGCATGTAAGCACTAACACTGGATAAATGAGACTGAAAAAAAAGGAAACCAAAGTTGGGTCTAGAGTCCTAAATGGTGTGCCCTAGTGAGCTAAATTAGATGGTTGAGCTGAAGATCTAAGGACGATCGCTTCCCATATTTGTTTTCATGCACCCAAATTTGAAGTTTGGAAAATTTCTCAGGGCTGAAGCAGATTCCAGGAATAGCCACTCAAATTTGTATTTGCTGTGGTGGAGTAGAGTGGCTTTCTTTCAGCATAATTGGCAAGCCCACAGTGGCCATCATAGTGGAACCTTTTTTTTTTCTTTTTCAATATACGTTTGATCCATCCATGAAAGGATGCAAGATCTATAGGTCTTGTGCTGCGAGTGGGAAAGAGGAATAGAAGAAAGGAGGAATCTGTTCACATTTTGCTTGAACAGCTGAGAGTAGTAATCTTTTGGAAAGGTAGAGTGGGGGGGGGGGGGATTGTTCCAAGGAACAGAAGTAGATGGAATGAAAGAGGAGGCAGTGAAGTTGGTTTGGTAAGTTTCAAGATGGACTGTAAAAGGGTGTTGGTTAGCAGTGGCTTTTTTTTTTTTTTATGATTTTGGAGGAATAATAGTGTCCAAATCAGCACAGCACTGACCATGAAAGTATCTGTAGAAGAAGCACAAGGCAGAAACTGACATCTGTGTGTGTGTGAGAGAGAGGGATTGAAGTGGATATGTGAGAGAGGGATCATTAATTAGCAGGAATGCCCTCTTCTAGATAGAATTGAGCAATCTTAGAGAGAATTTTGGTGCACCACCCAAATATGGAAACAATATTCCATAGCTGGGTGGATTTGGATTTTGTAAAGTTAGCAGCTGTGAAGTAGTGTCTTGTGCAAAAAAGCATACCGTTTTTTGATAGCTGCAGAAGCTATAGTTGAAATGTAGTTGTGCAAGGAAAGATCGGAGGTGCAAGTCAGTCCAAGTAGAGAAATCTGATCGTGTTTGGATATCTCAGTATTACTGAAGGTAAGGAGAAGGGATATGAGCTGTTTCTTGTGAGAGATCAGACAGAACTGAGTTTTGGTGGCACTGAAGTTTACAAGGTTGTCCTTTCCCTACTAAGATACAGCTAGGAGATCTGAGTTCAGGTCACTGATTGTTGCAGATCTTGAGGATTCTAACACTTAGCACTACAAGGTTTGTCGAATATGAAGGAGGAATGGAGCGTGCGTACTGTCATCAGAAAAGTTATGGATAGGATTGGAAGTCTGTGAGAGCAGGTCATTTATATACAAGAGGAAGAAAGTGGATGAAAGAACCTTGGTACTCCTGCATTCATGGGAAAATCTGAAGAGAGGAAACTGTCCATCATGATGCATAGTGAGTGACCAGTAAGAAAGTTGGCAATCCAGGTGCAAAGTGAGGAAGGCAGAGCATAAGATGGCAGTTTGTTAAATAGGACCCTGTGCCAAATGCTTCTAAAATGTCGAGGGAACCATGTGAGTTCCTCTCAATTTCTCCATAGCCCGAGTCCAGATGTGGTTGATGATAGCAAGATCAGCTGCAGATTGTGAGTGGTGGAATACAGCTGGTCACTGATTAACTGGTGGATGGTTCAAGAGTTGGTTGTTGAACTTCTCCGTAATTTTAGAGAGTGAAGAAGAATGATAACAATTGGATGGTAGTTCATTGGTTGACTTTTATCACCCTTCTTTGGGAAGGGCTGGATGTGGACTTGTTTACATGTTGTAAGGTAGATGCCATTTGAATAGGATAGGATAGATTGAAGATGCGACACAGGATAGTTGTTAATTCTAGTTCACAATTTTGTAACACATGTGGGATACCATCAGGACCAAATGCCTTGTTTGTGTTCAGGTTATTAAGGATTCTTTGGATTTCTTTTTGTCAGAATACTATGGGAAACATGAAGGGAGCTGTTCTTGGTGGAGTGGAGGGTACTTTGCCCAGGTCATCAATACAGGAATTGGAAGAGAAGAGTGATACCAGTAAGTTGGCCTGGTCTTTAGGTGAGATGACTACAGTACCATCTAGATGTGAAAGTGGCTGGGTGTGCAAAAGTTGTACCCAATGGCCTTAGCAGGGAACTAGCCAAGTTAGCAGCATTTAGCCCTTTCAAAGTCTGATTTGGATTTGCAATTCTTTTACAGCTGTTGCAAGCAGCTGGAGATTTGGTTTTGAGCCATTCTTGGTATGCAAAGATTTTCCTCTACTGCATCGGCACACTTTTTTTTTTTTTAGGAACCAAGCCTTGGACAATGGCTGTGAATATGGAAAGGAATAAGGTCTTCATTCCTGTGATGATGATTTCTTTTACTCAGTCTGAGTTGGTGTTTGGATCAGGAGAACTGAAGCAGTATTTGGACTATAGGAAGGAGGAATAGAAATCACAGAAGTCACCCCATTTGCCACTCTTGATAGTGCTAAAGGATGTATGTGAGACTGAGAACTGATAGGTTTAGGTTCCATGGCAAAGGAGATTTGTATGAGGTTGTGATATGAGACATACCACTGACAGCCACAGTATATTTGGAAGGGGTGTTGTTAGGAAGATCTCAAGCATGTTGGCAAACTGTGTGTGTGTGGGGGGGGGGGGGCATTGGCTATTCTAATGGGGGAGATTGACAAATTTACAGTACCATTGGATGTGAGAGAGTAGTGGAAACCTGGGTGGGCAAAAGTTTCATCTTGGCAAGGGAACAACTGCCATTTGGGAAGGAGGCAAGTTTGCAGAATTTGGCCCTTTCAGCGTCTGACTTGGACTTGGTGATGATTCTTTGGCAACTGTTGTGAGCTGCATTATAGGCAGAGTGGGCAGCTGGAGTTTTGGTCTTGAGCCATTCATTGCAAGCAGAGGTTTTTTTCTTTTACAGATTGGTACACTTTTTTGAACTGGATGTGTTCATATGTTCAGAAATTCTGATATTGGCTCTCTTGCATGCTTGGTCATAATAGCTTGCAACTGCAAGGAACCTGTTAAACATATTCCTTAGACCTGGCAGATCTAGAGAATATGGCTGGCCTTTGGTGGAGAGGAAAACTCTGCAAACTTGCCATTTGGGAAGGAGGCAAGTTTGCAGAATTTGGCCCTTTCAGCGTCTGACTTGGACTTGGTGATGATTCTTTGGCAACTGTTGTGAGCTGCATTATAGGCAGAGTGGGCAGCTGGAGTTTTGGTCTTGAGCCATTCATTGCAAGCAGAGGTTTTTTTCTTTTACAGATTGGTACACTTTTTTGAACTGGATGTGTTCATATGTTCAGAAATTCTGATATTGGCTCTCTTGCATGCTTGGTCATAATAGGACAGCTTGCAACTGCAAGAAACCTGTTAAACATATTCCTTAGACCTGGCAGATCTAGGGAATATGGCTGGCCTTTGGTGGAGAGGAAAACTGATGCCAATTTCTTACGTGGTTGGAAGTTGTATTTTTGTTAATTTTTCAGGTGTGTCCCAGGTATATGGAATGGTGATAATTTTTGTGTAGTCTGTCTATTCTGGAGGGTGAGGGGAGTTGCAGTTACTGGGGTTTTAATATTTTGGTCATTTGAACACATTCTCTGTTGAGAATGTGGTCAAATTCAATAGTTAGCACACTGTTATCAGAACTGATTAATTTTGCCTTGTTATATAGGGTTTTTATAATCCCCTTGTGACTGTTAGTGATTGTATCTACGAGTAGTTTTCTGTAAAGCCATGAATTCATCAAGCTGGTCAGAACATCTAGGAAGGGGAGAATGTTGTTGTTTTTCTTTTCTAACGTCATCCTAGGATGACTGTTTAGATGTAAGAAAATGTTGAGAGTATCCAGGCTATGTGGCCAAATGGAGAACACATTATGCATTTAGCATAACCAAATAGTGGGAGTTTTGCACAGCAGAGTTAAGGTTTTCTCTTCAAAGGTCTCCATAAAGTAGTTGGCCAGGGATGGAGGAAGTGGAGAAATCCATGGCTATCACCTCTGTTTGTAGAATTTCTCTTGCCAAACGAAATAGCAAGGTTCACGGTAAACAGAAACAGGATTGAAATATCAAGAGGAAATATGGCTTGGATAAGGTCGAAGATGTTTTTAAATGGGAATTAGTAAATAGAGAGGAGACATCAAAACCATGATGTCAGTGTGTTGAAGGGTGAGGTTTTCTATACTGGCTTTAAAGTGGGCTGAGTTTTTTTTTTATGCATGAAAGATGTCTTGATGTCTCTCTCTATTTAATCATGTCACACATAAAGACACCTTAGACCTTGGTTGGTTAAGCATGGGTTAATAAAGATATTTGCATTATCTTCAGTTAAATGAATTATTGTTCATCCTCATAAATACGATACACCTTGTCAGGCTGTTTTGCTCAAGCACTATCTATACAGGTGGTATGATGGAAATATAGGATTAAATAATTTAAATGTCCAGAAGAGCAGAACATTCTCTCTCTTAACCACCTTACTGGTCATTATGGATCAAATATGCATCTTCATATGCTTCGTATCCATCATATATATTTCAATGTAATATCAATGGTATTAAAATTTTAATATGCACTTCGCATCCATGATAACTCGATGTCTATAGACGTCTTGGCTGGTAGCTTGGTTAATAAAGGTCTTATAAGCTTACACTGCTATTAATGAAACATATTTTACCACATTGTGCTGTTTTACTGTATCACAGCAGGACATGGCGATTTCCATTAATGAGAATGTTGTAATAGTATATTCTTTGTCTGTTTAAGTAAACAGCAGGACATAAACTTACCTCACTTCATTTGGAATACTGCGATCAGCATCTTTCCAAGCTTGTAACTTCTCTGGACGGTAAGCTTCACATAGGGACTACAAACAAAAAAATATAAGAACATGAATTATTTTGAAACATTAATTTTTTTTTCTCTAGAAGAAAGTCTATAATTAACATTCATGCTTTTAATAAAAAAACAGCAAGTATCTGTCTGTCTGTGTCCACTGGGCATCTACAGATGACGTATGGTCACTCCGATGCTCCGTGATGTTCCACACTAGGCCTCGCCATGTAGTCCTGTTGTTTGCCCTTCTGGCAGCCTCAACTCTCTGAAGATCAGTCACTCCACACATGCCATCCATCTCATTGATGGTCTACCCCTGCCTCTTTTTCCAGGAACTTTACCTTCTATTACTGTTCTGAGAAGTCCTCCTTCCATCCTTTCTATGTGTCCAAAATATTTTAACTTTCTTCTGTCAATATCCTTAAAGAGCCTTAAAGTTCTACTAATCTTTTCTAACATCTATTCATTTGTACGCCTTTCAGTGTATGATATCCTCAACAGCCTTCTGTAACACCACATCTCAAAAGCAGATATCTGTTTCTTATCTGACTTCTTTAGGTTCCAAGTCTCGCATCCATAAGTCGCTGTTGGAAAAACAACTTCATCTAAAATCCTCAACTTTGTTCCCATGGAGATAGATCCATCCTTCCAGATTTTAGACAGGTCTCTGACTGTTGTTTTAGCCATTCCTAACCTTTTTCTGACATCTTCTGAACAGCAATTCTTCACATTAATAATGGATCCCAGGTACTCAAACTTGCTGACTTCCTCAATTCTTTCTCCATTAAGATACATTTGTTTTGCTAGAACTGAGTTGAAGTCCTCTGTTATTACTGATCTTGTTAACTTTGTCAAGAATTAGTCCTAGTTCTTCCATGTCATTACAAAGGAGTACTGTATCATCAGCGTACCTCAGATTACTGATCAATCTACCCCCTATCATAATTCCTGTCCTGAGCTCATCCAATGCTTCACGCATGATGTCCTCTGCATATATACTAAACAAGTGAGGGGAAAGTAAACATCCTTGTCTAACTCCTTTTCCAACTTGAAGCCAGTCAATCCAACACCTGTTCTTAGTGTGGCTTCTTGCTCCTTATACAAGTTGGCTATCAACCTGATAGTGTGTTGAGGAAAACCCATTCTTTTCATTACTTCCCACAGTTTCACATGCTCAACACAGTCAAAAGCTTTAGAGTAGTCTAAGAAACACATTACCAGAGGGAGTCTGAATTCTTTATATTTTTCTATGATCTGTCTAAGGCAAAGGAGCTGATCTCTGGTGCCCCTACCTTTCCTAAAACCTGCTTGTTCCTCGGGCATCTCTGTCTCAACTTTGGCCTCAATCCTATTTAGCATGATCTTTAATAAAATTTTGCTTGCATAAGATATCAAACTAATAGTTCTATAATTCTTGCATGCCTTCATATCACCTTTCTTGTGTAGTGGTATGAAAACTGACTTCTTCCAGTCTCTAGGCCATGATCCTGTCTCCCATATCCTTGTAATCAATCTATGAAACACTCTTATCCCTCCATCCCCTGAGGCCTTAATTAACTCTGCTGGGATTTCATCTGCACCTGGGGCCTTATTGCTGTTGAGTATCAACTAAGTTTTAATTTTTTTTCCCAATTTATAAACACAGAAACTGACAAAATTAACTTACAGTTTTGATTTTACAAAGAGGTACTAAAAAATTTGCTTTCTTATATATATATATATGTATGTATGTGTGTGTGTGTTTAATCTGATACACAAGACATGGCTTGACATGCTGGTGCTGTGCATATGCACCAGCTTTTCATTAAGTTGAAGAGATAGAAGAAACTTATTAATTTCATTTGAAGACCTATAGAATGTATTCTTTGAATAATGCACAATAGAGGCAAAAACGATGTTCCATGGGATAGCAACAAGAGAAAATCAAAGAAATTGCCTCTGTGAGAGTGAAACTATACTGAGAAGGAATAGAGACTAACTGCTGAATATACTGTAACAAATTTAGAAAGGGGAGGAAAGAATATCAATTGCAATATATAGTAACTATGAAAATATCCACAGAAAATGCATGAAGCAGAAATTGAATGATTGTGTGAAAGGGAATAGTGAAAAGTAATGAGTGACTGGTTTTTAATCAAACCAGCTATTTGAGACAAAGAGAGAGAGAGAGTGATACTTTCTACAGTCAACTTGCACTATAGCATAGCAATTCTTTTTAACAGATATCTTTTTCTTATGGCTGTCACTCTCCTAGCCTGCTTTTAGATTCCTGGGAGAGTCTTCACCTTATGCCTGGTGTTTGAGCAATAGCATTTTCTTTTTATACAGCTCTTATTTCAAAGTCTCATTCATCCATTTAATTCCAATGCAATTAATTCCCCTAGCTATGGATAGAGCCAGATATCGCTTCTTTCATAAATCCTTGGACTACTTCGTAAGCACTGCTGATTCCTCCTCTACCATGCAATTTTTAATGCCACTTCAATGCTTCAAGCTGCCTTCTCATTCTGTCATAATCACGTGCCTTACAGTTCTACATATATCTTTTTATTCAATTCTCTCAGTGATCTGCCACCTCCTAAATTAAAACTGTTTCCACTTTGCAATGATCATTGTTGCAAAGTGGAGACAAAATAGCTACCTCATTAATATATAGATTATCATATGGCATTACTACAACCAGTATTCTTGCCAAGTCCTTTTCATCACATGCTGCTTCAGTAGTTTGCTAATACTATCTGTGAGTAACTATAAATTCTCTTTCCCCTGTCTTGCTTGCTCTCTCTCTCTCCAGTCTATATCTTCATAGTTGAAATCATTCATAATGATAGCTGCATCCATAATTGTGGTTTATCTGTCTATGCAGTTCACAGTCTTCTTCAGACAGCTCTGGCCCTAACTTCTACCCCACACCAAACAGCATCGAGCCCACTACCTATATTATTCTTACCATCATTATTCAGGATATCTACTCTAGTTGGTTTTAATTCTTCTTCAGTCATTAACAATTCCTGTACCTGCCCCCCCCTCCAATTTCCACCCTGAATACTGTACACATCACATTCTATTCCTGTAAGTATATCCTCTTCTGTTAGTCAGGTCTCACAAGAGCAAATCATTTTTGGTCCTAATTCATTTCTTCTTCTTCATGTAGCTCCTCAGTGAGAGGGTGCAGCACCGTGTCCTTCCAGTTCTCTCTGTTGGTGGCTTTCCTGTTTGTTTCTGCATAGCCATGTGATTCTGTCCATGATCTTATATCTTCAAGCCATGTAATTCGTTTTTTGCCTCTTGATCCTTTTCCCATAAATTTTCCTTCTAAAACTGTTAATATCCTGTCCTGCTGAACCTCTCAGGACATGTCCTGCCAATCTCATCTTTCTCTGATCATTTCCCGTAATAAAGATCTCTGTGTTCTCATTCTCTGTAGGACATCTGTATTTGTCACATGTTCTATCCATGGGATTTTCAGAGCTCTCCTATAGCACCACATTTCAAAGGCCATTATCTGTTGCCTTACTCTCTTCTTGAATATCCAGGTCTCACTTCCATATGTGAAAATTGGCCACACTAATGTTCTTATCATTCTTTTCTCTCTCGATACTCACAGAACTTCTGAGCAGATCTTTATTTTTCCAGAATACATCTTTAGCTATGGCAGTTCTTATTTATATTTCATTAGTAGCTGCAGTAATTTGATTAATTTGTTTCTGTTTTCTGCTATTAGAATGGTATCATCAGCATATCTCAGATTGTTGTATTTTATACTATTAATACTAATTCCTGTTTTTTGTTTTTCAATCTTTTTCATCACTTTTTCATCTATCTATAGATATTAAATAGATTTGGTGAAAGGACCTTGTCTAACTCCTCTTTTTATTTTCACTTCAGAAGTCTCAGAGTTAAACAGCTGCATTTTCTGTTTGGTGTAAATCATTTTTTATAATCTTAAGTACATGATCTTCTATGTCTAATTTATCTAATATATTGAACATTTTATTATGTTTTACCCAGTCAAAAGCTTTCTGAAAGTCTATGAAGCATATGTAAATGTTCCTATTTCTTTCAAGTGATCTTTCTATTAGTATTTTTAGTTCCAGGATAGCATTAATTGTTCCCATTCCTCTTCTGAAGCCTTTCTGTTGTTCACTCAATTCACCGCTTATGGCTCTTTCAATTTGTTTGTTAACGAAGGTTAAAATAATTTTAGATGCATGGGATATTAGGCTCACAGTTCTGTAATCCTAACAATTTTGTGCATCATGTTTCTTTGGAACTGGTATACAGATAGATGTTGTAAAAACTTCAGGTAATTGTATTGTTTTATAGATGTCCTGAATGGATTCCACTAAATAGTTATTGCCAGTCAAAGCTTTCAGCAGCTCAGCCGGAATATTATTACACCCAAGGGATTTATTATTTACTAATGCTAAAAATTAGTAAATCCTAAAAATCCTAATTCATTTACTAATGCTAAAAATTCTCAGTCATTATTGTTAATGTTTCTTAGTGAATATGCAAGATGCCACTGTGATGCATATTCAAATAACTATTAAAACCTGACTGTTTTAAATAAGCAGCATGATTTCATTTAGCAATGAAATTCCTTACTTTACTGGTGCAATTATTGTCTTTCTTGTCTGACAAAACTAGTTTTATTGTTTGTAGGGTCATCCTATCCCCTTTCTCTCTTCACTCAACTTTTCTGTCATAACAATCTTGATCTCTTACCTCAGTAAGTATCCAAGCTTTTCCTGACTAATTGTACTTGAAGAAGTTGTTATTCAATGAATAACAACTTCCAACACAAATTTATGCAGGCATAATCCATCCTACAAGTACAAATTCTATCATCAAAAAAACACTCAATACATCAACATACATTTCTCCTGCACAGTGTGCATGCATGGAATCATTAGCAATTACAGCTCAGTTCACTCATGTCATACCTTATTAAAAAAAAAAAACTCAATCTTGCTCTTCTTTTTTACTTCATTCAACAAAACTTTTATATCTTCTACCATTTTGTTCAAAGCTGTTAGTGCTCAAGTATTAGAATCCTCAAGATGATCATGAACTTGAACTCAGATCTCCTAGCTATATCCTAGTGGGGCAAGGACAACCTCGTATACTTCAATGCCACCAAAATTCAGTTCTGTCTGATTTCTGGCAAGAATGAGCTTGCACCCCTTCCCCTCAGTAATACTGAGATATAAAAACACGATCAAATTTCTCTATTTGGTGGACTGGCCTGCATGACAATCCTTCCTGGTGCAATCACATTTCAACTATAGCTTCTGCAAAAAACTTGGTATACTTTTTTGCACAAGACACTACTTCACAGCTGTTAGCATTATACAAAGCCCAAATCTGCCCAGCCATGGAATATTGCTCCCATATTTGGGGTCGTGCACCAAAATCCTCTCTAAGATTGCTCAATTCTATCCAGAAGAGGGCAATCTGGCTAATTAATGATCCCTCTCTCTCTCTCACACAGACCCACTTCAATCCCTCTCTCACAGATGTCAGTTTCTGCCTTGTGCCTCTTCTACAGATACTTTCATGGACAGTGCTTCACTGAATTGACCACTATTATTCCTCCACTCTCTTCCAAAATCATTAAAACAAGAGCCACTGCTAGCCAACACCCTTTTACAGTCCATCTTGAAACTCGCTGAATCAACTTCACTACCTCCTCTTTCATTCCACATACTTCTGTCCTCTGGAACATTCTCCCCCAAAAGATTACAACTTAGCTATTCAAGCAAAATTTGAACAGATTCCTCCTTTCTTCTATTCCTCTTGCCCACACATGGCACTAGCAGCATGCTATAGGTCTTGTGGCCTTTTGAGTGAACCAGATATTTAAAAAAACATACTTATCTCCTTTAAGTCATTTGTTCTACCTGCTTGCATGTTACCCAAGTAATGAATCTTCACCCTTAAAAATAGTTCTAAAAAGCAAACCTTTTCAAAACTATTTTCTCGCATCTGCTTTGACCTATTTGCTATTTTCAAAGTGGACATGCTGCTTGAGATGTCTTCAAGTTAGGAAATAACCAGAAGGCTGACGGAGCCAGACTATAAGGGAGGATGTTCCACAACTTCAAATCTATCTTCCATTGAAGTGAATATGGTTGCATGTAGCCTCATATTATCAATGTTGTAAAACCAATGGCTGTTCAAGAATGCACACAATTTGTTGTTTCACTTTTTCATGGTCTTCACACAGATCTGTTAATTTCTTGTCATCCCCTTTTGTGCATACAGTCCTGGTGAATGAAAGCCAGTAGCAATGAACTTTCTGGCTAAGGGTTCAGCATGAACTTCTTGGTCCTAGGTTAGGTAGGATGCCAACACTCAGGCTCATAATGAAAATCCCAACTTTTGCCTCCAGTCATGATTTTGTGAAGAAAAGCATACTGCCTGTTCTTTGATAACACTGAAGCAATCAATGACAAACTTCTACTCTCATATGTCAGCAGTCAACTTATGTGGCACCACATACACATGCATTATTGCATTCAAACTCTGGCTATAATAAACAATGCACTAACAACGTTCAATTTTAGCTAGTGATCTTTGGCTTATTTGCTGATTTCTCATTAGTTGCATCTTTTGGCTACTAACTTCAAGAATAGTCATTAATGTCAACTCTACTATTATGTTTCTTGTTCTCCATGCCCAACAATATAGAATATTCACATCTAAGGTTTCTTCCCAAGAATTCCTAGGAAAAATTCATAATTTTAAAATTACTGATTACCAGGAAATAAAAATATTTCTTGAGAAATTTGAGATTTTTTATGATCTTTCCTAATCTGAAATTCCCCATTCTTGCTGTGTAAGAAATAAAATAATTGGAACATTCCTGGAGTTCACTATCCCAGTCCCTTCATGTGTACTATACATATGCAGTGCAAAACCAAGGTTATTAAAATAATTATATTTAATTCTATATTAAATAAATAAAACAATAAAATAAATAAATAAACACAATTTCACTTTATTGTAGTTACTCCTAACAATGAGAAAAACATACAAGGAAATCAAATGTTTTCCAAAACAATGCAGTGCAAAGCACTATCATCAAAAAAATGGACTATATTGGCATCTCGAATGTTAATGGCATGAAAAGACAGAAAACAGTGAAGATGACATGCATTTCTTGAAATCATCTACTTCAAGAAAACAAAGTCCAACTCTCCATTGTCACACAGCAACTGCTAGAAGTAGATGAATTAACTGCTAAACCTGCAACAGTAGATGGAATTTCTAGCAATATTATTGTACAGAGCAATTTTATTAGATAAAGTACTCTAAAAGAGGCTTGTAATTACTAGTAAAAATAATAAATGAATAAGAATCATTCATAAGATGTGTTTTTGTAACTGTGCAAGGATTTCTTTATAATAAACTTGACTGACAGTTGCTCCAAGAGATACGGATTCTCAGTGAACCATTCCATGGCTATCGAAAAAGATGACGATCAATGTTTTCGTTTTGGACTTGTTCATGCTTCCTCTCTCAAAAGCATCTCGTGCCATTTAAACACTTGAGCATGTGATAAAGAATCATTACCAAATGTCTGCTTCATTTTATCAAACATTTTGGTGTCAGAAATGTTGTGTTCAGTTTAACACAAAATTCTTGAATAATCTTGAACACAATGTTATTCAAGATATTGCTTCTGCATATTTGTGACAACACATAAGACATACACTTACTAAAAACACAATAGCTCAACAGGTATTTACCCTACCCATGAGAAACTGGTACTGACAGAAAGAGTGGGAATCATTCAAACATACTACTACGTCATTGGTTTGACAGTGCTGCCAATTGTTGCAATGAAAATAAATATCATTACTTTTCTACTGGGCTTCATATATTAAATTGTTTAAACCCCATAAAACTTGCAGTTGAAGCACAAAGCAATCATGATGCAAATTAACAAGTGAAGAAATTTTTAGATTCCTCTTTTATATTTTGTACGGAGACTTGAAAAGGTGTTGTTGAATGAAGTGGATGTGCAGAATCAGGGAAACTAGAGTTATTGTGGGGGGGGGGGGAGTAGATATGCAGACTTTAGGGAAACAGGTATGCCCGAGCGAGTACGAAGGACAACAAATCGGAATGGGATAGTTAGTATAAGGCATCAAAATAGGGATGGGACAAATGGGCTTCTGCAATTCATGTATACTAATGCCAGAAGTATTAGGAACAAGAAGGAAGAATTTTTGGCCTTAGTTGGCACTTCCAGGACACAGGTTACTGGCATTAGTGAAACATGGCTAACAGAAGATGATATAGCTAGTGGGATTGAATGCTAGGGGTATGGTGTGTTCAGGAGTGAAGGAGGAGTATAAAATGGGCAGAGGGATATTATTGATGATAGCTGATGAGCTGTAGCCAAGGAAAATAGAAGTGTAACTGCAGGATAGAGAAAAGAGCACATTTGAGGCTATTTGGTGTGAGATCGAGACTAGCAGAACAAAATATACAGTTGGGTGCTGCTATAGACCAGGTGATGGAATAGATGGTGGAGATAGTATGCATAAGCAAACATAAGAAATGAGTGGAAGGAAGGTAATTATTATGGGAGATTTCAACTATGGTAACATTGATTGGAAGGAGGAGAGGACACATGGGAGGAAGGAATTGAATTTTATGTGGTTATTAAGGGATAACTATCTGTGACAGCATGTAATGGAAAATACTAGGGGTAAGAGAGTGCTTGACCTAGTAATTGCATCTGAGAATTTGGCTGTAACGATATGACCACATTGCCACCAATTGGTGAGAGTGATCATAGGGTCTTGACTTGGGAGGTGGCTAAAGGTGTGGAATTTACAATTAAGACAGGTTACATATGGAATTATCGGGCTGATGAGTATGACAAGCTTAGGCATTTGATTGGTTCAGCGCCATGGCATGTAAAATTGCAAGGGCTGGATGTTGATAGTGCATAGGAGGCAGTTAAGAAGTGTTTGCAGGAGGCAATGGCTGACTGTATATCTAGAGTCTGAATAATAAATCAAGTAGGGGTTAAATGGATGAATAACACCATTAAGCTTCAGCTGCAAAAAAAAAGAAACAACTGGGGAGGGAATTTAGGGAGAAAGGTGACCTGCAGGCACATGAACGGTATAAAGTGCAGGCCAGAAGAGTAACGAGTGTGGTAAGAAAAGCAAAAGCGGATAACGAAAGAACATTAGCCATGCAGGCTAAGAGAATCCCAAACAGTTTTTTCGATATGTTGTAAGTAAAAGAAAAAATGTATATGGTAGAACGATTTTAAAGAA